>NC_133426.1:109433500-110089250 GCF_049350105.2 Macaca mulatta | reverse complement strand
GGCCAAAATTATAACAAAGTCCTACCAAGTCTTCATGGATAATAGAGTCCCTATATTATCCAATGATAACAGAAAAGGAGGAAGAGTACACCCAAACCACAGATATCCATTTCTGCTTAATAAAACATCCTAAACATTAGCCATTTATTATCTCTCAAGATTCTGAGTATTGACAGGGCTCATTTGGGTGTTTTTCTGTTCTATATGGTGTCTGCCACCCGGGGCTGCCTCTCCCTGTGCTGTCACCTTAATCATCTGGAGGCTTCACTTGTTTGGTACATCCAAAAGAGATCACTTGCATGGATGATGACTGGTGCTGGCATCTGCTGAGAGCTCACCTGGGGCTGTTGACCAGACCAGAGCACCTTGGTCCTACCCTGTATTGCAACCCCAGGTATAGGATATGAAATACAAAAGACTCATTAACTTTGAAATCCAGAAAAAATAACTAGTACTTTTTAGTATATGTGGCACATAATATAATTTTGTTTTTTTGAAATTCAAACTTAAATGGGCATCTTGTGTTTTCATTTGCTAAATCTGACCATCCTATGGGATGAGCCTCTGAATTTGTAAGTTAAAAACCATATGAGATAATACTTCCAATGGGGCAGAACTGGGGAAAATGGGATGATCAGATGAAAAACTAACACAAAATCTGGGAATAAAACAAATGCAAAACCCTGGAAATAACAATAAAAGCTAGTCGGAGGAGTAAAGAGGAAATGGGCACTCACATACACTGTTGGCATCAAATGGACATATCTGGTTCTAAGGCCATATTATTATGATTTAATGACTTGAATGGCCTTTGTACAGAAGTCCTATTACCACCACCAAGAGAGTTTCAGCTGAGGGTTTACAAAAGGCTCATCAATGTGACTCTGATTTGCATCCTGATTAGGGGCCCTGGCTGAGACAGGAGGTCAAGTTGCCACATAAGTTCCCTGTTCTAGGGAAGAAACACAGCTTCTACTTATGGAGCAGGTTGTTCAGAGGGTCCTAGCTCCAGGTTCTTCATGTCAGCATCTGGATTTAATCTCATGACAGCCCTGCTAGTGAGGTATCAATATCCTCTCTTCATGGATGTATGTGACTACAAAACAGATACTGCTAACCACAGAGCTAGATAGTAAAGTGGTTGCTCACCAGACCCACTGCCAGAGCCAGGAACAGAACCTACCAGCCTAGGTACCTTGAATTGCTGGTGAGAGATCTTTAGCAAATTTATCAGGATACGTGCTGCTGTGAGGTTTATCTGTTCTCCCTGTGTTTACCCTTTCTGCAGGAGGAAGCCAGCCTTTGTGCCCCCTCCCCTTGTCTGAAGGGAGGTTTATGGCAGGGCCAGAGGCAGAAGCAAAGGCCCCTCACCTGCCTGTGCCTTTGAGGACACAGAAAGGGGACAGGCGGGAGACTTCTTCAGGCAGGGATGAGATTGGATTCTACAAGTCCCTCCAGGAGTAGAGACCTGAGCACTGTTCCATATCAATGCTTGAAGTATCTCCATGGATGGTTTATTGTGGTTAGGAGTACGTGTTTTGTAGCACCTTGTCATGGTAGATTTTCTAGTTTGAACCAAGAGGTAGAAGAACATGAGTACTGCTCTATATCAGTGCTTGAGGTGGATCCAGCCATGAGACAGATTTTCTTGTTTGGATGGAAGAATGGATGAAGCAGGGTCAGGGGCGGGGGCCTGAAGGCAACAAGCCAGCTAGGAAAATGCCCAGTCTGAAGTAGCTGGGACATGTAAGCGATGATGGCTATGGCCTCTTCAGTCTGTATCTGGATAAGTTGCCATAGCAACATTGCTTTGTCAAAGAGCATGAACATTAAGAGCTAGCCTGATTAAATTTTAAAATCTTTTATACTAATGTCTCCCAACAAAATACGGGATGAAAGTACATGTTTTACTAGATCTGTGCAAATAATGTATTTCACAACATTATTACTTTTCATTTTTCCTTATTTCTTTATGAATGGCATATGCCTTAGTTCGTTTGCACTGCTGTAACAAAATACCTGAGACTAGGTAATTCATAATGAACAGAAATGTATTGGGTCACAGTTCTGGAGGCCGGGGAGTTCAAGATCAAGATGCCAGCATCTTGTGAGGGCTTTCTTGCTGTGTCATCACAAGGTAGAAGGCAAGAGGGCAAGTGAGAGTGAAAGGGGGCCAAACTTGCCCTTGTATAAACTTGCCCTTGGCCCTGTGATAAGAAATCCACTCTTGTGATGATGGCATTAATCCATTCATGAAGGCAGAACCCTCATGGCCCAATCGCTTCTTTTTTTTTTTTTTTTTTTTTTTTTTTGAGACGGAGTCTCGCTCTGTCGCCCAGGCTGGAGTGCAGTGGCCAGATCTCAGCTCACTGCAAGCTCCGTCTCCTGGGTTTACGCCATTCTCCTGCCTCAACCTCCCAAGTAGCTGGGACTACAGGCGCCCGCCACCTTGCCCGGCTAGTTTTTTGTATTTTTTAGTAGAGACGGAGTTTCACCGTGTTAGCCAGGATGGTCTCGATCTTCTGACCTCGTGATCCGCCCGTCTCGGCCTCCCAAAGTGCTGGGATTACAGGCTTGAGCCACCGCACCCGGCCTTTTTTTTTTTTTTTTTTTTTAAAGAAACAGGGCCTCACTCTCTCACCCAGGCTGCAATCATAGTTCACTGTATCCTCAAATTCAAGGATAGTTCACTGTATCCTCAAATCTCAAGTAATTCTCTCTCAGCCTCCCAAGCAGATGGGAACACAGGCATGCAGCACCATGCCTTGCTAACTAATTACCACTTAATTATCCCACATCTTAATACAGATTGAGCATCTCAAATCTGAAAATATGAAATCTGAAATCCTCCAATATCGGAAGCAGTTGAGTGCAAATATAACCTGCAGAAATACTCACTAGAGCATTTCAGATTTTGAATTTTTTGATTTGGGATGCTCAACTGGTAAGTATAATGCAAATATTTAAAAATCTGAAAGCTAAAACACTTCTAATCCCAAGCATTTTGAATAAGTTATACTCAACTATACTGTAACAATGGCAATCAAATTTCAACACGCGTTTTGGCGGGGACAAACATTTAAACCATAGCATCTCATCGATGGCCCCTCAAAACTAATGTCCTTTTCATATACAAAATACATTCATTCCATCCCAATAGCCCCACAAGTGTTAACTCATTCCAACATCAACTCAAAAGGCCTAAGTCTGGAGTCTTTTCTAACTCAAGGGAAGGCATGATTCATCCTGAGGCAAATTCCTCTCCAGCTGTGAGCCTGTGAAATCAAAACAAGTTATGTGTTTTAAAATGCAGTGGTGGGACAGGCAATGAATAGACACTCCCATTCCAAAAAGGAGAAATAGACAAGAAAAGAGGGTCCCAAGTAAGTCCAAAATTCAACAGGGCGAACAACATTAAATTTTAATGCTCCAGAATAAGCTTCCTTAACCTCATGTCCCATCTCCTGGACACACTGATGTGAAATTGGGCCCCCAAGGCCTTAGGCAGCTCTGCCCCTATGACTTTTCTGGGCTTAGCCCACACAGCAGTTCTCATAGGTTGGAGTCTCATGCCTGTAGCTCTCTTAGGCTGATGTTGCACAGTGGTAGCCCTACAGTTCTGGGGTCTCTCAGGCAGTCTGCTCCCAAAATTCTACTAGGCATTGTCCCAGTGGGGACTCTCTGCAGTGGCTCTGACCCCACAGTTCTGACTAGAGAGAGCCCTGACTAAGGAAGTGGCCAGCAGAACTTCCACATCAAAGCTGGGTTTCCACTGGGCATTGCCCTAGTGAGGGCTCTCTGCTTTTGCTCCACCTCTGCAACAAGTCTCTGCTTGTCCACCAAGGCTGTCTGAAACATCTTTTAAAATCTAGGTAGAGGAAGACATGCCCACACAGCTCTTGCATATTGCACACCTGCAAAGTTAGCATCATGTGGATTCCACCAAGATTTATGACTTGTAACTTCCAGAGTGGCAGGTAGAGCTGCACCTTGGCCCATTTGAGCCATGACTGGGGTAGCCAAGAAATGCTGTACTAGAATACGGGGAGCAGAAAATTGAAGCAGCCCTGGGACGTGAGTCCAAAGGTTCTAAGGTCATCCTCAGCCTCTCTTTTTGACATATTTCCTTCACCCAGGTCTTGGCACTCAGAGCCTGTGATGGGAAGGGTGGCACTGGTAATCTCTGAAGTGACTTTGGGTTCATTCTCCCACTGTTCTGATGAATAGCCCCTGGCTTCCTTCTATCCACACTAATCTCCTTATGAAATGGTCACTTGGAAACATCCTTGGTTTCCTCTCCTGAAAGTGCTCTTTGATTCTCTACCACCTGACCAGGCTGAGAATCCTTTAAATCTCTAAGTTTTGTTCCCCACCACCACCCACCCCCTGCTTTTTTTTTTTTTTTTTTTTTTTTTTTTTTTTTTTTTGAGATAAAGTCACTCTATTGCCCAGGGTGGCATGCAGTGGCGTGATCTTGGCTCACTGCAACCTCCGCCTCCTGGGTTCAAGCGATTCTCCTGCCTCAGCCTCCTGAGTAGCGGGGATTACAGGCATGTGCCACCTCACCTGTCCAATTTTTGTATTTTTAGTAGAGATGGGGTTTCACCATGTTGGCCAGGCTAGTCTCGAACTCCTAATCTCCAGTGATCCACCTGCCTTGGCCTCCCAAAGTGCTGGGATTACAGGTGTGAGCTACCGTGCCTGGTTCTCTTTTAATTATAAATTGCATCTTTAAATCATTTTTTTCCTCTAGCATTTTACTGTATACAGTTGAAGGAAGACACACAACATATTGATTTTTTTTTGTTTAGATGTTTCTTTCACCGATTTCCTAGCTCACTGCTCTTCATCTATGCCTTCCACAAAGCCCTTGCGTGGGCATGGAAATAATTCAGCCAAGTTCTTTGCCACTTTATAATGAAGATGGCCTTTTCTCCAGTTTATAATACTTTGTTCCTCATTTCTATGTGAGACCTCATCGGAATGGCCTTTGCTGTCCATATTTCTACCAACATTCTGATCATTACTAAAGGGTCAAAGATTTTACCAAAATATTTGTCAGGGGGAAAGTCAGGAGAGCAAAATCACCAGGTGGCCATCGAGTAAGCCCTAGAGACAAAAACTCCTTCTCTGAGGAATTTAGAAGTGTAATGAAGAAAGTCAAGAACACCTGGTGACCATCAGACAGGGAATTCTGAGGCAAAATTCCTTATCTGAGGAATTTAGAAGTAATTAAACTTCCCTAGTACCTAAAGGTTCCAGGCCTCTTTCAAAAATTTTCTAAGTAACTAGAATTTCTACACATCTCTGGAATCCATGCATGTCAAAACTCATTGTGCAGCCCTTGTTGACATTAAGGAACCAAAATGTCTACAAATATAATCACTTATCATGACCTACATGGCTAATATGGTCCAAATGACACTTAAGCTCCCACTTTGAGGTCCATAAATGCTGCATTCTTCTGCAACATTGTTTCTTTCTAATAAAACTTTCCTTTTTCAAACCTATACTGTTGTCAGTAAATTCTTAACAACCTGCAAGTCGACCACTTTCTGATGCTGGGGCTGACACCTCACCCAGTAATTACCACTTAAGTAATCTCTAAGAAGTTTCAGACTTTCCCTACAGTTCTCTTCTTTGAGCCCTCACCTGAATTGCTCCATTTATGGAAATCTAGGTTTTTTACTCTGCTCCTCCAAATTTTTCCAGCCTCCACCCATTATCCAGTTCCAAAGCTGCATCTATGTTTACAGGTTTGTTTTTTGTTTTTTGTTTTTGTTTTTTTTTTGAGACGGAGTCGCCCAGGCTGGAGTGAAGTGGCGCGATCTCGGCTCACTGCAAGCTCCGCTTCCCAGGTTCACGCCATTCTCCCGCTTCAGCCTCCAGAGTAGCTGGGACTACAGGCGCCCGCCACCACGACCGGCTAATTTCTTTTTTTTGTATTTTTAGTAGAGACGGGGTTTCACCGTGTTAGCCCGCCTCGGCCTCCCAAAGTGCTGGGATTACAGGCTTGAGCCACCGCACCCGGCCGGTTTTTTGTTTTGTTTTGTTTTGTTTTTTTACAGCAACAGCCAGGCTTCTTGACACCAATTTCCTGTCTTAGTCTGTTTTTGCTGCTCTAAGACAATACCTGGGACTGGGTAATTTATAATTAACAGAATTTTATTGGCTCACAGTTATGGAGGATGAGAAATTGAAGATTCAGGGACCAGCATCTGGTGAGGGTCTTCTCGGTGTGTCATCACAGGGCAGAGGGCAAGAGACAAAGAGGACCTGAATGTACCCTTTTATAACAGATTCATTCCTGCAATAATGAACCACCTTCTGTAATAATGACAATCCATTCATGAAGGTAGAGCCTTCACAGCCCAAACACTTCTCAAAAGTTCTGTAAACCACAGGTAAAATTCTAAGCCCCCCCAACAGACTGATAGACCTCCCCTCTTGGCCAATGGCATTCCAAAGTAAATCTGAAAATCTAGTTCAGGTCATGACGGGAATGGGTGGTCAGACATGCCTCATTATGCTATTCTGTCTTTGGAATTCAGGCACAACTAACCAGCACTAACATTAAAAGAGATCTTAAGACTGACAAAACAAGACTTTGTAGCAATAAAGACACCAAATAAGACACCAAATTCCAGACTGACTCTAGTATAGCATCACAAGATAGCAGGCCCTGAAAGGAATCAAAGAATTTTACCACAAAACGTATTTCCTTGACATATTTTGAAACGGTCCTGCAAAGTTGTCTCTTCTGGCAAAAATCTACATTCTGTAGAGAATTCCCTATCCTTTCCAGGTCTTTCCTCTGATCCAGGAGAGAATTAACCAAGAGTCTGGCACCTTTTTAGGTCTGATAAGAGCTCTGAAGCCTCTCTCTGGAGCTGCATCTACATGATAAAACCTTGGTCTCCACAACCCCTTGTTCTTAACCCAGACATTCCTATTGATTCCAGGTCTTTAGATAATAACTCTTTCAACCAATTGCCAATCAGAAAATCTTTAAAACCACTTATGACCTGGAAGCCCCCTCCCCAGCTTCCAGTTGTCCTGCCTTTCCTGACCAAAGCAATGTACATCCTATATGTATTTATTGATAACTTATATCACCCTAAAATGTATAAAATCAAGCTGTATGGGAGGCCGGGGGGGTGGGGTGGATCATCTGAGGTCAGGAGTTCGAGACCAGCCCAGCAACATGGCAAAATCCAGTGTCTACTAAAAATACAAAAATTAGCTGGGTGTAGTGCCACGCACCTGTAATCCCAGGTACTCAGAAGGCTGAGACAGGAGAATTGCTTGAACTGGGAGGTGGAGGTTGCAGTGAGCTGAGATCATGCTGCTGCACTCCAGCCTGGGCAACAGAGCAAGACTCTGTCTCAAAAAGCAAAACAAAACAAAAACAAGCTGTAGCCTTACCACTTGGGCACACTTTCCCAGAATATCCTGGGGCTGTATCATAGGCCATTGTTCACTCATATTTGGCTCAGAATAAATCTCTTCAAATATTGTATCGAGTTTGACTTTTTTCTTTTTTCTTTTTTTTTTTTTTTTTTTTTTTTTGAGACGGAGTCCCACTCTGTCGCCCAGGCTGGAGTGCAGTGGCCAGATCTCAGCTCACTGCAAGCTCCGCCTCCCGGGTTCACGCCCGTTCTCCTGCCTCAGCCTCCCGAGTAGCTGGGACTACAGGCGCCCGCCACCTCGCCCGGCTAGTTTTTTGTATTTTTTAGTAGAGACGGGGTTTCACCGTGTTAGCCAGGATGGTCTCGATCTCCTGACCTCGTGATCCGCCCGTCTCGGCCTCCCAAAGTGCTGGGATTACAGGCTTGAGCCACCGCGCCCGGCCGAGTTTGACTTTTTTCATTGACAGTCCCACTGAGACACAGTAGGGATGGGACTTGCCTCTTTCAACCAAAAATTATCTGAGACAAGTCTCAATCAATTTAGAAAGTTTATTTTGCCAAAGTTAAGGATGCGCCCATGACACAGCCTCAGGAAGTCCTGATGACATGTGCCCAAAGTGGTCGGGGTACAGCTTGATTTGGACATTTTAGGGAGACATAATATATCAATCAATACATGTAATATTTACATTGGTTCAATCTGGAAGGGTGGCGCAACTCAAAGGGGGGGAGGGAATGGGGGTGGGGATGTGGGCTTCCAGGTCATAGATAGATTTAAACATTCTGATTGGCAACAGGTTGAAAGAGTTCTTATCTATAGAAAAGAATGTCTGGGTTATGATAAGGAGTTGCAGAGACCTAGGTTTTTTTGTTTTTGTTTTTGTTGTTGTTGTTGTTGTTGTTGTTTGTTTTTTGAGACCAAGTCTCGCACTGTCGCCTGGGCTGGAGTGCAATGGCGCAATCTCGGCTCACTGCAACTCTGCCTCCCAGGTTCAAGTGATTCTCCTGCCTCAGCCTCCCAAGTAGCTGGGATTACAGGCGCTCACCACCACACCCGACTAGTTTTTTGTATTTTTAGTAGAGACGGGTTTTCACTATGTTGGCCAGGCTGATCTCAAAGTCCTGACCTCATGATCCACCCGCCTCAGCCTCCCAAAGTGCTGGGATTACAGGCGTGAGCCACTAGGTTTTATCATGCAGATGAAGCCTCCAAGTAGCAGGCTTTAGAGAGAATAGACTGTAAATGTTTCATATCAGATTTAAGGTTTGTGTTAATATTAATGCTGGAGGGGTAAAATGAGGCATGTCCAACCACCACTTCCCATGATGGCCTAAACCAGTCCTTCAGGTTAAATTTTAGAGTGCCCTCCCTGGCAGAACAGGAAGTCCACTCAGATGGTTGCATGGCAGGCATTTAAATTTTATTTTTGGTTTATCGCCCTCATCCTCACAAATGCATTTTTGTTTTCCAGACTTGCTGGGTTCCCACCACACATGTTGTCGTGAGCTCACTACACACACTGTCCCTGGAGCATGGGGATGCAGCCTGGAGCCAGGAAGATGACAGTGTTGTGCACAGCTCTGCACTGGTAATGCACGGTGCATGAGTGGCCCTCAGGACCTTGTGTTACTGCTGCTGGCTGGTCAGACACTGCTGGGTACAGCAAGGGCACTGGCGATAGCGCAGGCAGCAGCTTCAGCCCACACCTGCCAACTTCAGCCTAGCCAAGGGCACCCACATCAGCACATCCACAGCCTGAGGTCCCCTGTGTTCCACCAAGGACCTCTGCTGCAAGCTGATGCGGGGCCCTGTGGACAGCAGGGACCCCTACTAGACCATCCAGACCTTGCACTATAAATCTTACTCAAGGCACCATACCTGCTGATAACAGGACCTTAAAGAAGTTAAGATATGTAACACTCCAACCATAAATCTTCCCCAAGGCAGTTGACCCTAACTTCTACATGCACAGGAGACCCCAGAATGGCCACTATATGACCTTCTTGGGCCAGCAGTAGTGAGCAACATCGCTATCTTGAACCCACTGAGCATGCACCAAGACTTCAACCAGGACAAAGCATGCACAGACACCATAACAGGAAGGAAGAAATCACTCCAGGAGGTGGAGTCCTGATGTCAATCTCTTTACCCTACTCAATAAAAAACATTGAGAAGCTCCCCGTGGGGAGCCAGCTGGAGGACTCTTTTTCCTGTGCCATCTCCCTTACGCCCAGTGTTTCTGGGCATAAGTCTTAATAAACATTGCCTGGAAAAAATTTGCCTGGCCTCATATTAGTTCCTGTTACACTGAGAACCAAGAACCTCACACCGGTAACACCATCTCCTAATAAAGTCACAATAGCAATCAACCAAATTTCAACATGCATTTTGGAGGGGGCAAACATTCTAACCATGGCAGCATATTTCACTTGTACATTTCTAAATACAAATATAATGATCCCACTTCACAACTCATATAATATTCTGGAATAACTCTAACGCTTAAAAATAAAGCTCAGTTGGTGATTTTGTGTTTATGCTGAACCCTCTTTATATGGACAATGTGGGGCCATGAAAACCCCATCACCCTTCCGGGAGAGGAAAAATGTGTGCAACTTCTTTGTGGAGATACTTGGCAACATTTTTGAGAAAATCAAGTGAGTTCCCCATCAGCTACTCTGCTCTTAGCTCTGAACCGCGGAGTCTCGGGCTCTTGTGTAAGAATGGTCACAGTAGCATGGCTAAAAATATCAAAATAGCCTCAAAGTTGTCTTATTTACAGATATCTCAGAAACACTATTTTAAGAGAAAAAAAGTGCAAAAGGGCACCTATTTTTTATGACACATATATAAACATGTACAAACAATTACATTTTTGCATAATTTTCTCACAATGACTCTGTGAGGAAGACATCATTATTCTCATTTTACAGATGACAAAATCAAACTCACTCATGAAAAATCAATTTTTTCAGACTCATCTAATAAGGAGCAGAAATGGGATTCTACCGCTTAACTTCCCCAAAGCATACCCAAAAGTCTCCTTTATAGATGATGACTTTCTAGGACTTAAAAACTTATAGTTTTACACATTTCTAGTATTGTGCCCTCATGGGTACTAACTTGACAGCCTCTCTCTCTTTGAAGAAGCTGATTGTGCAGATGAAATCTGGGTGCAGGGTCCTGTAGGTGGCAATGTGTCTGTCAAGGGCTTGTGATTCCTGCCTTCTCTTTATTTGCACTCTCTTCATTTTGGGCTCAATAGGAAATGGCTTTTCCGGTATCAATCTGGAAGATCAAATAAGGGAACAGAAAATAATGCAAAATTAAAGAAATGGTTTGGCAATATTCTTCCCTCTTCCCATATCCCTCAGCAACGTCCTCCTGCAACAGAGAAATGGCTCCACCGCTTCATTCATAATGTAAGTGTGAGTACATTCTACTTCCCGTCCCATTTCCTGGTGGTCTCTGTGTCAGTTGTATTGTTTGATTTAGGTAACTGTCATCACTTCTTTGGGAGGGAGGAGAAAGTTGGGCCAGGACGACCACCTGTTAAAGTCCTACTAGGTGCCATCTACTCTATACAAATTTCTAACTTGCCCCACAGAACAGTTTCCTAAGGAAGGCACTGTGAGTCCCCTTTTACAGATGACCAAGGGCAGGCTGACAAAGACTGAAAAAAGATTCCACTATCATACATGAAGTGAGGAGCAGGAATGGGGTTCAAGCTTTTGTCTTTATGATGGTATTTTATGCATTCCTAAGAAGGGTGATATTACCACTAATGGGTTGTGTCAGGCCTCAGAGCCCAAGCTAAGCCATCATATCCCCTGTGACCTGCACGTATACATCCAGATGGCCTGAAGTAACTGAAGAATCACGAAAGAAGTGAAAATGGCCTGTTCCTGCCTTAACTGATGACATTACCTTGTGAAATTCCTTCTACTGGCTCATCCTGGTTCAAAAGCACCCACACTGAGCACCTTGTGACCCCTGCCCCTGCCCGCCAGAGAACAAACCCCTTTGACTGTAATTTTTCTTTAGCTACCCAAATCCTATTAAATGGCCCCACCCCTATCTCCCTTCGCTGACTCTCTTTTCGGACTCAGCCCGCCTGCACCCAGGTGAAATAAAAAGTTTTATTGCTCACACAAAGCCTGTTTGGTGGTCTCTTCACATGGACGCGCGTGAAATTTGGTGCCTTGACTCGGATCGGGGGACCTCCCTTGGGAGATCAATCCCCTGTCCTCCTGCTCTTGGCTCTGTGAGAAAGATCCACCTAAGACCTCTGGTCCTCAGACCAACCAGCCCAAGGAACATCTCACCAATTTTAAATCGGGTAAGCGGCCTCTTTTTACTCTCTTCTCCAATCTCTCTCACTATCCCTCAACCTCTTTCTCCTTTCAATCTTGGCGCCACACTTCAATCTCCCCCTTCTCTTAATTTCAGTTCCTTTCCTTTTCTGGTAGAGATAAAGGAGACACATTTTATCCGTGGATCCAAAACTCTGGCGCCGGTCACGGACTTGGGAAGACAGTCTTCCCTTGGTGTTTAATCACGCGGGGACGCCTGCCTGATTATTCACCCACATTTCATTGGTGTCTGATTACCGTGGGGACACCTGTCTTGGTCATTCACACACATTCCCTTGGTGGCAAGTCAATTGCGGGGACACCTACTTTGACTGCTCACCTACATTGCAGCCCAGGGCTGCTCACCCACCCCTTCTCTTCGTGTCTCTACCCACCCTTTTCCACTTTCCTGGGGGACAAGCACCTCCCACTCCTTTTCCACTTTCCTGGGGGGCAAGCACCTCCCACCCCTTCTCCACTTCTTGGGGGGCAAGCACCTCTAACCCCTTCTCCACTTTCCTGGGGGGCAAGCACCCCCCACCCCTTCTCTCCGCGTCTCTATGCTCTTTTCTCTCCACTTTCCTGTGGGGCAAGCACCCCCCACCACTTCTCTCTGTGTTTCTACCCACCCCTTTTCCACTTTCCCGGGGGGCAAGCCCCTCCCACCCCTTTACCATTTTCCTGGGGGACAAGCCCCTCCCACCCCTTTTCCACTTTCCTTGGGGGCAAGCACCCCCCACCCCTTCTCTCTGTGTCTCTACCTACCCTTCTCTACTTTCCTGAGGGGCAAGTACCCCCTACCCCTTCTCTCCGTGTCCCCACCCCTTCTCCACTTTCCTGGGAGGCAAGCACCCCACACCCCTTCTCTCCATGTCTCTACCCTCTCTTTTCTCTGGACTTGCCTCCTTCACTACAGGCAACCTTCCACCTTTCATTCCTACTTCTTCTCCCTTAGCCTGTGTTCTCAAGAACTTAAAACCTCTTCAACTCACAACTGACCTAAAATCTAAATGCCTTATTTTCTTCTGCAATGCCGCTTGACCCCAATACAAACTCGACAGTGGTTCCAAATAGCCAGAAAACGGCACTTTCGAATTTTCCGTCCTACAAGATCTAAATAATTCTTGTCGTAAAATAGGCAAACGGTCTGAGGTGCCTGACGTCCAGGCATTCTTTTACACGTTGGTCCCTCCCTAGTCTCTGTTCCCAATGCAACTCGTCCCAAATCTTGCTTCTTTCCCTCCCGCCTGTCCCCTCAGTCCCAACCCCAAGCGTTGTTGAGTCTTTCCAATCTTCCTTTTTTACTGACCCATATGACCTCTCCCCTCCTCCCCAGGCTGCTCTTCACCAGGCCAAGCCAGGTCCCAATTCTTCCTCAGCCTCCGCTCCCCAACCCTATAATCCTTTTATCACCTCCCCTCCTCACACCCTGTCTGGCTTACTGTTTTGTTCCACCACTAGCCCTCCCCCACCTGCCCAACAATTTCCTCTTAAAAAGATGGCTGGAGCTAAAGGCATAGTCAAGGTTAATGCTCCTTTTTCTTTATCTGACCTCTCCCAAATCAGTTAGCATTTAGGCTCTTTTTCATCAAATATAAAAACCCAGCCCAGTTCATGGCTTATTTGGCAGCAGCCTTAAAGCACCAGACCCAAAAATGTCAATATACATTTTCAATATACATTTTATTCTCAATATACATTTTATTACCCAATCCGCTCCCAACATTAAATAAAACTCCAAAAATTAAATTCTAGCCCTCAAACCCCACAACAGGACTTAATTAACCTCGCCTTCAAGGTTTACAATAATAGAGTAGAGGCAGCCAAGTAGCAAAGTATTTCTGAGTTGCAATTCCTTGCCTCCACTGTGAGACAAAACCCAGCCACATCTCCAGCACACAAGAACTTCCAAACGCCTGAACCACAGCGGCCAGGCATTCCTCCAGGACTACCTACCCCAGGATCTTGCTTCAAGTGCCGGAAATCTGGCCACTGGGCCAAGGAATGCCTGCAGCCCGGGGTTCCTCCTAGGCCATGTCCCATCTGTACGGGACCCCACTGGAAATCGGACTGTCCAACTCGCCTGGCGGTCACTCCCAGAGCCCCTGGAACTCTGGCCCAGGGCTCTCTGACTGACTCCTTCCCAGATCTTCTCCACTTAGTGGCTAAAGACTGATGCTGCCCGATCGCCTCGGAAGCCTACAGGACCATCACAGATGCTTTAGGTAACTCTTACAGTGCAGGGTAAGTCCGTCCCCTTCTTAATCAATACGGAGGCTACCCACTCCACATTACCTTCTTTTCAAGGGCCTGTTTCCTTTGCCTCCATAACTGTTGTGGGTATTGACAGCCAGGCTTCTAAACCTCTTAAAACTCCCCAACTCTGGTGCCAACTTAGACAATACTCTTTTAAGCACTCCTTTTTAGCTATCTCTACCTGCCCAGCTAGCTCCCTTATTAGGTCAAAACATTTTAACTAAATTATCTGCTTCTCTGACTATTCCTAGGCTACAGCCACACCTCATTTTCACCTTTTCCCCCAGTTCAAAGCCTCCTTCACACCCTCTCTTTGTATCTCCCCACCTTAATCCACAAGTATAGGATACCTCTACTCCCTTCTTAGTGACGGATGATGGACCCCTTACCATCCCATTAAAACCTAATCACTCTTACCCCCGATCAATGCCAGTATCCCATCCCACAGCACGCTTTAAAAGGATTAAAGCCTGTTATCACTTGTCTGTTACAGCATGGCCTTTTAAAGCCTATGAACTCTCCTTACAATTCCCCCATTTTACCTGTCTAAAACCAGACAAGCCTTACAGGTTAGTTCAGGATCTGTGCCTTATCAACCAAATTGTTTTGCCTATCCACCCCGTGGTGCCAAACCCATATACTCTCCTATCCTCAATACCTCCCTCCACAACCCATTATTCCGTTCTGGATCTCAAACATGCTTTCTTTACTATTCCTTTACACCCTTCATCCCAGCCTCTCTTCGCTTTCACTTGGACTGACCCTGACACCCTTCAGCCTCAGCAACTTACCTGGGCTGTACTGCTGCAAAGCTTCACAGACAGCCCCCATTACTTCAGTCAAGCCCAAATTTCTTCCTCATCTGTTACCTGTCTTGGCATAATTCTCATGAAAACACACGTGCTCTCCCTGCTGATCGTGTCCGTTAATCTACCAAACCCCAATCCCTTCTACAAAACAACAACTCCTTTCCTTCCTAGGCATGGTTAGGTAAGGTACTTCTGCCTTTGGATACCTAGTTTTACCATCCTGAATAAACCATTATATAAACTCACAAAAGCAAACCTAGCTGATCCCACAGATCCTAAATCCTTTTGCCACTCCTTTCCATTCCTTAAAAACTGCCCTAGAAACTGCTCCCCACACTAGCTCTCCCTGACTCATCCCAACCCTTTTCATTACACACAGCCGAAGTGCAGGGCTATGCAGTCGGAATTCTTACACAAGGACCGGGACCGCGCCCTGTAGCCTTTTTATCCAAACAACTTGAGCTTACTGTTTTAGCCTAGCCCTCATGTCTGTGTGTGGCAGCTGCTGCTGCCTTAATAATTTTAAAGGCTCTCAAAATCACAAACTATGCTCAACTCACTCTCTACAGTTCTCATAACTTCCAAAATCTATTTTCTTCCTCACACCTGACGCATATACTTTCTGCCCCTCCCCCACCACCTGTCAACAAGCCTAACTCATTGCCTTAACTCGAGCCCTCACTCTTGCAAAAGGACTATGCGTCAATATTTACACTGACTCTAAATATGCCTTCCATATCGTGCACCACCATGCTGTTATATGGGCAAAAAAAATTTTTTTTCCTCACTATGCAAGGGTCCTCCATCATTAATGCCTCTTTAATAAAAACTCTTCTCAAAGTTGCTTTACTTCCAAAGGAAGCTAGAGTCATTCACTGCAAGGACCATCAAAAGGCATCAGATCCCATCGCTCAGGACAAGGCTTATGATGATAAAGTAGCTAAAAAAGCAGCCATCAAAAGGCATCAGATCCCATCTCTCAGGACAATACTTATGCTGATAAGATAGCTAAAAAAGCAACTAGCGTTCCAACTTCTATCCCTCATGGCAGTTTTTCTCCTTCTCATCTGGCCACTCCCACCTACTCCCCCACTAAAACTTCCACCTATCAATCTCTTCCCACACAAGACAAATGGTTCTTAGACCAAGGAAAATATCTCCTTCCAGCCTCACGGGCCCATTCTATTCTGTCGTCATTTCACAACCCTGTAGGTTACAAGCCACTAGCCTGCCTCTTAGAACCTCTCATTTCCTTTCTATTGTGAAAATCTATCCTCAAAGAAATCACGCTGGGCGCGGTGGCTCATGCCTGTAATCCTAGCACTTTGGTAGGCCGAGGCGGGTGTATTACGAGGTCAGGAGATCGAGACCATCCTGGCTAACATGGTGAAACCCTGTCTCTACTAAAAATACAAAAAAATTAGCCAGGAGTGGTGGCGGGTGCCTGTAGTCCCAGCTACTTGGGAGGCTGAGGCAGGAGAATGGCATGAACCTGGGAGGTGGAACTTGCAGTGAGCAGAGATCGTGCCACTGCACTCTAGCCTGGGCGACAGAGCGAGATGCCATCTCAAAAAAAAAAAAAAAAAAAAAGAAATCACTTCTCAGTGTTCCATCTGCTATTCTACTACTTCTCAGGAATTTCTCAGGCCCCCTCCCTTCCCTACACATCAAGTTCGGGGATTTGCCCCCACCCAGGACTGGCAAATTGACTTTACTTACATGCCTCAAGTCAGGAAACTAAAACACCTCTTGGTCTAGGTAGACACTTTCACTGGATAGGTAGAGGCCTTTCCCACAGGGTCTGAGAAGGCCACCGTGGTCATTTCTTCCCTTCTGTCAGACATAATTCCTCGGTTTGGCCTTCCCACCTCTATACAGTCTGATAATGGACCAGCCTTTATTAGTCAAATCACCCAAGCAGTTTTTCAGGCTCTTGCTGTTGAGTGAAACCTTTATATCCCCTACCATCCTCAATCTTCAGGAAAGGTAGAATGGACCAATGGTCTTTTAAAAACACACCTCACCAAGCTCAGTCTCCAACTTAAAAAGGACTGGACAATACTTTCACCACTTTCCCTTCTCAAAATTCGGGCCTGTCCTCAGAATGCTACAGGGTACATCCCATTTGACTCCTGTATGGATGCTCCTTTTTATTAGGCCCCAGTCTCATTCCAGACACCAGACCAACTTGGACTGTGCCCCAAAAAACTTGTCATCCCTACTATCTTCTGTCTAGTTATACTCCTATTCACCATTCTCAACTACTCATAAATGCCCTGTTCCTGTTTACACTGCCGGTTTACACTGTTTCTCCAAGCCATCACAGCTGATATTTCCTGGTGCTATCCCCAAACTGCCACTCTTAACTCTTAAAGTAAATAAATAATATTTGCTGGCAGGGCTATGCTGAACCTCCTTAGGCACTCTAATTGGATGTCCTAGGTCCTCCCAATTCTTAGTCCTTTAATACCTGTTTTTTTCCTTCTCTTATTCCGTTTAGGTTTTCCAATTCATACAACGCCATATCCAGGCCATCACCAATAATTCTATATGACAAATGTTTCTTCTGACAACCCCACAATATCACCCCTTACCACAAAATCTTCCTTCAGCTTAATCTCTCCCACTCTAGGTTCCCATGCTGCCCCTAATCCCGCTCGAAGCAGCCCTGAGAAACATTGCCCATTGTCTCTCCATACCACCCCCAAAAGTTTTCACTGCCCCAACACTTTACCACTATTTCATTTTATTTTTCTTATTAATATAAGAAGACAGGAATAGCAGGCCTCTGAGCCCAAGCTAAGCCATCATATCCCCTGTGACCTGCAAGTATACATCCAGATGGCCTGAAGTAACTGAAGAATCACAAAAGAAGTGAAAATGGCCTGTTCCTGCCTTAACTGATGACAACATTACCTTGTGAAATTCCTTCTACTGACTCATCCTGGCTCAAAAGTTCCCCCACTGAGCACCTTGTGACCCCCGCCCCTGCCCGCCAGAGAACAATCCCCTTTGACTCTAATTTTCCTTTACCTACTCAAATCCTATAAAATGGCCCCACCCCATCTCCCTTCACTGACTATCTTTTCGGACTAAGCCCGCCTGCATCCAGGTGAAATAAAAAGCTTTATTGCTCACACAAAGCCTGTTTGGTGGTCTCTTCACACGGAGGCGAGTGAAAGGTTGAAAACTGGTTCCTGAGGGTAGAGGGATGGTAGATATTACAATGGTTTGTGGTATTACAAAGACTATAGTATATAAATAGGTAACACTTCATCTGTGGTATTAAAATTTCATGTTCTGGGCAGAAAGGGTATATAAGAAAAAACATGTCCAAAAGGGCCTCCATCAAGAAGATGATTAAAGAAGGTTGAGAAGCACTGCATATACCCAGTGACCTCTTATGTAGATGATAGGCTATAAGGGCTTAGGGACTGGTCATTTTACAATCTCCCATGGGTATTCACTGAACAAACCTTCTTAGTGATGACAGTTGAAATGAAATATGCAGCCTGGGGCCAAGAATCCTAGGAATGGGGACCATATGAACTGACTGACTTTTAAGGTGGGAAGCACAAAGGGACTCAGTCAGGAAAACATGTGTTTCCTCTGGAACAGATAACATGAAGGTAGGAAATCAATGTTGACAAAACTAATACAAACAAGAAGTTCCGTAAGCTGTATCTCCTTTAATCTTATCATTTATTCAAGTTATCTATTATTAAATATGCTTTAGATCAGGTTATAGGAAATTAGGAGAGGTTCAATAAATCAGAGAAACTGCTTTGTTAATGCCTGTTCAGTAATAGATTCTGGAATTTCACTAAAGCTTTTCCTGTTGAGGCCTGAAGCCACCAGGAATCTGAGTTCTCTAATCTCCCTGAGCACTCACATGTAAAGGTGCTCAGGGTACTCCTTAATTTATTTATATAATAACCTATATTTTAAATTATAATATTGAAAATTTTAAAACATTGTATATGACAAAAGAAATCATTAAATTTGTCTGTATAGGCTATAGCAAACACTTGCAAATTATATGGGGCTGATACTCATAATATATAAAGCATTCTTAGAAACCAATATGGAGAGAGGCTCTAATGACGACATTGGTAGACAGCCTCTAAGACTTCCCCCAGTGACTGTCACCTCCAGATAGTCACTTCCTTGTGCAATCTGTCCCATCTTTGGGCTGGAGCTAGTGACTTGCTACTAGTAGACAGAATATGTGAGAAGAGGAGATGGATGTCATTTTTGACATTAAATGACTAAGATGCTGTGTCTTGCTTGTTGGATACATTCTTATTCTTGCACTAAGGAGAGCCAGCTGCCATGTCGTGGGCTACCCACATGGCAAGTAATCTATGTCCCTGGCTAAGAAGCAATTGGGTCCTGAGGCCTGCCAACAGCCATATGAATGAGCTTGGAATTGAATCGTCCCTCAGTTGAGCCTTGAGATACCTGCAGCCCCTACCTAGACCTTGATTGCAGCCTTGTGACAGGCCCTGAGCTAGAATCTTATCCATGCCATTATTCCTGACCCAAATAAATGGTGTGAATTAATGTATGTTTGTTATAAGCAGTGAAATTGTGGGGAAATTTGTTATGTAAGAATAGATAAATAATACAGATATACACAGGTAATTCATGTAAAAAGCAATACACATGCCCAAGAAATATTTGAAAACACATTCACTAATGAAATGCAAATTAAAACTTATACAGAAGCTATTTTTTATGAAAAGGGGCAAGTTGCAAGCCACATGAATAGTTAGAAGTCCCATAGAAAGGCAGGATTCCTGACCTCAGATCAGAGAGCCATGGGACTCACCTTTCTTGAATGCTGGTACTTTTTGTTCTCATGTATTTTCTGGGGGGTAGGGAATACGATTGCTACACTGTTTTGTAGCTGAAGAAACAATGTATGGGGATGTTAAGTAACCTGGCTGAGGGTCATGCTGCTACTAAGTGGAAAAGTAGAGACTGGTATCCTATATGTCCTTGTGCAGACTGTGTGACTCTCAGCTGCACATCACACCACAACCAAGTAAATCTTGCTTTCCTACTGATCCAAGATGAAAATCCACGAATTACCAGCACATATTTCACACATCATGCTTCCATCAATCCATCCATCCATCCATCCATCCATCCATCCATCCATCCATACATACATTCATACAGGTAAAAGGCATTAAGGACAAACTGTACACCATCCCTTTGGTAAGTTTTAGACTTCTCCAGAATGAAAGCTATCTTACATCTTTAACTTTTAGATAATGACAGCATTGCAATATAATCCTTGTCTATACACAAGCAGATGAATTCTGCCTTGGAAAACAAATATGTTGTCTCCATTTGAACGTTCATTTAATTACCCTTGATCTATAAAGCATCAAAGATGTGGTTGTTGACTTTGATAAGATTCATTTCAGTAGAGGGTGGGGGAACAAAGTACCACTAAAGTGGAGTGACAACTGAGTTGGGGGCAGATGTAGAGGGATATGAGTTGAGAATTGATAATTCTTGTAGAACTTTGGTTACAAGGAAGAGAATATATATAAAGAGGACAGTAACTAGAGATGTAGAGAGAGGTCTAGGGCATTAAATTATGTGTTACAATCATCAATTGTAAGAGACTTTATCAGGTTGAAATATTAATAGGAATGAACCATCTTTTGTTAGATCTGACATCTGAATTTACTGCACCACCCTTTCCACACTTTAATTGCTTGATCCATTCTGGAGACTCTGATAACATGAAGGCTGTGCTATAGAACATTGTGCTTTCAAATGAAACAAATATTTTCCCCTACATCCCATACTTTGGCTTCACTGAAAGGGATTTTGCAAATAGGTTTACTGAATGGTAACAATAATTTTTCATGATCACTTCAGTAACCTCTATCTTATCTGTTTTTATTTCTTTCTGAAGGGATTTCCAAGTATGTAATTCAATAATCCGAAATTATAATGTGTCATATTTGTCTGGTTAAATGTATTATCTACAAACCCTGTCTAACATACTACAATTAGATGATATGATAGTGTTGAAATATTATGATAGTGATAGGGTACTTTTTTGTGGGTTCCTGACTCTTAAGTCAAAATACTTATACTGCATGACAGAAATCATAATGCTGGATTTTTTTTGGAATGAACCCATTCAGTAAATAACCCAATCTATATAATAAATATACATATATGTATACTTATAGAAGTAAACATGTAAATAAAGAAATAGGTTTGAGGAGACAAATTGTCTTTATCAAATAATTCCAAAGAGTACATGTAGATACCCTCCCTCTATGTAGATATTCCACCTCCCATCACCTGATAGCAGGACAGACTTATTAACTCACTTCTATAGAATAAAAGTAGGCAAATGGAAAACAGTTGCTGTACACTGGAGAAACTTGGCAAATACTGCCTTAACCAAGTGATTAAGGTTAATATCACCAGTGAGGTGAGATGGGTATCATGTACTACCAGATATTAAGTGACAAGAAGAGCACTTCAATTCTGGTATTTTTTCTCAGAACGCATTACCTCAGTATAATCAGAAAAAAAAAAAAAAAAAAAAAAAAAAACCACACCAAGTCTATACCCCTCATCACTGTCAGAGTCATGAAAACAGTTTAGCAGTTATTCAAATGGGAAAACAGGGAGTTACCATATGGCCCAGTAATTCCTTTCCTACCCAAGATGAATCTCTACATAAAAATGTATACACAAATGTATGTAGAATCATTATTCATAATAGCCAAAAGGTGGAAATAACCAGAGTGTTCATCAATAGGTGAATAAATAAACAAAATGGGCCAGGTGCGGTAGCTCACGCCTGTAATCCCAACACTTTGGGAGGCCAAGGTGGGTGGATCACAAGGTCAGGAGTTTGAGACCAGCCTGGCCAACATGGTGAAACCCTGTCTCTACTAAAAACACACAAAATAATTAGCCAGATGTGATAGCACACACCTGTGGTCCCAGCTACTTGGGAGAATGAGGCAGGAGAATCACTTGTACCTGGGAGGCAGAGGTTGCAGTGAGCCGAGATCATACCACTGCATTCCAGCCTAGGCGATGGAGCAATACTCCATCTCAAAAATAAAATAAATAAATAAATAAATAAATAAATAAATAAATAAACAAAATGTGGTGTATCTATGCAATAGAATATTTTTAAGCTATTAGTTGGAATGGAATTCTGACCCATGCTACATTATGGAGGAACCTTGAACACATTATAATAAGATGCCAGACACAAAATACCAAATATTAATTGATTCCATTTATATAAAATCTCCAGAACTGGCATATGCATAGACAGAAAATATATCTGTGATTGCATAGGGCTGGGTGTGTGTGTGCAGGAATTTTAACTACATTCAAGCATAATGGGATTCTTGGGGATGATGAAAACATATAAAACCCCAATTATGGTGATGGTTGTACAACTCCGTACATTTGATAAAAATAATCTAAATATCCTTAAAATGTGTGATGTTATGATTTGTAAGCTATAATCTGATGAAGGTGTTTAAAATGTGATACTGGGTAGGAGGCAGAGCAAGGTGGCTAAATGGAAGCCTCCACCAATTGACCTCCCTGCAGGAACAACAAATTTGACAACTATCTACATAAGAAAGCACCTTCATAAGAACCAAAAATCAGGCGAGTGATCACATTACCTGGTTTTAACATCATATCACTGAAAGAGGTATTGAAGAGGAAAAGAAAGACGGTCTTGAAATGCTGGTGCCACCCCTCCCCACCCCCTGGCAGCAGCTGTGAAGCCTCAAGAATCCGTGTGCTTGGGGGAGGGAGAGCACAGTGATTGTGGGACTTGGCATTGGAACCCAGTGCTACACTGTCAGAGCAGAAAGCAGCATTGGGTAGAACTCAACCAACACTCATGGAGGGAGCATTTAGACCAGCCCTAGCTAGAAGGGAATTACCCATCCCATCAGTCAGAACATGAATTTTGGCAAGCCTTGCCACTGTGGGCTAAAGTGCTTGGGGGTCCTAAAGAAACTTAAAAGGCAATCTAGACCTGGAGGACTTGGGGGACATGTGACCCAGTGGGACACCAGCCAGGGCAGCCAAGGGAGTGCTTGTGCCACCCCTCCTCCAACCCCAGGCAGTGTAGCTCTCAGCTCTGAAACAGAATCCTTTCTGCTTGAGGAAAGGAGAGAAAAGAGTACAGGGGACTTTGTCTTGAAACTTAGATACCAGCTCAGCTGCAGGAAAGGACACTGGGCAGAGTACTGTGGCATCCATTCCAGGCCCTAGCTCCTGAACATTTCTAGATACACCCTGGGCCAGAAGGGAACTTTGTGCCTTGAATGGATGGACTCAGTCCAGGAAGGATTCATCACCTGCTGACTAAAGAGTCCTTGGGCCCTGAATAATCAGCAACAGTAGCCTAGTACACACTGGGGGCCTTGGGTGAGACTCTTGAGATGTGCTGACATCAAGTGTGACCCAGCACTTCCCTACTGTAGTGGCTATGAGGAGAGACTCCTGTTTGAGAAAAGCAGAGGGAAAAGTTAAGGGGACTTTGCCTTGCAGCTTAGGTACCAGCTCTGCCACAGCAGGGCTGAGCACCAGGTAGGCTCTTGAGGTCCCAGATTCCTGGCCTTGGCTTGGATGGCATTTCTGGACCTGCCCTGAACCAAAGGGGAGCTCACTGACCTGAAGGCTAAGTCCCAAGTCTGGCAGCATGCAGCACAAGCTGACAGACAAGCCCTTGGGCCTTAACTGAAAAATGGCGGTAGCCTGGCAATATCACCTGTGAGTCTGTAGTGGTGGGGAGAGAGTCCTCTGCCTGTGGAAAGGGGAGGAAAGAGTGGGATGAATTTTGTCTTGTTGCTTGGGTGCCAGTTCAGCCACAATAGAATGGAGCACCACATAGATTTCTAAGGTTTCTGACTCCAAGCTTTGGCTCCTGGATGGCATTTCTGGACCTGCTTAGGATCAGGGGAACTCCCTGCTATGAAGGGAAGGACATATGCCTAGCTGGCTTCACTGTCTGCTGATTGTAGTGCCTTAGGAAATTGAGCGAACATAGGCAGTAGCCAGGTAATGGTTTGGGTGAGACCCAGTGCTGTGCTGGCTTCAGATCTGACCCAGCACAGTCCCAGCGGTGGAGGCCACCAGAATGCTTGTGTTACTTCTCCACCAGCTCTATGGACTCAGCACAGAGAGACTCTATTTGTATAGGAGAAAGTAAGAAAGGAAACAAGAGTCTCTGCCTGGTAATCTAAAGAATTCTTCTGGATCTTATTCAAGAACACCAAAGCAGTACCTCTAAGAGTCTGCAAGAACCACAGTATTACTTGGCTTGGGGTGACTCCCAATGCAGACATGGCTTCAGTGACCAAAAACTTAGATCAAAACATTCAAGGCTCTTCAAATACCTGGAAAGCCTTCCCAAGAAAGATGGGCACAAACAAGCGCATACTGCAAACATAAGAATAAAATAATAGGTTTCAAGATTTTATTTGAAAGCCGCATGGTAACCTTAAACCAAAAGTCATACAATGGATACACAAAAAATAAAAGGCAAGAAATTAAAACATAACACCAAAGAAACTCATCTTCACTAGAAGGAAGACAGGAAGGAAGGAAAGAATGAAGAAAAGACTACAAAATAACCAGACAACAAATAACAAAATGGCAGAAGTAAGTCCTTACTTACCAATAGTAACATTGAATGTAAATGGACTAAACTCTTCAGTCACAGACGTAGAATGGCTGAATAGATTTAAAAACAAGACCCAAGGATTGTTGTCTGTAAGAAATACACTTCACCTATAAAGGCACACACAGGCTGAAAATAAAGGGGTGGAAAAAGATATTCTATGCCAATGGAAACCAAAAAAGAGCAAGAATAGCAATACTTACATCCAACAAAATAGATTTCAAGATGAAAATTACAAAAAGAGACAAAGATGGTCATTATATAATTACATATAATTCAATTCAGCAAGAGGGTATAACAACCATAAATATATATGCACCCAACACTGAAGTACCTAGATATATAAAGCAAATATTACTAGAGCTAAAGGAAGAGATAGACCCCAATACAATAATAGCTGGAGACTTCAACTCTCCTCTTTCAGCATTGAACAGATCACCCAGACAGAAAATCAACAAAGAAACACTGGACTTAATCTGCAGTACAGACTAAATTGACCTAATTGATATTTACAGAACACTTCATCCAATGACTTTAGAATGTACAATCTTCTCCTTAGCACATGAATCATTCTCAAGCAAAGACAATACATTAGGCCACAAAACAAGTCTTAAAACATTCAAAAAAATTTAAATGATATCAAGTATATTCTCTGATCACAATGGAATAAAACTAGAAATCAATGGCAAGAGGAAATTTGGAAACTACAAATACATAGAAATTAAACAATATGTTCCCAAATGAACAGTGTGTCAAAAAAGAAATTAAGAAGGAAATTGAAAAATTTCTTGAAACAGATGATAACGGAAACACAGAATGTCAAAATATGTGGAATACAGCAAAAGCAGTACTAAGAGGAAAGCTTACAGTTAATACGTGCCTACATCAAAAAAGAAGAAAAACATCAAATAAACAACCTAATGATACATCTTAAAGAACAAGAAAGTCAAGGGCAAACCAAACCTAAAATTAGTAGAAAAAACAAATAACAGGCCAGGTATGGTGGCTCACACCTGTAATCTCAGAACTGTGGGAGGCTGAGGTGGGCAGATCACCTGAGCTCAGGAGTTTGAGACCAACCTGGGCAACATGGCGAAACCCTGTCCCTACAAAAAAATACAAAATTAGCTGGGCGTGGCGGCACATGCCTGTAGTCCCAGCTAGTCAGGAAACTGAGGCAGGAGGATCACTTGAGTCTAGGAGATGGAGGTTGGAGTGAGCTGAGATCGTGACACTGCACTCCAGCCTGGGTGACAGAGAGACACCCTGTCTCAAGAAAAATGAAAGAAAAGAAAAGAAAAGAAAAGAAAAGAAAAGAAAAGAAAAGAAAAGAAAAGAAAAGAAAGAAAGAATAAAGATCACATCAGAAACAAATGAAATTGAAATGAAGAAAACAATACAAAATGTCAATGAACAAAAGGTTGTTTTTTTAAAAAGATAAACAAAATTGACAAACCTTGAGCCAGATTAAGAAAAAAGAGAGACGATCCAAATAAATAAAATCAGAAACAAAAAATGAGACCTTACAAATGATAGTGCAAAAATTCAAAGGATCATCAGAGGCTACTATGAGCAACTATATGCTAATAAATTGGAAAACCTAGAGGAATAGATAAATACCTAGACACATACAACCTACCAAGATTGAACCATGAAGAAATCCAAAACCTGAAATGACCAATAACAAGTAACAAGCCATTTTGGAGAGTGCAAGTCACTATAAGCCTTGGCAGCTTCCACATGGTGTTAAGTCTGTGGGCACATGGAATACAAGAGTTAAGGAGGCTTGGAAGCTTCCCCCTAGATTTCAGAAAATGTATCAGAAAGCCTGAGTGCCTAGGCAGAAGCCTGGTTTGGAGGAGAAATATGGAGTTGGAGGCCCAACACAGAGTCCCCAGTGAGGCACTGCCTAGTGGAGCTGTGAAAAGGGGGCCACTCCCCTGCAGACCCCAGAACGGTAGAGCCATGGACAGCTCACAACCTGAGCCTGGAGAAGTCACAGGCAGTCAAGTCCAATCCATGAGATCAGCCACAGGGCTACAACCTGCAAAGCTACAGGGGTGGAGCTGCCTAATACACCAAGCATCTAAAGAGAAAGTGATATGGTTGAGTGGAAAGAGACTGCTACCTTGGGAAACTGAGGCACTTTGTAACCCATGGCTCTGCCTGCTTGCATACTGCTAAAGGGCTACTACCTGCTCCTGACCTACTTCACTCATGAGGGCAAATCCCTCATGAATGTCTTGGTGTTGTCCTTGCAATAGTGAGTGAGTTCATGAGATTTGTTTGTTTAAAAGTGTGTGGCACCTCCCTCATCTCTTTCTTGCTCCCACTACTGCTGTGTGACATGCCTCCTCCTGCTCTGCCTTTCACCATGACTGTAAGCTTCCTGAGGCCCTCACCAGAAGCCAAGCAGATGTTGGTGCCATGCTTGTACAGCCTGCAGAACTGTGAGCACCTTTTCTTTATAAATTACCCAGCCTTGGCCAGGCGTGGTGGCTCACACCTGTAATCCCAGCACTTTGGGAAGCTGAGGCGGGTGGATCACAAGGTCAGGAGATGGAGACCATCCTGGCTAACACGGTGAAAGCCCGTCTCCACTAAAAATACAAAAAATTAGCTGGACGTGGTGGCGGGCGCCTGTAGTCCCAGCTACTCCGGAGGTTGTGGCAGGAGAATGGCGTGAACCCGGGAGGCGGAGCTTGCAGTGAGCTGAGATCACGCCACTGCACTCCAGCCTGGGTGACAGAGCAAGACTCCATCTCTAAATAAATAAATAAATAAATAAATAAAATAAAAATAAGTTACCCGGCCGGGCGCGGTGGCTCAAGCCTGTAATCCCAGCACTTTGGGAGGCCGAGACGGGCGGATCACGAGGTCAGGAGATCGAGACCATCCTGGCTAACACGGTGAAACCCCATCTCTACTAAAAAATACAAAAAACTAGCCGGGCGAAGTGGCGGGCGCCTGTGGTCCCAGCTACTCGGGAGGCTGAGGCAGGAGAATGGCGTAAACCCGGGAGGCGGAGCTTGCAGTGAGCTGAGATCCGGCCACTGCACTCCAGCCTGGGCGACAGAACCAGACTCAGTCTCAAAAAAAAAAAAAAAAAAAAAAAAATAAGTTACCCAGCCTCGGGTATGTCTTTATAGCAACACAAGTATGGCCTAATACACCCAGCATCTAAATAGAAAATGATATGGTTGAGTGGAAAGAGACTGCTACCTTGGGAAACTGAGACACCTTGTAACCCGTGCTTCCGCCTGCTTGCCTAGGGCTAAAGGGCTACTACTACTTGCTCCTGACCTACCTCACTCATACAGAGGAAAGGGTAAGGCAACACTTGTGTGCTTGCAGTCTTAGTTCTTCTCACAATTAGAAAGTAGAAGTTTTACTTTCTCCGTTTTTCTTTACTGCGTCGGAGTGGTATGTTTCTGAACTTGTTTTGAGTCTGCCTGATCCCTAAGGGAGTGACTTTTTTCCATTTAGTCATTTGAGGTGTCCATCTGAGGTAACATGGAGTTTCTGCTTCATGTAAGAACTCCTCTCCTTCACTGAGGGACTGGACCCAGAGCCACAGGAGATAGGAGTAAAGACCAAGTTCTCAAAGACAAGCACAGGACTAGGACCCCAGTCTGAACATCAGACTCTCCTGATTTAGTAAGATGATTTTCACAGATTTCTCACATGATGTTTACTTCCCTGTAGAGTTCCTCTTAGAGAGACTGTGAGGAAACAGGCATTGTCATGCATTGCTAGAAGTAATTTCACTAGAATGACATAGGCATTAATTCTTGGAACCAGCAATCTCTTTCCTAAGAATCTATTCCAAAGATATAATGCAAATAGACAAACAGGCATAAACACAAGGCCATTCCTGGCAGAACAATTCATAACAGCAGATTAGATATAAGACAGATGTCCACCAATAGAAGGCTGATTAAGTAATCTAAGATACTTCCTAGAGTACCATGCATGTATAAAAGGCAACGAAGATCCCCTCTCTACACTGCTATGGATTGACCTCCAGTACATATTATAAACGAAAAATGCAGTGCAAAAAAATGGAGAGAGCTGTTGTTGTTCAATATGGTGGTCACTAGCTACATGTAGCCATTTAATTTTAACAAATAAATTCAAATAAAATTATAAACTCAATACCTCACTCACACTCACCATGTTTCAGGTGCTCAACAGCCTCAGGTAAACTAGTGGCTACTGTGTTGGACAGTGCAGATACAGACAATTTTCATCAATGCAGAAATTTCCATTGGATAGTAGTAGTGTAGAATATGCCACCTTCTACTTGTGTTGGGGAGGAAATAAATACCCACAATGTCCAGCCTCTGAGCCCAAGCCAAGCCATCGCATCCCCTGTGACTTGCATGTATATACACCCAGATGGCCTGAAGTAACTGAAGAATCACAAAAGAGTGAAAATGCCCTGTCCCCCCTTAACTGATGACATTCCACCACAAAAGAAGTGAAAATGGCCAGTCCTTGCCTTAAGTGATGACATTACCTTGTGAAAGTCCTTTTCCTGGTTCATCCTGGCTCAAAAAGCTACCCCACTGAGCACCTCATGACCCCCACTCCTGCCCGCCAGAGAACAACCCCCCTTTGACTGTAATTTTCCTTTACCTACCCAAATCCTATAAAACGGCCCCACCCTTATCTCCCTTCGCTGACTCTCTTTTCAGACTCAGCCCGCCTGCACTCAGGTGATTAAAAAGCTTTATTGCTCCCACAAAGCCTGTTTGGTGGTCTCTTCACACCGATGCGCATGACACACATCACATTTGCTTATATTTTTAAAAACTGGAAGATTAAAACAAAAACTGATAAAAATGATTATCTATAAGGGCATAGAGGAGCAATTCAGGATGGAAGCCAAGATGTGTATCATCTTCAAAATGTAATGCATAATTACTGGCTATGTACACTAAAAAAGCAACAAACTACGACCAGTTGATTAGTATACAGACTGAGTGCTCTAAAAATACTTACCATGAAAAGAAACCAGGCTGTCTTAGAGAGACAGCTGATTCCAGATCTGGGGTCAGGATTGTACCAGATAAGCCTGGACCAAATTATCATACCAGAAAGCATGTCAAAAAGATTCAGAAACCAAGCTGAGGAGGTTCTCACTGGACAAAAATGAAACAATTTGAACATCAAAGAGATTAGTGACTGCAATTGTTTAAAACATATTAAATACAGGAACATCTCTGAGTCACAAGGACACTTTAAAAGAAAAACAAAACACGAGCAATACCAACTCACTACTCATCTTTGGAAGCTCCTATGGAAACAACTATTTGTTCTGAAAAGTGAAAATACTGCAAAAGAATTAAACGTTCATCCTTCACTTCTTGTGTGTTCCATACCTCAGTGAATCCTAATAGTTGATGGCATAGGGGCAAGTTATGTTATAGGAAACACCCAGCTAATAAATGCAGAAGAAACTGTAAAATTACAACATCACCATTTTGCAACTTCTAATGAAATACAGCCCTAGACAACAATCTTCAGAAAGTGGAAAAAGTCCTGAGGAGAAAAACACATGGAAAGTGTTATAATGGATGGACTGGGCTGACAAAATCTGAGCCCAGTGATCAACCTGAACTTCACAGTAGAGGAGATAAACAGACATGATGAGGCTCCTGCTGTGCTATTACCTAAATGTTTGTGTCCCCCCACCCCCACTGCCACCCCAGTTCATGTGTTAAAAGCCTAGTCTCCAATGTGATGGTATTTGGAGATGGGGCCTTTGAAAGGAATTAGGTCATGAGGACACAGCTCTCAGGATGAGATTAGTGCCCTTGTAATAAAAGACATGAGAGCTTGTTTCCTTTCCACATGCACACACCAAGGAAAGGCCATGTGAGGACTAGGCAGAGGACCCGTATCCTGAATCCAACCATGCTGGCACACTGATCTCAGACTTGGCAGGCTCCAGACCCATGAGAAATACATACGTGTTGTTTGATATGGTTTGGATTTGTGTCCCTACCCAAATATCATGTTGAATTGTAATCCCCAATATTGGAAGAGGGGCCTGGTGGGAGGTGATTGGATCATGGGGGCATACTTCACCCTTGTTGTTCACATGATAGGGAATGAGTTCTCACAAGATCTGGTTGAATAAAAGTATGTAGCACTTCCCCCTTCACTCTCTTCCTCCTTCTTTGACCATGTAAGATGTGCCTGCTTCCCCTTCGCCTTCTGCCATGATTGTAAGTTTCCTGAGTTTCCCAGCCATGCCCCTCCTGTATAGCCTGCAGGACTGTGAGTTAATTAAACCTCTTTTCTTTATAAATTATCTAGTCTCAGGTAGTTTTTTATAGCAATGTGACTATGGACTAATACACTGTTTAACCCATCAGTGTATGGTAACTTGTTACAGCAGCCTGAAGTGACTAAGATACGTGTAAGGCTATAAAAAGGACAGTCATGTGCTGTATAACAATGTTTTGGTCAACTCCAGGACACATATGTAACAGTAGTCCCATAAGATATAATGGAGCCAAAAACTTCCTATCACCTACTCACATAGCTGTCCTGTCATATCTCAACATATTCTTCACAAACATGTTTGTGAAGAATATGTTGATGCTGGTGTAAGCAAACCTACTGCACTGCCAGTTGTATAAAAATATAGCACATGCAATTATGTACAGTACATAATACTTATTAATGATAATAAATGACTGTTACTGGTTTATGTATTTACTATACCTTTTATTATTTTAGAATGTACTCCTTCTACCTATTAAAAAAAGTTAACTATAAAACAGCCTCATGCAGGTCCTTCAAAAGGTATTCCAGAAGAAGGTATTGTTATCATAGGAGATGACAGCTTTATGTGTGTTATTGTCCCCTAAGACCTTCCAGTGGGACAAGATATGATGGTGGAAGACAGTGATAGTGATGATCCTGACCCTGTATAGGCCTTGACTAATGCGTGTGTGTGTGTGTTAGTTTTTAACAGAAAAGTTTAAAAAGTAAATATAAATAAATAAGTAGAAGAAAGGTAACAGAATAAGGATATAAAGAAAGAAAATATTTTTGCATAGCTGTACAATGTGTGCTTTTAGTTGTGTTATTACAAAAGTAAAAAAGTTTAAAAATGTTAAAAGTTTATAAAGTTAAAAAGTTACAGTAAGCTGAGGTTAATTTATCATCGAAGAAAAAATATTATTTTACAAATATAATGTAGCCTAATTGTACAGTGTTTGTAATGTTATGCCCAGACCGTTTATTCCCCGAAGAAGACCACCAGAGTCCAGAGTCAAAGCTAAGCAGCAAGGATCTTTATTACAGGTTCGAACCTGGAACTCTCCCTCGCTCGTGAAACGAGACGGGCAGGAGAGCTCCCCCACTCAGCTCCGAACAATGTTATATAGTCTAAGAAAAGTGGGCATAGAGTTATTATACAAATCAGATATATGATTGGCTAGTGTTTGAACAAGGCGATTTGGCTAACTATGATTGGTTCCTGCCATTTCTGATATTTTGGTTCAAACTTTGAGGCGGGAGAGCAGGTTTATGGCAGCAAGAGTTTATCTTACTTAAACACGTCTTGTGACCTTGCCTCAGAACTTACAAAATCTCTGGTATGTGCAAAACAAAATCTCTGGTACGTGCAGAAAACCAGGTACTCACAGAACTTACGAAATCTCTGGTATGTGCAAAGATTAGAGAGCAGAACAAGGGTGTAGCGGGTGGGGGGCGGGTACACATCTATCTTTGTGTCCTTTCAGTAAAATCTACAGTAGTATACAGTAATGTCCTAAGCCTTCACATTCACTCACCACTCACTCACAGACTCACCTAGAGCAACTTCAAGTCTTGCAAGTGAACAATACACATGTATAGATATGTACATTTTTAATCTTTTATATCATATTTTACTGTATTTTTTCTATGTTTAGATATGCTTAGATACACAAATATTGACCTTTGTGCTACAGTTCCCTAGATTATTCAGTACAGTAACATGCTGTATGAATTTTTAGCCTAGGAGCAATAGGCTGTATAGCCTAGGTAGGTGGTAGGCTACACCATCTAGGTTTGTGTAAGTGCACTCTGTGATGTTCACACAGATTTTGTTCAAACAAAATCTCTTAATGATGCATTTCTCAGAATATATCTCTGTGGTTAAGTGACACATGACTGTACATAATGCCACATGTAAGACACTCTTGTCAAAACATCTGAATAGGTCAAGCCTTTAACTCTAATTACCAATTTAAAGGAAAGAAGAGGAGACTGAGTAACATGAACAACACAATAGGGATACAATCAGCAAAACTGAGAATGTAAACTCCAGCACCTTAAGCAAAAAAATTGGAAAGTTAAAAAAAGAGAGAGAAAGCATCTTGTCTATATTAAAAAAAACTTAAAACTTGAGAGAAAATTAAATCAAACAGAAATTAAAACAGAAAAATGAGATACTATATACTATCACACATCCATCATAATGACAAAAGCTACCAAGGTATACCAAGTGTCAGTGAGGACGTAGAGCAGTGGAACTATGATACTGCTGATACGAATATAAATTAGAATAACCAATTTGAAAATTGCTTAGCTGAATATGCTGAGCTGAACATACACATACCCTATGACTCAGAAATTCTGTTCTTAGGTACATGCACATGAAAAATGAAAATAAATGTCCATTCAAAGATACGCAGAGAAATAAAAAAGGGCGCAAGATGGCCGACTAGATACAGCCAGGAGGAATGTCTCCCACAAAGGGACAGGGCATCAGGAAGACTAGCACACTCCTAGCAGATCTTGAGGGAAGGCATTGAGAGCAGACAGAAGGGAGATACAGATACTGGGTGGAAGTGGGAGGAAGCTGGGAACACTGCTCAGGGCTACCATACACCAGGTCATTTCTGGTCCCCAGTAACTCCTGGGGAAGGGGTTGAACAGGCAAGGAGCAACCCACTCTCGCCACGGGCCTCTGGAATCCCTGCAGAAGAACACTCCTTGACCACCATGGACAGTTGAATTGGCAGTGAGAGCTACTTAGAGAACTGGCAGGGGCAGAACTCCAGCTGGAGTGGAGCCCAGAGAGTTTGGTACAGGAGCATCTGTAGTGGAGCATGGTCATTGTCACCCATCTCCCTAGGCTTGACTCACTCCTATAGAAGACTTTAGCCTTAGGGGAACTGTCGGACCTGAACGCTGCAGGGAATCATGCCCATAAGACACAGCTGGTCTGACCTGAACACCCCTCAGTCTATTGGCCTCTCCTGGGGCCCCAGCCTGGTCATGCCTGCTTGCAGTGCAGCCCCCGGGTATCTCCTGCGGGCCCATATCATAGCCCCTGCGCTAGGAGACTGCTACTGACTAGCAGAGTGCTCCAGCAGAGAAGAGCAGCCCCAGTGGACTCGCTCCAGCCCACCTGCACCCTCCCCCAACTGCAGCCTCCCCCATGCAGCTTTGCCTGCACACTCGTCCACAGCCACCCTCTACATTGCTTTGCTGTTGTGTGTGTACACCAGCAGATGCAGCCTTCCCTCCCTCACCAGTACATGTGTGCATGTGCACTCTGCAATGCCACTGCTGCTGGCTAAGTATGCCCTGCCTCTCCCCCTGCCTCCCTCCTTCTGCCACACCGCCATTGTTGTCGGAGCATTGGCAGGCACGGAGCCCGCCAGCCTCCTCCCTGCCAGCACCAAAACTGCTGTTAGCATAAAACTAGGCATGGAGAAAAGCAGACCCACACCTGACCTGAGTGGCCACTGCCGCCCACGGGAACTTGTACAGAGAGTACAAACAACATCACCAGCATGAAGGAGCGCACAGTTACTGGCTGGGGCCCCATCCCCCTGAGCCGTGCTGTAAATGCCAGTTGCTGCAGCAAATGCATGCATGAAGGCTGACACCCTGGAATCCACTAGCACCCTGTTGCAGCCAAGCAGTGTGCACCCTACCACACTGCAGCTGCAGCTGCTACTGGCATATGTGAACAAGGACAGATCCCACTGCCACCATGCTACAAAGTGTTTGCAGATGACATGATCCTATATCTAGAAAACCCCATAGTCTTGGCCCAAAAGCTCCTTAAGCTGATAAAAAACGTTGGCAAAGTCGCAATACCCAAAATCAATGTATAAAAATCGCAGGCTGGGCGCAGTGGCTCACGCCTATAATCCCAGCACTTTAGGAGGCCGAGGCAGGCGGATGACTTGAGATCAGGAGTTCGAGACCAGCCTGGCCAACATGGTAAAACCCCATCTCTACTAAAAATACAAAAATTAGCCAGGCGTGGTGGCGTGTGCCTGTGATCCCAGCTACTTGGGAGGCTGAAGCAGGAGAATCACTTGAACCCAGGAGGTGGAGGTTGCAGTGAGCCCAGATCATGCCACTGCACTCCAGGCTGGGTGACAGCGAGACTCCGTCCAAAAAAAAAGTCGCTAGCATTCCTATACACCAACAACAACCAAGCCGAGAGCCAAATGAGGATACAATCCCATTCACAATTGCCACAAAAAGAATAAAATACCTAGGAATATGGCTAACCAGGGAGGTAAAAAAAAAAAATCTCTACAATGGGAATTACAAAACATTGCTCAAAGAAACCAGAGATGACAAACAAATGGAAAAACATTCCATGCTCATGGACAAGAAAAATTAATATCATGAAAATGGCCATATTGCCCAAAGCAGTGGACAAGTTCAATGCTATTCTTATCAAACTACCAATGACATTCTTCACAGAACTAGAAAACACTACTTTAAAATTCATGTGAAACCCGAAAGAGCCCAAATAGCCAAGGAAATCCTAAGCAAAAAGAATAAAGCAGGAGGCATCACAGTCCCCAACTTCAAACTCTACTACAGGGCTACAGTAACCAAAACAGCACATTAGTAGTACAAAAACAGACATATAGACTAATGGAACAGAATAGAGAGCTCAGAAATAAGGTTGCATACCTACAACCATATGATCTTTGAGAAACTTGACAAAAACAAGCAAAGGGACTCCCTATTCAATAAGTGGTGCTGGGATGCCCTTATGCGGAAGATTGAAACTGGACCCCTTCCTTACACTATATACAAAAATAAACTCAAGATGGATTAAAGACTTAAATGTAAAACCCAACACTATAGAAACCCTAGAAGACAACCTAGGTGATACCATCTGGACATAGGAAGGGGCAAACATTTCATGACAGAGACATCAAAACAACTGCAATAAAAGCAAAAGTTGACAGATGGAATCTAATTAAACTAAAGAGCTTCTGTACAGCAAAAAAGACTATCAACAGAGTAAACAGACAACCTACAGAATGGGAGAAAATATCTGCCAACTATGCATCTGACATAAGTCTAATATGCAGCATCTATAAGGAACTTAAACAAATTTACAAGAAAAAAAACAAACAACTCCATTAAAAAGTGGGCAAAGGAAATGAAGAGTTTTCAAAAGAAGACATACATGTGGCCAATAAGCATACGAATAAAAGCTCAACATTACTGATCATTAGAGAAATGCAAATCAAAACCACAATGAGATACCATCTCACACAGTCAGATGGCTATTATTAAAAATCACAAAATACAGATGCTGGCAAGGTTGCAGAGAAAAGAGAATGCTTATACACCATTGGTGGGTGGGTAAATTCATTCAACCATTGTGGAAAGCAGTGTGATGATTCCTCAAAGAGCAGAAAACAGAACTGCCATTCAACCCAGCAATTCCATTACTGGGTATACACCCAAAGGAATATAAATTGTTCTGTCGTAAAGACACATGCTAATTGCAGCAGTATTCACAATAGCCAAGACATGGAATCAACAGAAATGCCCATTGATGGTAGACTGGATAAGGAAAATGTGGTATATATACACCATAGAATAGTATGCAGCCAGAAAAAAGAATGAAATCATGTCCTTTGAAGCAACATGGATGGAGCTGGAGGCCACTATCCTTCGCATACTATGCAGGAACAGAAAACCAAATCCACGTATTCTCACTTATAAGTAGGAGCTAAATGGTGAGAACACACAGGCACAAAGAGGGGTACGACAGACACTGAGGCCTACCTGAGGGTGGAGGGTGGGAGGAGGGAGATGATTAGAAAAAATAACTAATGGGTACTAGGCTTATTACATGAGTCACGAAATAATCTGTACAACAATCCCCTGTGACACAAGTTTACTTATATAACAAAACTGTACATGTGCCCCTGAACCTAAAATAACAGTTAAAAAAAGAGATGTAGAAGACATTCATAGCACTGTTACTCATAATAAGACAAACACTGAAAAATAGGCATATCCCCATAATAGATACATTTATTGCAAAATATCCACACAACATAATACTACACATTAACAAGAATGAATGATCTACAACTATAGACAATAATAAATGTAAAATTCATGGTAAGATGCTGAAGGAGCCAGACAGAAAAAAAAGCACATTTTGTATGACTTAAGAAATTTTCCTGTATTCTTTCAGTATAGTTTGGGGCTGGATAAGAAAATCAACACGCCATTTCTTTTCATTTGAAGGTATGGAGTGTACTCTTATGTTACCTGCAGGTTAACCTCAGGAAAACATCCATCCTAAGCCCTTGAAAAGTGATCCACTACACGTAGTAACAAGGCTAATGCGAAGTCTAATGAACAGGGAGCTGGGAGTAAGACAGGACACATACTTGGGACACAGTGACAGATCTAAACCATTAACTCTAGATGGTGACCTTGGGTAATCACCATACCTCACAAATGCTTTTTCTTCTTCCTAGGTGTATTGGTCAGTAGTGTGGGCTCTGGAGACAGAATAGAGACAAGCCCTAGTTCTGCCACGTAAAGACTGAGTGACTTTAAATACTTTTACTTCACCTTATAGTCACTCATTTGTTACATCCATAAAACTGGCATTATACAGTACATAATGTAGAAGACAAAACATTTAAAAATATATTTATTAACTTGTGTTTGAGTTTTTAAAAAGATAAATGGCGAGTAATCACATCATTTAAAAAATTCTACTACAGAGATGCTGGGGAAAAAAAGCTTAATAGTCTTACAGCTGAATCATATTAATCAACCAACATATTTTTAAAATCACTAATTTTTATTATAACTAATATTAGTTATAGTAAAACTAACTAAATAACTTGAGAACATTCAAAGCACTTGGAAGGTCTGATCTCAGAAAACAGCACCACCATTTCTCTGCATGGCCAAACAAAAAGCCCAGGGGTTCTCCCTAACTCTCCATTATCTACACACCGCAGGCACACAGCCACTGCAGGTCCTACCTGCCTGACCTGCAAACACGCCCTGCCCAGGTCCATCCCTCCCTTTGCACATAGCTGCAGCCCTGGCCTCATCCACACACATCCCTCTCCTGGACTTCTGCAATATTTTCCTAATGGTTATCCCTACTCCCTATCTTGTCCCTCTCCAGACCATTCTCCACACAGCAGCCAGAGTCAGCTTCCACATCAAGAATCAGATCACATCACTCCCATACTCTAACCCTCCACACTCAGAATAAAACTCAAACTCCTTACAGGACTGAAACCATGTGGTTCCTGTCTACCCTTTCGATCTCATCTTCCACCTGTCTGCACTTATGTGCCAGGCTCCAGTCACTCCAGCTTGTCCTCTGCTCCTGGATCAGTGGTGCCCACACACAGCACAGGGACACTGACAAAATGGTCTCTCCATGCCTGGCTTCTTCTTATCGTTTAGGACTCAGCTCAAGTGTCACTTCCTGAGAAGGAGTCTCACTGACAACCCCATCTATAATAATCCCTGTCTCAGTCATTTTCTACTCCACCTGTTTATTTTCTTCAAAACACATATCCTCATATGAAATCACATGGCTTATTGTTTACCTGCTTACTGCCACTTTTCCCAAACTAGAATGACAGCTCCAGGGACCCTGCCTATCTTATTCTCTGTGCTGTTTCCTCAGTGCCTACTTTAGTCCTTCACATATAATCACTTAAATAATATTACTTAATTGAAGGAATTGTTGCCTATTTAAGAGACCAAAGAAGACAGACATTTAAGCTGAGTAGCAGGAGCAACTATCAATGAAATTAGATATTAAATGATTCAAAACTGTAAGAAGGTCTTGTACATCCATAGCAGAGCTTTTCAAACATGGATGATGTTATAGTCTGAATATCTGTGACCCCCCGCCTCAAATTCATGTTAAAACCTAATACCAAGGTGATGGTATTAGAAGGTGAGGCTATGAGAGGTTTTTAGGTCATTAGGGCTCTGTCCTCTGTCACTAACTGAGATTAGTGCTGTTATCAAAGAGATTCCAGAGAGCTAGCTAGCCCTTTCCACCAAGGGAGGTCATAGTAAGAGGTCATCCATCTATGAAGGAAGTGGGCCCTCACCAAAACACTGAAGCTGCCAGTGCCTTAATTTTGGATTTCTCAGCCTCCAGAACTGTGAGAAATAAATTTCTGTTGTTTATCAGCTACCGAGTTATGATATTTTGTTATAGTAGCTCAGAATGCACTAAGATGAGTACCAGACCAACTGAAGATATTACTTTAAATGGAAACACCTCCCATCCCACCTCCCTGGTTTTGATTCAGCAGATCTAGGGTAGGTCCAAGTATCTGCTATTTTAACGAGCACTACCTGATGAATTTGATGAAGTGATCCATAGACCACACTGGGAAAAATCCTGACCTCAACAGTTCATATTTGGCCAGGCGCAGTGGCTCACGGCTGTAATCCCAGCACTTTGGGAGGCCAAGGTGGGCAGATCACTTGAGATCAGGAGTTCAATACCAGCCTGGCCAACATGGTGAAACCCTGTCTCTACCAAAAATTCAAAAATTAGCTGGGCGTGGTGGTGGGCACCTGTAATCCCAGCCACTCAGGATACTGAGGCAGGAGAATCGCTTGAACCAGGCGGCAGAGATTGCAGTGAGCCAAGATCATGCCACTGCACTTCCAGCCTGGGTGACAGAGCGAGACTCCATCTCAAAAAAATAAAAAAATAAAAAGTTCACACTTGAGCACCATTAATTTAATGCCTACCATGCAGAGTTCTGGGACATCTGGAATGTCCCTATTAATGTAATTACTCGAATGTATACTACTTTTCTAAGGGGGAGGGAAGACTTCTTTCCCACATGAGATCATACTTAAACTCCAGAGTATTCCTGGTGGTCAGGAGAATTGGGTATTTTTATCCTGTTGTATAGACTAATCTGAAGGAAGGGTAGTGACTTACCTAAAGTGTCCCCATGATGGGATCTGGATCTCTTGACTTTTGCTTCAGTAGCCTGTCTAGCAGATTCAACATCACACCTGGTTCTTCTCTACAAACTACTGGTTCTGCGCTGCACAGTCAACACCCTTGTCTCACGTTAACTAGATGGGAGAGTAAGAGGACGAGAAAGCATATAAAATGAGGAGGAAGGTAAGAGGATGAAAAAGCACACGAAAACAGGGGATGGGGTGATGATGTCTTCCCTATTCCCATTCAGTTACGTGGAAGCTGTGCAATGATGCTTTTCGTCTTCCTCAGCTCCATCCCACAACCCTCTCCCACACACAGAATGACAGTGAAGTTGTCACCTAGTGGAAATGTGGGCTTATCCCTGCTTGCTATTACAATTCCAAGTATTCTCTCTGTAGTCATGCTATTACATTAATATATGACATGAAAACCACAATCCGTAAGTGAACAAATCAATAAATTGGACTTCCTCAAAGTCAAAAACTTTTGCTAGGAGAAAGTGTTTAAAATCATATATCTGATGAAGGACTTGTACCAGAATACAGAAAATATCACAAAAGTCAGAGGAAAACAGACACTTAAGTAAACAAATGGGCAAAATATTTGAATATACATTCCACTAAAGAAGATATATACATATACAAATGTCAAGTAAACACATGAAAAGATAACAACATTAATCATTAGGGAAATGTAAATGAAAACTGCAATGAAATACTACTATATTCTTGTAAGAATGGCCAAAATTAAAGAGACTGACCATATCAAGCACTGGCAAGGTTGGGGAGGATAAAACTCTCATACACTGCTGGTGACAGCAGTGATACAACCACTTTGGAAACAGCTTGGTAGTTTTTTACAATGTTAATCTTATATCTACCATATATCCAGCAATTGCACTCCTAAATATATACCCCAAAGAAATAACGCATATGTCTATGAAAAGACTTATTCACATATGTTCATATCAGCTTTATTTATAAGTGTCCCAAATTAGAAACAACCCAAATATCCATCAACAGGTGGATGGATAAAACAAATAGTGGTATAGCCATATACTGGAATGCTATTAAGCAATAACAAAGAATAAACTACTGCTATATGCAAAGAAATGGATAAATCTAAAATTAAATAGGGTGAATGAAAAAAGTCAGATTCCTCTTAGAAAAAACCTCTCTATGACTCCACTTAAATACATTTCTAGGACATAAAACCAAATCTATAGTGACAGAAATGTGTTTGCCTGGAGACAGCGCAGTAGGAGGGGTAGGGAGCCCAGGTAATATAGAATTGAAAATGTTATTTCCTTGGAAATAATAATAATAATACTCAGGCTTATCTGGTTATTTTAGGAGATGTGACTAGGTATCATTATAATTGGGCAAACTATCAAGTAATCGTTATTTTCAAAAATACTAAATTCTTGTACCTGACATTTAACTAACACTTAGTAAATTCCTGGCCTCTTAAAAAATTACATTGCAGAATGGATGAAAACACGCTAACCATGAAAGCATGCATATTACAATCTCAAATTGCTATGAAGATCTTCTAACCAACTGCATATTTCAACTTCCATCCGAGATACATGGGAATAATGAATTATTATTTATACAGTCAGAAAACTATGTGTAAATTTATTGCAAATGCATGTTAAATATCAAGTTCCTTCCCCAACTGAACAATTCATTGCTTTAAGAAAGGTATCTCCAAATGGGCCTCAAGGGATACTACAAAGCATGTAGCTGCTGATGCACGCAATGGAGTCCACCTGTTGAGCCTCTTTTCCAATGATGAGATCAAAGTGCCTGCTCTACTTTTAGACTACTTTGTGAACTACACACTTACTATTCTATAACACACTTCTGTTCAGATCTATGAACTCACTTGATCCAGGAATCATATCCCACCAAGGATGGAAGTGCTAGAGATCTCCTGAGGACTGCTGTCCTTCAAGTCTGAAGTAAAAGCTTCAGCAGCCATCATGACCCAGATCATCAGAACCCACCTCCTTCAGACACCTGATATAAGTTTAGTTTCCCCCATGAGGTGCTTCCTGGGGAGAGACAGGCTCCAGCAATCACTATGCTTTATTGAAATGACTCTGTGCCTGCAACCATGCTGGGCACTGAGTTAGTGACCAATGACACTGATACAATTGGTTAGTGATCATAACAACCAGAAGGTACAATGAGTTTCTCACCAGGGCCTTTTCTTCTCCTTTCCATTTATCACCTAATAACAACTTTAAAAAAGAATGGGGAAATGGCCTGAGCCCTTGGTAGAGGAACACAACTACTACCAACCTGTAGCCCAACACCAAGGAATCTGGCAGTGGGGACACATACCCCATCTTTCCCTCACTCACTTGCTAGTGTCTCCCATTGGCCAAACCCAACTGGAAGCCTAAGGAGAAGGGATCTGAGTTGGTGTAGTCTATAAGGATCAGACCTGTGGAGCACAGAGTAGGGTGGTGAGGGGTGGAGTGTAGCTTTGAAGAGACAAATTGAGGCTATCCATCACAGTATCTAATATACAACTGTGCTGTAGGCTGAATAACACTCCTCTACCCCAAAGAAATCCATGTCCTAGTCTCTAGAACAAGTGAATATGTTACATTACATGGTAAAATGAACTTTACAGGTGTGATTAAGTTAATGATCTTAAAATGGTGAGGTTATTCTGGATCATCTGGGTGGGCCTGATATAATTACAAGGGTCTTTATGAGGGAAACAGGGAGGCAATAAAATCGGAGAAGTAGATGTGACCACAATATGGAGGTCAGAGTAATGTGAAGGCATGAGCCAAGGAATGCAAGCAGCTTCTAGAAGCTGGAAAAAAACGAAAATTCATTCTACACTAGAACTTCCAGAAGGAACATAGCCCTGCTGACACCTTGATTTTAGCCCAGTGAGACCCACTTTGGACTTTTGAACTCCAAAACTGTAAAATAATAAATTTGTGTTGTTTTAAAAAAATAAAAGAATAAGAAATAGACTGAATCCATAAAGCACCCATTGTCCCATAACAACCACAGGGCTATCTATCATCTTGCACCTGTATTATCACTGCAGGTTGCAGCAATCCTGTGGGTGAGCATTCTCATTCTCATTTTACAGGAGAGGCTGGGCTCACAGAGTCCTTACCTGTCTCATCCTCCCCACGTCCCGCCTTTATATAGAAAGTTGCCCCAGGACACCCGGAGCAAGACACCACACTCACTGGGGCCAGGAGGGTCCCAGCTCTCTCTCTCTCTCATGAGACCGCCCGGGCAACTTGTGCCAAAGCGGGAACGAAGGAACTTGGATCTGGGCTCCTTCGTCTCTCCACACCCCAGGAAGGTTCAGCCCCCACCGCGGGGCACCCACACCCTCAGTTGAGTCCCAAACACCTGAAGGAAGGACCCTGCTCTTCTTGCCCGGTCATGTTGGCCTCTATTTTAAAAGTCTCCACGGTCGCCGCAATGACGTCAGGTTTCTATGGCAACCGTGATACGCAGGCTGGTCCAGCACACCGGAAATGCCGTAGAGTGGCCTTTTGACTCCTTGCCTTTCACTAAGAGAAAATGCCTTCACTCTTCAGGCGGCTTCCTGGGTAGCTATAATAATTAGAGGAACTAGGCTGGGACGGAGCCAATTGATAGAATTCTGCCAGGTTTGATGGAACAAAGTCCCGGTTGTCAATAGTTTTGTTTAAAAGTGACAGTAGAGGAATATCACCAGTGCACAGAGACCTGGAGCTCTTGGAGATGAGCTAACTCACTGAGGAGGAGCATGTACAATTCACACACCATACTAAAGCAGTTATCCATCTGTGGCAGAAAACTAAGACTATCTATAATCATGTGACTAAAAGATCTAGGAACAACAAAATATGTCGTTTAAGATATCTCAGAGTTATTTCAGTAATGTAAGCCTAAAATAATACAGTCATTTAGTAGACAGGAACCTAATCAATTCAACCATACAATGGTTTGTCTTGAGAAAATTATTATCCTTCATTCCTGCATGTGGAGGGACATTCATGACCACAACATTTCTAGACTCTCTATACACTCAATCCTGTTCTGTCACAGGAGGAACTTATCTAATTGGTGAGCTGGGAAGAAGAAAAAGGGGCTGCACTACCCAGGCTGCCTCCCTTCAAAATTCTTGGTAGTAAGCTGCTCTTCAGGGGCACCTGTTCTTCCCTGCCCTCAGAGGTGGATCTTTTTTTTTTTTTTTTTTTTTGAGATGGAGTTTCACTGTTTCACTCTTGTTGCCCAGGATGGAGTGCAATGGTGCAATCTTGGCTCATTGCAACCTCTGCCTCCCAGGTTCAAGCAATTCTTCTGTCTCAGCCTCCCGAGTAGCTGGGATTACAGGCATGTGCCACCACACCTGGCTAATTTTGTATATTTAGTAGAGACGGGGTTTCTCCATGTTGGTCAGGCTGGTCTTGAACTCCTGACCTCAGGTGATCCACCTGCCTCAGCCTCCCAAAGTGCTGGGATTACAGGCATGAGCCACTGAGCCCAGTCCAGAGGTGGATCTTACAATAGGCCCACAGTGCTACTCCTCTTTCTGTGCCACACTGGCTCAACTATTTCTATTGTCTTTCTCCAAATTGCTTGGATTGTTTAAGCAATTTACTCACTGCTTCAAGTCTAAGCTTGAAATCAAGTAGTAAATAGATGAAAGAAGAAAAATACATGGACTTTATTCCTTATAAAGAAGATATTAGAGAAGATGACTTAGATTTGCTGGCATGTGGGCTTCCTATGAAGGATCCACAAAATTGAAAAAGATTTATCCACTAAGTAGTGCCATGATGGGAAAATCATAAAGGCCAAGGACTGCAATGCATATCAAGCTGCTGTCTGGTGCAGGAGTCCTGTCTATATGTTCTCATGGAAAGTAGCTTCCTTGCAAGGCAATTCCCTGTAGCAGGAGAAAGAGTTTCAAGATCTCTTCTTTCAGAAACACTTCTCAAAGTACATAAATAACCCTTGTTCAGAATGAATACTCACTAAGCCAAAGCCAATCTCTGAGGCTTTCCCCGTGGAGTCATTTGTGACAACACTCTGTCAGTAGCTTAGTTCATATGATTGCAATAGAGGCTCATCTCATGGAATTAGGTTCTAAATTCAAAGAGTAGGTTGAAAATCATATATTGTGATAGCTTCCATTGAAAATTCCTTCAAGAAGGAATTGATTAAATATTCAGAAATTTGTACACACACATAAACAAACACAGAAACTATACTCAAAATTATTAATATAACAATGTCCCACCAAGCCTTCAAGGATAAGAGAATCCCTTTGACCTCCAATGATAACAAAGTACAGAAAAAGATGAAAAGTTCACCCCAACCATGTTTTAGATAACCATTTCTACCTAACAAACACCCCAAAACAAACCATTTATTATCTTTCAGAAATCTGAGTGTTGACTGAGCTCAGCAATGTGTTTTCTGCTGCATGTGGTGTCTGTTTCATGGGGCTGTGAGGCTACACTCCACTGGGACATCCAAGAGAGTTTACTCACATGAAGGACAATTGGTGCTGATGCCACCTGCAGCTCAGCTGGGGTTGCTTCCTGGAGCACCTTGGTTCAACACAGAGTCCCCATGTTTAGGGTAACCATATAAAATAGAGGACATCCAGTTCAATCTAAATTCCAGATAAAAATGAATAATTTTTAATGTAAGTATGATGGTTAATTTTATGCATCAACTTGACTGGGCCATGGTACCCATATATCTCATCATCATTATTCTGAGTGTTTCTGTAAGGATGTTTTTGGATGAGATTAACCTTTAAATTCGTGGACTTTGAATAAAGCAGACTGCCCTCTATAATGTGGGTGGTCCTCATCCAATCATCTGGAGACCTGAATAGAGAGAAAATCTGACATCCCTGAGCAAAAGGGAATACTACTAACAGATAGCCTTCAGAATTGAATTGCAACATTGGATGTGCCTTATTCTCCAGTCTGCAAGCCTACCATACAGAGATTGGACCTTTAGCCTCCAGTAATCATGTGAAACAGTTCCTTAAAATGAATCTCTCTCTATCGCAAACACACACACATGCCCTACTGGTTCTGTTTCTCTGGGTGTGGCATGCAATATTATTTCATTTATCTGAATGCAACTGGGAATTCTGTATTTTTATTTGCTAAATCTGGCAACCCTAGGAGAGGAATCTCTGGATATGTAAGTCTACCGACAGTCTGAATGACACTTCCAATGGTGCAGGTATGGAGAAAACGAGCAGTTCAGGTTGGCAAGACAAAAGCTGTTAATAACTAGTGTTGGTGAAATAAAGAAGAAACAGACTCATATACCCTATTGGTGCCACACCAATGTGTCCGTTTTCTGAGGCCAGTATTATTACATCTTAATAACTTGAATGGACTTTGTGCAGAAGTCCTATTTCCACCAACGAGGGAGTTTCAGCTGAGGGTTTAGAAAAGGCTCATCAAAGTGACTCTGATGTGCATGCTGGTTAAGGGGTCCTGGCTGAAAAGGCAGGTAAATTTGTCACATGAGTTCCTGCTCTAGGGAGGAAAGACAGCTACCATTTATGGAGCAGATTGTTTAGAGGTGCCCAGTTCCAGGTTCTTCACCTTCATAGTTGGATTTAATCTCGACAGCCCTGCTAGTGAGGTATCACTATCCTTTCTTCATGAATGTAAGTGACTACAAAGCAAGTACTCCTAACCATAGAGCTGGATGGCAAAGAGGTTTCTCACCACACCCACTGCCAAAGTCAGGGATAGAACCTGCCAGCTTGGGTACCTTGAGTTGCTGGTGAAAGCACTTCAGCAAATGTATCAAGACATGTACCGCTGTGAGGTTAATTTCTGTTTTCCCATGTGTACCCTCCCTACAGAAGGGAGCCAGGCTTTGTCCCCCTTCCCCTTGCCTGAGGGGAGGTTTATGGCAGGGATGGAAGCAGAAGCTGTCTGAAGCCATTATTTCTTCCATCCTCTGTGAAAATCTAAGCTTAAAGAAAGGGTTGGCCTACTTGCACCTGGTAGGGAGGGAAGGGCCTTTGAGGACACAGAAAGGGAATAGGAAGGAAGTTTTCTTCCAGATAAGGAAGAGGTCAGAGGTCTACAAATCCCTCCAGGAGTAAGAACATGAGCACTGGTGTATATCAACACCTGAGGTGGATCCATGGATGATTCATTGAGGCTGTGCATCCAGCCTTGAAAGAGATTTTCTTGTTTGGATGGCAGGATGGATGAAGCAGGGTCAGGGGTCCTCAAGGCACCAAGGGAAATGGTCAGCTTTGCCCTGAGCAGTAGGGAAACATTATTGATGATGGCAGAGTTCTCCCAGGATGTATCTAAAGGATACATTCCTACAAATGATTATCTTTGTCAAAGAGTATGACCAATTAACATATTAAGTATTTGCTGTCTAGTTGAAAGTTAAAATCTCCTTACTAGTGAATATCCCAACCAATTCCAAGATGAGAGCACTCATTTTTTTAGATTTGTGCAATAATGGCTTTCCCAACTTTATTCATATTTGCTGATGAAATATTCTATGCTGTAATGTTAGAATGTTTCATTTTTCTCTATTTCCATGTAAACGGCATATTTCACATGTGCATTTTTAATGCAAACATAATGGTTCCACTTTATGCCTCAAGATATGTCCTGGAATAATTGTAGAGTTTGGCAAGACAACCAGATCAGTAAGTTTGTGTTTTTGCTGTGTCCTGTTTAAATTGAAATTATGGAGTCAGGAGAACTCCACATACTGCCAGGAGAGGAGAAATTGGTACAAGCTCTTTGCGGAGACACTGCACAGCATCTATGAGAGAAGCAAGGAAGGCCCTGTCAGCTGCAGCCCTCTCATGTCTGCACTTCAGAGAGTTTTGCATGTATGCAAACCTGGTCACAGCAGTGTGGCTAAAATATAGTTCCAAAATTGCCTGATTAAAGAAACTTCAGAAACGCTATTTTTAGCGTAAAAATCTCCATAAGTGGTATCTAAATATACTACTTCTATAGTTAGAGCTTAAAATATGTGAAGAAATTATGTGTTCTGTTCAGAAGTGTATAGTCACATGCCCTGTAACGACATTTCAGTCAATGATGAGCCGCATATATGACGGTGGTCCCATTAGATTATAATATTGTATTTTTACTGTAGCTTTTCTATGTTTAGATTATTTACCATTGTGTTACAATTGCCTACAGTATACAGTACGGTAACTTCCTACAGGTTTGTAGCCTGGGAGCAATAGGCTATACCGTCTAGCTTAGATGTATAGTAGGTTATACCATCTAGGTTTGTGTAAGTACACTTTATGATGTTTGCACAATGACACATTTGTCAGAACGTATCCCTGTTGTGTAATGCATAACTATGTTCATGAATAATAAATATGGAACAAAACATTAGAATGGTAAAAAAAAATTTTTTTGATTTTGATAATGGTTCCCTCAGGGGTAAGACAATCAGAGAAGATACATAGAGGCATTTACTCTGTAATATTTGACTTGGTTGTATACATGTTTGCCTATTATGGTATTTATTATAAGTTTTTAAAGGCCTGAAATCTAACATATTTGACATGAATAAATCTCTAATGGGCCTTATCTCTGATTAACAAGTAACCCATTGTGCACTTAGGAAATATGGAAAATGCACTCATATACCAATATACACATATTCATAACATTTAACCCCACCATGGACTAGTGAAGACTGTAATCATGGTGGTGTGTTTCCTCCAGTTGTCATCTACACACACGTGTGTACATGTGCACACACACTGTATATGCATTGAATATGGGTTTGATTTAACTGGAATGTATCAATTTTCCTTAAGTGTGTAACTACAAAGTTAGTGGCTGAAAGCTACATCCACATATAAGGTCATAGGTCTGTAGGTCAGAAGTCTGGCACTGTATGACCTTGCTCTCAATTTAGGGGCTTACAAAGCTGAAATCAAGGTATCTATGTAGACTTGACTGAGATCTTTTGTCTGGAGGCTCTGGGTAAAAATTTGCTTCCAAGATCATCCTTGTTGCTGGGAGAAGTTATTTTCTCAAGGCTATTGCACTGCAGCACACCCCACCTCCCAGTTTGCTTGACGGCTGTGATGTTAGAGTCTTCTCAGCTCCTAGGGGCTACTCCAGTTCCCTGATATGTGACCTCCTTCTTCCAGCCAGCAATGGTGTGTTGAATTCTTTGATTTCCTCTCCTCTGAACAGCCAGAAAAAAATTATCTGCTTTTAAAAAGCTCATTTGATTGGGTCAGCCCCCCGCCAAACTGTCACCCTTTTACCATAAAACAGAACATAATCATGTAAATGATATCACATGCTATTAACTGGTTCCACCCACACTCAGAGAAGAGGGGATTATACAAGATTGAGAGGGTCATTGAAGCTCATTTTAAAATTCTGCCTGCCACAAGGAGATTCATACCAAAAAAAAAAAAAAAAAAATCATGCAAAGTTCAACCAATGGTGTTCAGCTTTAAACTGTTTTTTCTGACCCAACCCCTAGGCCACTGTAATAGGGCATTATTGCAGTAGGCTGAGGCCAGCCATGAGTGTTACGTGTTGAAGTCCTACTATGTCCCATAGGTACTTGACAGGTTTTCTGAAGAAGATATGTGGTAAGCCTTATTTCACAGATGACCAAGCTCCTTCTCACAGGGACTAAACCCTCTCCAGAGAAGTGGCAGAATTTGAATGTGATTCTATCTCTTGCCTTCCCCACAATATCACCAGCAGCTTCCCATTTGGAAGATGATGGCTTTACACTTCCCCAGTATTGTGCCCTACGGGCCTCACTCAATAGCCCTTCACATCAAGGAAGAAGATGGTGGAGATGAAATCCTGCCCTTTGACCTATGAAGCTTATGTTAGGTCACATGGATTGGCTGGTGCCCGTGGCCCCTCGTAGACCCACTGACCCCACTCCACTGATATCAGGCTTGCACGTGTGACTAGATGTGGCCAATGATTGATGAGAGGAAATGGAGTGTGCCCCTCCCTAGCAGAAGTGATAAGAGACATGTAGGAGTCCCACCAGTACACTTTGTCCCTCTGCCTCAGCAATGACCCAGATTTCCTATGAGGTAGCTTAATTCATTGAATCCTCCAGCAGCACTAGAATATGAGAATTTAGATGAAGACAGGGATGCTTCAGAAGAGGCAAGCTAAATGATTTATACCCAAAATTAGCCTACTAGAAGATCCTCCTAACTCACATGCCCTAACATTGAGTCTGTACCCAGCAGAAGGTACACGTTTTACCCACATCACACAGAAAGCAGTTTGTCAGGCTCTGGAAGCAACATCTTCTGCCTTTCACTCCATTGCTCTCTCCAGAAGACCCATCCTCATGCTCTGCTCTTCCCTGGGCATGTGTCTTTATAGAGCCACAGGAACAACCCAGATACCCAGTTAATGGCCACTCCTGATGCTCACTCTCCAAGAGAGTCCCAAAGAGGTCAGGAAAGGTACACTGATTCTACAGAAACGGGGTGACAACATTTCCCCATCCTACCTACACAACACAGAAGAGGCACCAACTCTTATACATGATGTGGGTCTGTGTAAGTTTATTTTTCTTTCTGTTGCCATGTTTTCAGAAGCTCTTTAGGACACAATTATGCTGCTTAGCACTATATAGTTTAGGTTAAAGTCATTTCAGAAGCAGAAGTTACAAAGGGCTGTGGAAAGGAAACTAACACTTCAAGAGCCTACAACGGACCAGATGCTAGGCACTTTACATAACGTTTCTCTAAGTCCTTACAACTGGTCTGTAAGTTAGGTATCAGTATTCCCTGCTTAAACTCATTCCTCCCCAGAGGCAGGCTCTCCTAAGGCTCATGGAGGTTAAATATATTTTATGAGGACATAGACCCAGTAAGAGGCAGCATGGTTACTCTAATTCAGGGTGGTCAGAGCCCAAAGTTGATTTCTATCATGATCCTTTGCAGGTAGGTGTGGGTAGTAACATTTGCCTTGTTCTAGAGCAGGTTTTCTCAACCTCGGCACTATTGACATTTTGAGCTGGAGAGCTCTCTGCTGTGGGGGCTGTCCCAGGCATTAGGGGTTATTCAGAAGCCTTCCTGGCTCCCAGGGAGGCTAGCAAGGGAAGTGACTTATCCCTGAAACAGGAACATCCCAAGTTACTGGTTTGGGTCTGACACTAGAATAAAGAGAGACATCCTGTCTCTCTTGCTCCAGTGTCCTGTCCAGCAGACATAGTATGAGGCTTTCATCTGGCCCCTCCGAAGTACAAAGGAAACACAGTTCTCTCAGGCAAACAGGAGGACAAAATAAAGGGATAGGAAAACCCAGGAAACAGGAAGAAATGGGGTGGGTGGTGACTTCATTCCCTTACCTCAATCTCTACTCAGGGGGTCCATGACTCAGTTGGATGGAGATGACGGAAAAACTTTCTACCATTCCCCCGGACCCAGCAGGGCACTCATTCCACCACATAGAAATGGCACTGACTCATGGTGCAATTAGAAACGTAGGAGTGTTTTTTTTTCTTCTCTCCACATGCTCTTTAGATCATGCTGCCCCCTCAAATGTATTCACATTTGTAGTTCACCCTTTCCTGCCTCCTCCACTACTAGCCAGGAAAAGCTCCAGCAGACTCCTGACTCTCAGCAGGTTCATCCTCAAGAAGTGTGATTCTTGGCGGAGAGCGGTGGCTCACGCCTGTAATCCCAGCACTTTGGGAGGCCGAGGTGGGTGGATTATGAGGTCAGGAGATCGAGACCATCCTGGCTAACACGGTGAAACCCCATATCTACTAAAAATACAAAAAATTAGCCGGTCGTGGAGGCAGGCGCCTGTAGTCCCAGCTACTTGGGAGGCTGAGGCAGGAGAATGGCGTGAACCCGGGAGGCGGAGCTTGCAGTGAGCCGAGATCGTGCCACTGAACTCCAGCCTGGTCAACAAAGCGAGACTCCATCTCAAAAAAAAAAAAAACAAAAAACAAAAAAACAACAACAACAACAATAAAAAGAGGATCTCTTTTTTTCCCCTTCAAATGTACTTATCTGCCTGTGTCTTCTCAGGCCCATTGAGACTCCAGACCCCTTTGTGAGACAATGACTGTATGATCCTTGTATTCCCAGAGAGCTGGATGGCTCCTGCTGACCAACTTTCTGAGTCCGGTGGATTCGTTCAAGGGATCAGGAAGGTAGTCAGATCCTCCTTCGGGAGAGGGCTGTGTCTGGGCAGAGGGCTGTGTCTGGGCAGGAGCTGGAACTCACAGGTTCTGTTCAGATCCAGCAGTGATAGACAAGGAGATATTTAGTTGTAGAATAAGGTGGTTCACAGAGTAGCTTCTTTCAAAAGAATTAATGGGCCAGCCGGGTGGCTCACACCTCTAATCCCAGCACTTTGGGAGGCCGAGGCAGGTGGATAACCTGAAGTCAAGAGTTTGAGAAAAACTTGGCCAACATAGTGAAACCCCATCTCTACTAAAAATACAAAAATTAGCTGGGCATGGTGGTGCATGCCTGTAATTCCAGCTATTCGGGAGGCTGAGGCAGGAGAATCACTTGAACCCAGGTGATGGAGGTTGCAGTGAGCCGAGATCTTGCCACTGCACTCCAGCCTGGGCGACAGAACGAGACTCTGTCTCAAACAACGACAACAAAAAATTTAAGGTAGCCCACCTGGCAAACTGAGAAAAGCTGTCTCCATTGAGGGCTAGGCAAGGGGCCTCTGAGAAATCACTGCAGCTACACAGGAGTGATTAGGGGAGAAGGACGAAAGGAGGGTCCTTGGATGAGGTCTGTTCTTGAGGGCTGTAAGGGAAAAGGAACCCCATGTCCAGCATAATCTGCCCAAAACAAGTGTAATAATTCATGGTTGTGGCAAAGCCTGGGTGACCATTTCATGCAGCAAAACAGTGGTTAGAACTTTTGATGAATGCTGCAGCATTTGTCTTCTTTCCTGATGTGCTGGCAAAAACTAATCACAAGCAATTTTTCAATATGAAATAGGAAATACCAAATAAATCAGCCAGTGAATAAGGATCCCAGGAAAACTAGCAGTAGCCCCTCCACCCAAGGCTAAACTGGAGGCCAAGAGTCTGAAAGGCAGTTCCAAATGCTAGGGTAATAATGCAGACTTTAAAGAGAACATGAGATGTGGGTAATAATGAAGTCACTCCGTTGCCAGGTCAACAGACAGTGAGCTTCTCTGTTCTGACTCCCTTTCAAGTTTAGGCTCAAATCAACCATCACTGTGAATTTTGAGTGAAAGAGGAGACGACAACAAGGAGAATTTGCGGCTGTGGGAAGCCTCCTCTTAGAACGCTTACAATTGATGAAACCCCTGCTCTTGGCAGAGTGAAGAGCTAGGGCCTTCTTTGAGTGGAAAAACCTATCCATCACAATGCTTGGTTGGTCAGACATGATTCTCTATTACTGTTTCATGTTGCAGCTAATCTTCTCTCTTCTGCTCCTCATGACATTAGTGTTACGCATGGTCTTCCAAATTTGGAAACAACATTGAACAACTTAACTTCAGGATATGAAAGATTTTCAAACTTAGTGGATATCTGCAACTTTCAGAAGAAGAGAACAAGGAATGCACTAAAAGGGAAAAGGACATGTACTTCATTACCATTGTCTTGGAATATAATAACTGACTGGTTTCATTCACAGAACCATGGATCTCCATGTTATTTGGGATAAAAGCAGAAAACATAAAGATATAGCAAATTTCCTGGTCTCTGCCTCTGTATATTTTTTGTAATTACCTAAAAGGTTCCCATTTTATACAGATTTTGTAAAAACTCCTTACAGTAAATACCATTTATAATGTGGCAGAGATTATGTTAGGTGCTCTACTTGTGTCATTTAACCCTCACTAGAAGCCTATGAGTTAGGCACCACAATTATGCTCATTTTACCAAAGAGGAAATGGAGGCTGAAGGGGCGTGTTTGTGGCATCAGCTTATTATTTATAAGTGGCAAGGCTGGGACTCAAATCCAGACCATAAGACACCCAGACATGCTCTCAAGCCCTAAGATGTTCCCTGGTGGGCAAAGAATGTCTGTCTTCTATCGTCCTGAATGCACAACTTGGTAAGGTGGATTGATTTCTCGTTGTTACCTCAATTTTCCCTTAGCTTAACATCAAACTTCTCTGAGGTTGCAGTCTGGGGCCAGAGTAAAGACAACCAAGCCTCTTAACATTTCATAAATAGCCCAATAACACACTTGTATAGAGTAGAAGAATTCTTTACATGTCAGCAAATAACGTTTAGTTTATTTTTAAGAGATTCTTCTTTGAAACACATTGCCTCATAAGTTCATGTGGAGATGATTTAAAAGACAAATATACATTGTTTGGGATTTTGTACATAGGTAGTCATGTCATCTGAAAATAGGGATACTTTTGTTTCTTATTTTCCAATCTATGTGCCTTTCATTTTATTTTCTTGCCTTATGACAATAACTAGAATTTCCAGCAGTATGTTGAATAAGAGTGCTTAGAGCAGACATTCTTGTCTTGCTCCCTATCTTAGGAGGAAATCATTCAGTTTTTTCACCATTAAGTACAGTCTTAGCTGTAGACCATTTGTAGACGCTCGGTATTAAGTTGAGCAAGTTTCCTTCTATTCCTAACTTACTGAGAGTTTTTAGCATTTTTATTATGAATAAGTGTTGCATTTTGCCAAATGCTTTTTCTGCATCAGTTGATACAGTATTGTTTTTCTACTTGGTGGATAGCATTAGTTTATTTTTGAATGTTGAAATGGCCTTCCATCTCTGGAATAAATGCTGCTTGTTTATGGTTAATAATTCTTATTTTATTTTATGTAACATTTATTTTAAGTTCAGGGGTACATGTGCAGGTTTGTGACATAGGTACACTTGTGTCATGGGGATTTGTTGTACAGATTATTTCATCACCCAGGTGATTAAGCCTAGTATATAGAAAAAATAACAATAGTTATTTTTTTCTGATCCTCTCCCTCTTCCCCCACTCCACCCTCTGAATGGCCCCAGTGTGTGTTGTTCCTTTCTATGTGGCCATGTGTTCTCATCAGTTAGCTCCCACTTATAAGTGAGAATATACAGTATTTGGTTTTCGGTTCCTGCATTAGTTTGCTAAGTATAATGACCTCCAGCTCCGTCCATGTTCCTGCAAAGGACATGATCTCATTCATTTTTATGGCTGCATCATATTCCATGGTGTATATGTACCCACATTTTCTTTATCCAGTCTATCATTGATGGGCATTTAGGTTGATTCCATGTCCTTGCTATTGTGAATAGTGCTGTCATGAACATACGCATGCACGTGTCTTTATTTATTTATTTATTTATTTTAAGAGGGCGTCTCACTCTGTGGTCCAGCCTGGAGTGAAGTGGCACAATCTCGGCTCACTGAAACTGCTGCCTACTGGGGTCAATCTATTCTCCCGCCTCAGCTTCCTGAGTAGCTGGGATTATAGGCATGCACCACCATGCCCAGCTAATTTTTGAATTTTTAGTAAAAACGGGGTTTTATCATGTTGGCCAGGCTGGTCTCGAACTCCTGACCTCAAGTGATCTGCTCCCCCTCGGTCTCCCAAAAATCTGGAATTACAGGTGTGAGCCACCATGCCCAGCTATGTGTCTTTTTAATAGAATAATTTATATTCCTTTGGGTATATGTCCAGTAATCAGATTGCTGGGTTGAATGGTATTTCAGTTTTTAGGTCTTTGAAGCAGTCTTTTTACATATTACTAAATTCTATTTGCTAAGGATTTTTGTGCCTATATTCATGGAGAATATTGCTATGTAGTTTTCTTTTTTGTGCTGTGTTTGTATAGGTTTTGATATCAGGGAAATACTAACTTCATAAAATGAAAGTGTTCCCTTCTCTGCAATTTTGTGGAATATTTTGAAGAGGATGGGTGTAAATTCTTCTTTAAATGTTTGGTATCGTTCTCCAGTGAAGTCATCTGATCCTGGGCTTTTCTTCATTCAAATGTTTTTGATACTTATGCAATATGTTTGCCAGTTATAAGTATATTCAGATTTTAAATTTCTTAATGATTCAGTTTTGGTAGGTTGTATGATTTGAGGAATTTCGCCATTTCCTCTAGGGTATCCAATTTGTTAGAGTATAATTTTTCACAGTATTCTTTTATAATCACACTTATTTTTGTTTTTAAATGATAAATAACAATTGTGCATGTTTATGGGGTACAATGTAATGTTGTAATCTATGTATACACTGAAGAAAGATCCCACCAAGCTAATTAACATATCCATAACCTCACCAACTTATCATTGCTTTTTTGCAGTGAGAACATTAAAAACCTATTCTTGTATCAATTTTGAAATATACAATACATCATTATTAACTGTGGTCACCATGCAGTGCAATAGATAAATAAAACTTATTCCTGCAGTCTAACTGAAATGTTGTACCTTTGATCAACATCTCCCTGTTGCCCATCCCTCCCATCACCGCCACTCTTATAATCCTTTTTATTTCTGTGGCATCAGTTGCAATGTCTCCTCTTTCATTTCTTTGTGTTTTTTTCTTTTTCTTTTTTCTTTCTTTCTTTCTTTTTTTTTTTTTTTTTTTTTTTTTTGGAGACAGAGTCTCACTCTGTCACCCAGGCTGGAGTGCAGTGGCAAGATCTCGGCTCACTGCAACCTCGGCCTCCTGGGCTCAAGTAATTCTCCCACATCAGCCTCCTGAGTAGCTGGGACTACAGGCACATGCCACTATGCCTGGCTAATTTTTGTATTTTTTGGTAGAGACAGGGTTTCACCATGTTGGCCAGGCTAGTCTTGAACTCCTGACCTCAAGTGAGGCACCCACCACAGCCTCCCAAAGTGTTGGGATTACAGGCGTGAGCCACCACACCTGGTTCCTCTTTCATTTCTGATTTTAGTTGAATCTCCTTTCTGTTGTTTGTAGTAAATCTAGCTAAGAGCTTCTCAATTTTATTGATCTTTTCAAAAAGTCAACTGTTTCATTGATCTTCTTCTATTTTTTAAATTCTCTATTTCATTTATCTCTGCTCTAATTTTTGTCATTTCATTCCTTCTGCTAATTTTGGATTTTGTTTGTTTTTTTTCTAGTTCCTAAATGTGTAAGTTGTTGATTTGAGATCTTTGTTTTTTTCTAATGTAAGTATTTACTGCTATAGACTTGCTTTCCTCTTGGTACTACTTTCACTATACCCATAAGTTTAGACTGTTGAGTTTTCGTTTGTCTCAAAATATATTCCAGTTTCTCTTGTGATTGCTTCTTTTGTCTATTGACTAACAGTGTTGATTAATTTCCATGTATTTGTGGATTTTTCAGTTTTCCTTCTGCTATTGATTTTTAGTTTATTTCCAGTGTGGTCAGAAAATATACTTTGTGTGGTTTCTCAGTCTTCTTAAATGTGTTAAGACTTGTTTTGTGGTGGAAAACATTTTCTATCTTGGATAATGTTCTGTATGCACTTGAGAAAAATGTGTATTCCCCTGTTGTCGGGTGGAGAATTTTGTGTATGTTTGTTAGGTCCAATTAGTCTACAGTGCTGTTCAAGTCCTCCGTTTCCTTATTGATCTTCTCTCTGGTTTTTCTGTCCATTATTGAAAGTGAAATATTGAAGTCCTCTACTATTATTGTATTACTGACTATTTTTCCCTTCAATTCTGTTTATGTTGGTTTCATATATTCGGGAACTCTGATGTTAGGTGTATATATATTAATAATTGTTATATATTCCTGACGAATTGACTCTTTTATCATTATGTGTTTTTCTTTGTCTCTTGTAACAGTTTTTAGTTAAAATTTATTTTGTCTGATATAAATATGGCAACCTCTGCCCTCTGTTTACCATTTGTATGAAATATCTTTTCCCATCTTTTCACTTTCAGACTACATGTGTCCTTAGATCTAAAGTGAATCCCTTTTAGACAGAAAGTAGTTAGATCTTGTTTTTTAAAATCCATTCAGTCAATCTATGTCTTTTGATTGGTAGGTTTAATCTGTTTGCCTGTAAAGATATTACCGTTAGGAAAAGATTTACTATTGCTGTATTGTTGTATTCTGTTTTTCTTATAGCTATTTTGTCCTGCTTTTTCTCTCCTACCCTATTCCTTTGTATTTCATTGAGTTTTTGTAGTGACTGCTTTGATTCTCTTCTTTTTTTTTTCCTCTAAAGGTATTTTCTTCATGGTTATCATTGGGATTATATAAAACACCCTTAAGTTATAGCAATCTATTTTAAACTGATGCCAACTTCAATCACGTACAAAACCTCTACTCCTTAAATATCCACCCCCCAACTTATCGATGTCACAAATTATATCTGTTTATATTGTGTATGATTAACACAGACTTTGGGTTACTTCTTATGCTTTTGTCTCTTAAATTCTATATCAGCACTAAAAGTGATTCATACACTAACATTACAACACTATAGGATCCTATATTTGTGTACATATTAACCTTCATCAGAGAGTTTTATGTTTTCAAATGATTTAATGTTGCTAGTCTAGCATCCTTTTATTTCGACTTGAAGGACTCGCTTTAGCATTTTCCTTAAGGGCAGGTCTAGCAATGAGGAACTCCCTCAGCTTTTGTTTATGTTTAAAAGTCATAAGGACTTTTAAGAACACAGGTGGCTGTCTCCAGCTGTTCCAGTCTTGGTTTTAATGTATTTTTTATTTACTTTATTGAGAGGCTGAGAGCACTGATTCTGGATCCAGTTTTGCTTATATCCTGGTTTTGCAACTCATTAGCTGAACAACCTCAGGTAATTTGCTTAACCTGTGTGTGCCTCATTTTCCTCCCTTGTAAAGTGGGGTCATTGATAGTATAGCCTTGTAAACCCCGAATATTCGAGGCAGGTCTCAGTTAATTTAGAAAGTTTATTTTGTCAAGGTTGAGGATGCACGCCCATGGCACAGCCTCAGGAGGTTCAGACGACAGGTGCCCAAGGTGGTCAGAGCACAATTTAGTTTTATACAATTTTAGGGAGACATGAGACATCAATCATCATATGTAAGATGAATGTTGGTTCTGTCCAGAAAGGCGGGACAACTTGAAGCGGGGAGGGAGCTTCCAGGTCATAGGTAGATAAGAGACAAATGGTTGCATTCCTTTGAGTTTCTGATTAACTTCTCCAAAGGAGGCAATCAGATATGCATTTATCTCAGTGAGCAGAGCGGTGACTTTGAATAGAATGGGAGGCAGGTTTGCCCTGAGCAGTTCCCAGCTTGATTTTTCTCTTTAGCTTGGTGATTTTGGGGCCCAAGATTTTTTTCCTTTCACAGCCTTCACAGGTCTCCTCTGAGGAACAAATGCTTGTAAATTACTTAGAACACTCTCTGGAACGTAGTTCACACTAAAAATATGTTATGAGTATTGTTATAACTATTATTTTCTGCATATTCCAAATTAACATAACATATATTCAGAATTTTTAATGGCAATAAGATTGTAACTATACAAAAATTTAAAAATAAAACTCTGGCATTGAAGAAAATAGAACAGAAAAATCACTTTTAATCACATATCCGTTCCCAAATGTTATCAGTGGTGAATTCTTTTACATCTTTTTCTATTTAAATATGCATATGCCCACATATATTTATACACTTTACTTTCTTAATTATTATATTACAGTTTCTGTAACATACACCATGGATTCAGAAACACTTTTTTCCCCAGTTTTGAACATCTATTAAATTGTTCTTATTTATCACCTACAGCTTTTTTGCATTTTTTATTTTTATGGATACATAATAGTTGTACATATTTATGGGGTACATGTGATATTTTGATACAAGCATATAATGTGCAATGATCAAATCAGAAATTGGGATATCCATCACTTCAAACATTTATCATTTGTTTGTGTTGGGAACATTCCAAGTTGAAATATACAAGAAATCATTGGTAACTATAGTCATCCTATTGTGCTATAGAACACTAGATCTTATTCCTTCTAATTTTTGTACCTGTTAACCAACAACCTGTTTTTATCCCCTCTCCCTACAACCCTTCCCAACCTCTGGTAACCACCAAATGCAAATCAAAACCACAGTGAGATATCATCTCACCCTAGTTGTAATAGCTATTATCCAAAACACAGAAAATAACAAATGCTGGGGAAGGCCTGGCTTGGTGGCTCACACCTGTAATCCCAGCACTTTCGGAGGACGAGGTGGGCGGATCACAAGGTCAGGAGATCAAGACCATTCTGGCCAACATGGTGAAACCTCATTTCTACTAAAAAAAAAAAAAAAAAAAAAAAAAAAAAAAAAAAAAAAATTAGCTGGGTGTGGTGGCACACCTGTAGCCCCAGCTACTCAGGAGGCTGAGCCAGGGGAACCGTTTGAATCCAGGAGGCAGAAGTTGCAGTGGGCAAAAGATTGCACCACTGGACTCCACCCTGAAGACAGTGAAACAAAGAAAGGGAAGAAACAAAGAAAGCTTGTACACTATTGGTAGGATATAAATTAGTACAGCCATTATGGAAAACAGTGTGGAGGGTTCTCAAAAAACTAAAAATAGTATTACCATATATCCAGCAATATCGGAAGGAAAAGAAATCAGTATATTGGAGAGATATCTGCACTCCCATGTTTATTGCACCACTATTCACAATAGCCAAGATATGCAATCAACCTATGTGTCTATCCAAGGGTAAACTAATAAAGAAAATGTGGTACATACACAGAGTGGAATATTATTCCACCATAAAAACAATGAAATCCAATGATTTGTGACAACATGGATGGAACTAGAAGACGTTATGTTAAGTGAAATAAGGCACACATGAAAAGACAAATGTCATATATTCTCACTTTTATGAGAGAGCTAACAAAATTAATCTCATGGAGATAGTGAACAGAAACACTTTTCTGAGAAAGATAAAACTATCTCATCTAGTTTATGATGTATCCCAAGGTTAGAAATGTTGAAAATTTTTCAAAAATAAATCCTAACATAGAATAGGATAATTTAGATCCCATGATATATGCATTGCTAGGTTCTCTAGCATTTTGACACATTTTCTTACAGTCTTTCTCTAGGCATATTTGTACTCAATATAATTGTGCTTCCATTGTACTACCAGTCGTTCTCCAGTATTAGTGTGCATTAGAATCTTTCAGGGGAGCATGATAATAACATATGTTTTGGGACCCAGTTAGGAGTATATTTGAATCATGTAATATTACGGAAGGGTGACAAATTCTATGTTGTTAACAAGAAAGACAAGAGATTGTGAAGCAGGCAGTCTGTGTGAAATGCTTCAAAAATCACCAATGCATACTGACATGGACTCCTTTCTCCTAGACCAAAACTTTAGTCAGGCTTCTTTGAGCCTTTTTTTTTTTTTTTCAACTAGGCCTTCTCTTTTGCCAACTGAGCCCAGTTTTAGCAAATAATCCTGCTCAGTCAGTTTATCAAGAATCCTCCCACCTTTGCCATCCAATCAAGCTCTTCTTCCGCCACTTTTGATGTCTATTCAAGTTCCTCCCCTTCCTCTGATAACTAACCAAATTTCTTAGTAGTTTTCACCCTCTCCCTCACGTTTCCCAGTGGCCATAAAATCCCAACTGTCTCAGTAGTATTTGGAACAGAGTTCAATCTCTCTCCCATCTTGCAAGAGTCTTGAATAAAGTCTTCCTTGCTGTTTTTTTAAAAACAAGAATCCAGTGTAATGTTTCTTTTATAATACAATGCTAATTTTTTTTCATTTTTAATTTGCTGTGTCAAATTAAATTTGCTGTGGGAAATGCAAGTCTTTGCTTCTAGAGAAATGAAGTGACTTGCCTGCTGTTCTTTAGTGAAGGGCAGAACTGGGCTAAGGATTTGAGGATCCCCACAGAGTCATAATGGCCACATTAAACATTTATTCAAGGTTGGCATGGGGGCTTATACCTGTGATCCCAGCACTTTGGGAGGCCAAGGTGTTAGGACTGCTTGAGCTCAGGAGTTCAAGACAACCTGTGTAACATAGCAATACCTCGTCTCTACTAAAAAAAAAAAAAAAAAAAATTAGCTGGGTGTGGTGGTGCACATCTGTGTTCCCAGCTACTTGTAAGGTTGAGGGTGCAGAATTGCTTGAGCTGGGGAGATTGAGGATGTAGTGAGCTATGATCATGCCACTGCACTCCAGGCTGGGCAACAGAGCAAGACCCCATCTCAAAAACAAACAAACAAACAAAAACAGAACATTTACCTAAGGCATAACAGAATTTCTGCTCCTAGACAGATGGAATTTTTCTCCCACATAAAACAACTAAAAAGTTGGATGAAATACAAGAACAAGCTGTTCTCAAGACCTTCGACAGCAGGCAACAATGTTTAGTGATCCCTGAGAAACTGGGAACAAATGAGGTTATTCTTATGATTGCCCCAGCTTATTTCCTGAAGAAAGTTTTCAGGTCGCAGTGCAACAAGCAGGAATCCAGGCAAAACCCCATGGTATCCCAGAGCTTAGAATAAGAAGTTGGGAGTCCAAGGAGGGCAAGGAAGCTGGAGTTCACAGGGCTGTGTCCCAAAAAGGAAAGAGCCGCACAGAGAAGGAATTCCAGAGATCCATGGAGAGCCACTCTTGAATATTTACCTGAGTACTGTTAAATAATAAACTTAGGCACATTAAAACTTTGAAGAGTTTATTTGAGCTGAGTTTATTCATGAACAGAGCAACGCCAAACTGCAGGTGGTTCAGTGTTCCACCAAGGGGGCATATGAGGGAAAAACTTTTGTAAAATGTTTTCTAAAGCAAAACAAAGAAAACATTTGATTTTTAAAAGTGAAAGGTTTCTAGTTAGTGGTTAATAGGCAGCTTTTGATGGGTGAAGTCTCTAGTTAGAGGTTAGTTGGCAGTTTTTAATTGGTTATGCTTACATTTTATTTTCCTAGGCTATGACCATTCACTATGAGTTGGGTTTCAATTTGCTTACATAGAAACTCTAGTTTGCTAGAGTCACCTCAGTCTAATGGCCTGCCAATTATTTTAACTAGTACTGATCACTCTGATCATCACATATCTGTAGGAAAACTACCCCAGATCAGGAAATGATCTACCAAAAAGGATTAAAGGAAATAATTCCTTAAGTTCACACATGTTTGGGAACAGCGCATGTTCCCACTAGCCAGAATTGGAAACCTCATAATTCACAGGACATCAGATAGAGTACTCAGAAAGAATTTTCCTCATTAGTGGGGAACGATTAACTCTAAATACAACACTAATCCTTTCTTACAAAGTTTTAAAGCAAGAATCTAAAAGACCAAACTTTACAAAAACTGTTTTCCAGAATACAAATTAATATAACTCCAGGGATACGAAAATACCCAGCACTCAATAGGTGAAACTTACAATGTCTGACATCCAATCAAGAGCCTACAAAGAAACAGGAAAATAAAAATCATCATGAGAGAAAAAGCAACCAATCAAAACTGACCCAGAAATGACAACGATGGTAGAATTATATAAGGACATAAAAGCAGATAATTAGAACTTCATTGCATGTGGTCAAGAAGCTACAGGAAAGAGTGAACAAGTTTAGTGGAGACATGGAATATAAAAAAATATTTAAAAGGCTCAAATTAAACATCTAGAGATAAAATCTACAATGTCTGAAATGAAAAAATATACTAGATGAAGTTAATGGCAGATTACACATTGTAGAAGAATAGTATACCTGAAGACATAGCAAAAGAAACCATTTGAAATGAGACACAGAGAGAAAAGACTGAAAAATTAACAGAACATTGTGGTTGTGTGACAACCATATTGATAGTCACTTGAAATGGAAATTGTCTTAGCCCTCTAATTACATGACGGAGATTGTCGGAGTGGATAAAAAAGCAAGACTAGGCCCCTAATATCCTATAACCACAAATACAAGCTGAGAAAAAGGCCTCTTTTGCTAAAAATATAAAACATACCATGGTCCAAGCATCACTAAGACAGTACCCACCAAAACTAGCACAACTGTAATTCAAGTAGGTCTTTATGCACACCTCTGTAGGATATAAACTGGGACATTAACACGTTGAGGTGTCTAGAGAAATCTGTAGTGATCAAGACCAGTGGAGAGTGCAGAACTGGGAGGAGTGGGTGGGTCATCATAGCTGAGGGATGGAGTGGGACTGTGACATAGTTTGGCTACCACTCCGAGCAGCTGAAGGGGATCTGAGGTACTTGGATTCTGAATGTACAGGTGAAAACATGAAGTCACCCAACACCGTTCACTCACATGCCCTTTACCTCCTTTGGGTCTCACAGCAGCCCTGGAAATTATCATCTCCATTTTACCAATGAGTATAGTAAACACTAATGCGTTACCATGGCAATAACTACTAAGTTTACATAATCAGCTAAAGGATCCAGAACTAGTTTGAAATTCATTATTCTTTTTCAACAAATTTTCCACTCTTTTAATAACTGACACATTAGTTTGCTTCCTCTTTTAAAAACCAAATTTTAATTACGAACTAAGTAATATGCATTAATTTAGGGAAAAAATAGACAACAACTTAAAATTAATTGATACTCATGTGATCTTAGGAAAAGAAGGTGTTGAAGAAAATATTTTAAAACTTTCTTAATACAGTTTTTCTTCTGCTCAAAGCAACAACAAAAATGCATTACTTTACAGTCAGAAACACAAAGTTCATTTGTGTGAAAACGATTTTTTAAAATGGGCATACATCTGAAGATTTCTCTCTTCATATGAAACTCAGCAAAGTTTATTTTTATTAAATAGAAAATATTTTCCATCAGAGTAAATTTCTAAACATGCCAATTGTGACTTTTCAAATGTCTGGCAAACTTTTTTTTTAATTAGATTTTCAAGTTTATAGGGATGCCATATTTATTGGGTTATGTAGAGTTATATCACTTAGAAAGCATTCCAGCTGGTTACACATGAAATATCAACTACATAACATGCTATCTTTCTGAAAATTTAAAAATTGGACCTTTCTAAACAAAATCAGTATATTTACTATATAATATATGTGATGTCAGGAAAGGAGAAAGAGTAGACGTGGAATTTTGCCCATTTCATTTATGAAACCCAAAACTTTTTCTACTTCTAAGACAATTTTTAAGTTTCGTAAATAAATAGTTCTGTCCTGTTCTAGTAAATAAATATATTTACTTTATATTTCTAAATTTACAAAAATACATTTCAAAATTGGACTACATTACATCACTGTGAGTGGACTTCTGAAATGTGATGGTTTGAGTTTTGAAAATCAAGAGCTAACTAACCGAAAGCTGATCAAATGTGAGTCAATCAGCTTTGATAAGTGGAGAGGAGAGATTAGAAAAACAGTAACAAACATGGCAAGCTAAATATATTTCTTTGGCAGGGGCTTTGAAAGAGGCAGTGTTCCTCACAAGAGGCTCTAAGCCTAGCTTTATCATGATAAAATATAAGATGAAGATTAAAAAACTTACGAATGGTATCTTTGGATGACTGGATTATGGTTTTGTTTATATTTTCCCTATATTCATGATCCAAATATGTATGATGACATTATATAAATAATTATAAAAAGTATTAACATTTTAAAATGTTCTTTATAGAAACTTTTAAAATACGAAAGTATTAAAAAAAACACAGGCTCAAAAATGTTGTTATATATTGTTTTAGATAAACTATAATCCTAAAATAATTTAATAATTAATTAGTAAATGAATTAATTAAATGAATTATTATGCTATGAAACATCTACTATACTAGGCACTGTGCTAGAAACTGAGTTCCAGGGAGATTAAGACAAAATCATTGTTGTGAAAGGGCACAGGTTGGCATAGAAATGATAATGCATAATTTATTTAATAATTTCATAATTATTATACATTTATTATTAATAATAAACTCATGATAAGGTATTAGTTTAATAGGATATTTGAAAAGAGGATAAAACAGTACTGGTTTAAGTATAAACATACATTGATGGTCTAATGTAGTCTGATTTTGGAATGCTGTACTTTGGAAACGTATATTCTTTGTGGAATCAACTAAGTAAGGTAATTTGGATCACGATATTTGTAAAATGGTGTAATTACTGTCAATGTTTCTCTATGCCTATGTTGTCAAAACTCAGATGTGTGAGAATCACTTGGGAAACTGTCAAAATAGTAATTCCTGATTCTGGTGATTCAGGTGGTGACAGTGGCTGGTAGTGGGTGGGAATAGCACCCAGCTGTCATCATTTTTAACACTTTCCCTAGGTGATTGTGATTCAAGTAAGGGGTCTATGTTTCCCTAAACACTAACATATACAAGGTTTAAAAAAAAGTTTACAGAATTTGAGTTAGAAACTTTCCTTGCTATGTTCCTTTGGAAACAATGTAATGCTTTCCACATAACTAGTTACTTGCCTTTGGCCCCTTAGTTAAGGATAGTGAGTTAGGGACAGTTTTGAGCTGGATTTCTAACTCTATCTTAGTTAACTAATCAATCAAAATATTAGTAATTTCATATCTACTATGTCGGGCACCATACCAGAAACTGTCTGGAGAAAAGGGCACACACTCACAAAGAAATAACAATACCAAATACTTAATATAGTTTTTAAGAACTTACAAAGTAGTTTCATGGTTCAGGTATGGACAAGAAGGGAGTGTGTTTCCGCTTTAAAGAAAATGTGTTCCCCCAATTAACTTACAGGTCTGGGTAAGTCTGTTAAACTGGGTGGGCAGGCCTGCCAAAAGCCTCCTTTGAGAAAATCCATGTCAAGGATAGAAACACAGGCACAAATAAAGCCTTCAGCCTGTTTGTATTGTGGAGGTTTGCAGTAATGCAATTCAGGGCACACTTAGATGCATTTCCTGAGCTAGTTACCAGTGCACTCTTGTCTGAGTTATTTGAAGGAGTTATGAAAGAAAACCAGAAAGGGCTATTTTTCTAAGAACCAATGTAACCCCAAGAACCACAAGAGTTGTACTCACCGGGATAAACATAACTCAAGTTATAAAGACATTCTCCACAATTCTATAGAGGTCAAATGGGGATTTGGCTCACGAGATACTCCAGAGAAATCAGTGGGGCTTTGTTACCTTGAAGACCCTAGCACCTCATCAACAGCAACAGAAACAGGATCCAGCAGAAAGGAAAGTGTGGCCAATTAAGAATTTATTATTAATAAGTAATCAGGGGAGCAGGAGGATTGCAAATAACAAGAATGACATGGGGGAACCCACCTATTTTCACTGTCTGGACTTGGAAACATGAGTGATAATTCCTCCAGTCCTCCCTAAGTACCTGATGGGGGTCCCGGTCCTGTTAAATGTTGGGGAGTTGGGAACAGAAGTCAGCCCAACACAGTTCCACATTTCATCAGTTCCACTCAGCAGCCCTGTAAGACAAGCATTGTTCCCCATTTCACAGAGCAGAAAACGGGCTCTTTAAAGGAATGTATCTGTAATAAAGGGAAGGTTTATTATTTCAGTTAAGACTGAAGGATACTTAGTTTACTCTTCAAATTTGTTGAGCCAGTATTGTTATGTATCTGCACTACATTCATAATCTCATTGAAAAATAATTTTCATTGCTTCTCAAACTCCAGAAAATAAAAGGAAAAAATGTCACATATCATTTTTTTTTTTTTTTTGACTGAGTCATGCTCTGTCGCCCAGGCTGGAGTGCAGCGACGTGATCTCGGCTCACTGCAACCTCTGCCTTCTGGGTTCAAGCATTCTCCTGCCTCGGCCTCCCGAGTAGCTGGGACTACAGGCGTGTGCCACCATGACCGGCTAATTTTTTGTATTTTTTTTTTTCAGTAGAGACAGGGTTTCTCCGTGTTAGCCAGGATGGTCTCGATCTGCTGACCTCGTGATCCGCCTACCTCAGCCTCCCAAAGTGCTGGGATTAGTTATCACACAGAAATGTGCCCCAATTAACACTCTAGTGTATTTAATCTCAGATTTTTTTTTAGTTCATCTGTTATATGTAAGTATACATTTTTAATGAGACAATAAATGTATAGATTGCTTTTTAAATTGCTTTATTAGCTTTAAATTTTTCCATGCAAATGGGTGAAACTACTGCTGACAGAAACTTAGACTGAGTGCAAAGGCAATTTCCAAATAGAAGCTGGCAACACAAGACCCACTTGACACATGGAAATAACAGGGTTCACAGCAAACGGATCAGTAAAGGCATATTAGGAAAATGCAAGGAAAAAGAAAACAGCGGGAATCACAGTATTAATCTCATGATAAATGGCAGGAGTCAAGGCATAAGGCAAAATTCATCATGATGGTCATGGTGATTAGAGAGCTCCCCCATAAGGATACGCAGACAATTCCTCAACTGCAGCTCCCTAAGTTTTCTCCTGATTTCTCTCATCTCCTCCATGAATATTTCCATATCATCTCCATCTCCACCCATCCCATCATTGATCTGCCTATTGGGTATGGCCCATCGAAAATTAGGGGCAAGTCGGCGCGCCTGTCCCCGTCGATTTCCTGCAGGCTGGTGGCCTTCACCTCCTCCCAAAGGGCGGTCTTCCTCTCCATTCTGCATAGGCTGCTCCATCTCTTCGTTTTCCTGGTGAATATTTGCCATGATGAGATTTTTTTTCTGGTTGTTTTTCTTTGAACACAAGTAAGACAAAGGCAAGGAGAGAGACTGAATGCTTGGTGCACTGACCAGCAGGATTCAGAACCCTGATATCAAAGGATTTTTTCATTTCATTTTTTCCTAAGTTGGAAGTTCCGTGCGTCCTCTAGGGGGCCTCCAATTAGAGCCCCTCCCTCCAGCTTTCTCCCCTTACCTCCCTTCCCCCAAACCCACCATTTTTCCTTTCCCAGGATTCTTTCCCAGAGCTTCGCAGGCACCAAAATGGAGGACCGGTATAGGAGTGGGGGATGGGGTGGAGGGGGTTGGGGTCTCAGACTGGGCTTTCCTCACGTTCCGACCCCCGCCCCACCACCGTCCCTCGAACCGACCTGGGCCTATCCTTGCAGTTTCCTCCTCCTCCGGATTCTCGCTGCTAGGTGCGCCGCGGGGACACTTAGCCTCGCAGACCTGCAGTCGGGCCGGGGTGGGGGGAGTGGGGGCTGCTGCAGCGACACGCTAGTGAGGACCAGCCGCCGCCGGCCCTTTCCCTGCCCTGGGCCCGGGCTCCCCTCGCGCCAGCGCCCCGCGTCTCCCACCCCCCGCTCCCACCCCACCCTCGGCCGCCCCGCCCCCCGCGGTGTTCCCCGTTTTCCTGCAGGGACTCGGGGGTGGTTTTCCATCGCTCTTGGTGGCTCTGCCGCCCCTGGAAACCCAGCCGCCCCTGCTTCCCCACCCTTGGGGGCCTCTATGTTCCCAAGCATGTTGGAGTGTGGAGAAAACTGGCGGGGACCCCTGCGCTGTTCTGCGCCCGTTGCCGGGGTCGGTCAGCCGCTGCTGGCATGGCCGGGGCGCGCGGGCCCCGGGGCCCTTACCTGCTCCGCTTTTTCCCGGGCCGGATGCCAGCCCGCCGAGCTCAGGGCAGCGGGGAGCTGGTAGACAGACGCGAGTGACGACTGCACCGAAGGCTGCGTCGCTCTGCAGCTCTGGGTCACGTGAGGGCCGCGCGTCACCACCGAGCTCGCCCCCCAACTTGGGCGGCCAGTGCAGCAGGATCCCCCTTCCCCCCCACCGCCATATGCACGCGCAAAAAACAGCCTCCCTACTCCCGTCTGCGTGAAGTGCCCCAGAGCGCACAGCCCTGTCACTCTTCTCGGTCCTCTCCAATCTGAGGGCCCACAAGTGGCATCACTGCTCTGCGGTTGGAGTTTGCCCTCCTCTGGTTACCAGGGAGGGTCTGCATCATCCACCACCGCCCCCTCTCACTTCAGGCCTTGGTTTTGGCCTTTTCTGCTTTCTCTCCTCTTCTACCTGGCAACATGCTTTGCGCTGCACTCCCACTCCTGCCCCTTGCGTGTGCACAGCCATCAATGCCCACGTAGCCCCTGAAGTCCTACCATTCTAGAAAATTTAGAGTGATGGCTAAGGTGGTGAGGCAGGAGGGCACTTGTCAGAAAGAGGGGCAAGGAAGTGGAGTGGGCTGTATATATTTCTTTTTATTTCCTTAAAAAATCTGCATGCTTCCGAAAATTATAAATTATAAGTTTTTAATTTTGAAAGAAATGCTGGCCAGGTGCGGTGGCGTACCTGTAATCCCAGCACTTTGGGAGGCCGAGGCGGGCGGATCACTTGAGGCCAGTAGTGCGAGACCAGCCTGGCCAACATGGTGAGACCCCGTCTCTACTGAAAATACAAAAATTAGCTGGGCGTGGTGGTGGGCGCCTGTAATCCCAGCTACTCGGGAGGCTGAGGCAGGAGAATCGCTTGAACCCGAGAGGCGGAGGTTGCAGTGAGCCGGGATCACACCACTCTAGCCTGGGCAACAGTGCGAGAACCTGTCAAAAAAAAACGAAAAGAAAAAAAAAAAAGGAAATGCTTTATCCTGCAGAATGAAATCTCTGTCATTGTTTATGTTGACTTGTGCCACACGAAATATTTTCTCTGGGCTCCACACAACATCAAACCATTACTTTTGATACATACTAGCTCGTTTAAAATTTTATTTTTGGCCGGGCGTGGTGGCTCACGCTTGTAATCCAGCACTTTGGGAGGCCAAGGCGGGCGGATCACGAGGTGAGGAGATCGAGACCATCCTGGCTAACATGGTGAAACCCCATCTCTACTAAAAATACCAAAAAAATAGCCGGGCATGGTGGCGTGTGCCTGTAGTCCCAGCTACTCGGGAGGCTGAGGCAGGAGAATCGCTTGATCCCGGGAGGCGGTGGTTGCAGTGAGCCGGGATCGCACTACTGCACTTTAGCCTGGGCCGCAGAGCGAGACTCTGTCTCAAAAAAAAAAAAAAAAAATAAATAAATAATAAAAATAAAAAATTATAAAAAGGCGGCACTCTTTCTGAACACAGTTAGTGTTTTCAAAATGATCTGTAAAGTAAATCTTCAGGGAGCAGTCCGGTCGTCAGATCTTCACCATTTTATGTAACTTTGATGTTTTTGATACCACAGTCATCAGAGAAAGGGAGTCTTTTATTCCCTGCTTTCCTTTCCAAACCTTTCAAACCACCCCTACAAATATCTTTTTAGTACGAGTTCAGAAGTTAAGTACATATTATGCAGAAATTAGTTTCAAAACCATCTACCCTTTGGTGCGAATGTTTAAAAATATATTAGAAAAAAGCAGGGGATGTGTGCAACAACTTAACTTGAGACTGAACCTCATCCTGAGTGCAAATGTTCCTTTCTCCAACTTGAAATCATTTTTTAAAAAATTATCACAGCTAGAAAATGGAGATATCTTTAGGAAAGTGGCATTGTTATAAAAAAATTTAGTATCTGTTGTTTATGATCAGGAACCAAAAGCATAAAATGCAGCACTGAGGCAAGATAAGCCAGACAAATGTTTACTAACTCTAGTTTTGGCCCCAGACTCCTATAGAATTTCCTGCCCTGCCAAACCAGATGACACAGTGAATAAAGGAAGAGTATATGCCCAATGCATATGTAGTTAGAGGTTTTGGAAATATAAATTCCATATAAAATTACATATATATTCTTCTAGAAGTATATAGATATATTAGTACATTACTCCAAAACATCAAATTATAAAATCACACTCAATATTTGTCTTTTAAAGAAATATTAGTGATTCCTGGATTCTGTCTCACAGTTAAGAACTTTTTATACAGATTGCTATATTAATGATATCAGCTGGAATGATGCAGTTTCAAAGCATGAACAGTAGTATCAGACAATTCTGGTTTCAAATTCGGTAGGTTGTTTACTTGATGTTCGACTTTGGATCAATTACTTATCAAGGTCTGTGTGCTTCCTCTGTGAAACAAGGATTGTTAGAATTACACATAACAATAATTTACTACATAGCCTAGTAAGTCATCAATTTTTGTTGACATTATTTTTATCGTTATGAGATGGTTTCTAACATGATTTGAAGAGTAGCAGAGTATGATTCTTTCCTTACCTAGACCCACTTGTTCTTAAAATCCATCAGGGCCCAAAACATGCTTGCTGTGTTCTATTTTGCATACCCAGTGACTAATAGTGTTCCTTGCACCAAATAGGTGATTACTGAGTATTTGTTGAATGAGTGTATCCAGTACTGAGGCAAATTGGTTGTTTTTCATTCTGGGGACTGTATTTAGAGCAATACAGAAAAGCTTTTGTGAAAATTAAGAATTACCTAGAAAAAAATCTCCTGAAAGCTGAGAAGCCACTGTGATGTGACTATTGGATATAAAGTTTAGCAAGTGGATTTTTATTTCTTTTGGTGGCTAAGTGCTTTGCTTTTTTTCTTTTGACCTATCTTGGATAAATCCTTTGTTCAAAACCACCAAATTTCCTTGGATGAAAACAGACATTTGTTTGTAACATCCAGATTGGATATTATGCTATATAGAAGATTAGTGCCGGGCGCGGTGGCTCAAGCCTGTAATCCCAGCACTTTGGGAGGCCGAGACGGGCGGATCACAAGGTCAGGAGATCGAGACCATCCTGGCTAACACGGTGAAACCCCGTCTCCACTAAAAAAAATACAAAAAACTAGCCGGGCGAGGTGGCAGGCGCCTGTAGTCCCAGCTACTCGGGAGGCTGAGGCAGGAGAATGGCGTAAACCCGGGAGGCGGAGCTTGCAGTGAGCTGAGATCGCGCCACTGCACTCCAGCCTGGGCGACAGAGCGAGACTCCGTCTCAAAAAAAAAAAAAAGAAGATTAGTTGTAATAAAGTAATGTTTTAAAGATAGGTGAAAATTGTCCTGGAAATGCTGTTATCTTTACTAAAATGTTGTGAATAGGAGTTGATTGAGATGTTTTCTTGACCTTGGAGTTTTCTGAGGAGTTGGAAATAGATAGCACACTGTTGAGAACAAAAGCAGAAATTTTTTCAAGGCCAAGTTAGAAGGACACTATATTCTGCATTTGGGATTCATGTGTCCCAAAGGGCAAAGAGAAGGTGAACTGATTAGATGGTTCTTATCCACACACACATTTTACACATGTTTCAAACCCAGGAGCCTCAATTCTAATCTGCCCTGGAGGGACCAGGAGGACTCAGAATGAAAAGTGAGATTGGCATTTGAAAATCAATAGAACCAAATCTTTAATCTGACTGAAACTATTTTAATAAGCAATAGTGACTGAAAAGTTGAAGAACTGGACAGAAATGTAGTTAAAGAAGCCCATTACCCCGTGTGAAATGGGGGAGGGGGTGATAGAACACTGCTGATACAGTTATTGGAAAAATAAAACTGTTTCATGATTTGACCTCAACTAGTGAAGATCCCTCTATTGTATTAGTATCCCATCAGAGGAAGCTCGTTTTTGCTGAAATCTTTATGTGTATTGCCATAATATGGCTCACATGTACTTGTCTGAAATGCACCCCGTTGGGCTGTGGTTGTTGTCCTATTTTCCTCTCATTATTTCTCCTGTGTGAATGCTAGGCTTCGGAGAAGGTAGTCTGAGCCCTAGTGGGCCCTATGGGTACGAGTATCTCTGTTCCTGCCCAGAATAGGTTCTCTATGTACCTCTCTGATGCTTTATTGATATTCTTTTATTGTGATTCTCTCTTTCTCTCTAAATTTACGCACTGATTACAGACTGAAACTAGGTATTAAGAATATAGGAAATTATGCCTACTCCAGCTTTCCTCTAAGTTATGGCCGTTGTTAACTTTGATGCCAAGATTTCCAAAATGTGGAATGAATCTGATGAAATTTTAAGGGTGTCCCTGTAAGAGTTTCGATGATTTGGGAGATAACATATTTAATTCAAGGTATCTAGTCTGAAAAAATAAAAGGGCTATGAGACGAAGATGTCTGAACGTGAAAGCAGCAAATACTCAGCGCCTCATTATCTATTGGAGAACTGAGGGCTATTCTTTTCTTTATTTCATGGATTGCAGATAATATCTTGAGACACCAGAGACCCATGGCCACTCTTTCCTGTCGTTTAGGACTCTGGTGGAAAAGGAGCTCTGCCCTATACAGTCTCCTAAACTGATGACATTAGCTGGACTATGTGTAGGCCAAGAGAACTCCTTTGGCCCTTCTAGATTCAGGCCGAGGCAAGCACCTTTCTTACTTTTCCCTGGACTTAGGGATGAACTTTGAGGAGTAACAAAACTCGTGCCTAAACGTTCATGAAGTCACTTTTTCTTATTTCACTGTTATTACTCCCATGTAAGTTCCATTGCTAGTACACAGTGCAACAAAGGGAACCTGATTTTTTTCTTTCTTTCTTTCTTTCTTTCTTTCTTTCTTTCTTTCTTTCTTTCTTTCTTTTCTTTCTTTCTTTCTTTCTTTCTTTCTTTCTTTCTTTCTTTCTTTCTTTCTTTCTTTCTCTCTCTCTCTCTCTCTCTCTCTCTCTCTCTCTCTCTCTTTCTTTCTTTCTTTCTTTCTTTTTTTTTGAGATGGAGTCTCGCTTTGTCACCCAGGCTGGAGTGCAGTGGCATGATGTCAGCTCAGTGCAACCTCCGCCTCCTAGGTTCACGCCATTCTCCTGCCTCAGCCTCCCGAGTAGCTGAGACTACAGGCGCCCACCACCACACCCGGCTAATTTTTTCTATCTTTCAGTAGAGACGGGGTTTCACCGTGTTAGCCAGGATGGTCTCGATCTCCTGACCTTGTGATCCGCCCGCCTCGGCCTCCCAGAGTGCTGGGATTACAGGTGTGAGCCACTGCGCCTGGCCAGGGGACCTGATTTTTCACACAAATTTAAAAGACAGAGAATAAACGGGAGAAATATATTTATACCATATGTGCTGTGGGTTGAATTGTGTCCCCCCAAAATATATATTGAAGTCCTAAGCCTTATAACCTCTGATTGTGACGTCATTTGGAAACAGAGCCTTTGAAAATATACTCAAATTAAGGTGATGTCATTAAGCTGGGCCCTAATACAATATGACTGGTGTCCTTATAAGAAGAGGAAAACCAATCCAAGGACAGAGGCAGAGACTGTAGTGATGCAGCTTCAAGCCAAAGAATGCCAAGTATGGACAACCATGACTAAAAGCTAGGAAGGAACAAGAAAAGACTCTACCCAAAGTCTCTGAGGAAGCATGGCTTTGCTGACTCCTTGATTTTGAGATTCTAGCTTCCAGAGCCATGAGAGGACACATTTTTGTTGTTTTAAGCCACCCAGTTTGTGATACTTTGTTACAGCCATCCTAGGAAACCAAAAATATGTGAAAGAAAAAGAAAGTTAACATCCACTATATTTAAAGAGCCCTTACAAATTAATGATAAAAAAATGAACATACCAATGGGAAAATGAGAAATGGATATGAATAAGTAGTTTACAAAAGAAATAAACATGGCCAATAAAAAATTTATTTTTTAACAAATAATAGTTGAGCATTTATCATGTGCAAATTGCTGTTTTAGGTACTAAGGATGCAGGAGGAAACAGGATAGACAAGGGCCCTGTTGTCAAAGACCTTCCATTATATTGAGTAATGTTGGGGCTCAGAAACTGATACCCCAAGATATGGTGCTTTGACATGCTGAACTGAAGAGGAAGCCTCAAGGTCCGTCTGACCTTTCCCACACACTTCCTGACTCTCAATCCTCTGTCTTTCCCAAAGCACAGGATGAAGTTGTTTTCTGAAGTTCCCTTATTTATCTAAAGTCCAGATTCATTAAAGAAGAAAACAATTACCTCTGGTCCCTTCCCTGAGCTTTCATTAACTACACTCATATCTCAGGAAGAAAGACTGAAGTCTGTCAACATGCCTAGACAAACTTTTGTCACAAACCATCTGCTTTGGACGCCCAACAGGCTATGTCCCAGGTTATTGTATGTTCTTCAAGCCCATTGTCTCTGAGGGCTAGGATATAGGAAATAGAATAATAAAATAAACTGTGAGGCCAAAAGAATGGATTAGTAGGCTTATAGAACAGTGGATTTTATAGCTGTGTTTTCTATGCCTTTGCCTAATTTTGGATTTATAGGGTAGGGTTTATGATCTCAAGTACTAGGCCTTCACAGATTGTGTACTATGAAAACCAAAACAACCTTAGAAATATTTTAGTACAAGGGTCCTATTATTCAAATTGAGAAACTGAGACCCAGAAAAATTAAGGTGCTTGCCCAGGTTACCAAAGAGGGTAGTGGTAGAAGTAGATATAGAGATAGCTTTGTTAGATCTACTAACTCCCAGGAAAGAAATCTTTTTCACTTGTTTGTTTTCTTAGTGTCTTAGTCAGTTTGGGCTGCTATAACAAAATAGCAGCTGAGTGGTTTAAACAACAAACCTTTACTTCTTACAGTTCTGGTGCAAGATCAAGATGTCGGTAGATCCGATGTCTGATGAGGACCCACTTTCTGTTTTGCAGATGTTAATTTTCCTTGTAACATCACATAATTGAGAACAGAAAGAGGGGAAGCAAACTCTCTCATGTCTCTTCTTATAGGAGCACTAATCCCATTCATGAGGGCTCCACTCTCATGATCTAATTGCTTTTCACAGACTCCACCTCCAAATACCATCACACTGGGTATTAAGCTTCAACATATGAAGTTTGGGGGTACAGAAACATTCAGTCCATAGAACTTGGCCAATTTTATTTATTTGTTTACCTTCTAGGTTTATACATATTGTGCATAAACATCTAAGGAAATATTTGAATATTTTGTCTATGATTGCCATCTGTCAATCTTAGTCTTCTGTCCCTCCTCTTAAATCTTAGAAGAGGGCTTATGACAGTTTCAATCAATAGGGTAGACTAGAGTAAAACTGATGCTATATGAATTACAAGGCCAAATCATAAAACATCATACAGCTTCACCCTTATTTACAGGAAACATTTGCTTTTGAAGCCCTGGGATGGCCATGTTGAATATGCTACATGTGAACCCTCTAGTTGACAGACCCAGATAAGCCTGTCCTTTAGTGATCTCAGTGTTGGCTATCTCAGCACCCAAAGTTTTGGCTCTTTTGCTGATGGGTGATAAGTACAAATCATAAATCTTCCAATTTATGACTTTCCACATTTTTCAAGTATTCTACAGTAAATTAGGTGGATACGAGGATAAGCTACACTTTATTTTAGAATACTACTAAAACTGATATTTTAGGTATTGGTATACAGATGATGTTTATCTGTCTTTAATTAAAGTCTCAAATATAAATATTCATTTATTTTCTCTTTATCTCTGTCTCTCTCTCTCACACACACCTATTTTTCCTACCTCTCTTCTTCCTCCCTCACTACGCTCCTGCCCCAGCTGCTGAGTTAGGGGCTATATTTCCTGTCATGACTCTCAGAGACCCAGGCAGTAGTAGCGTAAACGTATCTTGTGCTTACATTTTACACTTAGAAACCTTGCCTGGTGACTTGGTGCCCCTGCCCTTCTGTCATCCTCTTCCATTTGGTTGTTTTCATCTTTGAGATTAAAGATACATTTCTGATATTGGTCATCATTGCTTCTATCTTCTAAATTGTCTCCAAGGAAAAGGTATCCTTTTGGCAAGGAGAAGGAAAAAAAAGCATTTTTTGAAAATTTGAATTATAAAATAACACATACAGAATTATCCTAGTTTTCTTACACATACATAGTGATGAAAATAAAATAACACTTATATAAATGCTGATATATGCAAGGCATTGTTGTATACCTATATTCATTATTCCATTTATCATTTCAAAGATCCTATGAGGTAGGTGCTAGTAGTATTCTCTATTTTACAAATAAAAGAATTGTGGGACAGTGAAGTTAAGCAACAGACAGGAAGTGACAGAGCAAGAATTCAAACTCATATAGTCTAGTTCCTAAGTCTTTGTTCTTAACCACTACTCAGTTTTATTTATTAGTAAGTCCCCAATCTAAACCTCATTCGTTCTTCGTTCACCATTTCTTATTTGATATTGTTTGAACACTTTTCTGTGCTAGGCACTGCTTGCCCATATCCACTTCTCAATCTTAGGGCCATATTTAGGAGTTCTGATGCCCAAGACATAGCTCTTTCAATTTGATAAACATATAAAAATAAAAATTTAGTTCAATAAATGCTTATTATCTATCATGTGCTAGGCAAGGCCCGGGAGATATAAAAGAGAACAAAGTAAATATAGCCTTCATATTCTCATGGAGCTCACGAATTAATGGAAGGAAACCATAAATTTAGTGCTGTAAATGCTGAAGGGGCACTTGGAGCACAGAGTAAGAGGACCTAACGCAGTTGTCGGTGAAGTCTTCCAAAAAAAAAGTGTTGTCTAGGAGATTGATTTCTGGTATGACGGCAGGAAGAGTTCTGCAGACCTGCTCTCCAGTGAAACTGGTAAAAATTATAAAACAAAACAAAACAACCAACCATTTAAAGCCTCTGGAAATGCTCCTAACGGCCATATAAAATGTGGCACAGGATACTGTCAAATCAATGGAGAAACATCTATTCAAGAAAATCTATAAAAACTCCAAAAGAAAGATAAGAGTCTGTGGCATTTGAACGTAGACATCTCCTCCCTCCCTACTTCCAGCTCAGGGAAACATAAACTGCATTCCTAACTGGTGGCCAAGAACACAAAGCATTCTCTCCCTCCAGCTCCCAGTCAGGGACTTTCTTCCTAGGAAGAGTAGGATGTCAGCATTTCTCATCCTGCCACCAACTACCTGTTGCTGAGGCTAAGTCCTGGGTAAGTGCAATCAAGAGGCTGAGACTCCCATCTTCCATCCAGTCCCCACTAATGGAATGGAAGCTATCCCCTGGGTGTGGCACTGCTGAGAATGCTGAGGCCCTAATCATCCTTGCCCTGGCTTGCTGTGCATGGTTTCACAACATGAGAAGTAAACTGAGAGGACCTTCAGGCTGTTGTTCCCTCCTGTACCTTAATGTCAGCTCCTAAAGCAGGAGTGTCAGAGAGAAGAATGCTGTTGTTCCCATCCCCAGATCCAGAGCCCTGGCTCAAATATTTTTGCCCAAGAAGAGAAACAAGCCATAAAGCATTTATCTTGTAATATTTTCCCGGTACAACAGAGCATGCAGAATTTCAAGCCAATGTTGTTCCAAAAATAGTGGAAGTTGTGGTGGGGACACTTGGAAAGTAATTCATGGGTTTAGTAAAGCTAGCAGTTGACTATTGTCTGACTGGATTATTGGAGAGCACCAGAGAGGGAGTTGGCTGGGAGGAGCCCTCTTGGGGTCAGAGCAAATATTAAACACTGATGAAGAGAACCGTTCTTTCACTAGAACCCAAATTTGATTAAATTAATCTGCAAAGCAATTAATGGCCAAGAATATTGTTGAAAATAATAGACCAATCAGCTAGCAATTAGAGGAGCCTAACAGCTGACTGTGGTCATGGAAAGACACAGGAAAGTTCTATCAAAACCATTGTCATCTTAGGGTGTCTGTGGGCATATCGAAAGATGAGGATCCCTGAGGGGCAACATCAGAAGATTAATGCTGGAGGAAGAGAAACAAACTTCACTAAAATAAGCCAGCCAATCACTAAACAAACAGGCAAATAATAAGAAGCCCCGGAAGGGGAGGACACAATAACTAGAGTGGCAACAACATATTGTCTAAAATGTCTAGTTTCCAACAAAAAATTATAAGACATGCAATAAGCAGGAAAGAATGACCCATACTTACACTGGGGGCATGGGGGGGGTAAGGGTGGGGGGGAAGCAGGCAACAGAAACTGTCTGTGACAGTGGCCAGATGCAGGATATCACAGATGTAGGATACTCAAAGTAGCCATTATAAATATATTCTGATAATTAAAGGAAACCATGATTGAATAAGTAAAGGAAGATATGATCACAATGTTGCATGAAACAGAAATGTCAATAAATACATACAAATTATTTTAAAAAAAGAACTACATGGAAATTGTGGAGTTCAAAAATCCAACAACCTAAATAAAAATTTCACTAGAGGAGCTCAAAAGTAGGTTTGAATTTACAGAAGAAAGAATTAGTGAACTTGAAGATAGATTAAGTGTATGCAATTTGAGGGATAGACAGAAAAAAAGATGAAGAAAAATGATGAGACAGCGTTAAAGAAATGTGGGACACCGTGAAGTGCACCAAGATACATGTAAAAGGAGTAGCAAAATGAGAGGAGAGAAAGGCAAACGAAAAATACTTAAATAAATAATGGCCGAAGACTTTCCAAATTTATTGAAAAACTCCAATGCACACATTGAGGAAGGTTAAAATAAAGAAAACTCCTAACTAGATAAACACAGAGATATTCACAAGTAGATTCATCATAGTGAAAATGCTGAAAGTCAAAAACAAGGAGAAAATTTTGAAAGCAGCAAGAGAAAAACGACTCTTCACATTTAAGGGAACTTTAATAAGATTAACAGATGGCTCCTCAGCAAAAAAAAAAAAGTGATGAAGGTAAGAAGACTGCGGTACAACACAATGAAAGTGCTCAAAAGAAAGAAAACCATTAGTGAGGAGCTGTTACAGGAAATAGAAAAGGAAAAGAAAATAGTCAACCAGGAATCTTATATCAAACAAATGTATCTTTCAAAATTAAAGGTGAAATTTAGACATTCCCAGATAGACAAAACCTGAGCAAAGTTGTACCCAGCTGACTGGCTTACAAGAAATACTAAAGGAAGATCTTTAGGCTGAAAAAAAATAAAAATAAAAAACTCCAGATGGTAATTAAAATTCTACCAAAAACCAAAAAGCAATAGCGTAGATAATATGTAATTATAAAAGAGAGTATATTGTATGCATAAGTATAAAATAAAGTTTTCTCCCTTCTTAACTAGCTTAAAAAGCAATTGTATAAAATAATGTGTACTTAATGTATTGTTAGGCCTGTAACACATAGAAATGTCATATAATTGTAATATTTTTGCCAATAACAGAACAAAAAAGGTGGGTGGGAGTAAAGCAGTACTGGTCTAAGGAAATGACTACAGAGGGTAAAGTAATATAACAATGCATTATTGGATTTGTAACATTAATAGATGTAACATGTGTAACAATAATGCCACAAAAAGGAGGGGAAGGAATAGAAGTAACATTTCTATATATGACTAGAATTAAGTTAGCAAGAATCTGAAATTGATTCTGACAAGTGATGGTTATATATATAGTAAGCTTTAGCACAACCACAACAAAGTTTAAACATAGTGAAAAAAGCAATAAAGAAATATAAATGCTGGGCCAGGCGCAGTGACTCACTCCTGTAATCCCAGCACTTTGGGAGGCCGAGACGGGTGGATCATAAGGTGAGGAGTTCGAGACCAGCCTGACCAATATGGTGAACCCCGTCTCTACTAAAAATACAAAAATTAGCCGGGCGTGGTGGCAGGCACCTGTAGTCCCAGCTACTCGGGAGACTGAAGCAAGAGAATCGCTTGAACCCGAGAGGCGGAGGCTGCAGTGAGTCGAGATCCTGCCATTGCACTCCAGCCTGGGCGACAGAGCGAGACTCTGTCTCAAAAAAAAAAAAAAAAAAAAAAGAAATATAAATGCTTCACGAGAAAACATACAGTAATAAAAACGAAAGTAGAACAGGAGGAATAGAACAAAAGAAGGCATGGGACACATAGGACACATAGGAAACAAAATGAAAAATGGAAGACTTAAACACAATTATATTCATAGTAACATTAATTGTTACTATGGATTGATAGCTCATTTCTTTTTAAATTGTGACTAGATTCATAATCTAATCAAAGCGCAGAGATTGTCACACTAGATAAAAAACAACATTGGATTGTATGCAGTCTATAGGATACATACTTTAGTTTCAAAGATTCTAATACTGTAGATTGAAAGTAAGAGGTGGGAAAAATATATCATGCAAAAAGCAACCACAGGAAAACTTGAGTGAGTATACTAATATTAGGCAAAATAGACTATAAAACAAAAAAAAGTGTTACTGAAGATACAGAGGGATTTTAAAAATAGGCTTTAATTTTAGAGCAGTTTTAAATTTACAACAAAATTGAGTAGAAATTACGGAGTTCTCATATACCTTTGATACTACACACATACACACAGGCTCCCCAACTATCGAAATCCTGAACTAGAGTAGTACATTTGTTACAAGTGATGAGCCTACACTGACACATCATTATCACCCAAAATCCATAGTTTACAATAGGGTTTACTCTTGGTGTTGTACATTCTATGGGTTTTGACAAGTGTATAATGACATGTACCCACCATAATAGTATCATATTATATAGAGTTTCACCCATAGAGGATTCTAAAAATCTATGCTCCACTTTTTCATTCCACTCTCCCTCTAACCCTTGGCAACCACTTAGCCTTTTACCATACCCATAGTTTGCCTTTTCCAGAATGTCATATAGATGTCTTTTCATGGGTTGATAGCTAATTTCTTTTTAGTGCTGAATGATATTCCATTGTTTTGATATACCTAAGTTTATCCATTTACCCACTGAAAGACATCTTTGTTGCTTCCAAGTTTTGCCAATTATGAATAAAACTGCTATAAAAATATGTGTGGAGGCCAAGTGCGGTGGCTCATGCCTATAATCCCAGCACTTTGGGAGGCAGAGACAGGTGGATCACCTGAGGTCAGAAGTTCAATACCAGCCTGACCAACATGGTGAAACCTCATCTCTACTAAAAATACAAAAATTAGCCGGGTGTGGTGGCACGCACAGTAGTCCCAGCTACTCGGGAGGCTGAGGCAGGAGAATCGCTTGAACCCAGGAGGTGGAGTTTGCAGTGAGTGGAAATCACACCACTGCACTCCAGCCTGGGCAACAGAGTGAGACTCCATCACAAAATAAATAAATAAATAAAAATGTGTGCAGGTTTTTGTGTAGACATAAGTTTTCAATTCATTTGGGTAAATACCAAAAAGCACGATTGCTTCATTGTATAGCAAGAGTATGTTTAGTTTTGTAAGAAACTGCCCAAATGCCTTTATAAGTGGCTATACCATTTTGCATTCTCACCAGCAATGAATGAGGGATCCTATTGCTTCATATCCTTGCTAGTATCCATCTCTAAAATGTGAATTAGTCATCCAACAGAATAATATTTGGCAATAAAAAGGAATGAAGTACTGATATATATTACAACATGGATGAACCTTAAAAATATTATGTTAAGTGAAAGAAACCAGTCACAAGAGACTATATTTCACATGTCCAGGACAGAGAAAACTATACATACAGAAGACAGGTTAGTGTTTGCTTAAGGACAGGGAGATAACGGCATAGGAGAGTCATAACAAAGGGGTGCAGTGTTTCTTTTTGACTTGACAAAAAGGTACTAAAATTGATTGTGGTAATGGTTGCACATATGTGTGAATATACTAAAAACCATTGAATTGTGTAATTTAGGTCGGTGATTTGTTTGGTATGCAAATTATTCTCAATAAAGCTGTTATTAAAAGGAAGTATTATCTATTCTGGGATGGATGAGTAGGAGTTATCCAGGCTAAGTGTGTGAGGGGCAATTGAGGCAGTGTTTCAGGCAGGGATAAATGTGAAACCAGGACTGGGACTTGAAAGGGCATGGAGCCTTGAGGAACTGATAGGAATTCACTCACCACAATGGTATTGTTACTATTTATTAAATACCAATCATTCCAGAGCGCTGTTTAGGAACAAGGACATTGACCTTAGGCAAGTATTCCATTTAATAGCTGGGCAACTTCCGCCAGGCCTCACTTTCCTTTTCTATAAAATAATAGGTTAATGATATAACATCTAGAAAAGGACTCAGAGTTCATGGAAGGGAAGAAAGACTCTGTGTAAATCCAAGAATTATTTTGGCAATTATAATGCACGGATAATAGAATTACCAATTGGGAATTAAAAAATTATTATTATTATTTCTTAACCAGATGGCAGGAGGCCTGATGGGAGATACCAAAATGCCACTTAAAAAGAAATGATCCTTCTCTTTAGCAAACCGAAGGGCTTCATCTTGACATATGTGAATATTTGTGGATATGGGTATGTATGTGTATGTGTGTATATATTATACTGTGCCTTCTGTTCTTCATTATTCTTTTAACAATACATGGTGAACATGTAGTACATCTGGACCTACTTCATTCCTTTAAATAGTTCCTTTACCTACATTACACTGTGGACAAAAGATTTGAATAGACATTTCTCAAAGTGTGAAATACAAATCACCAATAAGCACATGAAAAGATGCTCCATGCCCAACTAAATTATTAAAGTGATGCAGCCGTTTGTGCTAAGGGTCTTGCAAAAGGCTGGTGTCAGAATATCAAATAATTGCTTTTGGATGCTGTTATGTGTGTTAGCCTCCTCCTTCTTACCCTACCTTGAACTTTCTTTGCAGAGAGAACAAACCAGCTTTTCTGTTAACTTTTGCTTTTTACAGAGACTGAGGTGATTATGTGTGGATGGGATCTGGGGCTGGTTTTCAAACACACACTCTCCTGTCAGTTTCCTAGTAAAAAGTTTTATATGACATTACTCTTGTCATTAGCGTCCTGAAGAATCCATTGACTTTGCATTCTTACCTCTTTTATTTTGTGGTATCATGATAGCTGTGTCTTACTGTAATTTTGAAGTTCCTCAAAGACTGTTTATCTTTAGTTTCTCACTTGATGCTGTTTTCATCCAATTAATCTTTTTTTTTTTTTTTTTTTTTTTTTTTTTTTTTTTTTTTTTTGAGACGGAGTCTTGCTCTGTCACCCAGGCTGGAGTGCAGTGGCCGGATCTCGGCTCACTGCAAGCTCCGCCTCCCGGGTTTACGCCGTTCTCCTGCCTCAGCCTCCCGAGTAGCTGGGACTACAGGCGCCCGCCACCTCGCCCGGCTAGTTTTTTTGTATTTTTTAGTAGAGACGGGGTTTCACCGTGTTAGCCGGGATCGTCTCTCGATCTCCTGGCCTCGTGATCCGCCCGTCTCGGCCTCCCAAAGTGCTGGGATTACAGGCTTGAGCGCGCCCGGCCCATCCAATTAATCTTAATATTTATTTAAAATCCCCTGTACTTAGCTAAATACTAGAAATAGTTACAAATACCATGTTTACATTCTACAATATATATTGTGTGCTGTATTTAATTTGGAATCATAAACCAGAGCTTTTGGTGTTAGGAAAGGCTTATTATTCACATTCAGATTTATTGTACAGAGAAAACTGTTATTGGGAGAGGCAATCTGCTATGAGCCCTGAGCATCCCTACATATTATTATTGGGTATGCCAAGAATGTAAGGCCCTGAGTGCTCTTTACCCAGGCAGACCATTTTTCATAGTTGTGTTTGCAACAAGCAACCTTGAGCGATAAGATAACGTCTTTCCCTGAACAAAGAGTAGGCTTGTTTCTGCTGTGAAAGCATTGAATACCCCAAACTCAAGGTTTCCTTCCTATGATGCAATGCGCTGCATGTTGAGGTATCAATCACCGGTCCTATGCCACCCCATGAAACTTGGGAACAATAAGGAACTAATACAAACCAACATGAAGCTCTGGCTACTGCTGCTGCTGTGATAATGTCATTTGATTTCGACCCAGGAGTCTCGAGTCTTCTGCCAGCATCCATTAAATGAGAGTAGGCTCAGTTGTTAGCTTATACGCAGGGTAAAATTTCAAATCCTGCACGGTTCTTGATAGGTGTTTCCAGTTATTATCCCTAAAGTTATTATGCCCATGCTGGGGCAATGTTTCCCACCAGGATGTTTTTTTGCCCTAAGTATGTGCCACCTACACTATTAATACTGTGTTCTAACAATGTTCTTCTTCAAATTTACTCACTTATTTGATTTGAATACTTTTTTGAAAAACAAACTTTATAATGCCACCCTAAATCTAAACTATCATCATTTGCTTTAAACAGAAAGTATTCATTCATACATGTTCAAATAAATACATGGACACCACAATTTAAAAGACTTGTGTACTGTCTAAAATCATTTCCCCCTACCACCAGACTCTGACTTTAACCACAAGTTATCTGATTACATGCAGAGCAGTCATGTCTGGGACAAAGTTTCTATTAGTGAATTTTGAGATCTTATCTTCTTCCTTATAAAAAAGTCCTCATCAAACCTCCTTGTGAAGGAAAGAAAGGGAGAAAGGAAGTCTAGTGCTCTGATCTGCAAAAAGGATAGTTGTTTTTCTCCAGGTATGTCTGTTCAGGACAGGCAAGCTATCAGCTGAGGAGGGCCTTGTGCCTAGCAGAGAAGACAAAGTCAGGCCTATCCTAGAGAGGAGTGTGGCTTGAGTGAGCCTTTCCACATCCTTCCTAAGTGCAACCCCTCTGAGGGCCAAGGGGATGGATTGATTCTGTTTTGTAAAACTGGCAGTGAGCCTGGAACCTTATCTCACTCCAACATGAACTGCAGCCCTACCAGCAACCATTAGGCTGCCATCACCTTGAAGAATGGTCTGAAGACATGAAGAGTTCCCAAAATGGCATCACAGAGGAAAATGACACATGACAGGCACAATAGTGGGCCTTTTGTAAAGAAAGAAAGATAGGCTGGGCGCGGTGGCTCATGCCTGTAATCCCAGCACTTTGGGAGGCAGAGGTGGGTGGATCACTTGAGGTCAGGAGTTTGAGACCAGCCTGGTCAACATGGTGAAACCCCGTCTCTACTAAAAATACAAAAAACAAAAATTTGCCAGGTGTGGTGGTGCATGTTTGTAATCCCAGCTACTCGGGAGGCGAGACACAAGAATCGTTTGAATCTGGGAGGCGGAGGTTGTGGTAAGCTGAGATCGTGCCACTGCACTCCAGCCTGGGAGACAGAGTAAGACTCCACCTCAAAAAAAAAAAAAAAAAAGAAAGAAAGACGATAGATAGATGATAGATAGATAGATAGATAGACAGACAGACAGACAGATAGAGATATGTAGATATAGACACATAATAAGGCCTATACAGCACTTTCATATATTTCCAGCCAGGGGTGGGGTTATTCCAAAATCTGACTTGAATTTTCCTTCAAAATTTATACAAGTCTAGAGATATCTGTTGAACAGATGAGGAGGGCCCACCACCAGTCTTCTGGGAGAAATCATTTGTCCTAAGGAAATAGGAGTCAGGAAGATAAAATGGTAGTCTTCAGATCCACGGCAGCAATTCTGAGTAAAGCATAATGTCTGTTACTCAGATTTGTCTTCTAGTCCAACTCCCAGATGGACTTATCATGTCTGAGCCTTATGGGTAGAAAGTTAAAATCCCAAAGTTGCCAAGATATCTATAAGACATCATGACTCATGTGGCACTGCATAAGTGTCTATCTAAATTGAAGAGATGGGCAATCTCCTAACTTCTCTAAAGGTCAGTCTGGAAACTAAGCTTACTGGGGGTGCCAAAGAAATATGCTGGGCTTCACTACTTGAGAATTCTAGCACATTCACAGTGGTAGGGGCCTGAAGGTGCAGGACTCAGCAGAAGGGGCAGGAAACGCAGTATATATGGTAGTATCAAGGGCAAGGGCATGAGAAGCTGGGCAGGCATACCAGGAAATGAACATAAAGGTGGCACCCAGCTCACAGTTCTTTTTTTCTTTTTTTGAGACAGAGTCTTGCTCTGTCACCCAGGCTGGAGTGCAGTGGCGTGATCTTGGCTCACTGCAAGCTCCGCCTCCTGGGTTCACACCATTCTCCTGCCTCAGTCTCCCAAGTAGCTGCGACTACAGGCGCCCGCCACCGTGCCTGGCTCATTTTTTGTATTTTTAGTAGAGATGAGGTTTCACCATGTTAGCCAGGATGGTCTCAATCTCCCGACCTCGTGATCCGCCCACCTCAGCCTCCCAAAGTGTTGGGATTAGAGGTGTGAGCCACCCAGCCTTGGGTTTGTTCTTAATCACAGATAAGAACTACTTTCTCCACCCTTCCAAATCCCTGAAATTAATCTCTTATGGAGTTGGGAATGGGAACAAAACTCTGTCAAACATAGCTCACAGTCATTACCTTATTTGGCCCTCACCAGATCCTTGTGAGATTATTTTCTTTATTTTAAAGATGAGAAAATATGTAAAATTTATTATTCTAGCTAAGTGGTCTGGAGTTGCTTTGAAGTTCACATTTGCTTCTAAAATTCTGTCAACAAATATTAAATGCCCCAATACGTTTTGAAATAAACTAGTAAGTGCTGCTTGTTGCTTCTTTTTGTTATAAAGCTTTTATTATTCTAGCAATAATAATGTGTGTTAATTTTAGGAATATAGAAAATACAAATAAGCAAAAGGAGAAAAATCATTCATAATCCCACCACCGAGAGGCTATACTTTCTTTCATCCTTCACAAGTTATGTCCATATATGTAATATACAAATGTACTTTTTACCTTTCAAAAATATGATATTCACATATTACTTAGCCTTTTTTCCATTTTATATCCTACCAAGAACCTCTTTTTTACAAATGAGTAAAGTTCTTTTATTAAAAGACAGAGACTTGTAGATTGGTTCAAAATACAATAAACAATGAGATGCAGATAACAAGAGATACATCTAAAACCATTAATAGCAACAGGTTATAAGTAGAAATATGGACAAAGGAATATCAGGAAATGCTAATAAAAAGCAAGCTATATGGTATTGTTAATATCAGATAAAAATCAAGGTAAACTACATTAAATAGGGGTAAGGGTGGTTTCGATTAACCTTCCAACGCATCACTATAAGTTTGTTTCTGACTCTCCTTATCTCGTCTATTTCATCCACTTCTCTAAACATATCTTCATTGCTTAAATGCCTGTTGTGTATATCTTCTTTAAACTCCTGGAGAGATTGAATCAGCCTTTCTCTAAAAGTTCCTTTTGCTTTGGCCTCCTCCTCTAGCTTCTCCTCCTCCTCCTCTGGCTTTTCCTCAGGCTTTGGCTCTTCCTCATGCTTTGGTTCACTCTCATTTTCTGGTTTTCCTTCAATTTTTTGACAGGATTTCATCTTGTATCTCTACCTCTCTTCCTTCCTTCCTTCTTTTATTTTTTTGCTTATTCTTCTTGGAATACAATAACTTCTAGAAAGCAAAAAGAAGACAGTAAGTTAAAGACTTGGTGAGTGGACAGGTGTTGTGGACAGAGGTCTCAGCATTTAATTTTTTTTTATTCAGACTGTTATAAAATATCTTCCACTAAGAAGCCCAGTCAGCAATCAGAGCTTCACTATCCCCACTCCTCTTACCTCCACTTTCCACCTCCTCACTTCTCCTGTCCTTCCCTCTAACCTTTTCCAAGGCCCTTCTTTCCGCCTCCCAGCCCTCCCCAATCCTTTTTCCCCCATAGGGCCTAACACAGGGACCACGCCAGAAAAGAGAAAGGTGGCTGGCTGGCAGGCAGAGGAAGAGGGGAAAGGAGAAGGGGGAGAGAAAAGAAGAGGGGAAAGGGGTGGGGTGGAAGGGAGCCGGCAGGAACAGTGGAGCTTACAACCTTTGTCTCCACCCCAGGAGACTTTATAATATTCCTCTCACCTACCTGGCACTGATCGGGTCAGTTTCTTCCTCCTCCTTTTCTAGCTTTGGGTCTTGCTAGAAACAACAGACCTGCAGACAAACGGGAAACGGGAGGGGACGGTGGGGGTGGGGCGAGCGCTTGGTGGGCCGACCAGCGCCAGAGACTGACACACGTAGCTTTCCTCCTTTAGGGTTTCGAATATGGAAAGTTTCCCACCTTTTGTTTCCTCCAGTTCACCCCCTATCCACAGTGCATGCAAGTCACTTCGTTTTTCCCATCAAACAAAGAGTGAGAAAGCAGATTATTTCCAAACTATCTTTAAGACTGAGGCGGGTTCGGGAGGAGGGTGGGGGTCCAGAAAGCAGGATTAGATAGCAGAGGACGATTATTTTTAAACTATCACAGGTCTACTTGTTCTTCTCCTAGGACCCCTAGTCCCTTTCCCAAGGGTCATCAGTTCCTGTAGACCTGGAGGTGGAGGGTGGAGAGACGGACCTGACTGGCACTCCCACAAGTCTCTGCCTTAAGCCCCCCCACCCTAGAAATCCCCAGTCAACACCTACATTGACACCAACCTGCAAAATTCCCGCAAGTTTCACTCCTTCCACTAGCCTCAGGGACCACCGCCTGCACTGCTGAAGGAAGCTGGTATCCAGACGGGAACAAGGACCAGACTACCAGGACTTCTGCACACGTCGACTCCTGGTCACATGAGATCTACGTCACCAGTGAGCTCGGGTCCCTAATTTCCACTCCCACCAAAAGCGCGGCAGAAGTGGGCCCACCCTCTGCTCCCTCCCCGCCCCCCACTTACACATTTGGCCCTGTCAGTCTTTTCTGTTGTTTCCTATCCCGGAGGGAAAAATGTTATTTGCTTGACTCTGATTACTAGGGAGGGGCTACCTCTTTTTCTGGAGCTATTGAACTTTTCTACTTCTTTCGAGAATTGTCTCTTCCAGTCTTCCGCTCCCAGGATAACTCCTCCATCAGTCGTCCCTCCCCTAGCCTCCATTTCCTCTGCAATCTGGTTCTTAGCTGTTGTGGAGCAGGGTGGGCTTGGCAGCAGTTGTGAAACAACAACAAAAGACCCTGGAACAAGAGTGAGATGTTTTAATGCAATTTTTACTGTTTATTCTTCATACTTCTATATTCTTTTTTTAAAGGTAACTTTAATCTTTCTCTCTCTTTTTTCTTTCTTCTTTCTTTCTTTTTTTTTTTTTTTTTTTTGAGACAGAGTCTCACTCTGTTGCCCAGGCTGGGTTGCAGTGGCGCAATCACAGCTCACCGCAGCCTCAAACTCCTTAACACGAGCGATCCTCTCGCCTCAGACTCCCAAGTATCTGGGACTACAGGTGTGTGCCACTATGCCCAGCTAGTCTTTTAATTTTTTTGTAGAGACAAGGTCTATGTTCCCCAAGCTGGTCTCCAACTCCTGGGGTCAAGTGATCCTCCTGCCTCAACCTCCCAAAGGGCTGGAATTACAGGCCTGAGCCACTGAATTGGGCAACTTTTATCTTTTTATAGTCAGAAAATACAAAGACAAAATTACTTTAATGACATGAGTTAATATATGTACAGTGCTTAGAATAGTGCCTGGCATATAGTAAGTGCTTTTAAAGTGAAAGCTGTTGTTATATTACACATTTGTGAGGAAGATGATTCAAAATTTTTTTTAAAAGAGTAATGTTTGATTCCAGAGTCCTCATGGTGGTGTTACCAGGAAGCTGTGCTGCCTGAAGAATCATCAGTTAATCAATTGTCAGGTACGCATTGTGAGCCTGAGTTTCCTCATCTGACAGAAGGGAATAATAGCATATGCTCATCGAATTGAGATCTATTGAAAATAAAAATGAGTTAATTTTTCATCTATACAATTAGAAAATACAAATATTTATTATATTCAGAGTTGAGGATATGGTAAAACAAATATTCACATGTACTGTGAGAATATTAAGTAATACAACATTTTTGGAAGTCATTTTGGCAATATCAAACTTTGAAAGATATGTGCTTTTGGACACATCAGTTTCTCTTCTAGAAATTTATCATACATTAATACTCCTATGCCAAATATGGTCATTGTAGTAGTTGTGGTAATAGTGTTTTTTTAAAGAGCCAAAAACTTATATGTTTCTAAAAGGAAATCGGTTTAAGAAAAGTTTGATCATTCATATAGAGTTTATAAAGTTTTTTCATTATACATTGATGAAAAAATGATGTGGAGTTACATTTACTCACATGAAAAAAATTTTCAATGTATATTGTTAAACAAAACAGACAAATTGAAAGTTAATTTTATATGTGGTAGTACATTTTTGTAACAGTAGACATATATTTATTTTGTGTATTTAAAATATGAGTATATAATTAAATTCCAAGATAACATGATAAGTGAAGTCCACAAATTCATTCTATAAAATTCCAGGTTATGTAACTGAGAGATAGATGGAATGACTGATGTGAGTCTATTTGGCTAGCTGGCTGCACAGCCCAAATTCGTCAAGGACTCAGCTGTGATTTGTTGCCACAAACAATTCTTTACTGAGCACTTGGACTTAAATATCATCCATCCATTTTACTCTCTCCCCACCTGCTATCACCAATCATGTTATATCCAAACTCAAGTTGTTTCAGGGTCTTACTGTATTTTTATATCATTAGAAATGCAGATGAATATATCCTGAGCGATTATCATAGGATATACTTGAGAATGTGTATTTCATATAAAGAGAACTTTTATTTTCTAAGTGTTGTATTTATATATTTAAATTACTAATAAGTTATAAACATTAATTCAAGATGTATTAAAGACTTAAATGTTAAAACCATAAAAACCCTAGAAGAAAACCTAGGCAATACCATTCAGGACATAGGCATGGGCAGGGACTTCATGACTAAAACACCAAGCCAAAATAGACAAATGGGACCTAATTAAACTAAAGAGCTTCTGCACAGCAAAAGAAACTACCATCAGAGTGAACAGGCAACCTACAGAATGGAAGAAAATTTTTGCAATCTACCCATCTGACAAAGGGCTAATATCCAGAATCTACAAATAAATTTACAAGAAAAAAACAACCCCATCAAAAAAAGTAGGCAAAGGATATGAACAGACACTTCTCAAAAGAAGACATTTGTGCAGCCAACAGACACATGAAAAAATGCTTATCATCACTGGTCATCAGAGAAATGCAAATCAAAACCACAATGAGATACCATCTCACACCAGTTAGAATGATGATCATTAAAAAGTCAGGAAACAACATGCTGGAGAGGATGTGGAGAAATAGGGATGCTTTTACACTGTTGGTGGGAGTGTAAATTAGTTCAACCATTGTGGAAGACAGTGTGGCAATTCCTCAAGGATCTGGAACTAGAAACACCACTTGACCCAGTGATTCCATTACTGGGCATATACCCAGAGGATTATAAATCATGCTGCTATAAAGACACATGAACACATATGTTTATTGCAGCACTATTCGCAATAGCAAAGACTTGGAACCAACCCAAATGTCCATCAATGATAGACTGGATTAAGAAAACGTGGCACATACACATCATGGAATACTATGCAGCCATAAAAAAGGATGAGTTCATGTCCTTTGTAGGGACATGGATGAAGCTGGAAACCATCATTCTCAGCAAACTATTGCAAGATCAGAAAACCAAACACCTCATGTTCTCACTCATAGGTGGGAATTGAACAATGAGAACACTTGGACACAGGGTGGGGAACATCACACACCAGGGCCTGTCGGGGGTTGGGGGCCTGGGGGAGGGATAGCATTAAGAGATATACCTAATGTAAATGACGAGTTGATGGGTGCAGCAAACCAACATGGCACATGTATACCTACGTTAACAAACCTGCACGTTGTGCACATGTACCCTAGAACTTAAAATATAATAATAAATAAATATATAATAAGTAATATATCAATTACTAATATTCAGAAAAATGATTGAGATAAAATTGAAAAATGAAGAAATAAAATAACTGACAAATATTAGACAGCCATGTATCTATTGAAATGAAAATTTTTATAATGGTATGTAAAGGAAAAGCAGATTACTAACAGTAACAGTATTAGAATTAGGTATGATTGGGTGGTTGGTGGGCTTATGGATTTATATATTCTTTTTTTTACTTCATTGTAGACTCTTCCACATTTTCTCAGGGGGCATGTTTGACTTCTACAGTAAGGAAATGCCTGCAAATAGTATGATCTTATTTTATGGCACATATTTTATATATATACTTCTCTGTAGCTGAACAGGGTCTGAATTAAGTGCCTCCACTACCTGTTTGAGTCTTGAGATCCTTACAATGGTTGAATCCCTCACATTTCCTTCCCTTGCTCCGCTGACCTCTTCTAAGGACTACATGTTTGTAACTAGTATGCATTAGAAATGAGGCTCTCTTCCCGTTCCTCTGACTATCCCTTCCTCCAATCAAGTTTGAGATGGTCAAGGTGTAGTACTAAATTATTAACATGGGGAAGGAGGCATCTCTTTCTTAAATTTGACCTGATGAAAATATTTTCTAGAGAAATATTTTTGCTAGAAAAAGTAATACTTATGGAGATAATATAATAGTTTAAACAGATTATAAAATAGTATTCTTAGTTGCCAATTCAATTCTTTAAAAAATATGTATGAATAGAAACAGAAAGGATTGTTTTTCTGGCTCTGCTTGACATGTGGCATGTATCTATAGTTCCCTTACTTTTTTCCAGTAAAAATGTTTTATTTTTTGCAAATAAAGAAAATAACTATTATTTAAAAGCAGGTTATAAATAATGTATATAAAACTATCCCGGTTATACTTAAAAATACATACAGAAGGAAGGAAACCCTCAATAATGTACAGTCAATTTCATTTATTTGGTGGCTCTCAAATATACATTTCATCCACTTATTGATTTCACAAATATTAATTAGGCAATCACTACATATTGTCAATCTAAACCCTTATGTCCTTTCTGTAGATTTCCTCTCAATTATCACTGAATGTGTTAGTGCAGTGGAGTTGCATCTTAAGCCAAGGATGGATTCTAAAGTCAGCATATAAGGTAGAATCCTACCTAGTCAAACTTACCTACTTCATAGCATATTAATATAAGTTATAATGTTAGTGGGGAAAAAATCAAAATATTTAAACTTAAAATTAAACTCCCATTTAATTTTATGGGAATAGAGACTTCTAAAACCTTTCATGTCTATAATTCTTGTGTATTTTCCAAATTTTCTATAGTTTACTTGAATTACGTACATGGAACAATGAAATACATAGTTTTAAGATAACCTAGACTTTTTTCACTCTTCACTGTATATATGGGCATTTAATTTTATGTAAATAATATATATAAAACACACACACACATATATATATACAATTTTAAAATTGAAATATATGTATTCCAGAATAAGGAAGAAGGGAGAGAGGAGGAGAGGCCAGTTTTCACTGCTCTGCTTGTGAATGGGATGGAGGAGATTATATATGTGTGTGTGTGTGTGTGTGTGTGTGTGTGTGTGTAGAGATAAATATATTACATATTATATATAGTATACTATATAGCTATATTAATCATATTATATATTATTATATAGATATAATATATAGAGATAAATAGATACATAGATACAAAATTTGTTTACACCAGGACACTATTTTATACATATTTTCTATCTAACAATGCAATGTAAATATTTCTATGCCAATAAATACTGTACTTCATCATGTTAAAATTAACAGGAATTTATCTACCAGTTGTTTAATATTTAGGCTGCCTCTATGTTTTTGCTATTATAACTCAAACCTTACCCAAAATCTTTGCACACAACCAAAATTATTTCCTAAGGAAAAATTTCTAAAAGTGAAATTGCTGGGTCTAAAAATCTGAAACATCTTATTTATTTTTATGTGTACTACCAAGAAGGCCTGCAAGGTAATTTAACCAATTTACACATGTACTGACAGTCCATGTGAATGAACTCATATAAAATGGATGGTATGATTTTTAAAAAAATATTCACCAATTTCACAGGTGAATGAGTGCCTTGAAGTTTTAATTTGTCCATTTTGACTCCTAGGGAGGCTGAATAATTTATACTTATTCCCCATATATGTGTCTTCTTTGGTCAACACTCTATTGAAGCCCTTTCACAAGTTTTCATGCTGTTTGTAACTATGTGTACTAGTAGTTTGTTCACTTTTAGGAACATTTTATTACAGGTAACCAATCTTTTAGATAGTCTCACTAGTCATAAGGAACAGAGATTTAGACTAGTTTAGTTGAGGTAGGATTTACGGTGAGAATCTATGAGGCAGTAGAGAAGATTATGATCTCAAGGGAAACTGAGAATAGACAGTAAATTCCTAATGGACGTCTAAGAGCAGGACCTGAGCGCTGCAGTGCTCTGTCACTACCTTGGCTCAGTTGTTCTCAGTCTCTCCTTTTATCCTCATTCATCCTTCTCCTCCTGTGTCACCGAGGAGACCTCATGGCTTCAGCTTCCTCATAATTTCACCCTGCTCATGTATCAGGCTTTCCCAGCTTCCTAAGGTACAAACCCTCTTCCCACAAAAGTGCGTGTACCCCACCAACCCTAAACATGCACAAACCTGCATAGAATTTCAAATGGTCCACAGACATTCCTAGTTGAGAACACCTGGTCTAGGCTAAGTAATACGGTCAGTGAGTGAGAGTTCCTGGGACATTGTCTTAAACCTAGCTGAGGGGCTACTTGGGTGGGGATGGATTGGCAGGCAGTGACCCTACCGCAAGGCCAGCCTCCTCCTGAGTTTCCTGGAGGGAAGGAGGCCAGAGGTGAGAGGCCTAGCAGGCTGCATTCCTTTAACAGAACAAAACCATACTAGTTAGTTGTGAAAATTAAACACTTCCATAAGTGGGAAAGATAGGAGATCATTTTTCTATAATCGGATAAAAACAAGACACTTGTTAGGCTTGTGAAATTAAATAATTCAAACTTAAAGCTGCTGGAATTTTAAATTATTCTGAGCCTTGAGAGGAATGTGGCTATGCAGCTTGAGTCACAGGGCATGAAGCTGCAACTTCTGCCTTTTTTTCCCCCCTGTAAATAATTAAGACAAAATGGCACCAGAGATAAGACTCCCTGAGATCACTACCCCTCCTCATGGAAAAATAAATAGCTGCAGCATATGCACAGGTCTTGCATGGAAAATGCAACCCTGCTAAAATTTCTCTGTCTCTGCCTATATAAGTGAAACCTTAATTTTTCCACTTTGGAACACTGATTCCATTTGTTTGGAGCTGGTGTTTCAGGGTGGCTATACTCAAGCTTTGCGCTTGAATAAACTCTGTACTTAATCATGTTTTCTGAATCTCATTATTTAAGGTTGACAGGCTCTCCAGGGATTAATTTATCAAACACATAACATGTTGATTAATTTTAGGAAAATGTAGGTTTTAAATTTCAAACTTGCTATCTTGTTTTTTTAAGCTATTTGGGAAGTATCAGACACATTTTCTAACTGATAAATATAAACACAACCAAATTATGAAGAATTTTTTACTTAGTAGAAAATCTTATTTATTATTGTAAATTATTTTTCTCCCTAAAGAGTACCTTTTAAAGGTTGTGAACAATTGGCATATTTTAAAAGTTTGTGATTCCTTTTGTAGCTGATTAAAAACATTTTAATCTGATATATGACAATTTAGCCAAATAACAAGGCACCCCAATGAAAAGAGAACTTTTGGGATAAATGCCCATTCCCCCATCTTCAAAATGTGTTAAGTATTGTATTCTTCAATGTAAAAAGAAAGCATTTTAAATTAAACACTGGAACAGAAGGATACACAGAAGAAAATGTTCTACTTCCACTCCCAGCCTCCTTTCTTTATACGCACCTTCTTGGCCATTTATGTGCAGGTAAGAGGCTCAGAGGAAAAATAATGACTACTGGGAGAGAAGGTGGGGTGAAGGAGCCGTTTGGGGGGAGGTTAGAACAGGGGAAAGAGATAAGTCCACAATAATTGTAAAATGACAATAACCCCAAGAAAAACGCTGCCTCTCCCTGATGATTAGAGAAACCAAATACTATGCCTGGCCAACTGAAATGCCAAGGTGGAAAAAGAGCCATCCTAGGCCCAGGGTGAAGGAAGAGCGGAGGGATGCTGGTTCCTGCTGTTTCGCTTGTGAGTGGGAGGGAAAATTGGCAGTCTCAACTCACCTGTGACGTTGCTGTCACATAACGGGAGTCTACTCAAGTGCTTTTTTTCCTGCCTTTTGTATCTTCTGGTTAATTATTACTATTATGGAGAAGAAGAAAATTCTGGTCAAGGTACAAGGAAAACAACTGTCCCAGACGCTGCAGGTTTGTGTTCTGGCTCGTGAACTCTGGGGGAACCCCGGGGCTGTGATGGCTGACTGCTGCGGGTAGAGTCCTAAAGTGGGTCCCGATATGCGTTTTTGATACTCCTTCCTTACCCAAGGTCCATCTTGGGTGGTCCTTGGGGCAAGCGGAATAAGAATACGGGTATATGGGTATATGCTATACCCATATAGCCTTCCCCACAGGGATGGGGATAAGAACCCCACTCCCTGTGTCCTACACCCATTTTGGTGCAAAAGATTTTGGTTATAGAGGTGTGGAAATGAATCACAGGAGAGGGAAACAGACACACGGAAGGTGAAGGTTCTATTTTAAACAGTCCCCGTTATCGCCTTCCCCCATTGTGGATGTTTAAATAGCAAGTAGGGCCAGGGGCAGAGTGTGGCTTTAGAGAGAGGATGGATAAAAGGGACAAAGTTGGGAAATATGGGGCTGGAAGACGTTGGATGGGGAAGGGGCCGGGTCGTGTCGGGTCTGCGCGAGCGCTCGGCGGCAGCAGCCTCCACTCGCCCCACCCTGGCCGTCTGCAGGTCTGCGGGTTAAGTGTCGCTGCGGTGCACCTCAAGGTGAGAATCCGGAGGAGGAAACTTGAAAGGATAGGTTCAGGTAGATGCTAGGGACAGTGGTGGGGGCGGAGTGTGTGTAGGGGCGGAGACAGAGCCCAGTTAGGGGCCCCACTCCAGATCCTCCCTTTTTGGTGCCTGCATAGGCCTAGGGAAGGATCTACAAGAAAAATGCTAGGCTTTGAAAGAGGGAGGAGAGAAGAGATAGCGGGAGGGAGGTGCTTCAACAGGAGGCCTCCTGGAGAGCGCATAAGTCCTCTCTGGTGGGAAAAATAAAAATTTAAAAACCGTCGATATCCAGGGCTCTGAATTTTGAAAGGTGCGTAGTAGGGCCACTGTCTTCGGTGCTGATATGTCTACCAAGCACTGTCTTTTCGCTCGCCTTTTATCTCCTAGGAGTGATGGAGTGCCAAGTAGAATAAGCTGGAGGGAAATCTCAACATGGAAAACGTCCTCCAGGAAAAATAAAAAAGGAAACAGAAGGAGGGCAGCAGGCCCCTGTGCAAAATGGAGAGGAAGTTCCCCCTTTGTGAGGGAATAAAGGCCAGGAGTCTGAAGGAAATAATAGTGTCCAAGATTTTAAGGGAGGTGTAGTCTTATCAATAACATTGATATGATAAATGCAGATAAAGATGATATGCAATGGTTCATTCAGGGAGAAGATGAGAGAGTTAAGGCAAAAACTCGGGATTGAAGTTAAGGTATAGTCCATGGCCTTGATGGGGACCACCTCATTCATTATCACCATTATGATGCCTTATACCTTGAAAATAGAAGTTTTCTACCGGGCACGGTGGCTCACGCCTGTAATCCCAGCACTTTGGGAGGCCGAGGCGGGCGGATCAAAAGGTCAGGAGATCGAGACTATCCTGGCTAACACTGTGAAACTCCGTCTCTACTAAAAATACAAAAAAATTCGCCCAGAGTGGTTGCAGGGGGCTGTAGTCCCAGCTATTTGGGAGGCTGAGGCAGGAGAATGGCATGAACCCGGGAGGCGGAGCTTGCAGTGAGCTGAGATTGAGCCACTGCACTCCAACCTGAGCAACAGAGCGAGACTCCGTCTCAAAAAAAATAAAATAAAATAAAAAATAAAAAATAAATAAATAAATAAAATGATAAAAAAAGAAAATAGACGTTTTCTCTGAGGTTAATACTTCTCAACTCTGCTTTCTGGGTTTTGTTTTTCTTTTTCTTTTCTTTCTTTTCTTTTCTTTTTTTTTTTTTTTTTTTTTTTTGCCTTTCTTGGTGTACTTTTGTTGATCCAGTTACTTCAAAACTTTTAGTATTGCCAGCTTCTACTTGAATATTACATTCTGATCAAATCAGCAAATCCTTTGTCTGCAGAAGCGTTTAATATATTTGAATAGAAATATTCTCATTACGTATTTTAAAGTGAGAAAACAAGTTATAATGCAGTGTGCAAAATTACTGTCGCTTCATTTTAAGTCAAATATAGTTATGTATTACACACATTAACAGAGTCTGAAAGTATATATATACTAAAATGAATCTGTTATATTGCAGAATTATGAATGGTTTTACTTTTTCTTCTTAGTAACTGTATTTTTCCAAAATTAGTATGTATTACTTCTATCCCTAAGTAACCAATGTGCCAATCAGCTTTAAAAACTGTGGCATTCAATAAAAACTTGTTAGAAGAACAAAAAATTAACTTCAAGTTAATTTTTAGAATTTCTTATTCAGCAACATAACCCAAGTATATATTACCATGATATTACTTTAATGGGTCACCCTTGCCTTCTGTGAAAAAGGAATACTATTTGCCCCCCATGGGCTGCTGAGTGGATCAGGTGAGGAACTGAATGTGTGGGTTGTGTTGGTTCAGATCCTACCCTATATCCTACCCTTTCAGAACCCCAGACCCCTGAAAACGCTCAAGGAAAGCTGAGGCATGTCTAACCCATGCCCAGGAACAAGTTCAGGCAGTCAAGACGTGGGTGTCACCCTTTTCTGGATACTTTCATGTCTTCTGGACACTACTGCTATGTCTCCTTTGTCTTTTTCATTTTGCTGACAGCTATTGGTGTGTTGAAGTCCTCAAGATGTCAAAGCCCCAGTGATTTCTCTGGGATTATAGTTACCCTTTTGAAGATGAGTACCACACAAATGTGGCTCAGTAATTGATATCTTAACAAAGTTCTTCATAAAATGGGTCTTTCTTATTTTACTTTTAGGTCCTCTGCTATCCAGAGGACTCAGACATGATTCCATTTGGTTGGAGGATGCTGAATCAATACAAGCATACGAGACTTCATTAATAAAGTAAATGATGGATAAAATAAAATGAAGAATAGCTGAAGTTAGCTACCTATTACCTTAATTATAATAAAAAGGTGTTGCTTATATATTCACTACTTTGGGAAGTTGCCACCTATGTTAGTAGTGGCAATTTCCAAAAGCAGTGAGATAACATTGGCTTTTTTATGTCTACCATGCTCTTGCAAGAGGTGACTTCTCTTTCAGGATATTCATAGCTTTTCATACAAAAAATTCCGGGCATATCTACCCACTAGGGCAACAGACATACCCCAAAGCATATAAATTACAGAAATATTCACCTTAGATCAAAACTGAGTAACACCCCAAGCCTGATCTCCTCCCTACATAAAAGCATTTAAAATAATTGGTAAGATAAAAAATTCATTAAAAGTGTTAAAAATTACTCTTCTACAAAACTGTGGCATTCTCATAACAAGTATAGTCTTTATCACCTGTACACTCCTAGTATCTATTATAATGTCTAACGTATTGTGGAGGTTATATATGTTAAATATGGGCAATATTACTCTGTGGGGACTCTCAAATCCTTTGCCAAGATCTACTCTTGACTAAAGAATAGGAAATAAGTCTCTCCATTTCCCTAGAGGCAAAGACTTGTATTTCTTATATATATGTATATTTTTTGAGATGGATTCTTGCTCTGTTGCCCAGGCTGGAGTACAGTGGTGTGATCTTGGCTCAATGCAGCCTCTGCCTCCCAGGTTCAAGCGATTCTCCTGCCTCAGCCTCCTGAGTAGCTGGGATTACATGCGCATGCCACCACACCCGGCTAATTTTTGTATTTTTAGTGGAAACGGGATTTCACCATGTTGGTCAGGCCGGTCTTGAACTCCTGACCTTGTGATTTGCCCGCCTCGGTCTCCCAAAGTGCTGGGATTACAGGCGTGAGCAACCCTGCCCGGCAAGACTTGTATTTCTAAGGAGCCTATTAGGGGAAAAATGACATGCCAGATTAAAAGATGAATATAATTTAACATGATTTTAAAAGAATGTCACACAGACTGCCTGTTTCAGAATCCCTGTCATCTTTCTTGCTAACAGGACAGACTTTGGCATCCCCTGAAAGTTCCATGACTCAACTTCTAACTGGGTGCCAAAGCACATTATCATGCTCCCCTGAAAGATTCTAACACACACTAACACTGGAGAACCACTGGTAGTACAGAGGAAGCACAATCATATTGAGTACAAATATGCATAGAAAAAGATTGCAAGGAAATACGTCAAAATGCCTGAGAGCCTAGCAATACATATATCATATATCACAAGATCTAAATTATCCTATTTTATGTTAGGATTCGATATGGTTTGGATCTGTGTCCCCACCAAATCTCATGTCGAATTGTAATCGCCAGTGTTGGAGGAGGGGCCTGGTGGGAGGCAATTGGATCATGGGGTCAGTTTCTCATGAATAGTTTAGTACCATATCCCTTGGTGTTGTCATCCTGAGAGTGAGTTCTCATGAGATCTGATTGTTTAAAAGTGCATGGCACCTCCCCGCCTTCCTTCTGCTCTGGACATGTGAGATGTCTCACTCCCCCTTTGCCTTTGCCATGATTGTAAGTTTCCTGAGGCCTCCCCAGAAGCAGAAGCTGCTATGCTTCTTGTACAGCCTGAAGAACTGTGAGCCAATTAAACCTCTTTATTTATAAATTACCCAGTCTCAGGTATTTATTTATAGCAATGTGAGAACAGACTAATATGGGATCTATTTTAAAAATCTTTCAATATTTCTCACGTTGGGATGCATCATACAATAGGTGTGAAGATATTATATGATGGTTTACTTTTTCTCAAAAAAAGTGTCCCTGAATCCATGATGTATGTTACAGATGCTGTAATTTAATAATTAAGAAAGTAAGGTGTATAAATGCACGTGTGCATATTCAATAGAAAAAGGTATAACATAAGTCACCATATCAGAATGAATATTTGATTAAGGGTGATTTTTCTGTTCTTATTTTCTTCAAAGTCAGTTTTTTTATTTTTAAAGCTTTTGTACAGTTTCAATCATATTGCCATTAAAAATTCTGAATACCTCTGTATTCATGTTAATTTGAAATATGCAGAATATAATGGCAATAATAACAATACTCATAATGTACTTTTAGTGTGAACCATGTTCCAGACAGTGTTCTAAGTGGTTTACAGGTATTAATCAATTAATTCCTCCAAAGAAACCAGTGAGGGCTATACTATCAATGACCCCACTTTACATAGGAGGAAACTAAGGTATGCAGAGTTTACCTGAAGTTGTTCAGTTAATAGGTTTTAAAACCAGGATATAAGCAAAACTATTTGGCTCCAGAATTAGTGCTCTCAGTCTCTCAATAAAGTAAATAATAAATACATTAAAACCGTGACTAGAACAGATGGAGACAGCCACTTATTTTCCTAAATATAATTTTTAAATTTTATATGTATATATATAAAATTTTTAGCAGTGTCAAATCCCAATCCCAATCCCATTGTTTTTTCTAAGGGGAATGATGTTTTCCCTCACATTGGATAAAACTGGGCATAATGGAGATAATCGGGTGATTGATGCTGGGAACTGAAAAAGGAAAGCAATGGCAAATTCCCTGGCATAAGGACTTGAGAGGTCATCACAATAAATCCAAGTCATGAGAAAGGTGAAACTAAGGAGGAGTTGAAACTATGAAGATATTGTTTGAAACTATGAAGCTAGATATGGTCGAAACTATGAAGCTAGGACACAGAGAAAAGCTATCCAGTATAAAATTAAGAAACTTCTTAGCAGTGGAAACAGAAGATAGATACTTACTGCATGAATGCATAATTCATGAGGGATAAATGTGCCAATAGATTCCTTCAAAACTTTTGACCCATAAACATTTTCAAAAATAAATAGGTATTGTACAGTGAAGAATATCTCCTAACTTGTTTACGATATAATAGTGGATTTATTTTTCTCTTTTAACACAACTGGGATAAACTTAAAAAGTAAAGTAAAGGGCCACCTTGTGACCAGAAACAGCACTGCAGTTTGTGCATCACCAATCAGGGAAGTCTGAGGCAGAGAAATAGTGTTTTTTTTGTTTGTTTTTTGTTTTTTGTTTTTTTTTTGAGAGGGAGTCTGGCTCTGTCGCCCAGGCTGGAGTGCAGTGGCCAGATCTCAGCTCACTGCAAGCTCCACCTCCCGGGTTTACGCCATTCTCCTGCCTCAGCCTCCCGAGTAGCTGGGACTACAGGCGCCCGCCACCTCGCCCGGCTAGTTTTTTTTTTTTTTTTTTTTTTTTTTGTATTTTTTAGTAGAGATGGGGTTTCACCGTGTTAGCCAGGATGGTCTTGATCTCCTGACCTCGTGATCCGCCCGTCTCGGCCTCCCAAAGTGCTGGGATTACAGGCTTGAGCCACCGTGCCCGGCCCGAGAAATAGTGTTAATCTTGATTAACAGTGCAACTAATTTTGGATCTGTTGAGACTGGCATACTCTTAGAACATCCAGGAAGAGAGTTCCACTGGAGAAATGGATAAAAGTCTGCAGAGCCAGAAAGCGGTATGGGCTAGAGGTGTAAAATTGAATGTCATTATCCCTAGGACTGTAGTGACAACTACAGAAATGGATGAGATCTGCCAAGGAGAACATAGAGACTGATAAGAAATGGGACTTTCAACATTTAGGACAGGAATATGACTCAGTTGCTAAGAGTCCAGGCATTAAAACCAAATCCAAACTCTGTTCTTTTCTAGCAGTTAAAAAACATTATAAACTCCTTTTAGAAATTAATGAGAGTCATGGGCTCTCTCCTTAGCACATGCATACACCTTGAACAAATGTATATATCCGTCCTTGACCAAATGGGTGTACTCACCTACATACATATATGGGCACACATTTTTTTTTGAGACAGGGTCTCACTCTGTCACCCAGGCTGAGTGCAGTGGCACAATCATGGCTCACTGCAGCCTCTACTTCCCAGGTTCAAGCGATCCTCCCACCTCAGCCTTCTGAGTAGCTGGGACTACAGGCCTGCACCACCATGCCTGGCTAATTTTTTTTCTGTTTTTGGAGAGACCAGGTCTCGTCATGTTGCTCAGGCTGGTCTTGAACTCCTGGGCTCAAGCGATCCTCCTGCCTCAGTTTCCCAAAGTGCTGTGATTACAGGTATGATTCACCACATCCGATGGGCACACAATTTTGAACGCAAGTTTAGGAAGTCCATAGGTTTACTCTGTTAAGATTTTATGGCCTACTTTAATCAATAGAAATGTAAAACAGGAGAGTCAAATAGAAAACAAATGGTAAGGTGAGAGACATAAACACAAATATACCAATAATTGGAATTAATGTAAATAAGATTGAATAAAATTATAAATTATATGATATTTATAAGAGGCACACTTAGATGTAAGAACAGAGAACAGCTGAAAGTCAAAATAAATACATGCATGCAGTAATCAAAGGAGAGCTGGTGTAGCTATGAAAAAAATCAACAGCGTAGACTTTAAGAGAAGAAATATTTCTAGAGAAAAAGAGATATATTTGATAGTAATAAAATATTTAATCTAACAGAAAGATACAAAAATTCTGAACCAGTATGTTCCTACTAACATTACTTCAAAAATACAAGACAAAAGGTATTAAAAATAAACGGAGAAATAGAGAAATATAAAGTCTTTGTGGGACATGTAAACATATCTCCTTAAGTAACTGACAGAATCATAAAAATTATCAGTTGAAGTACTGAAGATTTAAGCAATAAGAGTAACAAATGTGACATAATTTATGTTACATAGAACATAACCTACAAATGTTAAATATAAATATTTTTCAGGAGCAAATGTAGTGTTTACTAAAATTGACCTTATACTAGGCCATTAACCAAGTCTCAACACATTTCAAAGTATTGAAACAATTCAGAATATGTTATCTGATGACAGACAAATAAAGCTAAGAATTGATAACAAATAGATAAACAAATCTCAAAGTGTTTGGAAATTAAACAATACACTTCTTAATGATTTGTAAATAAAAGAAGAAATGACAATCAAATGTGCCATTCTCTTTAAATGAATGAAAATGAGAATGCAATACATGAAAATCTGTGGGAATATAGCTATATCTGTGCTTAGTAAAAAATTCTATGCCCTCAAATGCATACATTAGAAAAGAAGAAAGGCTGAAAAAATACCACTGATGTAAGTTTATCTGTAAATAAGTTTTGGAGAGTACAGAGCTAATGTCCAAAGACTAGGAGAGGCGTTTTAATTTTTTTGTTAGTTCATTTTTGGTTTTGTTTTTTCAGCTCCTGGCATTCAAGGAAATATATGTCAAAACACTGGCTGAAGACAAGCTAAAGGAACAGAGACTTCAGTCACTGTAAACAATAAGGAATACAGTATTTGCAAAAACAGTTTAGAAAAGTCACTAAATAAACAACTATAGCCTTCAACAATCAAATGCACACACACATGCACACAACCTTGGAGTAAGAAAGATAATATAATTTCCAGAATTAAAACATTGTATTATTCAAATGTTCACTTTTCAACAAAAAATTACAATGCATATAAAAAAGAAAAGTATAGCTCACTCAAAGAAAGAAAATAAGTTGATAGAAATGTGCCAGATGTGAGCCTTACCACAAAATACTTTAAAGCAATTGTTCTAAATATGCTCAAAAGTTAAATATGGTGAAAGAATAAAGAAAATCAGGAAAATAATCTGTGAACAAAATTAGAAAGAGAAATTATAAAAACAAACCGCACAAAAATTCTTCAGATGAAAAGTACAATAAATAAAAAATTTACTACAACTGAAAGATGTGAATCTTTCTAGAAGTTCAATAAACTCAGAGTAGGAGAAACTAAAACATGGGAATTCAAGATGAGATTTGGGTGAGGACACAGCCAAACCATATCAGGCTATGTGGTCTCTAGACACCAATTTCCACTCACACCATCTCTACCTTCTCATTTCATTCTTCCCCATCATATTACACATTTTTGCCTTTGGCAGTCTGAGAGGTCAGAAGTGGCACCTTCACCCCAGGACATTCATTTCCCTTTCTTTGGTTACCAAAGAGAGGCTACAGTTTTTCTTTGGGCTAGCAGCCATTCATATATCTTCTCTGACAAATTTTCTTTTTGTTGTTAATGCTCCCAAAGCATCTACCTCCTAAGTCCACTTCTTTTTTCAATAGTCACTGATATTCATTTCATCTGTGCTTTGAACATGCATGAAATTAATACAGAGCAGGATGTAGAGATGGGATGAGTGTAATTGAAGTAATGCTTTTTTGTTTTAGTATTTTCTTGCCAGCTTCTCTTATTCTGATAATAAAAACATTAATAAAGCCTTTTTTTTAATTTAGTGAAAGAAAGCATTCAAGGTAAGAAAAAAATACATGTTTTCTAAAGAAAATCGTTTGTTTCAGTAGAGACATGATATTACCTTCATTGTCCAAGTTTGTACTAAGTACAAAATGTGTTTGATTGGCTACATACATAATAAAAGTTTTCAGATTTTTAAAATAAAATGAATGCACCTGGCCTGGAACATGTATCATACTATCCCCTCACATACAACCTACCCTAGTTCACTGGGCCTTTTAACCATCTTTCAATCCAAGAGGCCACAAGTGGTATCGCCACTCTGTGACTGGTGTTTGCCTTTTAATTACCAGGGAAGTTCTTCTGCACTCTCTGCCCCACCTCCCCACAGCCAACACACAAACCCTAGGCACACTTGTTCTCTGCCCTTATTTACAGTGCTCAAGTGGAAGCTGTCTTGGACCCTGTCTACTTTACCCCACCTGACCTGCGGAGCACAGTCTGCTGAGCCTTTCACCCCTGAATTCCACATCTCTAGAGCCCTAGGAGGTGCCTATCCTTGCTGCAGTGTTTCTGCCTGCCAGTTCATCTCTCTGGGGGCCCCTCAGCCAGGCTTAGGTCAGTGATTAAGAAGCTCTCACCTGCTGACCACATTGATTAACCTAGATCAGGTATTCTCAACTGGAGATGTTTGTGGACCACCTGAAATTGCATCAAAGTTACCTGTGAGTGTGTGTGTGTGTGTGCGCGCGCGCACGCACGCACATGTCTATTAAATACTTTGCCAATTTTTAGGGCCAGGTGCGATGACTCACACCTGTAATTCCAGCACTTTGGGAGGCTGAGGTGGGTGGATCTCTTGAGCTAAGGAGTTCAAGACCAGCCTAGGCAACATGGTGAAACTCCATCTCTTAAAAAAAAAAAATAGAAAAAAAATCCTTTGCCAAATTTTAAATTGCGTTATTTATATTTAAATTGTATTTTGCTGTTGAGTTGTAGAAGTTCTTTATGTATACCGGATACTAGAATATACAAATTTATAAATTAAATAAATATATAAATATACCTATCTTATCAGACACATGATTTGTAAATGTTTTCTTCCATCCTGTAGGTTGGCTATTCACTTTCTTGGTGATTTCCTGTGATGCACTAAAGTTTTAAATTCTGATAAAGTTCAACTTATCTATTTTTCGCTTTATCATGGTTTTGGTATCATTTCTAAGAATTCATTACAAAATACAAGGTTATGAAGATTTATCAATGTGTTTTCGCTGGAAAATTTAATTGCTTTGACTCACTGTATTGGTGTCTGAGCATTAAACAAAGCAGGCACCTCTCCCAGTCTTCACAGCCTGATCTCATGAAGGAGAAGACCTCCACCAATCTGCCCAGCCGGAGATTTTGGAGACTTCTAACAACTTTTTCCCTCCCCATGGGGAAACAGACAACTGTAGTTTTTGTTCCCTCACTCTGTGCTGAGCCGTGGGATTGGGGGAGGATCAATGGTGTCTCTCAGTCCTAGCTGCCGTTTCATTCTCCTTTGGGCATCTGGACTGTGCTGGACCTGTCAGAGCTCCAGGCCTAGCAATACAACGCGATTTCTTTGGTCAGCTTCAGAGAAATTGGGGTGCTGGATGTGGTGGTCGCCTCTTTCCCTCCCTAGGGAAAGCTGAAAGCTGGAAGTTTTCATCTGCTAGTTTTGTGCTTAGCAGGGGTGAGAATCAATGGAATCACCAGCCCAAGCCACTACCTCTGTTCTTTCCTGGGTGTCTAGACTATGCTGAAGCAATCAGAGCTCCAAGACTGGCAAGACAGGAGCCAGTCCTCTGGGAAACCCCTTGGAAAAGTAGGGGTACTGGACATGTGAACCTACCCTTTTTGTCCCCGGGATGAAGCTGGAAGTTAGGGGGTTTCTTTCTGACTATATAGCACTAGCTGGGGGCAGGGTATCTAAAAGAGGGTGTCCCAAATCTCCCTATCAACTTATGTGAGTTTGGTTTTGCGTTCTCTCAGAGTGCAGGAGCATTTCAATTAGCTTCTGATTTATCACAAAGGAAATTTCTGAAATGTTGCTGAAACAGTGTATTTGTTGGCAAGTTAGGAGAGCTTTCTATAATGCCATCTTGCTGATGTCATTCCCTCTATTTTATTTATCTTTGTTCTAATTTCTACTATTTCTTTCCTTCTGATAGCTGTATATGTAGCTTTCCCCATTTTTCTAGTTTGTTTAGGTGTAAAGTTAGGTTGCTAACTTGGAATCTTTATGCTTTTTAAATATAAGTGTTTAAAGCTATAAATTTCCCTCTGAGCATTGCCTTTGCTACATCCTATAAGTTTTGATAAGTTGTGTTTCAATTTTAAGTCATCTCAGAGTATTTTCTACTCTTACAATTTATTCTTTGAGCCATTGGATTGTAAAGAGTGCGCTGTTTAATTTCCACATATGTGGAATTTCCTGTTTTCTATCTGTTATTGACTTCATGTTTCATTCAATTTTGGTTGGAGAAAATGCCTTGTGTGATTTTATTGTGTTTAAATTTATTGAATTTTGTTTTGTGCTTCAATATGGTCTATATCCTAGATAATGTTCCATCTGCCCTTAAGAAGAAAGTGTATTTTTCTGTTATTAGGTGGGACGTTTTATATATGCCTGTTAGGACCAGTTGGTTTATAGTGTTGTTCAAGTCCTCTGTTTCCTTATTGAATGTCTATCTAGTTGTTCTGTTGTTGAGAATAGGATATTAATCTAACCCCGCTTGAAGCAAGAAAAAAAGCATAAAAAAGAGAACAAGATATTGAAATTTCCAACTATTATTGTATAACCCTTCATTTCTCCTTTCAATTTGTCAGTTTTTGCTTCGTGTAATTTGGGGCTCTGTTATTAGGTGCATATATGCTTAAAATTATAATATCCTCTTGATGGATTGACACTTTATCAATGTATAATGTTCTTCTTTATCTCTATAACACATTTTAAAGTCCATTTTGCCTAGTATTAGCATAGCCACTTCAGCTCTCTTTTGGTTATTATTTACATGGAATATCTTTTCTCATTATTTCACTGTCAAACAATTTGGTCCTTGAATCTAAAAAGAGTCGGCTTTAGACAGTGTAGACTTGTATTATGCTTTTTCAAAATCTATTCTGCCTATCTGCCTTCTAATTGGAGAGTTCAGTTCTAATAACCACGTTTCCTAGTTTCTGTATTTGATAACTGTGATATCTGGGGATTGTTGATCCTAAAGGGACTGCTTCTCCAAGGGTTAGCTAATTCCTAGCTATAGCAAACAACTCAGCTGTGAGCACCCCTTTCATTTGCAAACCAACCAATCCAGAACCCATAACACCAAATATCTCCTTCATCAGGCTCTCACTGATATCACGCTAATTATCACCACTAATCACAATAGGGCCAGGTAACAGACAGCTAGAAACAGACTTTTATCCCTGAGCCATTGAAATGGTTCAAATTAGCCAATCCCAAACCTACGTATCCTGTCACACTTGTTTCTTCCCCTCCCCTCCCACCCCCCACACAAAAAAACCAATAAAGCCTCTTGCCCTCATTTTTTCTTCACTTGCTCTGCCCATGACTGACTCTGGTGCTTCCTCATGTGGCCCTGTGTGTCATGGTATACTTTCTGTTTCTAGGTATCAGTGATTATAAAAAGTCTTTCTTCATGACGGTCATTTTTGTGTCAGTATATCTTACCATATTTGATTAAAACAAATCCTGGGTACTTTTAAAACATTAATTCATTTCCACTTAAAGTAATTATTGATAGGGAAGGATTTACTTCTGCCTTTTTGCTATTTGTTTTCTATGTATCTGTACCTTTTCCTGTTCCTCAATTCCCCATTACTGCACTTTTCTGTGGTTAATTAAATGTTTTTCTTGTGTACTTGTTTGATTCTGTTATTTCTTTTTTGTATATTTTTAAGTGTTTTTCTTTATTGGTTCCCCTGGGGAACACAATTAACATCTTAACTTTGTAACACATTTTTCTTTTATATAACGATGCCAATTTATTTTCAATACAAGAACTCTATTTTTTATAACTCAATTCCCCCTTTATGTTGTTATTGTTACAAATAATATATTTTTACCAAGTGTGCATATTAACATACTTTTATAATTATTGTTTTATGCGTTTGTCTTTTGAGTCATATAGGAAAAAAAGAGGCGTTATAAGCCATACATGCCATACTGCTTGCTTTTATATTTTCCTGTGTAGCTACCTTACTGTCGTTCTTTATTTTCTCATATGACTTTGGCTTACATACCTTGTATCCCTTTATTTCAGCTTGGAAGTCTTGTAAGACTTGGCAGAGGTCAGTAAATACATATGCAAATGAATCTACCTTCTATAGTATAAATGTACCTTAAATTATTCAATCAATTCCCCATTAATTAACATGAAATTATTCCTATGTTTTGCCACGAAAAGCAATGCTGCCTGCAATGAACATGCTTGTACACATACTTTTCTTTTTATAGATTTGATGCCTGAAAGTAAGGTTGCTTGGTCAAAAAGTATGTGTTCTTTTACATTTCCTAGCCTCCCTTGCACATATGTTGCGGCTATAGAATGTAACATAAGACACTTCTAAAGCTTATAAACAACCCCAGGTGATCCTTCTGCTATCCTTCTGGTAACCTTGGAAACCATGTATGCCATCTGGAATACCAGACTACAGGACAAATTCAGGTTAGATACCCAAAAAAGCAATGGAGCAGAGCCATGCATGAGAGCCAATAACCCTCATTGAAATTATGACATGAAAGAACAATCAACTGTTTTCAAAATACAGATTTTGCATTTTTAAAAAATTAAGCATAGTCTAGTCCATCCTAATATACTGATTTAAACACACCTCCAGTTTGGATCTCTTCTTTACAATTAAATACTTACCAGTTTGGTGGGTATCCATTCAGAAATTTATATATCTCCGTTTTGCATTTTCACTAAAGGTTATCATAGTGAATATTACTGCCTTTATTCAACAATATTCCTAGAGATGCTTCAATATAAGAATGTCTTTCTTTTTAACTATTGTGTAGTTTTTCTTGATATAGATGAACCACAGTTTGTTTGACTATTTTCCTATTTTTTTATTTTTTATTTATTTTTAGTTATTATTATACTTTAAGTTCTAGGGTACATGTGCATAACATGCAGGTTTGTTACATATGTATACTTGTGCCATGTTGGTGTGCTGCACCCATCAACTCGTCAGCACCCATCAACTCGTCATTTACATCAGGTATAACTCCCAATGCAATCCCCCCCACCCTTGATAGGCCCCGACTATTTTCCTATTGATACCTTAGTCTGGTTTTAATATTTTGGCTCTTACAAACAGTGTCACAGTAAACATCATCTATGCTTTCCTGTGCATATCTGTAAATATATCTCTACAGTAATTCAGTGTAATGGAAGTGCTAGGTTGTATAGTCTGCACATATTTTACTGGTTTATCTTTTCCTTTTCCATTTCTAAAAGCTATAGAGATATTAGGGATATTTTCCCATTATCTGTCATGGTATTACAAATATTTCTTCTCAGGCTATTTCTTGTCCTTGTACCTTTTATATTTTTTCCTTTATAACCTCTGGGTTTCTTTTTTGCTTAAGGAGATAATCACTATCACGAGATTATAAAAGTTATTTTCTTGATTTTTATTGTGATATTTCATTTTTGTTTCTCAGACTTTTATATTTAATCCACTTGGGATACATTTTTGTGTGTTCGGGGAGTAGGAATCTGTGTTTATTTTTCTTCTGATTGAAAAGTCCATAATGCTCAATTCTTAGGTTAATTTTTTTTGCAAATACACAAAAGCCTTAAGTAAATACGCATATAGCTAAACATTTGCTCATAACTATGATTACTTTCTTAGGACAAATTCAAAGCAGTAGAAGTTAGGTCGTAGAATATGAAAAATAGACAGCATTTGGAACTTATTGTGAATAGAAGCACAAAAATGGATACCATTATTTACTCTCTCATTCAGTATGAAAATGCTTATATCTGCAATAAAATTATCATAAGTAAACATTTGTTTGCCTATTTGGTAGCAATATCTTGTCCTTTTTATTGTTTCTTTTTAGAATTGTCTTATTGCCTCCTAGTAAAGCTAAATAATGTTTATTCTCCAAATAGATTTATTTGGGTACTCTATTTATACGGGTACCCTATTTATGTCCTCTCCAGAATTTTTAGGGTATGATACCCTCATTTTACTTTTTAGGAGCCCCAAATGATCAATTATTAACCAGTATGGTCTTTGATTATAAGAAGACTCCCTCTGTACAGCCCAGATGAAACAAGGTCTATGATGTTTATCAGGAAGTAGTGGAGACCATGATTTCATGGGAATCCCAAAATGGGATGCCATGGCCAAATGCACAGAGATTCTGTCTCAGTGTGTTTGCACGTGTATGTGTGTATATGGAGAGATAAATGTCAGAATTTCGCATTTATTTTTTTCAGAGATGAGGTGTCACTCTGTTGCCCAGGCTGAAATGCAGTGGCTATTCACAGGCATGATCATTGCACACTACAGCCTCAAACTCCTGGGCTCAAGTGATCCTTCTGCCTCAGCCTCCCCAGTAGCTGGGACTACAGGTGTGCACCAGCACGCCTGGCTAGAGTTTTGCATTTTAGAAGCACTCCAGATGACTATAATATAAGGAGATGACTTTTTGAGAGGTGCCAGTTATTTAACATTAGAATAATTTTATAGACTGAATTTGGGGAATAATCCCTTTCTTACTGGGCTCCTTTTAAAAATATAAGTTACAGTTTCTAGAGGAGTTATTGCCAACTTAATGTAATCAGAAGTAAAACTGGGCACGATAATTCTAACTAAGTATACATTTATTAAATACCCACTGTATGTTAATAAGATTAATCAATAGAAGTATAATGAAAAACTATGATGTGGTTTTTACTTTGAGATGCAAAATGTAAAAAATCCTGTTTAGAAATAACGCTTAGATTTCTATACATTTACATATATATGCTTTGTAAGACTTATATACTAATGTATATTAAGACTATATATTTATATATAATTATATATATAATATGTAATAGACATTTATATATTATATATACTAATATATATTAAGACTGTATATTTATATATGCTTATATATAGTCTCACAAAGCATATATATTAAGCTTAACATATATGTATTAGTATACATGTCTTACAAAGCATATATATTTATATATGTACATGCACATACACATTTATGTGTGTGTATACGCGCGCACACACACATCTTAGTCTTATGAAGCATTTTTGCATGTTTCCGGGGAGAAAAAAATGAAAAGCAGGGATTTGGTTTCAGATTTGTTTCCTGTATCACATTGTGCAATTTACACGTCTCCGAAGACTATTCTGAACACAGTAAGCCAGGCCTGCCAGGAGCCTTCAGGAAGAGATTATCTCACAAGAGGACAAAGCCTCATTCCTTAGACTTAGAGCAGCAACTCTGAATACAGCATGATGCCTTTGACTCAGATTTATACTCCAGTCCAAATCCCAAGTGGACTCATCACATCTGACTCCTATGGAAAGGAAGGGTCTTGTGATTGAAAACAGATGGTGTTGTTTTGCTAAGGGCTCTCTCTGAAAGACACTGTGGCCCAAGCAACCCTAGAGAAGTCCCACGTGTGTTAAATGTCACTATAAAGCATAGAGAAGCTTTAGATGACAAGAGTCAGAGTTCAACCCACTGACGACTCCAGGGAACTCGGTGGGATTTTGGCCCTGAATGACTGCAGTGCATCAGCAGCACTGGGGCCAGCAGAGAGCACAGGGCCCAGCAGAAGGGGCGCAGTGTTGGGCCGGCATGGCAGGACCCAGGGGAGGAGACAGGGCTCAGTAACAGAGGACTGATAGGGAAGCCCCCACCTCTGCCTACTGGACTTGTTCCGGAGTACAAGTTGAATCATGGCAGGCCCTCTTTGAAGTTATTGGTGCTTCTATAGTGGGTTGGCGTTCTGTATGCACAGCAGGGAACAAGATCCCACTGAGTACAGCTGGTTACTGCCTCATTTCCTCCCCACAGCAGCCCTGTGAGGCAAATATTTTCCCTATGAAAAGACTGAGTCTTAAACATGTGTATCTGTAATAATTACCAGTTTATTCCTCTGGCTAAGAGATCCAGAGGTAATTGAAGGTTTACATTTCATTTTTACGCTTCTGTTATTAAGAGTTTATTAAGTGTTTCGTTGCCTTCCGAAGGCGATTGACAAGTTCTTTTACTGTGTCTACTTTAGGGTTTTTTGTGACACAAGTAATATACACACATAAACATATATTCATTTTTTGGCAAGTGAGAAGATGCAGACAGGCAAAAAGAAAAAAAAGAAAAAAGAGATCACACAGAGATTCACTGTTAACCTTTGGTGTATAATAAAATCAGACACTTTCCTTTGCATTATGTCACATAGAAATGTACAAATAAAGTGTACATATATACACACATATATGTATACACTGTTTTGCAACTCGTTATTTTCACTGTGCAATATACAATGAGCATTTTTCCATGCAAATGAATGAGACCTCTTATTAAATGAATAAGATTGGGTCAAAAGATGAGATGTTGACAAGAGTCATATGTAAATCTCAGCAACATCAAAGGACTGGAGTAAAATGATAGCAAATATTTTTATCAAGAAAATGCAGACAAACAGAAAGGGGCAACATTAATAACAGAAAATAATTGAATTGTCAGGGAAATTAATTAAATGGGATAAGGACGGTCCCGAGAATGCCTGTGGTTAGAATGCAGAGCCCTAAATTTCTTTCTCAGACCCCTTATCTCTTCCAAACACCTTTCCATCTCATCTCCCTCCCTTGTCATTTCTTCATCTTTAAAATGCCTATAGTCTATGTCCTCTTTAAATTCTTCGAGAGACTGAAGCAGCCTCTGTCTAAAATTCCCTTCTGTTTGCTGGCGTTCAAATTCTCCATAGGGGCGTTCTTCCTCCCTCTTTGGCACGCTGCACTTTGGCTTTCCTTCGTTTTCTTTGCAGGGTTTTTGCATGATGTTGTTGTTGTTTCCTGCTTAACTCTAGAGAGAAAATGTAGAGATAAATTGCTTCGTTACTTTTGAAACAGGATTGTCAGTTTCTCTCTGAGGCAAGATACTTTCCCATCCCTACCCCACAGGTCCAGACCTCATAAGTCAGCCGCAGCTCCCTCCACCCTCTCATCTCCCCGTTTTCTCCCCTCCCACTTCAGGAACCCACCATTTCCCCAGCAGACAAGGCTAATGGCCTCTCCAATGGGCGGGAGGGGGAGCAGAAAAGGAGATGTACTGCGAAGCCGCAAATTTCGCCTAGCTTTTGCCCTTCCCAACTCCTACCCTCAGAGATCTCAGTCTAAGTGCCTCTGTCATACTGACCTGTGCGGGGTAGTTTCCTGCTCTTTTTCTTTCCCCCAGATGTGTGTGAACACAGACCCTGGGACCTGCAAACAAAAAGGAAGGGGCGGGGAGGAAGGAGCTATCTGTGAATCAACCAGCTCCAGAGACAAGACAGACGTTATTATTTTGAACCTGGGATTCTCATCATCACCGTCATCGCCTCCCGGATTTCTACCTCCTGGTACCTCCTTCCTGTCTCTGTCTTTTCCTTCAGGATTTCCGTTTCCACTCCCCACTCCTCACCCTCAGGCCTGGGCCTTGCAAGGCCCGCGTCTCCCTCCTTCGCACCGTCCCGCGCCCCACCCCACCACCACAAGCCGGCATTGAGTGAGGTGAACTATTTTCAAATGATCTCTAAATTTCTGTTGTCTCCATCCCAAGATTTCAGCCTTTCTCCACCCACCAACCCATACCCCAGGCCTAAAATTTTCTCTTGACAAAATTGGAGAAAGACCAGAAGGATAAAAAGAAAGTATGCCAGGGTGAGAGAAGCCGATTATTTCAAAGCTATCACTAAATCTCTAGGTGTCTCTCAAAAGATTTCGACCTACCCCCTTACTCCCTACTGCAAAAGATACAATTATCTCCGACGATTTTGCAGCGGTTTTGGGAAAGCAAGCCTGGACCTATTCCAGTCATTAGATTCACCCACTACTGACCCAGGGGTCCAGTGGTTCCTTCACTCCAACCTGCTGGGATTTAAGGAATTTACCTCTTCCTTCCCTTGGCCACAAGCACGCACGGCACGCTTGTCTGCAGGGCAGAAAGGAGCTGGTACCCAGAGGAGAAAGAAGCCCGGGAATATAAGGACTTCGGTTCACGTCAGCTCCTGATCACGTGAGGATTATGTCATTCCCCCATCTCTGGTCCCCACTTTCCCCTCCCACTAGCAGCGCTGCAGAAGTGGACCGGCTTACCAACCTCCCACCCCCCACCACACCAGGCCCTGTCACTCATTTTTGTCTTTGCTAATTCCAGAGGTCAAAAGTGGCCCCTTCTCCCTGTGGTCGGAATTTGTCTTTCTCTGATTACCAGGGAGGGGCTGCATTTTCCCAAAGTTATATTAACCATTGTTAGTTTTTTTGTGGTTGTGCTGAGAGGGAGGATTACTTATCCTTTTCTAAGCTATAAGAAAAGAAAAGTGGCAGTCTCCTCCATCCAATCTCCCCTCAGCCACCAATAGCCATCATTTCTCTTGCAGTTCAATCCTTGAAACCAGATTGGAGGGAATGGGGTGAATTAGAAAAGGAGGTAATAATTTAGATTGTGCTTCTTACTTTTGTTTTGATAATTTCTTATTCTTTTCCAATTTTTCCATAAACATATATTTTTAATAATCAGAAATATGATAAAGATATGTACATTTGAAAAAAGATTCAAGTTAGGAGGATAAGAAGGCCAGCCACCTGTTTCTGCTGCTGAAGTCATAATATTAATATAGATCCTTTAGGCAGACACATTTTATTATTATTATTATTATACTTTAAGTTCTAGGGTACATGTGCATAACGTGCAGGTTTGTTACATATGTATACTGTGCCATGTTGCTGTGCTGCACCCATCAACTCGTCAGCACCCATCAACTCGTCATTTACATCAGGTATAACTCCCAATGCAATCCCTCCCCCCTCCCCCCTCCCCATGATAGGCCCCGGTGTGTGATGTTCCCCTTCCTGAGTCCAAGTGATCTCATTGTTCAGTTCCCACCTATGAGTGAGAACATGCAGTGTTTGGTTTTCTGTTCTTGCGATAGTTTGCTAAGAATGATGGTTTCCAGCTGCATCCATGTCCCTACAAAGGACACAAACTCATCCTTTTTTATGGCTGCATAGTATTCCATGGTGTATATGTGCCACATTTTCTTAATCCAGTCTGTCACTGATGGACATTTGGGTTGATTCCAAGTCTTTGCTATTGTGAATAGTGCCGCAATAAACATACGTGTGCATGTGTCTTTATAGCAGCATGATTTATAATCCTTTGGGTATATACCCAGTAATGGGATGGCTGGGTCATATGGTACATCTAGTTCTAGATCCTTGAGGAATCGCCATACTGTTTTCCATAATGGTTGAACTAGTTTATAATCCCACCAACAATGTAAAAGTGTTCCTATTTCTCCACATCCTCTCCAGCACCTGTTGTTTCCTGACTTTTTAATGATCGCCATTCTAACTGGTGTGAGATGGTATCTCATTGTGGTTTTGATTTGCATTTCTCTGATGGCCAGTGATGATGAGCATTTTTTCATGTGAGGCAGACACATTTTTTGAAGTTTAAGATGTACAAGTCAGTTGGAACTTACCCTTTTGAGGGGCTCCTCAAAAGGGGCATGTGAGGTCCTTCTATTAGGTGAGTCACTGAGACCATGATCCTACAGCACCTTGCCCTTAGATTTCCAGATCGCAACCGTAAGTCACAAATTTTTACTAGTTTGAGCTCAGTATCATGCCCTCTTTCTCCCAGTTTATATACCATACACATAACCCTTTTTTTCTTCAATACTGTACCCCAAATATCCCAACTTTTTTCAACACTCTCATTCAGAAAAGAATAGTTTTTCATTTTCCTTAGACATCTCCATCCTATTTATGTTTTCCATGACCTTATTTAGCCATACTGATGTATTGAAAGTTACTTGTAGTACTAACAAAAATTAGTCACATTTAGCCACCCAACACACTAAACTTTTTGTTGCTAAGGATTTGGGTAATTGTCTAAGTAGATTTGCTCTTGATTTGTTAGCTTGGAATATATTCAATAGAAAGGGGGATGTGTAAACGTCTTATAAGTTGTTTTTAGGAAGATTGCAGCTCATTATGAATATAAAGTTACCACTAATCAGTTTGATGTAAATGACTCCAGAAAAAAGTTCAGTGGTCAGAAAAAAGCCTTAAAAAGAGTAGAGCATCGTTGTCACAGTTATTAAGGAATGATCAGTTGTGATAGAGGCAAAAAATTCGTTGGTGGGGAGAAAAATTCCTGAATCCTCTGTGAACAGCTTTTCATGCAGATGGTTAAACTCAGAGTTACAAAATGGCTGGAAGGATTCAGGTGTTGAAGACTTTGCATATTAGTATTTTTTTTTTTTTTTTTTTAGTAGTAGAGACGAGGTTTCACCGTGTTAGCCAGGATGGTCTCGATCTCCTGACCTCGTGATCTGCCCGTCTCGGCCTCTCAAAGTGCTGGGATTACAGGCTTGAGCCACCGCGCCTGGCCTGACTTTGCATATTAGTTAGAAGAATGGCATTGGACAGATCCCAGTTTGAATTAATTGTACTTACTTAGCTTTTGTATAAACTTGCGCTTCGTCTGTAAAATGAGGCTAATAATTTGAAGTATCTCACGGAGTTTTCAGGACTAAATTACATATTTAATATGTGTAAAACATTTAATACATGACTGACAGGTACCAAGGGCAGGCCTGAAGCCTCAATATGTGGGGGCAGGTCTGGCACCAGGGATGGGGGAGGCGGGTGAAGCTGAAGCCTGCAGCCCAGGGATTCAGTTTGGCAGTGGGGCAGGCCTAGACACTTGAGTTTTTAGAGCAGGCCTGGAGCCTGGGGCTGTGGGATCCAGACTAGTGCTAAAGCAGGCCTGGAGGCTCAGTCTGCAGGTACTGGCCTAGAGTCTGGGGCCATGGGGGTGTGTCCAGCGCTGGATATTACTGGGATGGGCCTAGTGTTAGGATCCAAGAAAAAGTCTGGTGTTCACTTCCTTCTCCTTCCCCCAAGTGGATGGTACCTCCAAGCTGTGCAGCATGGGATTCAGGAAGGGGTGATGTGGGTAATGTAAAACTTTCCTTCCTATCCTTTTCAGTGTGTTTTTCTTATTTCTGTTCTATACCCAGGTGCTGTAATCTGCCAGCTGGTTTCCTTAGCTCTTGCGAAAGTATTTTTGTGCCCAGATCGTTGTTTAAATTGATGTTTCTGTGGGAGGATGAGTGCAGGAAAGTCCTGTTCTGCCATTTTGCTGACGTCTAGCTCCTCACATCTCAATTAATTTTTAATAAGGCACGAAAAAAGGGTAAAAAGGAACAATAAAAAGATGGGACTTCTGCAAGCAAATAGCAAAATACTAGTTTTAAATCCAATTGTATTAATCATTACATCAAACATTAATTGCCTAAGCATGCCAGCTAAAAAAGGAGAGTGTAGTGGTTGATTTTGGGTGTCAGCTTGACTAGATTAAGGGTTACTCAGATAGCTGTTAAAGCATTATTTATTCTCAGTGCCTCGGTGGGCACTGAGCCAGTCTCTCTCCTGCTCAAAGGGAAAACTAGGTGGTTTTGCTTTTAATTAAAATGATTGGGCTTCCTCAGGTGTGTCTGTGAGGGTATTTCCAGAGGAGATTTACATGTGAATCGGTGGATTGAGTGGGGGAAGAGGGCAGCCTCAATGTGAGTGGGCATCATTTAACCAGCTGAAGGATTAATGGAACAAAAAGGTGGAGGAAAGGTGAATTTTCACCATTTCTCTACTGGAGCTAGGAAAATCATCTTCTCCTGCCCTTGGACACCATAACTCCAGGTTCTCTGACCTTTGGACTCCAGGAACCACACCAGCAGCCACCCCTCACAACCCTCACCATACACCCCACCTGGGGCTCTCAGGCCTTTGGCCTCAGACTGATAATTACACCATTGGATTTCATGGGTCTGAGGTCTTTGGAATTGGATTGAGCCACACTATCAGCCTTCCTCACTCTCCAGCTTGCAGACAGCCTATTGTAGGACTTCTCAGCCTCCATAATCAAGTGAGCCAATTCCCCTAATAAATCTCTTTTCATATATTTCTTTATGTATTCTACCAGTTCTGTCTTTCTGAGTGCCACGATCTCAGTTCACTGCAAGCTCCGCCTCCTGGGTTCACGCCATTCTCCTGCCTCAGCCTCCCGAGTAGCTGGGATTACAAGTGCCCGCCACCACGCCCGGCTAATTTTTTGTATTTTTAGTAGAGATGGGGTTCACCGTGTTAGCCAAAATGGTCTTGATCTCCTGACTTTGTGATCCGCCTGCCTTGGCCTCCCAAAGTGCTGGGATTACAGGCCTGAGCCACCGCACCTGGCCACGTACAGGTTTTTTATATAGTTAAATTGCATGTCATGGGGGTTTGGTGTATAGATTGTTTTGTCGCCCAGGTTAATAAGCATAGTACCCAATAGGTAATTTTTTCGATCCTCACTCTTCTCCCACCCTCCACCCAAGTAGGCCCTGGTATCTGTTGTTCCTTTCTTTGTGTTCATATGTATTCAATGTTTAGCTCCTACTTATAAGCAAGAATATGGGGTATTTGGTTTTATGCGGAAACACACTTTACAGACACACATTGATTAATAGTAAAAGAATGAAAAAAGAAGTAGTATAGAAACATGAATCATAAGAAAGATGGAATGGTTAGATTAATATCAGCACAGTAGATTTCAGAACAAGAAATGTCCATGGACAGATGAATGAATAAAAGTGTGGTATATACATACAATGGGATATTATACAGCCTTAAAAAGAAAGTAAATTCTGATACATGCTACAACATAGACAAACCTTGAAGACATTATGTTAAGTGAAATAAGCCAGGCAGAAAAGGATTGATATTTTATGTTTCCACTTATATGAGGTACCTAGAGTAGTCAAATTCATAGAGACAGAAAGTAGAACAGCGGTTGCCAGAGGCTGGGGGAAGCAAAAAAAAATGAGGAGTTATTATTTAAAAGGTACAGAGTTTCAGTTTGGGAAGATGAAAAAGTTCTGGAGACGAACAGTAGTGATGGTTGCACAACAATGTGAGTGTACTTAATGTCACTGAACCATACACTTAAACATGGTTAAAATGGTAAATTTTAAGTTATGTATATTTTACCACAATAAAAGCATATTTTATAAAAATGAATGGGAAACCTTTGGATTAAAAGAGAATTAAGAGATGTATAAAGCAAGGGTAATGTGTGTTGGATCCTCAGTGAAACAAATGTAACAAAAGAAACCATGATAATCTATGGAACAAATGAAAATTTGAACACTGAATAGATGTTTGATATCAAGGAGTTATTTTTAGGTATAATAATGATATTGTGGCTAAATTTATAAAGGGCTTATCTTTTAGATATACATACTGATACATCAATAGATCAAAATATATACTGTCTGGAATTTGCTTTGAAATAATATGGTAGGAAAGAAGTGGGTGGGAATAAAAACAGGTTGACCATAAATTGAAATTGTTACAGCATAAAGGTGGATACACTCAGGTTTTGTTTTATCTTTCTAAACTACTTTTGAATATATTTCAGATATAACTCACAAAAAACTAGTATCCAGAAAGAAATGTTCTGTTGGGAGTGTAAATGATGCAATCACTTTGGAAAATATTTTGGCATTATCTACTAAAGGTGAAGATATGGATACCTATAACCCAGCAATCCAACTTCTAATAAATACCCATTAGAGATGTGTATGAATGTTAATGGAAACATTATTTGTAAATAACCAAAAATTTGAAAATAATATCCATAAAGATGAGAATGAATAAATATGTTACATTCATGAAATGATATAGTAAATGGCAATGAGAATGAACTAGATCTATACATAAAAACATGGATGGACATAACTAACATAATTTGAGTAGTATAAAGACCAAATAAATAAAAGCAGTATGATTAAATTTACATACAGTTAAACTGCAGGCAAAAGTAAATGGTTGGAAGGGCATTTATAGGTGGTAAAACTCTAAAGAACAATAAGGAAATAATTATTGTAAAAGTTAGGATAATGGTTACCTCTGGGAAGAAGGTAGTATTTTGTAATTAGTAAAAAAAAAATCACCTGATGGGTTACAGGTGCTTGTAAAGTTCTATTTTTTGACCCGAGTTTGGTTATATGTTACCTGGACGTTTGTTTTATAATTATTTATTTATGATTACTGCACTTTTTAATAGATGTGTTATAGCTCACAATTTAACAGTAAAGACATGCTGTCGAGATAATTGGTTAATACTTTAGGATAATATAAATTTTCCCGATCCTAAAAAGAGATCTGAATGAATTAAACATTTAGATGTTAAAAAATTGAAACAATAATAAGCTAAGAATGAATAATAAAAGAAAGGTTAGCTTACCGATAAGGCAAGAAAATGTATTGAAAAATTAGAATGTATGAATATGAAAATACAAGTTTTATGTGGGTGTGGATGAATAGGAAGTTCTCTATACTGTTATTGGGGGTAGAAAATGGTGTTACAATTCTGAAGGCAAATTTATCACATCTAAGGATTTACCTAAGGAACTAATAGGGAAGATCCTAAAAACCAGTGGTATAAGGTGGCAAAAATATATTGAGTACCTGATCTTTGCACGAACTTTGCTGGTGAAAAGTAAGCTTACTTTAGAAAAGGAAAACAAAAACTAAGAACAACCAAAATGTTCATCTATAGTCAATAAAATGTAGTTATCCGTGTAATAGAATATTATGTAGCCATTTGAAAAGATCAGGTATATCTAACATGTCTAATGTAAAATATTGCCAGGATACATTGTTCATGGTAAAAAGAATATAAAAGGATATGAAAATAATACCAGATACATAAAAATATATACCACCCTGTCAAACATGTTTATCCCTGGATAATGAAATTTGACAAATAATAGGTCCTTACACCTGTGGAACTCAATGAAAGGCGGTTACGATAATTGATTGCATGTCCACTGATCTGTGTCAATTTTGAGTGGATGGGGAGGTGGGAAGGATATCCATGAGGACATGGTATTTGCCCTCTAGAGACCTCTGAAAACCTCAGCTTTGGTCGTTTTCTGCTATGTGCCAAGCATAGGCTAGGTGCGTAAGCCAGTGCACTATCCCATGTAACCCCTCATCAGCCTATAAGGTAAAGATTCTTTTCTACATTTAACACATGAGAAATCTGATGCTTGTCTATGGTTACACAACAGATCATCTGCCTGTGTTGTCTCCTCCATGCCTATTTGGCTCAGTTATTAGCCAGTTCCTGTGGGATTTATACCTGGGCTTCTTAGCAGCTCCTGGTGATTATCAACTATGTAAGAAAACAGATGCTGAGTGAGTCAGTACCCATGGGTAACTCAAAATGTGCAGGATACTGGCACAATTTGAAATGCAATGTTTACATTTTTAAAATATGAATATTTAAAACAAATATTTTAAAAAGGTGGCCACTGAAGTCATTTGGAGAATTAGGGGAAGGGGGCAGAGGGGCTCTTTGTCTATGGTTTTCACAACTAGATGTCTGAATTAGTCAAGGTTCTCCAGAGAAATAGAGCCAATAGGGTGTGTGTGTGTGTGTGTGTGTGTGTGTGTGTGTGTGTAGGCTCATGGAATAGATTCATGCAATTATGGAGACTGACAAGCCCAAAATCTGCAGGGTAGGCAGGCAGGCTGCAGACCCAAGGAGAGTTGATGTTGCAGTGCCAGTCTGAAGGCTGTTTGCCAGCAGAATCCCCTCTTGCTCAGAGGAGGTCAGTCTTTAGTTCTATTAAGGCCTTCAACTGATTGGATGAGGCCCACCCACATTATACAGAGCAATCTGCTTTACTCAAAGTCCACAAGTTTAAATGTTAATCTCATCCAGAAAATACCCTCACAGAAACATCCAGAATAATGTTTCAGCCAATAGTAGGGCTTACCACTTCAAAGGAACAAATAGAAAAAGATAACTTATTTTGTTAGCTTAACGTTTTAAATTCAAGTTAATCATGAAAGCATTTTTTCCTCTCTAACCACAGTACGCTTTCATGCTATCTGGACTCACTTGAATAGGACTTACAGAGTGTGTTCTCTGAATACCAAAAATGTACTTAATTAAAAAACAGAAATATTAAATATCTAGAAAAAGCTACAAATATTGTAAAACAATAGGTTAAATAAATAAATTACAGAAAAAATAGAAATATTTCAAACTCAACGATAACATATCGAATTTTGGAGATGCTGTTAAAATGGTGTTTGGGGAGAAATTTGTAATTTTAAATGCTTATATTAGAAAAAAAGAGAGGTCTAACATTGATTATCTAAATTTTTATGTACAAAAGCTAGAGAATAAAAGGATATTAAACCCAAAGTAAATAGAATAAAACAAATAAATGAATATAGAAATATATCATTATTTATGGATATTTTTGAGGAGACTTAATATTGTTAAGATGTCAGTTCTCCTTTCCCAAGTGATCTTCAGATTAAATGCAATCACAATCAAAATCCAAGCAGGAGGGCCGGGCGTGGTTGCTTACGCCTGTAATCCCAGCACTTTGGGAGGCCGAAGCAGGCAGATCACTTGAGGTCAGGAGTTCAAGACCAGCCTGGCCAATATGGTGAAACCTCATCATACAAATCCTACGGAAACTATTCCAAAACTAGAGGGGGGACTACTTCCAAACTCATTCTACAAAGTCAGTGTTACCTTGATATCAAAACCAGACAAAAGACACGTCAAAAAAAGAAAACTATAAGCCAATATCTTTGATGAATATTGATACAAATAAACCTTAACAATATACTAGCAAACCATATTCTATGATACATTAAAAAGATCCATTCATTATGTCCAAGTGAGTTTTATCCCAGGGGTGCAAAAATGGTTCGACGTACACAAATCAATCATTATGATGCATCATATTAACAGAATGAAGCACAAAAACCATGTGATCATTTCAATTGATGCTGAAAAAGCATTTAATAAAATTCAACATCCCTTCATGTTAAATGCCCTACAAAAAACTGGGTATAGAAGGAACATACCTCAACATAATAAAAGCCATATACAACAGACCTACAGCTAGTATCATACTGAATGAGGAAAAACTGAAAGCCTTTCCTGTAAGAACTGGAACAAGACAAGGATGCCATGTCCACTTTCACCACTGTTATTCAACATAGTACTGGAAGTTCTAGCTAGAGCAATCAGACAAGAGAAACAAATAAAGGGCATCCAAATTGCAAAGGAAGAAGTCAAGTTATCCTTGTTTGCAGATGATATGATCTTATATTTGGTTTAGCTGAACTGCGAAGTAACTGCTGAGCTAAAGCCAGCCCAATGATCTTATATTTGGAAAAATATGAAGACTCCACAAGAAACCTATTAGAGCTGATAAACAAACTCAGTAAAGTTGCAGGATAAAAAATCAACACACAAAAATCTAAAGCACTTCTGTATGCCAACAGGGAACAATCTGAAAAAAGATACAGAAAAGTAATCCCATTTACAAGAGCCACACACAAAATAAAATGCCTAGGAATAAACTTAACCAAAGGAGTAAAACATCTCTGTAATGAAAACTATAAAACACTGATGAAAGAAACTGAAGAGGACACCAAAACTTCAATATTGTTAAAATGTCCGTATTACCCAAAGCAATCTACACATTCAATGCAATCCTTACCAAAATACTAGTGACATTCTTCACATAAATAGAAATAACAATCCTAAAATTTATATGGAACCACAAAAGACCCCGAATAGCCAAGCATATCCTAAGCAAAAAGAACAAAACACGAGGAATCACATTACCTGACTTCCAACTTTACTACAGAGCTATACTAGCCAAAACAGCATGGTACTGGCATAAAAACAGACACATAGATCAATGAAATAGAAGAGAGAACCCAGAAACAAATCCACTCACCTACAGTGAACTCATTTTCGACAAAGCTCAATAAATGGTTCTGGGAAAACTGGATATCCATCTGTAGAAGAATTAAACTAGACTCCTATCTCTCAACATACACAAAATACAAATAAAAATGGATTAAAAACTTAAATCTAAGACCACAAACTATGAAACTTTAATGTGAAAACCTCTGGAAAACCCTCCAGTACATTGGTCTGGGCAAAGATTTCTTGAGTAATATCCCACAAGCACAGACAGCCAAAGGAAAAATGGACAAATGGGGTCACATCAAATTAAAAAGCTTCTGCACAGCAAAGGAAACAATGAACAAAGTGAAGAGACAACCCGCTGAATGGGAGAAAATATTTGCAAACTACCCATCTGACAAGAGATTAATAATCAGACTACATAAGGAGCTCAAAGAACTCTAAAAGAAAAAAATCTAATAATCTGATTTAAAAATGGGCAAAAGATTTAAATAGACACCTCTCAAAAGAAGACATACACATAGTGAACAGGTATATTGAAAGGTGCTCAACATCATTGATCATCAGAGAAATGCAAATCGAAAGTACGATGAGGTATAATCTCACCCCAGCTAAAATGGCTTTCATCCAAAAGACAGGCAATACCAAATGGCAGCAAGGATGTGGAGAAAAGGGAACCCTCATCCACCATTGATAGGGATATAAATTAGTACAACCACTATGGAGAACACTTTGGAGGTTCCTCAAAAAAACTAAAAATTGAGCTACCATACCATGCAACAATTCCTCTGCTGGGTATGTACCCAAAAGAAAGGAAATCAGTATATCAAAGAGATGTCTGTACTCCCATGTTTGTTGCAGCACTGTTCACCAATAGTCAAGATTTGGAAATAACCTAAGTGTCAATCAACAGATGAGTGGATAAAGAAAGTGTACGTATACACAATGGAGTACTATTCAGCCATAAAAAGAATAAAATCCTCTCATTTGCAACAACATAGATGGAACTGGAGGTCATGATGTTAAGTGAAACAAGCCAAGCACAGAAAGTCAAATATTGCATGTTCTCTCTCTTTTGTGGGAGCTAAAAATTAAAACAATTGAACTCATGGAGACAGAGAATAGAAGGATGATTGCCAGAGGCTGGGAAGGGTATTCAGGGGTTGGGGGTGGGAAAGGGGGATAGTTAAAGGGTACAGAAAAATAGAAAGAATAAAACTACAGTAAAAAATGATTTGATTGTTCATTTTAAAATAATTAAAAGAATATAATTGGGTTGTTTGAAACACAAAGGATAAATGAATGAGGTGATGGATACCCTATTTTCCCTGATGTGATTATTTCATTTTGCATGCCTTCATCGAAATATCTCATATAACTCATAAATATATACACCTACTATGTACCCACAAAATTAAAAAATAAAAAATAAGGAAGTAATTGCGTTAAAAAGTGTGTAGGTTAGTGAAATAGTATAAGGTGAACACCTTGTTACCATCACTCAGATAAAAAGATGAAATTTTCCCAGCCACCTCAGAAGCCCTTCCATGTACCCCTTCCCTTTTCCGCAAAAGTAACTACTATTTTGACGTTTATAGTCATCACTTTCTTTGGTTTCTTTGTGGTTTTATCTCCCAAGTGTTCACTGCATAGCTGGACACTATAGAGTTTAGTTTTGCTCATTTTAAATTTTTTATGGTTATTTAAAGTATTAATCTACAGATTTTCTTTCTTTCTCTTGCTTTTCCTTACAAATTATTTGTGGAATAACCTGAGCTATTTGACTTGTACAGTTTCCCACAATACTGGATTTTGCTGTCTACTAACGGTGTAGTCCAACCTGATCCTCTTTCCTAAAAATTGGCAATCGTATTCAGGGGTTTTATTAGACTTGGATATGATTGCTTTGGATTAATAAGCTGTATTGTTTTCTTTCACAAAGAAATAAATGCTCTTTTTGGTTTTTATCAGCCATTGATGTTTAATACTATCAAAGGAAAGCCTGTAATTGTAATGTGCTTAAGAAAATGCGGTGTGGTAGCCTCCAGCAACCAGCTGATGAGTTCCCCCCTCACACTTCTGGCAATGCAGTTTCTATAAACACTAAAGACTTAATTTTAAAATTATATATGTACACACACATACATATGTATACATACATACATGGATACATAGGTACATATATAGATTTTTAATTAAGACACAGACACACTCATAGAGATATCAAGGTACAGGATTCTAAACATTGACAACAACAAAGAGTTTGCCTTTGTCCGGATGATACAATTTGGTAACTACAGGTGTGTGGGTGCTAACTTTACTTTTCAGTCCTTTGTTGCTAATTCATAGTCATCTCTGAGCAAGAGAATGAAAGGATATTAAACCCAAAGTAATGTAAAACCCAAAATGCTCTTAATGTAAATTATTCCTACCTGTCATATTAATTTTTCTGGTCACTCTGTCTTGAAATCTCAGAGCCTTGTTTGATTTTTACCCCTTCCCTAAGCAACAAGTCCCTATCTTTCTTTACTCTGATGGCTGAATCTGTCACTCTCCTGGTTTAGGCCCTTATCATCTTACATATGATCTATTACGGCAACCCATTCTCTGGTGTTCCTCCCTCCATTCTCGTCCCCTCTCCTTCAGAGAGGTTTAAGTAAGATATCCAAGATTACATAGCTGGTTAGTGCCAAGCCTGGGAATTAATCCAGTTTTAGAATGAGGACTGTCTCAATACGACCCTATATTTTCTCCCATCTTCTTCATTCAACCTCCTACCCTTTGTTCACTGATGAGTCAATAGTTATTTTGGAGGCTCCCCAGATGCCCAGAACTGCCCTGTGTACTTTGGCTGTAAAGGGATGGATCTCAGAGGAAGGGTCTACACTGGTGAGAAATCTACTTTCTCTGGGTGGGGTGAATATCCCTTCATATGAGGCCAAATGTAGAAAGGGCTAAAGGGTTGACTGTCAGGCCAATAGGTTCTAGGGGAAGGCAATGCCAGATTGGCCCCAAATAGAAAAAGCCTCAAGGAGGAAAAGTACTTTGACCTGAGTCTCAGAGGATGGGCAGGGTGTAGAATTAGGATGGGAAGAAGGAAAGAGACCTGTCTGAAGCGACCCAGGCACAGCATCCCTACCATTTGTTGCCTTGTCCTGTTTCATGCTGCTTGTGGATTGAAGTCCACTTTCTCCTTCTTTAGAAGTCTGTGGATGATGTCTATTGTCTGAAAGTGGTTCACTGCAAGCAGTTTATGACATGAAGTCAGAAAATCTATGTTCTGCACTCTCGTAAGGCCTTTCTTGCTTATTTTCAAGTCATGAAATCGGAATTTTTCAATCTTTCTGTATAGAACTTAGACAAATGCATTAAAAATATACATCTACCTTGAGCCCACAAATCCATTCCTAGATATCCATAATCAATGATACTATAAAATTTAACTGCAACAAAGTTATAGTGAATATGGTTGACCAGGGTTGCTTTATACTATACTGATATTCTTAGATAAAAATAGAGAAAAACCTTATGTTTTACACTATATTGAGTTTTGTGTGGATGTATTCCATATTATAAACTTTGCCAAAGTTTGGTTGCTGATTGTAACCTTATGGCATCACTCACTCATTTTAGCCAAGAGCACTAATTGTCCCCAGGGATAATGTATTCCACCTTCCTTTAGGTAATAGAACTTTGCTCCACAAAGTTTTAGAAGAGCTCTTGGCTTTGTTTCTGTTTGAGAGAGGATATCCCTCTGTCACCCAGGCTGGAGTGCAGTGGCATGCTCACGGCTCACTGCAGCCTCGACCTCCCAGGCTCAGGTGATTCTTCCACCTCAGTCGCCCTAGTAGCTGGGTCTACAGGCGCGAGCCACTACGCCTGGCTAATTTTTTGTAGAGACAACGTCCCGCTATGCTGCCTAGGCTAGTCTCAAACTCCTGACCTCAGCCTCACAAAGTACTGGGATTACAGGCTTGAGCCACCTCGCCTAGAAACACTCTTGATCACTCAACTAGAAACTAACATTTCCCAGCATCCTTTGAAACCAAGTATGTCCACTTGTCCAAATTATTTGCAATAGAATGTGAGTAGATGTGTAGTGTACAACTTCTGTGTCATTTCTTCAGAAGAGAATTGTTTGCTTTCTACTTCCTCTTTCCTCCCTCCTGCGTTCTAAAACTCAGAAGAAATACAAGATCAACAGTCTAGGTGACGGTACAGCAACAAAATAGAAGGCACCTAACCTCATATAGTAGACAAATCCACTTGCCCCAAACTCCCTTTCTTTTTTTTTTTTTTTTTTTTTGAGAGGCAGTCTCGCTCTGTCGCCCAGGCTGGAGTGCAGTGGCGCAATCTCGGCTCACTGCAAGCTCCGCCTCCCTGGTTCACGCCATTCTCCTGCCTCAGCCTCCAGGGTAGCTGGGACTACAGGCGCCCACCACCACGCCTGGCTAATTTTTTGTGTTTTTAGTAGAGTCGGGATTTCACCGTGTTAGCCAGGATCGTCTGGATCTCCTGACCTCGTGATCCGCCCACCTTAGCCTGCCAAAGTGCTGGAATTACAGGCGTGAGCCACTGCGCCCGGCCCCAAACACCCTTTTTATCTCTGGACTATTTTGTGTGAGAAAACTACACTTTTGTTTGAGAGAAGAAATCCTCTGGTTTGAACCATTGTATGTTTGGGGCCTCTATATTATAGTAGCTTATCCTGTATCGTAAGTACACTTGTGAAAGAAGTAATAGAAATTGATCATCACTTTTTTCTGACATGGAAAAATGAGGTTAAAATGAATTCATGATATATGTTCTGCACATTTTTCCTAGTTTGTATTTACTTATATTTTTGTTTCTGGTGGTTTTATATGTAGAAATTGTTTTAATCCTATTATGTAAGTATATTCAGAAATAAGGAATGATTATATTTTATCTATTACAAACCATGTTTATACATATGTATGTATAAGTATTAGAACCCCATTGATCATGATTTTTCTAATCTAATTTATTATTTAAAGTATAAATAATGAAAAGTTTTATTTATCATTAAATATCCCTTTATAGCATATTTTTATCATTTTATGGAACTCAATGATATGAATAAGTAATAACTTATTTAAGGCAATTAATCAATATTGGCATATTTTGTTTTTCCCGTTGTTTTACTGTTATATTTGTTTTACTACCATGAATATCTTTATGCATAAACATTTTCACACATTTATTTTTTGTAGAATAGAATGTAAATAGTGAAATAACTATGTCAAATAGTACAAATATTTCTAAAATTTCTAATAATTCCTGTCAAATTGCCTTCTATAAAGAATGTACCAAATTACATTCCCACCTATAGTGTGAAAATTGTTTTAGATTTAACAATTTACTATGACAAGAAGAATATCTGTTTTGCATTTAGTCAATAAAGTATAAATACATATGTAAATGTGCCCAAATTATAAATTTATAGCTCAATGAAGTTTCACAAAGTAAAACCGTTGAACCAGCATTTAAAACAAAACAACAAAGAAAAATAGAACATTACCAACACTGTAAAATCCTCATTCCAGTGTTTACTAAAGACTGCTACTACCAAGAATTCTAACATCACAGATTAGTTTTGCCTGTGTTTAAACTCATATAAATGGAGTTATACATTAAATACTCTTTTTTTCTCTCTGACTTCTTATTAACATTATGCTTGTGAGACCTATCTATATTGCTTGTAGTTGCAACTTGTACATTTTCATTGTTGAATAATATTCCACCGTGTAAACATATAATTTATACATTTCTCTGATTAAAAAAAATTGGGGTATTTGATAATTGTTGGCAATTTTTAAAGTGCTATTACAGATATATGTGTAAGTGCTGTTTGGTGGACCAATGAACACATGATTAGGACATCTAGAGAGAAATTGTTCGGCCTTAGAGTATACATATGCTGATTTTGACTATATTCTGTCAGTTTTCCAAATCCGTAGTACCAGCTCTAGTTGTACCACATTCTTGTAAAATACTTGTTTTCTGTCTTTATTATTTTAGACTGTCTGGGTGGTGTTCAGGGACATCACATTTTGGCTGTAATTTGCATTTCTCTTAAAAAGTAATGAAGTTGAACATCTTTTCAAAAATTATTGAACATTTATTTTATTAAATGTTCTGTTTTGTGAAGTGTTGTTTTTTAAGATATTTTCCCATTTTTCCATTGTATTATCTTTCCTTTTCTTACTTATTTTTAACAGTTCTTTATATAATACATTATGGACACGAGTCATTTGTTAGATATATTTGTTGCAAATATCTTCTCCCAGTTTGCAGGTTGCTTTCGCATTCTTTTAATGGTGTTGTATGATAAACAATTTTGTTTTTTTGACAGAGTCTCACTCTGTCGCCCAGGTTGGGGTTCAGTGGCACAATCTCGGCTCACTGCAACCTCCACCTGCTGGGTTCAGGCGATTACCCTGCCTCAGCCTCCCGAGTACCTGGGATTACAGGCATCTGCCATCATGTCTGTCTAATTTTTTGTATTTTTGTAGAGACAGGCTTTCACCATGTTGGCCAGGCTGGTGTTGAACTCTTGACCTCAGGTGATCTGCCCGCCTCAGCCTCCCAAAGTGCTGGGATTACAGGCATGAGCCACCGCACCAGGCCTAGAAGTTGTTTTTTTTTTTTTTTTTTTAATATATGAATAAAGTGCAATCTATAATGTTTTTCCTTCATGCTTAGTGCTTTCTGTGTCCTGTTTAAGAAAACTGCTTACTCCAAAGTCATGAAGATGATCCCCTGTGTTTTTTTACATTAGGATTACATTTTTACCTTTCCCATTTGGGTCTGCAATCCACTGAGCTTTTTTTTTTTTAATGTATTATGTAAGGTGGAATCAATATACATATTTTCCCCGTATGGATATCCAACTAATCTTTTCAAAACCACTTTTTGAAAAGAAAAATGCTTCCTCCACTTCATTGAACTGTCACCTTTATCATAAATTAGGTAACTGTGTAGGTAGGTATGTTTCACAGGTCCATATAAGGTAGACACACACACACAAACACAGACACATTTTAATCTTTGAGACAATATCATACTCATAATTGTATTAAATTTTGATATCTAGTAGTGGACGTTTTGGAGCTTTCTTCGTCTAAAAGGCTGTCTTAGCTATATTTGGCTCTTTGTATTTTTTTTTCTTTTTTTTTTTGAGACAGTCTCACTCTGTCGCCCAGGCTGGAGTGCAGTGGCGCAATCTCGGCTCACTGCGACCTCTGCCGCCCGGGTTCAAGCGATTCTCCTGCCTCAGCCTCCCAAATAACTGGGACTACAGCCGCCTGCCATTGCGCCCGGCTAATTTTCGCATTTTTAGTAGAGATGGGATTTCACCGTGTTAGCCAGGGTGGTCTGGATCTCCTGACCTCGTGATCCGCCCGCCTTGGCCTCCCAAAGTGCTGGGATTACAGGCGTGAGCCACTGCACCCCGCCCACCTCTTCGTATTTTCATACACATGGTTGAAGTCTGCTCATCAACAGAAAGTGAGCTGTTGAGATTTCCATATGGATTGCACTAAATTTATAGATGAATTTGGGTATAATTGACATCCTTAAAATATTGAGTGTTTCCATTCATGATCATGGTAATACCTATACTTAGTTATTCTTTAATGTTCTTGAAACTATTTTATAATTTTCAGTGTAGAGGTCTTGAAAGTATTTAATTAGATTTATTCCTAGATATTTGATTTTTAGCAAAACTTATTGGGCTATAATTTACATACAATAAGATACACACCTTTTAACTATATAGTTCAATGATTTCAACAAATGTATTTATCAATGGAGTCACTACCTCATTAAGATACAGAATGTTTTCCTCAGCTGAGAGAGTTCCATTATGCCTCTTTGCAATCAGAAAAACCCCAACTTTCAAGCCAGGCAAAAACTGATTTGATTCAACTTATATCAGTACAGATTAGTTTTGCCTGTTTTAGAACTTATATAAATGCAATCATGCAGAAAACAATTGTGGCTGGTGTCTTTATAGATACAATTTTTTTTTCATTTTTTTAAGATTCATCTATGTTACTGTTTGTATCAGTAGCTTGTCACTTTTTTATTGCTTAGCAGCTTTAAAATGTATGAATACATCACAATTTGTTTATCAGTTCACTTGTTGGACATTTAGATTTTTATCAACTTTGGGGCTATCATAAAGGAAATTTCTATGAACTTTCCTATGCCAATATTTTTGAGAAAATATGTTTTAAAATCTGTTGGGAAAATTCCAAAAAGTGGAATTTCTAGGACATATGGTAAGCCTAAGTTTAACTTTTTAAGAAACTGCCACCAAGTCTTGGAGTGGTTGAACCCCTCACCAACAATCAATGAGAGTTTCTATTGTTACTATTTTCAAAAGTGCTTGGGACTGTCAGACATTTTAAGTTCAGCAATTATAATGGGTGTGCAGTGGTTTTTCATTCTGGCTTTATTTTACATTTCCCTGATAGTTAATGAGGTTGAGCATCTTTTCATGAGCTCGTTGGTAATTTGTGTATGTAGTTTTGTGAAATGTTTATTCAAATCTATTATTTGCCTTCTTGAGTTTTCGAAGTTCTTTATATATGCTCTGAATTCAAACCCACTGTCAGATACACATATTGTGAATATTTACTCCCAGCTTCTCACTTCATTTTCTTAACCATGTGGTTTAAATGGTAGTTTTTAATTTTGATAAATCCAATTTCTCATTTTTTTTTTTGTGATCTGTTCTTTTTCTGTCCTAAGGGATTGTTTTCTCAAAGATTATAAAGTTTTTCTCTATGTTTTATTCTAGAAGTTTTCTAATTTGAGTTTTTACATTTAGGTTTATGACCATTTTGAATTAATTTGTGTATAGTATAGATAAAAGGCAAGGCTCCTGTTTTTCCTTTAAGAATTCTGTTATTTCAGCACCATTTGTTTAAAAGACTATACTTTCCATATCGAATTACTTTGACATCTTTGTCAAAAATTAATTAACAGGCAGAAGGAGGTGAATCCTGGCAGCCAAGGGCAGAGAGAGGCAAGTCCCCAGAGAAGTGGGAATGGCCAACAGCTCCCTGAGAAGATGCCTTCCGTCCTTCCTGGGCAGGCAAGGGAAGTCTCAAGAATACACAAGAGAAGGGAGAGTGGCAGAGCCCAGGCTGGGGATGTTAAAAGGGACTCACGGTGAGGATGGGGGCGGGCCCGAAAGTCCCACCTGACTCCAGGCTGCAGGAGGGAGCGTGGGACGGGGGCGGAGCCGCTGGCGATGACAACAGCCCCACGTGATCGGCCAACACTGAGTCTTGCCTCTCTCTGGCGTCGGAGCCGCCGTCGCTCGCTCCTTTCTCGGCTGTGGTACCTGTTCCCGGTGGCCCTGAGGACGTGCGGGCCAGGTGCGGCCCCGAAAGCAGGAAGCGGAGGGGGAGCAGGTAAGGGAAACGGAGGGGGTCCCTGGGGTTGGTGTGGGGGAGCGGCCCCGGCCTGCGGATGCCCCACCCCCGAGGAGCCGCGCTGAGACGCAGCCGGTGCACGATGCAGCCCCGGGGCCCCGCCGCGGGACCGCGAGCCTTTAGTGAGCGGAGGAGTGCCTGGCCCCGCGGGAGCCGGCGGTCCTGAGGCTGCGGTCCTGAGGCTACGGCCCTTCTGAAGCACCTGCCTCCGCCACCAGCGCAATCTTTTCTGAGATCCCTGCTCCGCCCTTCTTGATGCAGAAAATGGTGGTCAGCTTGGGGGGCGGGGCGGCTGAGGCGCGGGGAGAGGGCGGCGAGGAGGGCCCGGGCCCGGCGCGGGGAAGGGGCCGGGTGGCGGCGGGTCCTCGCTAGTGTTCCGCTGCAGCAGCCTCCACTCTTCCCACCCCGGCCGTCTGCAGGTCTGCGAGGCTAAGTGTCGAGGCGACGCACCTCACGTCGAGAATCGGGAGGAGGAGGAGACTGCAAGGATAGGCCCAGGTCGGTGCGAGGGACGGTGGCGGGGCGGGGGTCAGAACATGACGAAAGCCCAGTCTGGGACCCCAGTCGGTGCCTTCACTGCTACGCTTCGCAATCCCCCACCCCCACCCCTTCTTCGTCCTCCATTTTGGCGCCTGCAGAGGCCTGGAGATGGATCTGCAGAGAAGATGGTGGGCTTTGCGGGAGAGAGGGGCGCGGACTGCCCCCCCCCAACCCCGAGGGTACACGGGGCCTCTCTGGTGGGAAAAAAAAAATGAAATTTAAAAAAGGCCTTTGAAATCCAGGGCTCTGAATTTTGAAAGGTGGGTAGTCGGGCCTCTGTCCTCGGTGCTGATCAGTTCACCAAGAATTGAGTCCGTTTTCTCTCTGTCTCATAGGAGTAATGGAGTCCAAAGAGGAACGAGCGTTAAACAATCTCAACGTGGAAAATGTCAACCAGGAAAATGATGAAAAAGATGAAAAGGAGCAAGTTGCTAATAAAGGGGAGCCCTTGGCCCTCCCTTTGAATGTTGATGAATACTGTGTGCCTAGAGGAAATCGTAGGCGGTTCCGTGTTAGGCAGCCCACCCTGCAGTATAGATGGGACATAATGCATAGGCTTGGAGAGCCACAGGCAAGGATGAGAGAGGAGAATATGGAAAGGATTGGGGAGGAGGTGAGACAGCTGATGGAAAAGCTGAGGGAAAAACAGTTGAGTCATAGTCTGCGGGCAGTCAGCACTGACCCCCCTCACCATGACCATCACGATGAGTTTTGCCTTATGCCCTGAATCCTGATGGTTTCCCTGAAGTTAATAGGGAGACCCCAGCTTCCTAAACTTACACATTTGTGGTGTACCTTTGTCGTAAACCTTTTGATGTTACCTATTTCTTGTGGGTCTCCTATTACCAGCTTCAAACTGAATGTTGTTTTGACCCAGTTTGTAAGTTTCTGTCAGCAGGGGAGTTTTACCTACTGCATGGAAAGATGCTCATTATATATTGTGAAGTTAATAAAATAGTTTAAAAAACCATTCTCTGCATTCTTTTTTACTTTAAATCTTAAATATGAACATAAACAGTCATATATGTACACATATATACACATATATAGAAAATCGTGTTTATCTTTGTGGTAGAATTAAGAGGGAGTTTATTCTTGCTTATCCATAATTTCTTATTTTTTAAAATGGAACACGTATTACTTATAAAAAGCAATGTGACCACCTTATAAAAGCAATGTGAGCACTTAATAAACACTTGTGACAGAATCTCAATTTTAACTTGCTTCTGGGATCTCTTTTTAGAAATGTTTGAGAGACACATCTCTTTGAAGATCATAATATTTATCAGTAAGATGAAGACAATCACCTCCCAGGCTTATTGTATGGACCAGAAAAGGTAATGAGGTTGTAAGCTTTCTCCCAAGTTCTTGTTCTTACTGACATGCATGACCCAACCCTTTAGATATTCCCTTCTGTTATTAGAGGAAATCTCCAAGGTGAGGTCTTCCCTATATTCACAAGTCCAGTGGGCTAAGGAGTAGGTACTTTCATTCCTCTGCTGCTGTGCTCTATTCTCATCATCTCCCCTGGGTATTACTCTGTTTTCTAGGTTTTGCTCCCTACACTGGCTCCTTCCACTGCAGATGTTCAGGAATCCTCAAAGTGAGAAAGTCCCACCAATTTCTCTGGAATTTCCAGTGGATTGAATCCTTGCTCTACTCTACAAAAGAGTGAACAAATCCCCTCTCCCTGCTTTGTTTCATGGAAAAACATTGTCTAGTTCTTTCCTTACAGGTAGTTCTGTCCCAGGAAACCTCCTCCTCAGTATAGCAGACTATGTAAGATGTGTGAGGAAGCACAGCCCACTTTCAATCTGAGATAGTCCCACCTCATACCAGCTCACATTCACCTGAAATCCATGAATGTACAGAATTTTGTTATCTATATGGAGCTGGACATCAGGAAATCACTTAGTGAATCAATGGATACACAAATGAGATCTTTATGAGAAGTCTATGGGAAGACAATTGGGGTTAAGTGTCCCAGCAGAACTAGGGAAATAAAATCCCCGTCAATTTGTGCTAATTAGATGAAATACACACATTTTATGTATGAGGACAGTCTCATAAACTTAAAGTCAGGATTCCAGAACAGGAGTTGGCAAATAACCCAAATCTGGCCCACTGCCTATTATTTGGCTTATAAGAATGATGTTTACATTTTTAAAGGTTGAAAAACTTGAGGATATTACACCAAAACTATGAAATTCAAGTTTTGGTGTCCATAAATTTTTATTGGAACAATGGCCTGCTTATTCATTTACATGTTATCTATGGCTATTTTTGTACTACAGTGGCAAAGTTGAGTAGTTGTGAAAGAGATAGTATAGCTAGCTTACAATGACTACATATTTTTTATCTGGTCCTAACAGAAAAAGTTTGCCACTCCTGTTCTAGAATATAACATTGCAGTGGAACTTGTGAAACCAAAGGGGAAAAGTGGATAGGCAGATGAAAATGTCACATAACATCACAAACCCCAGACATGAATCAGATGCCTAAGTAATTTCAAAGCTCTTTCTCCTTCTGCAGGCGCTTAAGACACAAGACAGAAGATTATAGAGAGGCTAGAGTTGAAAGGTCAGGAAAATTGATAAACAGAGAGGCTTATGTCCTGCCAGACTTTTTACTTTTGATTGTCAGTGTTGGCACCAGCTTCAATGGAAGAAAAAAAGTGTTCATGAGGAGAAATTAAATTCATGTGTGAACTGATATCATATCCATGATAGAAAATGCATATCTCTTCTATGTCTAGGCAGATTGAAGTTGCCTGTCAGTTTCTCAGAGAAAGTTGAGTTTGAGATTCTACTCTATGAAGAGAGTCTTCTGCTAACCAGTTTCTCTTGGCTCTTCACAGAGTGTTTCTGTCTGAAGGGGCAGTTGAGGCAGTAGCATGTGAGTGATCAGGCTCCATATAAAATGCTCAAGCAACTACCAGCAACTAGCAGAAAGTGAGCAAAAGGCAACAGAGAGCAGAGCATAACATTCCCTCAAGGGGAGCAGCTATGTCTAAGGTTCCTAAGGCATTGCCTATATATCATTTCTATACGTTATTTGGTGAGCCTCCTTTTCTCCTTTACTGTGGCCATTCTTCACAAAATGTGTAAATTCTTCCCATAAAAGCCCACAAATTCTGACAAAGAGCAGACAGGGAGCTTAGAGAGTGTGCCTTGGTTCTCAAAGAAAAAGGATGTTCAAAAAGGATGTTTGAGATGTAGATATGGATTAGACCATTTGGGTTTAGCACATCATGTACATCCAGTAAATACTTGTTGAATGAATGAATGAAAAACTGAACAAAAGAAATATAGATTTAGTGATATTCAGCAAATAGTAACAATACATTTTTGGATCCTTACATATTTCTAACAAAATTGAGATAATGTGGATAATATCTCATAACTTTCTAATAAAACAGTTACTGTTTTTTTTTCTTAAAAATTTCAAGTCCGTTGAAGGAAATGTAGAAAGTAAACTTAAAGACTATTGTATGACCAAAGGAAGTGCTGCAGTTTGAACATTCTAGTCCAGGATAGGGCAAAAAGGGACACAGACACTGGACTCTTCCAGGAATTCTAGATAGCATAGGAAGCGCACTTTGGTTAGAAGTAAAATAAAGCTTTCATGATTAACCGTCATTTAAAACACTAATCCACATTTATGCTTTCAATGAAAATGGAGTAACAGGGACTGGATTTACCTCCCTAACTGAAACAACTAAAACTTGGACAGAATATATGAAACAACACTTTTCAGTCACTTATCATCTATCAGAGAGTGGAGGGCAAAGTTATCTGAGAGAGGGTAAATAAGTAACATGAGCCTTATGATTGTCTCTGACTTACTGGATATTAGAATTAAAATGTATGTTTTAGCACAAAAGCCAGAAGAGGGGGGAAATAATAACACAAAGACCAGAAGAAGAAAAATGAAAGTACACAGTTTTAAGGTTCTTATTCTATATATTAATATCACTTGACTGTAGATTCTGATACATTACAGGTGTTTACTATAAACCTTAAATCAACCAGTAAAGTTATAACTAATAAGCCAACATATGAGGTAAAATGGAATCCTCAAAATAATTGAAAGAAATTCAAAAAAAGAGAACAAAGGACAGGACAAATGAAAAGATAACAAGATGTTTGACTTAAACTCAAATATCAATAATCACATTAATGTAAGTGGTTTAAACACCTCAATCATAAAGCAGAGATGGTCAGATTGAATAGAAAAGAAACTCACCTCCATGTGTCCATGTGTTCTCCTTGTTCAACTCCCACTTATGAGTGAGAACATGCAGTGTTTGGTTTTCTGTTCTTGTGATAGTTTGCTGAGAATGATGGTTTCCAGCTTCATCCATGTCCCTGCAAAGGACATGAACTCATTCTTTTTTATGGCTGCATAGTGTTCCATGGTGTATATGTGCCACATTTTCTTTATCCAGTCTATCATTGATGGACATTTGGATTGGTTCCAAGTCTTTGCTATTGTGAATAGTGCCACAATAAACATAAGTGTGCATGTGTCTTTATAGGGCTTGGGGAGGGATAGCATTAGGAGAAATACCTGATGTAGGTGACAGGTTGATGGGTGCAGCAAACCAACATAGCGCGTGTATACCTATGTAACAAAACTACACATTTTGCACATGTACCCCAGAACTTAAAGTATAATAATAATAATAATAATAATAATAATAATAAGTATGTGAAAAAAAGAAACTCACAAATATATGCTGCCTATAGGAACCTTATTTTGAATTTAAAGATACAAATTGTTTACAAGTAAAAGGATGGAAAAGATGAATAATTTTATTACAAATCAAAATGATGCTTGAATGACTGTATTGATATCAGATACAATAAATTTCAGAGCCAAGAATAATACAAGGAATAAAGGAGGTCATTATATAATTTTAAGTGGCATATATATCAAGAGGACATAACAATTCTAAGCATTCTTGTACTACAGTGCTTCAAAATACATGAAACAAAAACATAGAACTGCAAGGAGGAATAGACAAATTCAGTTACAGGGATTTCAAAACCTTCTCTAAAAATTTGATAAAATGGAAACTCAGCAAGTGTCTATAAGACTTGAACAACAGCATAAAACTTACCACCAATAACAGTAGTTTATATGTTTGTTTCACATGCACGTGGAACATTTACCAAGGTAGTCCATATTCAGAGCAATAAAATTAATCTCAGTAATGTTAACAGGATTCAAATAATAAAACCTATGTTTTCTAAGCACAATGGAGTTAAATGAGAAACCAATAACAGAAAGATCTCTGCAAAATCCTCAAATATTTAAATTAGCACAAAATAACACATGTCTAAGTAACCCATGGCCGAAAAGAAATCAAAAGGGAAATTAGAAGGTACTCTGAAGTGAGTGAAAGTGAAAACTCAACATATGATAATTTGCGGAATGTGGCAAAAGAAGTACATAGGGGGAAATTTATAGCACTAAATACATATATTAGGATAAAAGAAAACCCTATGATTATTAAATAATGAAAGTTTTACTTAAAATCATCCCTCCATAAAAACCTCTAGGTTGAGATGGCTTTACTGGCAATTCTGTCAAACATCTAAGGATGACATAACACCAATTCTATGCAAAATCTTCCAGAAAATTGAAGATGAGGAAATACTTTCCAAGTCACCCCATGACATTAGAATTGTCCAGACAACTAAACCAGATAATTATATTACAAGGAAATATAACTATAAGCCAATATCCCTCATGAACATATATGCAAAAATTCTCAACGAAATGTTAGTAAAATTGAATCCAGTGATATATAAAAAATACAATACACCATGATCAAAAGTAGTTTTTATGCTAGGGAATCAAGGTAGGGTTGATATTAGAAAAAAATGATAATTTACCACGTTAACATAGTAAAAAAAAGTTATGATCATCTCAATGGATAATGAAAAAAAACAGTTGCCAGAATTCCAATATTCACTACTGATTAAAATACTGAGTAGCCAGGTATAGATAAAATACCTCAACCCAATAAAATGCATCTACAAAAGCATACATAATGATGTGTACATAAAGACTAAATGCTTTCCCCCCAAGATGGGAAACAAGGGAAAAATGGACACTGTCACAAAATTGACTCAACATTGTATTAGAAGTTCTAGCCAGGGCGGTAAGACAAGAAAAAGAAATAAAAGTATTACCTATTGCAAAGGATGAAGTAAAACAATTTTTATTCATAGAAAACATAATTGCCTATGAAGAAACTCCTAAATAGTATACAAAAAGCTACTAGAGCTAATAATGTGAATTTAGAGAAGTTGCAGGATACAACCCACAATATACAAATTTAGTTGTACCTCTATATACTAGCAATGTATTAAGTTTCCTGAGACTTCCTCAACAAATTACCACAAACTTGGTGACTTCAGAAAAACCTAGAAATTTATTATCTCACAGTTTTGTAGGCCAGAACTCCAAAGTCAAGATGTCACCAGGGCCATGTTCTCTCTGATGGCTCTTGTAAAGAATTCTTCCTTACCCCTTCCAGCTTCTAGTGACCCCAGGCATTTCTTTGTGGCAGAAAGACTCTCATCTCTGCTTCTCCTCTCTGTGTCTCTGTGTATTCTTTCTCTCTCTTATAAGGATGTACTCACTGAATTTAAGACTCACCCTAATCTAGTATGATCTCATTTCTTTTTCTTTTTCTTTTCTTTTTTTTTTTTTTTTTTGTTTTTTGAGAAGGAGTCTCGCTGTGTCACCCAGGCTGGAGTGCAATGGTACCATCTCGACTCACTGCAAGCTCCACCTCCCAGGCTCACGCCATTTTCCTGCCTCAGCCTCCCGAGTAGCTGGGACTACAGGCGCCCGCCACCACGCCCGGCTAATTTTTTGTATTTTTAGTAGAGACAAGGTTTCACTGTGTTAGCCAAGATGGTCTCGATCTCCTGACCTCGTGATCTGCCCGCCTCGGCCTCCCAAAGTGTTGGAATTACAGGCGTGAGCCACCGGCCCATATGATCTCATTTCAACCCTTAATTAATTACATCTGCAAATATCCTATTTCAAAATGAAGTCCCATTCTCAGATTCTGGTTGTATATGGATTTTGGGGGAAAATATTCAAAACACTACAAACGGTGAATAACCAGACTAAAATTTTTTAAAAATATAATTTACAATAGCACTAAAAAAATAAAATACTTTGGGATAAATTTGACAAAAGATGTACAAGGCCTGCACACTGAAAAGTACCAAACATAAATTAAATCCTAGCAGTTTTTTGTAAAAATTGACAACCTGATTCTAAAGTGTATATTAAAAAGTCTAAAAGACTAAGAACAGTCAAAACAACATTGAAAAGACAAACATTTTGGAGGAGTTTCACTATTTTATTGTAAGACTTATTATAAAGGTACAGTAATCAAAACACTTTGCACAGAGCATTGCAGTCCTACAGTATTTATCAGCATAAATATAGACAACTTGATCAGTGGAATGGGATAGTGAGTGAAGAAATAGACCCACACATATATGCCAGTTGATTTTTTTTTTAAATAGTAACAGAGTCTCACTGTGTTGCCCAGGCTGGAGTGCTAGCGATGCAATCATAGCTCACTGTAACCTTGAACCACTGGGCTGAAGTTATCCTACAGCCTCATCCTTCAAAGTAGCTAGGATTACATGTGCATGCCATCACAGCCGATTGATTTTTTTATTTTTGTAGAGATGGGATTGCCCAGGCTGGTCTCAAACTCCCAGTCTCAAGTGATCCTCCTGGGTCAGCTTCCCAAAGTGCTGGAATTATAATCGTGTGCCACTTTGCCTGGTCCTCCAACTGATTTTTGACAAAGGTACCAAGGTAATTCCATGAGGAACAGATACTCTTTTCAACAATTGGTGTTGGAACAACTGGATAGCCATTTTCAATAATAGCAATACTTACAAGAACCTTATCTCACATCATATGGAAAACTTGGCTCAAACTGTGTAATAGACCTAAATTTAAGAAATAAAACATAAAGCTTCTAGAAGAAAGCAGGAGAAACTCCCAGTGACCTTTCATTGATAGAAATTTTAAATTAGAACTAAAAAACACAGGCTCTAACAAGAACAGATCAGATCAATATGTTAGATTTTTATCAAACCTTAATTTCTTTTTCTTTTCAAAAGATACTGTTGATTCTCTGAGAAGGATAAGACAAATTGGTAGGAATTCCAAGCCCCCTCCCTACAACATAAATAAAGACACACACTACCAGAGTACAAGAGACTTGCTTGAAAGCCACACAGCTGAGAAGCTGCAAGTCCACAGTGAGACTGAGCTGGACTAGAACTTACTGTACAGCAAAAACCTGACCTTCATGCTTCTAGCTCTACACAAGATGGAGCAGCCCCATCCCTCCAAGCTTCCCTATTACAACTAAAAAAACCGTAGACACAACACAACAAACATGCATAGGAAGACTCTGAAAGGTAGGAAGACTGAAAGGTAGGAAGAGGTAGACAGACTGCCTAAAGGACCTTGGAACTTACGGAACAACATAGCAGCGAGTTCCCTTGATTTCCTTACTGTCTCCTATATATAATGAACAGGACTCTGGGAAAGCCTCCCATCAGGAGCATCCAACAGTCATGAACATGAAAAGCTTCAAGAAAAACCTGTTTCCTCTAGCCAAGTACAGAGAAAAAGGTTATTTAACAAAAAACATTTTTGGATATGTTTATGCTATCAAGAAAAATCCCAAATGGTACAGTATAATTTCATCTATATAACATTCTTGAAATGACACCATTATAGAGATGGAGAGCAGTTTTGTGGTTGGCAAAAGTTAGCAGGAGAGAAGGAAGGGAAGGTGATTTTGGTTATAAAAGGGTAGGACAAGGAATGTCTGTGATGTATCTTGCCTGTAGTGGTGGTCATAAAAATCAATACATGAGAAAATTGCATAAAACTAAATATATACATGCACATGCAAATGAGTGCATGTAAAAGTGGTGCAATCCGCATAAGGTCGATGGATTGTAGCTATGTCAATTTTCTGGTTGTGATATTGTACTATAGCTATGAAAATGTTACATTTGAGGGAAACTGGACAAATGGTACGGTGGCTATCTCTATATTATTCCTTTTTGTTTAGTAATAGCTTTATTAAGGTATAAGGCATATATTATAATATTTATCCATATAAGGTGTATAATTTTAATACTTTTTGTATATTCACAGATATGTACAATCAACATCACAAAAAGTTTTAAAATATTTTCATCACATCAAAAATAAACCCCATGCTCTGTAGGTATGACCCCTACCTCTTCCAACCCTAAAGTCCTAACTGACTACTAATCTACTTTCTTTCTCTGTGGATTTGTCAATTCTGGACATTACATATGCATGGACTCATACAGTAAGTCAATTTTTCATTGACTTATTCATCATTGGTATGTCTTCTTTTTAGAGCTGAATATTCAGATCGTTTGCAACATATTTTGTTGGGTATTTTTAGTTTTGTTTTGCTTTTATATTGGTAAAATATACATAACATAACTTTTACCATTTTAGCAATTTTTAAGTATATAGTTCAGTGGCATTAAGTACATTCATATTGTTGTGCAACTAAGTAAGAGGTGGGACTCAACTCTGGAGGCATGGCTTAGACACTGGACCAAATTGAAGACCAGTTAAAACAAAGACAGGGTGGAAGCAGTTTTCAATAAGACATGCTAACCAGTGTACCATGTCAGTTTACCATTGTCATGGCAACACCTGGAAGTTATCACCCTTTTCTTTTTTTTTTTTTTTTTTTAAGACGGAGCCTCGCTCTGCCGCCCAGGCTGGAGTGCAGTGGCCGGATCTCAGCTCACTGCAAGCTCCGCCTCCCGGGTTCACGCCATTCTCCTGCCTCAGCCTCCCGAGCAGCTGGGACTACAGGCGCCCGCCACCACGCCCGGCTAGTTTTTTGTATTTTTAAAGTAGAGACGGGGTTTCACCGTGTCAGCCAGGATGGTCTCGATCTCCTGACCTCGTGATCCGCCCGTCTCGGCCTCCCAAAGTGCTGGGATTACAGGCTTGAGCCACCGCGCCTGGCCGTTATCACCCTTTTCTATGGCAGTGACCCAATGAACCAGAAGTTACCACCCTTTCTCTAGAAATTTCTGCATAATCCATTCCTTAATTTGTATATATGTAAAAGTGGGTACAAATATGACTACAGAACTGCTTTTGGGCTGCTACTCTGGGCACACTGCATATGGGGTAGCCCTGCTCCACAAGGAGCAGTTCCTCTGCTGCTGCTGTACACTGCTGCTTCAATAAAAGTTGCTGTCTGTATTAGTCAGGGTTCTCTAGAAGGACAGAACTAATAGGATATATATAGGACATCTATAGGCCTTCAGAAGACCTCCACTAATAATTTAAAGGAATCAACACTCAGCCAGAAGTGGTAACATGATGCTGTGGGTGGGAACAGGAGCATTAATTTTTCTCTCCTATACTATAACACTTATTTTCTGTGGCTTTGGTCAGTCGCCTTCTCCTGGGAACCATCTCTTTTGTCCTTGTTGGGTTTAGAGGCCACTGTATGGTCCAACCGGACACCATGCTATCATTGTTAATCTTGTTTTCTCTTCTAGTGTGGGTGGGAACAAAACTCTATAGTAAATATTTCAAAAAGTATAGCATCAGAGAATCATCTTCATGGTTGCTAGATTTGTCATCAATATCCCCAGGACAGAGAGTTCCAGCTTCCGGCCTATCCAGAAAATCTCACAGCCATGTCCCCAGACCTCCTAACTAACCATAGTGATCCCAAAGTACCCAAATCCCAACTTGTCAAGTAGAACTCTCTCCCAACTTAATGGACTCCACCTGAATCACCCCCACCACTATTACCTGGACCTGAGAAGTTGATTATCTATATCTCCAGTGCACTAATGATTCTATCTTTTGCACTCACTGTTGGTGTTAATGACAAAAAAGCAGAAGTCTCCCTACGATGATCTGACCCAACTCTAGTTGCCATGTTCTTAAGGCTGCAGCAAGGTAATGGGATTCCATTTGTGAGCAAGGAAACCATATATGGTGCCTTCTCCCGATCAGAACATACGGGACGGTGGGGGGAAGGGAACACAACCGCCTAATCTGGGAAGGTGGGAGTACTGCCCCCTTTTGGAAAACAAAGATTGTTCAACCACCCCCATTAGAACAGGGGAAAAATATCTCTATAGACCTAACTTGGCAGCAAGAATAAACATCCCACCCCATAGAGCCTCTGTTTGTGTCCCAACTGGGCTGATTGTTTGTGGTCATAAATGGGGAAAAGTCACACCTCATAACTACTCCTGACTCTCCAGGGTGTCACCTGTTCTTTTAGGAATAGCTTGCCCATGGCCGGGCGCAGTGGCTCACGCCTGTAATCCCAGCACTTTGGGAGGCCGAGGCGGGTGGATCACAAGGTCAGGAGATCGAGACCATCCTGGCTAACACGGTGAAACCCCATCTCTACTAAAAATACAAAAAATTAGCTGGGCGCAGTGGCGGGCGCCTGTAGTCCCAGCTACACGGGAGACTGAGGCACAATGGCGTGAAGCCGGGAGGCAGAGCTTGCAGTGAGTAGAGACTGCGCCACTGCACTCCAGCCTGGGCAACAGAGCAAGACTCTGTCTCAAAAAAAAAAAAAAAATGAATAGCTTGTCCTTATATATAAACAACTTAAAACAGAGGTAAATATACTTTGGTCCCCCTCGCCCCTCCAGGGATCACAGTCTGTAACCCCATAACACCCAAGAACACCAGAAGTAAATGAGCAATTGGGTTAATTCTGGTGCGAATTGGGACAGCAGTAGGACTAGCAGCACTGTGGGGCAGCTTTGCTGACCACAGTCAATTCTAAAGAACTTGACTCAAGCCCTGGAATTCTGAGCCACCAACAGAGATTGGGCACTAAAGAGAATTCAAGAGTCCCTAGACTCTTTGGCAAATGTAATTCTCAATAACAGACTAGCATTAGATTATTTACTAGTTGAACAAGATGGTGTCTGTGCAGTTATTAATAACCTGCTGCACATATATTAACAAATCTAGACAAGTTGACGTTAACATTCAAAAGATATATGAGCAAGCCACTTGGTTACGTACATATAACCAGGACACTGACCCCAATTATATTTGGTAGACTATCAAAAATACCTTGCCAAGTTTCACCTGTTTTTTACGTCTCCTAAGACCTTTGATAGCTATCATGTTGTTACTAGTTTTTGACTGTTGCTTGTTCAACCTCTGTGTAAAGTTTGTGTCTTCTAGATTACAACAGTTCTAGATAAAAACAATGCTGGCACAAGGCTTCCAATTCATTCCATCTACTGACCTAGAGAATAAAAGTGTCCTCCTCCGTTCTCCTTGGATCAGGTATCCAGAGATTTTTACTCCTCCAGTGCTAGGCAGGGTATATGCCCATAAACTCAGCAGGAAGCAGTTACAGAAGATAGGCCTCCGTCCTTCTGCAGCCCCTTTAAGATTAAGAAGGAATATTAATCTCTGAGGGAAGAATGAGGTAGAAGGCAAGATTCAACTCCAGAGGTGGGGCTCAGACACCAGACCAAATTGAGGACTAGCTAAAACAGGGACAGTAGAAGCAGCTTTCCATAAGACATGCCAAACAGTGGGTCATGTCAGTTTACCATTACCATGGCAACACCCAGAAGTTGCTGTCCCTTTTCATGTCAATGACTTGATGGCTCGGATATTACCACACTTTTTCTAGAAATTTTTGCATATCCACTCCGTAATTTGTATATTTAAAAGTGAGTATAAATATGACTACAGAACTGCCTTTGACCTGCTACTCTGGTAACACTGCCTATCAGGTAGTGCTGTTCCACAAGGAGCAGTACCTCTTCTGCTACTGTACATTGCTGCTTCAATAAAAGTTGCTAATACCACCTGCTTACCCTTGAATTTTTTTCCTGAGTAAAACCAAGAACCCTCCTGGTCTAAGCCCCAATTTGGGGCTTGCCTGCCCTGCATCACAATTATCACCGCTATATATCTCCAGAAGTTTTTCGTCATCCCAAACTGAACCCAGGACAGAACAATCCTACTCCCTGGATATTAAGGGAACTAAAAATCTTAACACCACAAGAGCTGGTTCTGACACAGATCAAGAGTGATAGCTGGAAGATGTTCTCTGTTAATTCCTGCTACTTGGATTCCTGGCTTTACTGGGTCTGGTTCTTCAGATTACCCCTCCATTCTGTGAGCTAACTCAAGCCCTTCCCATCATTTCACTTTTCTCCCTATATTATCCTGATGATTTGATTTTCTATATCTTCCTACAACTACATGTTAAGGACAAAGATCATTTTATTTTGGAAATGTTTTTGGTTTCTGAAAAATCAAAAACAACTTCCTTTAAGCTATACCTAATACATAGGGGCTATTTTGAGGAGTAAATGAGAAAATGCAGAGTGGTTACATAATCATATTTTAGAATGTGGAAATGATCATTCTCTGTGAAAAAAAAATAAAAACTTTAGGCAGGATGACCAATAAGCAGGCTATTATGGGACTACAGAAGATAAGTATATGATGGTAACCTAAACCTGGGTAGACATAGTGAGGATGAAGAAAAGTGTATTGAAGAGATATTAAGAAGCAGCTGATAATAAGCTTTGGCAATTGATTGGATGTTGGGAGTAAAATAGAGTAAGGGATCATGCCCAGTTTTCTAGATTTTGACAGCAGAATGATGCTTGTGCCATTCACTGGTAGAGCAAATGTAAGATAAGGGAACATGCTGGAGGCTGGGAAAGAAGAGATTTTTTAAAGGGATATGATTAAACCAATTTTGAACCTTTTGATGTTGAAGTACACTTGTGACAACCACAAGAGGTCCATCAGAGAACTGGGTAACTGTCTGGGGTCCTGGAGAAAGAAGTATGGGCTGGAGATAAGGGGTTGGAAGTCATCATTGCTAGAATGATAGTAAAAACTACGGAAGTGGGTGAGATCAGTCAGTGAAGATAGAGACCGAGAATTCCATCATTTAGGGAAACAACATAGCTCATGTGCTAAGAGTAAAAGTTTAATCTGTCACATGTAGCCAGGTCCAAACCCCTTCTCTGCCCTTTACTAGCCCTGTGATCCCAGGCAAATCTTTCAAACTATTTGTGCCTCATTTTTCTAATCTGTGACAAAAACATAGTTATTGACCATACATTATAGGATACTTTTCAGGATTCCATGAAAATATTTATTTATAGAAAAGATTACAGAGTACGGGTTTCATAACTTGTAGTTCTAGTGAGCCATAAACATTTCTTATGTTAGCATGAAGACTGCTATAGGTTAGCTAATCAATAAAAGCATTAAGTTTTTATAAGAGCATGTTCAATGCTGAATGCTATTCCTTTGTAACTGTTTCACTCAGCTCACCAAGGCGGGGGAACCACAGGGACTCTGAGACCAAAACAGATATGTTTTATTAATAAAGTGTGTATTTGTCTGGATTTCCCCTTGTATTGTTTATACACTGACACTTTTTAGATGTCTGGCACATATTTTTCCTTTTCTTACGTTATTGGTTTATTTTATTTTATTTTTTTATACTTTAAGTTCTAGGGTACATGTGCACAACATGCAGGTTTGTTACATATGTATACATGTGCCATGTTGGTGTGCTGCACCCATTAATTCGTCATTTACATTAGGTGTATCTCCTAGTGCTATCCCTTCCCCCTCCCCCGACCCCACAACAGGCCCCGGTATGTGATGTTCCCTTTCCTGTGTCGAAGTGTTCTCATTGTTCATTTCCCACCTATGGGTGAGAACATGTGGTGTTTGGTTTTCTGTTCTTGTGATAGTTTGCTGAGAATGATGATTTCCAGCTGCATCCATGTCCCTACAAAGGACATGAACTCATCCTTTTTTGTGGCTGCATAGTATTCCATGGTGTATATGTGCCACATTTTCTTAATCCAGTCTGTCATTGATGGACATTTGGGTTGGTTCCAAGTCTTTGTTATTGAGAATACTGCCGCAATAAACATTCGTGTGCATGTGTCTTTATAGCAGCATGATTTATAATCCTTTGGATATATACCCAGAAATGGGATGGCTGGGTCAAATGGTATTTCTGGTTCTAGATCCTTGAGGAATCGCCACACTGTCTTCCACAATGGTTGAACTAGTTTACAGTCCCACCAACAGTGTAAAAGTGTTCCTATTTCTCCACGTCCTCTCCAGCACCTGACTTTTTAATGATTGCCATTCTAACTGGTCTGAGATGGTATCTCATTGTGGTTTTGATTTGATTTGCATTTCTCTGATGGCTAGTGATGATAAGCATTTTTTCATCTGTATGTTGGCTGCAGAAATGTCTTCTTTTGAGAAGTGTCTGTTCACATCCTTTGCCCACTTTTTGATGGGATTGTTTGCTTTTTTCTTGTGGCTAGCACATATTTTTCTAAGATAATGAATGAATACATTTGTGCACTGTTTAGATATATTTCACAATAACTGTGCATGACCTTCAATGTCAAAAGAAAATAAACCGAGTCACTGAAAATGACAGAATAGAAAACTCCAAGGGCCTGTCCCTTCATGGAAACACTGGGAACAAAAGCAGTAAGAATAAATTTTACCAGGACTCTGGAAAATAGTCAAAGGTTTATAGGAAACAAGCAAGCATTGAATCAAGAATATGGCAACAACCATGATAGAAGAGCTTTGTGACATTTTAACTTAGCCCTGCCTCAACCTACTTGCTAGTGCAGTGGTGGTCTTGAAAATAGCGCCCTACATTTCTAATGTGGATATCTGGATTTAGAGGTAACAGAGCAGACATTGTTCCCAAGGATTTTTTAAAATGAGAAACAAATCAAGATATTCCAAAGAAACAAAATCTGAGGGAGTTCATTAACACTATATCAACACTACAAGAAAATGCTAAAGAGAGTCTTTCACGTTGAAATGAAAAGACATGGGCAAATATAAAAATCAGTGTTACTGTAATTTTGGTATGGAATTGCTCTTTTTTTCTATACAACTTAAAAGACAAATGTATAAAACAATAATTAGAAAAAAAATAGAAGACCTGAATAGACCTGCAATAAGTAGAGAGATTGAATCAGTAATTACGAATTCAGCAAAATTACAGGATAAAATATAAATACAAAAATATGTTGTGTTTCTATAAACCTGTAATGAACAATCCAAAAAGGAAATTTAAAAGCATCTCCACTTACAAAACATCAAAAACAATAAAATACTCAGGAATAAACTTAGCCAAGGAGGTATAAACTTATATACTATAAACTATAAAAGATTATTGAAAGATATTTAAAAGATCCTAAATAAATGGAAAGACATCCCATATTTATGGATTAGTAGACCTAATACCATTAAAATGGCAATGCTTTCCAAATCAATCAGCAGATTCAATGTAATTCCTATCAAATTCCCAATGCCCACCTTTTTTTTTCTTTTTTTTTTTTTTTTTTTGCAGAAACAGAAAAGAAAGAAAATATAAGGTAGAAAAATGGAAATAGAAAATAAATAGAAACTAGAGTGGAAAAGCCAGTACTAGAATTCATATGGAACCACAAGTATTTGTGTGTGTGTGCTTACAACATAGATTCTGAATTAACTTTAACATTTTGTAAAATGCATCAGTTGACAGAACTTCATGGACTTAGTACTGGTGTTCAAAAGACAGTTATTCCTGGGGATCCCACTAAATTTAAACATGGTATTCCTTATAATCTTATGAAAGTAACTAAATATAAGATGGTGAAAAATAGGTATGCCTCATTTTAACTATGGCTTTGCCAAAATTTTCCATAGTAGGCCAACATTAGGTGCTATTGCTCACACCTGTAATCCCAGCACTTTGAGAAACTGAGATGGGAGGATTACCTGAGTCCAGGAGTTCAAGACCAGCCTGGGCAACATAGTGAGACTCCATTTTCACATAAAATAAGAAATTAGCTGGGCATAGTGGCACGTGCCTGTAGCCCCAGCTACTCAGGAATCTGAGGTAGGAGCTTGAGCCTGGGAGGTTGAGGCTGCAGTGAGCCTTGATTGTGCCACTGTACTCAGCCTGGGTGACAGAGTGAGACTCTCCCTCAAAAAAATTCCCATAGTAATAAAATCCATTGTCCTAATATTTCCCATAGTGGACATAGATATTCTGAAACAATGAATAATACATTAAATTTAAATTAAATTTTTCGTATTTACAAAGCGACTTGAAAAAATGGGACCCCATGCACTCCTCAATCAAAATAGCTAAGATGGTCCAATATAAACTAAAACAGGGCCTTCAAGGATTAAAACTTATTGTATAAGACATAATTAATTAGTGGGTAATTATCTCCACTGCTTCTCCATTTGTAGCCCAATCTTGCCTGTTCTTAAACCTAAAGAAAAATGAATAGTACTTCATGGTGATTACTATAACCCTAATGCGGTGGTCCTATCCATTAAGGCCCCCAAATCCAATAGTCGATATTATTAAAACTACTAACTCCATCTAATCAGCAAGCGGTAAATATTTTGCCATTATAGCTTTTACTAGTATGTTCTATTCAGTGACTGTTTCAGCAGCCTTTCAGCTGCAGTTTGCCTTCCCTTTCAAAGAGATATGATACACCTTTATTAAGCTTCTCATGAGGTACCTCGATAGCTTTGTCATCGTGCACAGTTTTTACAGACAAGATCTTATCTGCACCCAGCTTTCTCCAGGAATACAGCTATGGCATTACATTGATAACATCTTCTTCCTAGGAGATTCATTTGACATACTCATTAAGGACATACGAGTCCAACATCCTTAAGTTATTTTGGGGTTCTGGAAGCAACATATTCCTCATTTGCAAATTTTACTTAATCTCACTGATGCTGCCACTTACAAATCAGCCCAATCTAAATGAGATATTCTCGAACAGAAGGCTCTAAAATCTGTCTAGATTAAAATCAACAGACACTTCCATTAATGCCCTCAGAGACTCCTTCACTGGAAAGACTTCACCAACTTCAACTTCTTCTCATGCCTCCTGGTATCTCTGAACCACCTATAATGGCCATAAATTGCCCATAGCCTTCTGATATGAAAAATTGCCTTTCTCAGCTCTGTGCTAGACATCATGAGAGTAAAAAATTGCTGGGCATATACCAGGCTTCTCTGAAAACAGAGGCTCTCATAGACCTTGAGCCTGTGATCTTTTGTACCTAGTTGCTGAATATGCCCTGGATAATGGAAACAGCACATCACAAGCTTGGCACAGTGATGGAGGCCTCCTTGATACAAGACAGAGCCAAACCTGGGTCCTCTGATGTATTCCACTTGCAGGAGGGGATGGTATCCCCTGTCCTCAGTCCCTTGCCAGATGCCATGTTCATGGAGGTCACCCCTCTCCAAACCCCTTAGCTACCTCGCGACCCCCTTAGGATTAACTGAATGAAAAACAATGGGAGTTAATAGACTATAGGGAAGGCGTTGCCACTATCATGAGTTATGGAGCTCAGTGGAATGGGTCTGCTTTTCATCCCTTAACAGGAATTTCCTGATAAAGAATGTGAACCAAGGATCAGCACAATTGGCGAAACTGCAGGCAGTCATCTTAGCACTGGATGCCCTGGTTAGCAAATGATCTCCACATTTTTACAAACATGGGCAACGGCCCAAGAGGTTTTCCCTTAAAGGTAAAGAACTTTGGGAATCTCTAGCCTCACAGACATCCAAAATATGAATCGAAATCCCACATGTCTCTACATATACTAAGGCCACAATACAAGGTCTCACCAGGGCACTCCTTATCTTCTTTGGAGTTTCAGACATTACTGATAGTAAACAAAGTACACATTTCGTATCTCAAAATACATAATGCTGGGCTCTTGGAAAAGGCATTCAATAGAACTTTTGACTCCCTGATGGGTCCCAGCTAGCCAATTTTATCAAAAGAGATCTAATGGTTTCCACAAACAACTCATTTTAAAACTCCAGTCTGGCATATGGACCACTAAGTGGGTTTTGCTGTTACTCCAGGCCTTAATCTCTCTTAATTTAAGATCTTTGGCCAACTCACACCTCACAACATTAAAAAAAGAAAACCTTTGCATCACCCTTTCGTCTATTCAAAGAGGGATATGTGTCACCTCCATGCTTATAAAAGTTCATTATATATGTGCAGCTCTTTAATATTGTCTCCTCCTATCTTTATGGATTTTTAATCCTGCACCATCCCATTAATGCTGGAGGCCAGGTCAAGGGTGCATGCTCTCCTAAGATCTGTTAACCATAGATTGTCCCATGGGTCAGGCACTTGCCCATCTTATATGAGAACCATTTGTGACTAAACTTCTACCACCCCAAAACCATTATTAACATTTGGGTTATAAGGCATGGATAATTAATCTGAGATCTATCTCTGCTCCCCTCCAGAAATTTAAAATTAGCGCTCAAGAGCTAACAACAAACATTGCTCAAGAATCCCACAGACAGTGTAGACTACCAAGAAAGGAGATAGAAAACTCCTCTTAGCAAATAAAAATCACATTTGGAGAGGGTAATGGAATCAACACCAAATCTCCTAATGACAAAACCAGACAACTCCTCCTTGATAATAACACACGTGAGGGAAGGAGAGAATCAACATCAAGAAACAAAAGTCTGTCATATACAGCTACACACCATTTTATTGGATATTGATCTTATTACTATTGGTCTGGATGCTTTTGATGGTTTGCAGTCCAGAGGCCAAAACTCGAAAATAATTCATTGTTTCAACTAAACCTGGCAAATACTGAGGCCCACATGCCGTCAAGATTGGCTAATGCAAGCCCTACAGCCCAAACACCTCACTGGCTTTTCCTTCACCAATTGAACTGACAACTGAGGCAGTTGTCATTGGTTAAATGGTAGGGACTGACTACAGACTAATGCTGAAATTCCAACCTTGGCCAAAGATATTTTAATTGGCAAACAACCTGACGCCATATTAACAACATACTCCCAAATCAAGCCATATGATTTAAAGTCTTTTTAGAGCAGAAACTCTCTCATTAACCATCTGGGCAAAACCTTGGACTGTTGGGAGCTTTGAGATTTAGTCATCCTCAATTAGGGCTTTATTTGTGTCAGTCAAATTCTAAAACTTTACTCCAATTACAACAGTATTGTGGATAGTGACATCACTTTTGCTACTTGTACATCCAAAAAGCCCCCTGACTTACAAAATATCTGCAACATCTCAATTTAGCAAACTAACATTACAACTTAAGGAACTAGAAAAAAAAGAACAATCTAAAGTCAAAGTTAGCATAAAGAAGAAAATAAGATTAGAGCAGATATAAATAAAATAGAATAGAAAAACAATAGAGAAAATAAACCAAACCAAGAGTTACTTCTTAGAAAAGATCAAGAAAATTGACAATGTGTAGATAGGTTGACTAAGAAAAAGAAGACTCAGATTACTAAAATCAGAATTGAGGGTGGAACATTACTGTTGAATTTATACAAATGATAAGAATAATAAAAGTACAATGAATAATTGTACACCAAAAAATTGGATAAGCTAGATGAAATGAAAAAAATCCTAGAAATGCAAAGCCTACCAAGAATAAATCATAAAGAAATAGAAAATGTGAATAGATCCATAACTAATACAGATATTGAATCCGTAATCAAAAACCTTCCAACAAGGAAGATTTGGACCAAAGCCTTCACTGGTAAATTCTACCAGACATTTGAAGAATAATTAACACCAATCCTTCTCAAAAGCTTCCAAAAAATTGAAGAAGAAGGAATACTTCCTAACTCACTCTATCAGGCTAGCATTACCCTGATATGAAAGCGAGATGAAGACTTTTCTCTAAAATGAGAAAAGAAAAATACATACCAATATCCCATGTGAATATTGATGCAACAATACTCAACAAAATACTAGTGAATCAAATTAAGTAGCATATTAAAAGGATTATACACTATGACAACGTGGGCTTTATTCTGTGGTTCAAGGATTGTTCAACATATGAAAACCAATTGATGTAATATATCACATTAACAGAATGAAGAAAAAACACATGATCATCTAAATTCATGCAGGATAAGCATTTGACAAAATTCAACACACATTATTGATTAAAAAAAAAATCAACATACTAGGTGATGTAGTTTGGTTTCTTTGACCCCAATAAATCTCATGTTGAAATTTGATTTCAAGTGTTGTTGGAGGTGGGACCTAATAGGAATGTTTTAATACTATTAGGATGTAAATACTACCCAAAATGATATACAGATTCAGTGCAATTCCTACCAAAAATCAAACGCTTTTTAAAGAAATAGAATAATCTTTCCTAAAATTAATATAAAATCAATCTAAAAGAGCCTGAATAATCAAAATAATCTTGAAAAAGAACAAAGTTGGAAGTCTTACACTTTCTGATTTCAAAAATTGCTACAAAGCTACTGTATTTGTCTGCTTGGACTACCATAACAAAACACCATGGACTGGGTGGCCTAAACAACAGAAATTTATTTTCTTACAGTTCTGAAGACTGGAAGTCCAACATCAAGGTGCAAGCAAACTTGGTGTTTGGTGAGGGTTCTCGCTTTGTGCTGCAGATGGCTGCCTTCTTGCTGTGTGCTCACAGGACCTCCTCTTTGTGTGCATGCTTGATGGGGCTGGGGGGAGGAGAGAGGACATATGAGAATGCTTTCATGTTTCTTCTTATAAGGGTGCTAATTCTATAGGATCAAGGCCCCACTCTTATGACTTAATTTACCATTAATTACCTTCTTACTCCAAATACAGCTACACTGGGGATTAGAGCTTCAATACATGAATTTTGGGTGAACATAAACATTCAGTCCATAAGACTTGCAGTAATCAAAACAGTGTGGGTGGTACTGGCAGAAAGACAAACAGAAAGACCAATGGAGTAGAACTGGGAGCACAGAAATTAACCCTCATATATATGGTCAAATGATTTTTGACAAAGGTGCTAAGACCGTTCAATGAGGAAAGTGCAGTATCTTCAACAAATGGTAGTTTAAAAAAAAAAACCCTGTAAATATCCACATGCAAAAACATGAAGTCGGACCACTGCCTTACACCATACACAAAAAATAACTCAAAATGGATCAAAGACCTAAATGTAAGAGTTAAAAGTGTAGAACTCTTAAAAGGAAATACAGGAAGAAAACTTCATGGCATTAAATTTGGCAATGATTTCTTGGATATGCCACCGAAAACACAGGCAACAACAAAAAATAGATAAATCGGACTGCTCTAAAATTAAAAACATTTGTGCATTAAAGGACGCTATCAACATGGCATAAAGGCAATGCACAAAATAAAAGAAAATATTTACAAATCTTATATCTGATAAAGGGTTAATATCCAGAATATATTAAGAACTCCTCCAACTAAACAACAACAAAAAAAGCAGGCAATCTAATTTTAAAATGAGCAAAGAAAATCATACTGAATGGGCAATAGCTGGAACTATTCTCTTTAAGAACTGGACTAAGACAAGTATGCCCACTTTCACCACTCTTATTCAACATAATACTGGAAGTCCTAGCCAGAGCAATCAGGCAGGAGAGAGAAATAAAAGGCATCCGAATAGGAAAAGAAGAAGTCAAACTATCTCTTTTGCCATCTATATGATTCTATACATAGAAAACCCAAAAGACTCTGCCAAAAGGCTCCTGGAACTGACAAATGAATTCAGTAAAGTTCTAAAAATTTGTGTAGAGATAGTGTCTTGCTATGTTGTTCAGGCTGGTCTTGAACTCCTGGCCTCAAGTGATGCTCCTGCCTCGGCCTCCCAAAGTGCTGGGATTATGGCAAGAGTCGCCACATCGGACCTCCCATGTCCAACTTTCTATCACTACCTTCTGCCCTACATTTTCAACCATGACCATCTATGCCTTTTATTTGGTTACAAACAATATCACTAACCTTTACAGATATTTTACTAAACTATTAGTTCATATCCTCCAACAACATTACTGGCCCTGTCATCTTGACCTAATTAATACACCAAAATGTTATTATAATAAAAAATATAATTTATGCTTAAAGCACACTTTACAATGCCATTAAAGATGTTGTTAGGGATCCTGAAAATTTCAGATCTATTTTCTTGCCTACTGGCATATAAATAGGAAACTTGGTTATGACTGGCTGACAAAAACTTCTTATACTTCCACATATTTTCCTCCTTTTTACTCTCATAATAAAATGTTTTTTTATGCTGCTTAGGGCAACTTTTGCCCTAATCTCTGAACATCTCCTCTACACTTCAGGCCACTCAAATGCCCCAAATAATTGAGCTCGAAATGGAGGTCAAGTCATCAAGGAGTAAATTGTAATGTATTTTTTATATTAGTGCTGTCGTGGCCTATTGTTGAGGCCCTGGTTAGAGACCTGTCAGTTCCCCTTCTTGGGCTGCTGATTAACTCCACACTCTAATCACTTCCCTTATCAGGTGTTCACGCTCTGGGCCACTTCAAACCAGCCCTAACCACCTAGGGGCCAGGTATAGACAGCTAGGGACAGCCCTTATACTCTGGAGCCTGAGAAATTATTCAAATTAGCCAATACTCAGGGAACCAGTGAAACCTAGCTAATCCCACCCCACTTGCCATAAGTAAGCTGCTCCTTACAGCTCCAATTTGCTGTTACCCAGATGCAACCCCCTGTGTGGTCTTGCCTTGTAGCCTTCTCTAGTTTGGAGCCATAAGTAACAAAAGTTCTACCTCTCATTTTTCCAAATGACCGTGTGTTGTGTCCTGCCATCAAAATAATCTTAAAATCTTATAAAACAACACTAAATTACACATAAAAAATTAATTCAAAATGAATCAAAAACCTAAATGCAAGAGCTGAAACTATGAAACCCTTAGAAGAAAGCAAAGGGGTAAATCTTCATGACCTTGGATTTGGCAATAAATTTTTAGATATAACACCAAAACCATGAACAACAAAAGAAAAATAGATGAATTGGCCTTCTTCAAAATGAAAAACTTTTGTGCATAAAAGGACACTATTAAGAAAGTGAAAGAGAACCTATAGAATGGGAGGAAATATTTACAAACCACATATCTAATAAGGAACTAATATCCAGAATATATAAAGAACTATTAACAACTCAACAACAAAAAGCCAAACAACCTAATTAAAAAATGAGTAAGGATATGCAGAAGATTGAGACTGGATCCCTGCTTCCTTACAACATATACAAAAATCAACTCAAGATGGATTAAAGACTTATATGTAAAACCCAAACCTATAAAAACCCTGGAAGACAACATAGACAACACCATCCTGGACATAGAAATGGGCATAGATTTCATGACAAAGACACAAAAAGCAATTGCATCAAAAGCAAAAATTGACAAACGAGATTTAATTAAACATAGGAACTTGTGTACGGCAAAAGAAACTATCAACAGAATAAACAGACGACCTACAAAATGGGAGAAAATATTTGCAAAGTATGCATCTGACAAAGGTCTAATATCAAGCATCTATAAGGGACTTAAACAAATTTACAAGAGAAAAACAACTCCATTAAAAAGTGGGCAAAGGACATGAACAGACACTTTTCGAAAGAAGACATACATGCATGCTCAGTATCACTGTGGAAAGTAGTGTGTCGGTTCCCCTAAGAGCTAAAAACAGAACTACCATTTGACCCAGCAATTCCATTACTGAGTATATACCCAGAGGAATGTAAATCATTCTACCACAAAGGCACATGCACACGAATGTTCACTGCAGCACTATTCACAATAGCAAAGACATGGAATCAACCTAAATGTCCATCAATGACAGATTGGATAAAGAAAATGTAGTACATATACACCACAGAATACTGTGCAACCGTAAAAAAAGAACAAGATCATGTATTTTGCAGGAATATAGATGGAACTGGAGGTTATTATCCTCAGCAAACTAATGCAGGAACAGAAAACCAAATACCAAATGTTCTCACTTACAAGTGGGAGCTAAATGATGAGAACTCATGAACACAAAGAAGGCAACAGCAGATATTGGGACCTACTTGACGGTGGAGGATAGGAGGATGATGAGGATTAAAAAACTACATACTAGGTACTATGATTATTATTTGACTGATGAAACAATCTGTATACCAAGTCCCTGTGACATGCAATTTACCTATGAAACAAAGCTGCACATGTGCCCCCAAACCTAACATAAAAGTTAAAAAATAAAAAACAAAAATTGGCAAAGCACTCGAATAGATTTCCAAAGGAAATATATGAATATCCAACAAACCCAAGAAAACATACTCAACATCATGGGTCATTAAGAAAATACAAATCAAAACCACTTCTCTCCCACTAGGATGATAAATATAAAAAATAGAAATTAACAATTGTTTGCAAGGATATGGTAAAATTGGAATCTTGCTGATAGGAATGCAAAATGTTGCAGCTACTGTGGAACACAGTTTGGCGGTTTCTCAAAAATTTAAACATAGAATTACCATATGACCCAATGATTACACTCCTAGCTATATATGCAAGAGAAATAAAGACATACACCCACACAAAAACTTATACATAATTGTTTGTGGTAGCATTATTCACAACAGCCAAAAGTCAAAAACAATCCAAATATCTATCAACGTATATTGGATAAACAGAATGTGGTATGCACATAAAATGAAATATTAATTCATAAAAAGGAATGAAGTATTGCACATGCTACAACGTAGATGAACCTTGAAAACAGTATGCTAAGTGAAAGAAGCCAGACACAAAAGGTCACATATTGTACAATTCCATTTATGGGAAATATCTAGAATAGGTAAATTCATAAAGATAGAAAGCAGATAAGTCATTGCTAGGGACTAGGGGGAAAAGGGAATTAAGAATGACTGCTTAATGGGTATGGGATCTCTTTTCAGACTGATGACACTGTTTTGAAACTAAACAGAGGTGATGGTTACACAATATTTTGAGTGTTCTATACATGTCACTGAACTGTACACTTTAAAATGGTTAATTCTATGTTACATGAATTTCTCTTTTAAAAAGAGAACAAAGATAGCACGATTTGGAAAAAAATGTATACAGAAGTATATTCTTTGGGTCAACGGCCTTCATCCTTTTAATATTACATACCCCTTTGAACATCTAATGAGAGCAATGGACGCTATTCTCAGCAAATGTGCACATACAATAAAAATGTATATATCCAGCCTAGGTGCGGTGGCTCATACCTGTAATCCCAGTGCTTCAGGAGGCTGAGGCAGGGGTCTCACTCGAGATCAAGAATTGGAGACCAACCTCGGCAATGTAGGGAGACACTGTTTGTACAAAAATTTAAAGAAATTAGCTGGGAGTTGTGACGTGCACCTGTAGTCCCAGTTACTCAGAAGGTTGAGGCAAGAAGATCCCTTGAGCCCAGGAGTTCGAGGCTACAGTGAACTATAATTGCACCACTGAACTCTAGCCTGGACAACAGAGTGAAACCGCCACACACACACACACACACACACACACACACACACACACACACACACGTTTGAACATAATTTTAGGGGTTCATAGGTTAATAATGCCTGAACCCAAGGAATAGATGAGCTCTCTTTAACATGGCTCAGCTGCTATTTGTGTCTTCCCCTTCTTATCTCTTTGTCAAGCAGCTTCTTCTTCTTTCTATCCTTACCTTATGGTTTCCTCTTTTTCATGATGTCAACTTGCTTATATAAAATAAAAACATACATCCACACAAAAGCTTATACATGATTGTATATGGCAGCATTATTTACAACAGCTAAAAGATGAAAATGACCCAAATATTCATCAACATGATGGATAATCAGAATGGGGTGTGCACATAGGACAAAATATTATTCAGGTTCCTAGGGTACAGATCTTCTCACAAGAGTGTGCATACTCCACTACTTCCTCAACATATGCAATTTTACATACCATTTCAGGTGGCCCACAGACTTCATCAATTGGGAATACTTGGTCTAGGTCAATATGGACAGCATGGCAGAACTCCTTAGACACTGGCCTAAATTTGCTGAGACAGTCATAGTTTAGTATGGACTGACAGGCAGCAACCCTGCAGCAAGGTTAGGCTCCCTCTGGGTTCCCTGGAGATACAGAGTTTGGGGGTGAGAGGCTCACCAGACTGCACCAGACTGCACCTTTTAGGCTAGGCAGGAGGCAGCAGACAGGGTCTAGGGAGGTTTTCACTCAGGCACTGTGAATAAGGGCAGAGAACAGGCAGGTTGCAGAGGACTCTACCCCAGCAACCGCTTCTTCAGGCCTCATGGAGGCCCTCAGCTGCAAGGGTCTAGAAGAGATCTGTTCTGGTTTTTTAGTGGCAGGAACAATGCTCCACTCTCTGCTGGGGCTGGGTTATCCCTGTGGGAATTAGAGGCAGGGAGGAAGGAAGGAGCCAAAGTGACTCATATCACCACCTTGGTCACCTGTCCAGGTATATTCTTGGAGTGAGCAACAGAGTCATGTGCCTGAATGCAGGGGATGAGAAATTCTAGAATATGAGGGGGTGGAGGACAACACCTTCTCCTGATCTTGGCAGAGCAGGGAGGATAGGACCATTGCTGCATCATTCACATCTCCTGCTGCCTTGGTCTCACAGCTCTTCCCTTTGCCTAGAGCTAAACCTTTGAATGAAAATAGCCATGGGCCAAATTTTTTAAAGAGACATTTTTGAATTTTCTGTCAACCATCAGATTCCAGCAAGTCTATTCAGCACTCAGTAATCGTTTGGGAACATTAAGTGTGTGTGTGTGTGTGTGTGTGTGTGTGTGTGTGTGTGTGTGTGTGTGTGTGTGTGTGTGTGTGTTTTAAATAGAATGTGAGAGAACCAGCTATTTATGAAATTTTTTTAATGTATATTTTGCTTGTTGCCAATTGAATTCCTTGTGTACATGGCAAAAGATAATATTATGAATTTAATTTGGTCTCTCTTCTGAGTAGAAAATGTTGAAATCTTTTAAGTTTTTCTCTCTCTTAAACACTTTCTCATAAATGAAATTGCTTTATTTAATTTTGTGCTTATAAGAATAATCCATGCTGAGGAGAGTGAATTAAATAAGACCAAAAAAAAAATTTTTAAATAAAACCCCTATTTTGACTACTTGTATCCCTACTTGACAATCCACCTTGTACCCATTATGAGAAGACCTGGTCCACAGGCAGAATGAACATCAGTGGCTGCGTGTAGAATTAGATCGAGTAGGTGCCTTCGGATAAAAGGAGAGAAAGAAAAAAATTCCTCCGAGATGTACCAATGGCCAACAGCTCTAGAAGAAGGTGCAGCCCCTCCCTGATAACCACGGAAGAATAAATACATACCATACAGAGAAAGGGCCACATTTGACCTCTGGGATTAGCAAAGACCAAAATTAGTGACAGGGCCCCGTGCTGTGGGGCGAGAGAGAGGGCTAAGCCGGGGTCGGGGGTGCGGAGGGCGCTCAGACGGAGAGACTAGTGAAGGGAAGAAGTGGGCTGGCTCCTGACGCACTTTCTGCGGGTGGGAGGGGAACTAGGGACCCGAGCCCACTGGTGACGTTTTTCTCACGTGATCTGAAGCCGACGTGTGCAGAAGTCCCTCTCCTCCAGGTACCAGCTCTCTGTTTCCGTGGAGGAAGGCAGACTTCAGACTGAGGGACAGAGAAGGCAACTGCCCTACAGCCTGCAGGTCGGTACAAGTCGGGGACCCCTGAGGTAGGGATGGTAATGGACATAGGCTACAGAGGATCGGATCTGCTTTCTAGATACCGCCCCGTTCCACCCCCATTCATTTTGGCGCAGAAATTTTTTTGTGTTGGGCAAGAGGTATGGGTACCAGCTTTTATTTCCCTGGAGAAGTGCAGGCTTCTGGCAGAAGGAAATGTGAGAAAGAGTCATTTTCCCGAGATGGCTACGAACCCATAGCCGCCTGTGGATCCCTGTGGCTTGGGATGGCAGAGGGCAAAGACCAGAGGGGGTCCAGGACTGGATTCTCTCCACTCCTTTCCCGACGCTCACTCATTTGGTGCAAGAAATGGAGGGCTTGGTGCGGGGCGGGGAGGGGGGAGGGGGGCGGAACTCGAGAGAGGTCAAGGGTTGAGAATTGGGTACCAGTTGGGAACTCCTAGGAAGCGGGCGACCGGCGATGTCTGATGGAGGAGGAGGAGGACCAGGGAAGAGAACAGCGATGAAACGGCGAGAAAACAGCCTGATCCCTGCAAGGCAGCGGGAGGCGGGCGCAGTCAGTGACCCCAGGCTGCGGAGGGCGGACCCTGCAACGGGTCCAGGCCTGAGTTCCCGGTGTCTTTTCTCCATCCTCCTTCCATTTTGGAGCCGGAAATGGTGGGCTAAGGGGGTCAGGGGAAGGAGGTGCTGTAGAAAAAGGGAGACAGAGGTTTGATCTGGGGATCAGCTCCCTATCCAGGAGGAGTGGCTTCTGAACTAGGAGGATTAAGATGAGGTAGCAGCAAGACCAAAAATGTTACCGGGTTTGGAAATAATTTGTCTCTTGCATTGCAGAAAAATGTGGGCTTTCTGTGTATGTGGGGAGGAAGGAGGTGGCAGGGGTGTTTTGGACATTTCTGCCTGGCCCCCTGTCTCTGTCACCACCATTTTCAGAGAAGTGGTGGGCTCTGCTATTTGGCTACCCTGAGGTGAGGGATTTGGAATGTAGAGATCTGAGTGCAGCAGAACACTCTGTCTTCAGAACATCCTTGTCTCTAACCCCACTCATTTTCGTGCCAGAAAAGTGAGATAAAAATTTGGGAGGAAGATTCAGAAACATAGAAACGCTTTGGAAATAACCTTTCTCGCCTATTTCCCAGAAGTAGAACAATGGAGGCTCTTAAGAAGGAGCTGCGGAAGGGGAATCAGAGAAGGCAAGGGAAAGGGCAAGGAGGTGATAGGAGCTGGGAAAGTTTTGACAAATAAGGTCCCAAAGAACCAGTGTCCAAGTTACCAGTCATTCACTTTCTCAATTTCTCATTCACCCACCTGTTTCTTGTCTTTCTGCAGGTCTTCAGGTCTGTGGTTGTGGACACTAACCCAGACAAGAAAAGGAAAGACCTGCAGTATCAGTGCAGGTCAGTGGGAGAGGGCTACTGCACCAGGACCCTTGGGAGTAGGAGTGACTTAAGCCAGAACAGAAGTTGGGGAGGCCACTGCCTGCCACCCCTCCTCCAATCCTCCCTCTTGCAGTTTCAGGATACATGACTGCTGTCAAGACCCTAAGGGAATATGGTGATCTATGGCTGGTGAGGATAGAGGGGAGAATAAGAAAGTAAGAGAATGGAGATGTAGCATCTGTGATGCCCCTTGAGGATATAAGAGTAGCCCTGAAATCTGAGAACTGGCTATGGTTCTGCTCTGTCTGCAGTTTTATAAGTTTTACAACTGCTTGTAAGGGGAAAAAGAAGAAAACTGCCCAGGATTTCTGCAGGTCAGTGTAAATTGGAACTACTCAGTTAAAATTGGTATGGGTAGGCATAGCCAAGGCCAGAGCAAATTTAAGGGCCAATATGCTCCTACGCATTTCTCAGGACATCCTCCTTAAATGTAGGGAGAAGCACCTGTGGAAGTTTCTGTAAGACTGGCTCCTGTGAACATGTGTAAAGTGAAAAGGAAAGGAAGGAATGTAAGGGTGGGAGTGTACCTGGAAGATGGGATAGGGTCAGGAAAACCTTAAGTTAAGAAAGGCAAGTACTAGCAGGACCTGTGTTCAACTCCCAAAGCCCTAGTGTCCTGTGTCTTCTTTTTGTCTCCTAGGAAAGGCAAAGAAGGGAACATCTCGACATGGAAAAGCTCTACAAAGAAAATGAAGGAAAGCCAGAGAATGAAAGAAACCTAGAAAGTGAGGGAAAGCCAGAAGATGAAGGAAGTACAGAAGATGAAGCAAAGTCAGACGAGGAAGAAAAGCCGGACATGGAGGGGAAGACAGAATGCGAGGGAAAGCGAGAGGATGAGGGAGAGCCAGGTGATGAGGGACAACCGGAAGGTGAGGGGAGCCAGGAAAAGCAGGGCAAGTCCAAAGGTGAGGGCAAGCCACAAAGTGAGGGTAAGTCAGCCTCCCAGGCAAAGCCAGAGAGCCAGCCGCGGGCCGCCGAAAAGCGCCCGGCTGAAGATTATGTGCCCCGGAAAGCAAAAAGAAAAACAGATAGGGGGACGGACGATTCCCCCAGGGACTCTCAGGAGGACTTACAAGAAAGGCATCTGAGCAGTGAGGAGATGATGAGAGAATGTGGAGATGTGTCAAGGGCTCAGGAGGAGCTAAGGAAAAAGCAGAAAATGGGTGGTTTTCATTGGATGCAAAGAGATGTACAGGATCCATTCGCCCCAAGGGGCCAACGGGGTGTAAGGGGAGTGAGAGGTGGAGGTAGGGGCCAGAAAGATTTAGAAGATGTCCCATATGTTTAATGTCTTTGGCCTTTAATTCTGATTTCTCTGATGGGAATATTGCCAGTCCTGCTTTTCCTGGCAGGCATTTGCCGGGCTATGTGCTTTAACCTTAAGCTGATACTTTCCTTTAGGTGTCACTCTTGTTACCAGCAGACTTTTGACCTACCTACAGTGCTCTGTCTTTTAGTAGAGGATTTTCACCCATGTGCATGGAATAAATGTTCATGGTACATTGTAAAATAACAATAAAAAAGAGTTTTCAGAACCATGTATACAGTATCAGTCCATTTCTGAAAAAATAAAATGTTTACATAATACATCCATACATGGGGGACACTATGCAATTGAGTAGAACAAAGAGAAATAATGATTTTCTTTGTGTGGTGGGACTGAAAATTATTCTTTTTCTCATCTGTACTTTTTTCTAATCTAAAAAACACAGGCTATTTTTGTTTTAAAGGAAGTAATAAAAGGTAAACAAAATAGGAAAACAGTAAATACTAAGCAATCAAAAGAACTATTCATTGATGATATGAAGGCAGTGGAGACACTTACAATTCTTGTTATTGGAACACAAAATGGTAGATAAAACTCACATTACTCCTGGGACTTGAAGTTGGAGGAATCAACCAAGCAGTTACTACAGATTCATTGCTGTAAGAGACAGCCTTGTGTGAAATGGGGCTAAAACTTACCTCCCAGGACTGTGGAGTAGATCAGATGTGACGCTTGAGTCTGTGACCTATGTTAGGCTGGCTCCTGCCCTCTCCCCTGCACTAATAGTACCAAGTCAGACAGTTGGTGAGGGTGTGGAGTGTTGCTGAGGGAGATCTCACCTGTGCCTAAAAATAGGTACAGGAAGCTGAGAGATAGGTGCCACTTTCCCCTGGGTGATGCCACATCTGTTAGGTATTGTGCCCCCTCTTCAGGATCCTGCACCCTCTAAGGCCCCCTTTGTTGCTGGTGGGCTAGAGTCTTCAAGGTAAAAAAGTCCTTTAGATTCACCTGAAGTCCCTGGTGAATTGAATTCCCAATAGGTTCCCTTCTGTGGAAAATGTCCCTCTTTTCTCTTTATAGTTATGTTAATACTGATGTGAAATGTGGGAAAAATGCTTCATAAAATCTTAACTAATATATTTGTCAGGCATTACAATTACCTCACTAGACTTGCCCTTTAAAGCAGAGTTTATCTTACTCATTTTGTTACTCCATAGCACATAATAGAAGCTTAAAAAGTAACTATGTTAGTTATTGAGTCAGAAGACCTCAGTTCTTGGCCCAGTTCTGCCCCTGATTGAACACATAGCCTTGAAACTGTAATGTTATTCTTTAGCAACGGATACTTGCCACATCAAAAGGAACACAGCGGGAGATGGATTATATCAAAATTCATTGCTAAATGATTTTAACATTGGATATATTAGTGTTTTCCAAAGTTTGCTACTTACTAGCAGACCTCCTGCATCTAAATCACCTAAATATCTTGTTGAAAATGCAGGTTCCTGGCTCCCACCTCAGACCCAATGCATCAGAATCTCTTCTGATTTGTCTCCACAATGTGTGCGTGTGTGTGTGTATGTGTGTATGTGTGTATGTGTTTGTGTGTGTGTGTCTGCATGTGCCTTTTGCTTTTAGCTCATTTTCATTTTTATCAAATGAATACACACACAAATTTTTTAAATCCTATAGTACAAGAGTTTTTTTAATTATTAAAAACTGCAGTTTTCCTTGCCATTCCACATTCTCACTCCCCAGAGGCTACTACCATAGGCAACTACCATAATTTTGTTTTATTCTGACATTTACCTCCATATTTCTGAATAATATGTATATGCTGCTATTTATTTTTTAACAGCTTTATTAAAAGGTAATTCACATACCATAACATTCACCCTTTTACAGTATACAATTCAGTGGTGTTTAGTATATTAGCAGACTTCTGAAGTCATTATCACTATCTGGTTCCAGGATATTTTCATCACCTTAAGAAGAAATCCCATATCCATTAGCAGATAATGTCATGCCCACTCCCGTGTTCTCCTAGCATCTGGCAAGCACTGACCTCCTTTCTTTCTCTATGGATTTGCCTATCCTGGACATTTCGTATTAATTGAATAATACAATATTTGGCCTCTTGTGTCTTGCTTCTTTCACTTGCCGTATTTTCAAGGTTCATTCATGTTATAGCACATATCATTACTGAACTTTGTATACATATTTTGTGTGTAGATATATTTTTGATTCTCTTGTGTATGCACCTAGGAGTGGATTTGCAAAGTAATGATAACTCTGTTTAGATTTTGAGGAACTTCCAAACTGTTTTCCAAAGCAACTATGGTATTTGACAATCCCACCAGCAGTGTAGGAAGTTTCCGATTTATCCATATCCTCACCAACACTTGTTATTCCCTGTATTTTTGATTTAAACCATCTTAGTGGATATGAAGTGGCATCATATTGTGGTTTTAATTGGCATTTTTCTAATTGCTAATGACGTTCACCATCTTTTTATGTGCTTATTGGCCATTTGCATCTCTTCTTTGGAGAAATATGTATTCAGATCTTTTGTCTCTTTCTAAATTGGATTGTTTTCTTATTGATGAGTTGTAAGAGTTCTTTGTTTATTCTGAACATAAGTCCCTTATCAGATATATGACTTGCAGCTGCTATTTCTTGACTTGTTTATTTTAGTCATTAAGATTTTCTGATATGATAATGGAGTAATTCTTTCTTACCATCATAACCCCATTATCTATTGCCTACCCCCAATATAGCTTTACCACATACAATGTTTATTTTAGCAAGCATCCCAGTGACTCTGTTGCTTAACTTGGAGGACCATTTGTGTTTGTCAGGTTAGGCTAAGTTTATGCTGAGGTAGCTAACAGCTCCTACACCTCAGTGGCTTAACACAGCAAAGGTTTCTCAAACTTCATGAAGGTTGGGGATAGAGAAGTTCTGCTCCTCATAGTCTGTCAGGATCCATTGCAGCAAAGAAAGAGCGTGTATGAGGATCTCACAGTCACTTTTCTACACTGTGGTCTAGAAGTGACAAAAATCACCACTATTCATAGCCCACTTCTTCATATTTCTAGCTCCTTTAATTCTGACAAGATTTCTCAGAGAGCTGTTATTTATGCCCTCTACATAAGAGATTGATTTCTGAGAGAGTTGTTATTTATGCCTTCTATATAGATGATTGATTTCTAAGAGAGCTGTTATTTATGCCCTCTATATAGGTGATTGAACTGAGGTTCAAAGAGGAAAATGATTTATTCAATGTTCCATTCCAATAAAGAGAAGAGCCCAGATTGAAATCCAGGTTTATCTGGCTCTAATGCAATAATTCTTAGCTAGTTTCCTTTCCTTTCCTTTTTTTTTTTTTTAGACGGTGTCTTGCTCTGTCACCCAGACTGGAGTGAAGTGGTGCAATCTCGGCTCACTACAACTTCCGCCTCCTGGGTTCAAGCGATTCTCCTGTCTCAGCCTCCTGAGTAGCTGGGATTACAGACACATGCCACTGTGCCTGGCTAATTTTTGTACTTTTAGTAAAGACAGGGTTTCATCATGTTGGTCAGGCTGGTCTTGAACTCCTGACCTCAAGTGATCCACCCGCCTCAGCCTCCTGAAGTGCTGGGATTTCAGGTGTGAGCCACCACACCCAGCCAGTTTCCTTTCCTAAACCAAGGATTTCATTTTCGTTTTCACTTTATTGTCCAACCAGTCCTTTAGGATGTCAGCAAAGTGATGTTTCCTTGGATGACAAACCTAAAGAACAAGGCTCACAGTGGCATTGCTGCCTCCGTCATCAATGCCTTACAAAGGCATTTTCACACCAATTCACAGCTTTACTGTACTGCCCCCCAAATTGTAAACTATTTCTGCAGTGAATGTGGGTGTTCAGACAGGTGGTAGCATCCCTTTTCTTTTGAACTGTAGGAACACATGCTCCTACAGGCAAGGTCTTTTTGCTTGGGGTTCCTTAAATTTTGAGGCCTGAGTTGACTCAAACACTAGAAGCATTGTTCCAAGCAAACACAGAACTGAAATCACCACATAAACGCCAACACAGGTCTAGGCACAATCAAGGCTCTTCTGAGAGTCTGAGCAAAATAGGTTGGGATTATTTTTCCAACTACATACCTACCCAAACCGTTTTAGGGGCTGTTTCACTGCACTCTGAGAGAATAGTTCAACCCTCCTACCTTAACCCCAAATTATCTGGTCAAATTCAGATTGCAGCTGGCTGTGACAAGGACAAATGCTTTAAATTTTTTATGCTGTGAAGTTTTATATCCATCCCTACAGAAGTCTCCTTCACACCCCAAAAGGAAAGAGGACAGGGAAAAAATCAAAGCTTTATGACAGAAAAATGAAAGCAGTTCTTAACACTGGAGACTATTGAATTTATCACCAGTTCATTCAAGCCAATAGAAAATGGCCAATGTTGCTAAGCACAACCATATAATAGAGGATATGAACTTTACTTCTCCTTCACTTCTCTCCCAAACCTAGGAAATGTTTTTGGGATAAGGAGAAAAATGCTCCTAAGAATAGATTCCAACTGCCTGTCCGCTACAAGCTCCTAGAGCAAAAGGGTATATGTTGTTTATGGGAACTAGAGGGAACCTTAAATTGAATATACTATTATGTTGTAAAATGAACAACACAACTGCCAGTTTCAGCTCCAAACGGAGAGCAGAAAACAATATAACTTACACATTTACAATAGGGGGAAAAGTTGGATAAACTGCAATACAACATTTTTTCTTAAAACCACCAGAGAACTCAGGTCACAGGGCAAATAATTATCTTCAAATCTAGAGAAAGACACTTGGTGGGAGAAATAGTAGTAACCAAGCATTTCCTTACCTGAAATAGATAACATCAAATGCCATGTAAGTCAGTTAAAGAAAATTGACCTAGAAATTGTCAATTGATTTCTAAATACTAAGTGAGGACCAGCATGGGAGTATGTGAAGTCTCTGAGGGTCACAGACATAAAGGAACTTGCACCCTCCTTCAGGCTTAACTCTAGAAACTCCACTAGATGTTCCCAGGGAAGATCAGTGGGAATCCAAAAAAGGTTGCCCTCTAGCGCCAGCTAAGAGAGGGAAATAGCAGTCCTTGCTGACATTTCAACTAGATCCATCTCTCTTAGTAAACAAAAGTCTTGATCTGCAGGAAGAAAGACAACAAAACCCATATCATGAAGTTACTGGTGGAAATCCACTGCAGCTGAGGAAAGCAAACAGGAAAACAAAAGCTATATGAAGGGGAGGGTGCAGGCATGTGTGCTAGGTCCAGCATTACATGTGGAAGAGAGGCATGAACACATGTGACGTCTACACCACCAAAACTCAGGCTCTCAGTGCTTACCAAAGATGAAGACGTGATCAGAACATCAGAGAATGCCCTTTCTGCTCCCCAGAACCATGCTAACAAATATTGAGTAAAAATACAGTGAATGACAGCAAGGGACATATCCTTCCTAGGGAGCAGTAGAAAGGGAAAATGCAAAGCCAGGTGGAAAGAACTAGATATATATGGGAAACAAACTGTCAAACTCAGCCCAACTTCTGAGTAGATTTAAGCAAATCTTCCACTAAAACATAGCAGAAGGAAAGATATAGACATACCCAAGCATAAAATCTATTTACCTAGGTTATTACTACCTTATACATAACCCAGCTTTCAAGTAAAAATTATGAAAAATACAAAAAGACAAGAAAATAAAACATTCTCAACAAACAAATTAATCTCCAGAACTAGAATCAGATATGACACGGATTTTGGAACAATAAGACCAATAATTTAAAATAACTATGATTGATGATCCACTGCCATGGCAACATGAGGTCTGAGGATATACTCCTCAGTGAAACTGGTGAAAGAATATAACTATTTAAACTCTTTGGAAATGGTCCTAAGGGCAAATAAAGAAACATTTCTTCAAGAATATCCACTAAACTTAATAAGAACAACGAAATCTGTGGCATTTGAACCAAGATTCTCTTCTTGTCTTCTCACTTCCAATTCAGCATGATGAAAACACTCCAGAAGGGTACAGCCAAAAACACAGGTCTCACTCTCTCCCACCAGCTCACACTTGGACAGTCACGCTATTTTTCCCAGACAGACATAAGTTCTCATCCTGCCTTGAGCTATCTGTTGCAGAAGCTAAATCCTGGAAGAGTGCAGCTGAGAGGTGAGGGCTTCCTTCTGCCCAGGCCCCACTCATTAGAAGGTGGCTTTACTTCTAGCATAACGTGCTGAGAACACTGGGGCACAAATTGCCTGGGAGGGGCAAGCTAAGAAGACATGAAGGTAATGCCCACTCACAGTCAAGTGCCCAGATCCTAAAGCAGAAGTTCTATTCAGAGAGAATTGTGCCACCATTCCCATCCCCAGCTCCAGAGCCTTGTGTAAGAGTTTTTGGCCAGGGAGTCATACTTGAAAACTCAGAGCTCTAAATCTCTTTCCAAAGGAACTGATTTCATTTGTCACTCAGTGTGGAGAAACTGAAGGCTAAGGTGCTATAAAAATGGAGGATGTAGTGAAAAGCAATTAAGGGGAAGTCAGTAGATTCATGAGAGATGCAAGCTAAATGTTAGACCAGCTAGTTGACCAGAGAGAACCAGGGAAAGACACAGCTAAGTAGAGTGCTCTTGGGGTCAAAGCAGATCTCGAACACTCACCTCAAAAACTACCTCTGCAGGCCGGGTACGGTGGCTTATGCCTGTAATCCCAGCACTTTGGGAGGCCGAGGCGGGCAGGTCACTTGAGGCCAGGAGTTCAAGACCAGCCTGGCCAATATAGCTAAACCCTGTCTCTACTAAAAATACAAAAATTATCCGGGTATGGTGGCACACACCTGTAATCCCAGCTACAGGGAAGGCTGAGGCACGAGAATTGCTTGAACCCGAGAGGCAGAGGTTGCAGTGAGCCGAAATTGCACCATTGCACTCCAGCCCGGGTGACGGAGCAAGACTCTGTTTAAAATTAAAAAATAATAAAAAAAGAAAAGCTATCTCTGCAAAGAAGAGCAAATTTAATACCATGAACCTGTGGAGCATTCTATGCCCTAGTGCATTGTCAAAAACAATAGAGCAATCAACCAGCAATTAGTGTAGCTCAACAGCCAGGTGTATCCAGGGAAAGAGATGGTGAAAGACAGAATTGCAAAAACCCAGATTGACTGTGTACAGACTTAAGGCTGTGCCCTATGAAGAGTGATGTAAGAGGCTTTACACAGCAGGAGTGTGGGGGAAAATATATTCTACAAATACATACTTGCTTTCTTTTCTTTTTTCATCTTCCATGCAAGACGAAATTATATAAAGTAATAATGATGACAATGGTTGTATTTATAATATTTATACATTATAACATTCATAGACATAATATGAAAACAATAATACCACAAAAAGTGGGAAACGGGAATAGAGCTATATAGAAGTGAGGTTTCTATATATCACTAGAGTTAATTAGTATCAATCTGAAGTAGATTCTGATAAGTTAATATATATATGCCAAATCCTAGGGAAGCCACTAAAAAAAATTCCAAAAATATAATGAAAACATTATTAAAGAAGTTAAAATGCTTCCTCAAAACATATTCACTTAATGCAAGAGAAAAGCAGGAAAAAAGCAAAAGAGAAACAAGAAAGACAGAAGACATACGACAGACAAAAGGTAAGTTGGCAGACATAAATCCAATTATATCAATAATAACATTAAATGTGAAGGATTAAACAATTCAAACAAGAGGCAGAGATTGTCAGACTGGATTTTTAAAAAGATCCAACTATATGCTGTCTACAGAAGACACACTTTAGATTCAAAGACACAAATAGGTTGAAAGTAAAAGGATATATAAACACACACACACATATACACATACGCACACATATATACATATATACTGTAAACAACAAAAATAAAGCTGGAGTAGATATACTATTATCTGACAAAATGGAATTTAAAATAAAAAATATTACTAGAGATAAAGAGTGATATTTTATGGTGATAAGATGTATTTAATCAGAAATACGATGCAATCTATCACAAGATGCAAGAGTATTACACATATATGCAATTAGCAACTGGGCCCCAAAATGAATGAAGCAAAAAGTGACAGAATTTACAGAAAAAAATAGACAATTTATCCACAATAATTGGAGAGTTCAATATTCTACTTTCAATAATGAATAGAACAACTAATCACAAGATTAAAAATAAAATTTGAACACTGAAAAAGTACTGTAAGCTAACTATATCAATAGAATAAAAACAATCCACCCTGTTCTCCAAAAATGCAGAAAATAGTTCAACAAAATCCAACACCCTCTCATAATTGCAACAACCATGCAACAAATTATGAATAGAAGAAAAGTTTCTCAACTTGATTAAGGGCATCTACAAAAATTCCACTGCTAATATCATACTTAGTGGTGAAACATTGGATGCTTCCCCCTAAAACATGGAAAAAGACAAGAATATCTGCTCTTATGACTATTCAACATCATACTGGAGGTTCTAGACAGGGCAATCAGGCAAGAAATGGAAAGAAAAAGCATTCAGATAGGAAAAGAAGATGAAAACATTTCTATTTGGAGATGATATGATCTTGTATTAATATTTAGAAAACAGTAAGGAATAAACTAATAAACTATTAAAATTAACATACAAGTTTAGCATGTTGTAGCATACAAAATCAACACACAGAAACCAATTGTGTTTGTATATGGAATCATTAATTGGACTGAAAATGCAATTAAGAATACAATTCAATTTACCATAGCATCAAAAAGAAAAAAATATTTAGGTATGAAATTCATAAAAGAAGTGCAAAATTTGTAACTTGAAAACTACAAAGCACTGTTGAAAGAAATTAAAGATCTAAATAAAAGGAAAGGCAACTTATGTTTAAGGATGGGAAGACTTAATATTTTTAAAATACTAATACTTTCCATTGATCTACAGGTTACATTCTATTCCACTGATCTAAGTGTCCATCCTTATGCCAGTACTGCATTGTCTTGATTGTTGTGCTTTGTAGTAAGTTTGAAATCAGAAGTGTAACTCTTTCCAACTTTGCTGCTTTGTTTCTTCTTGTTTTGTTTATTTTGAAAACTTTCTGATATTCAGGGTTCCTTGCAATGGCATGTGAATTTTAGAATTAGCTTGTCAAATTCTTTTAAAAAAATTCCAGTTGGGATTCTGATAGGGATTGCATTGAATCTATAGATCAATAAATTTAGTGTATTCCTTATTATTATCTATATACAAGACCATATAATTTCCAAACAGACATCATTTTTCTTCTTTCTTTCCCATCTGGATTTTTTAAAATTTCCCACTACTTTTATTTAGTACAGTAATCTAAGTTCCAGTCCATGAAGTAAGGCAAGAAAAAACAAATAAAAAACATACAAATGGGAAAAGAAGAAATAAAACCTGGTTCACAGACATGATTATCTATGTAGAAAATCCTAAAGAATTCTTGAAAAATTCTAGAACTCTTAGGTGAGTTTAGCAAGGTTACAGGATATGAGGTCAACCTGTCAATTTTATCCCTATATACAAAAAATGAAAAATTAGAATTTAAAATTTTTAAATGCCATTTACAATAGCACCAAAAAATGGATCACTTAGGTGTAAATCTAACTAAGTGTGTGCAGGACCTATTTACTGAAAACAATAAAACACTGATAAAAAGAAATTAAAGAAGACATTTTAAGAGGGAAACATTCTGTGTTTATAGATTGGAGGAGTCAGCATTATTAAGAAGTCAGTGCTTCTCAATTTGGTGTATATCCCAATGAAAATCAGAGCAAGCATTTTTTAAAATTAATTATTTATTTATTTTAGTTTAGTTTACTTTAAATTCCGGGATACATGTGCAGAAGGTGCAGGTTTGTTACATAGGTATACATGTGCCATGGTGGTCTGCATCACCTGTCAACATATGTCATTTAGGTTTTAAGCCCCGCATGCGTTACTATTTGCCCTAATGCTCTCCCTCCCCTTGCCCCCACCCTACAATTGGCCCCAGTGTGTGTTGTTCCCCTCCCTGTGTCCATGTGTTCTAATTGTTCAACTCCCACTTATGAGTGAGAACATGTGGTGTTTGGTTTTCTGTTCCTGTGTTAGTTTGCTGAGGATGATGGCTTCCAGCTTCATCCATGTCCCTGCAAAGGACATGGTTTCATTCTTTTTTATGGCTGTACAGTATTCCCTGGTGTGTATGTGCCACATTTTATTTATCCAGTCTATCATTGATGAGTAGTTGGGTTGGTTCCATGTATTTGCTATTGTAAATAGTGCTGCAATGAACATACGTGTGCATGTGTCGTTATAGTAGAATGATTTATATTCCTTTGGGTATATACCCAGTAATGGGATTAGAGCAAGCATTTTTGTAGATATCAACAAGTTAGTTGCAAAATTGAAATGAAATGTCAAAGGAAATAGAATAACCAAAACATACAGAAAAAGAAGGACAAAATTGGAGGATACACACTAACCAATTTCAATACTTTCTATAAAGCTACATTAAGCAAGATGGTTTGGTAACAGAAAAATAATAGGTACATGGGTCAATGAAACAAGACAGCTCAGAAATAAACCCCACACAAATACATTCTACTAATATTTGACAAATGCACAAGGGTAATTCAATGAAGAAAGAATTGTCTTTTCAACAAATGACACTGAAACAACTAAACATCTATCTGCAAAAACAAAAACAAAAACCTTATCTCATACATAATATCTTGCACAAAAATTAAATCAAATATATCAAAGACCTAAATGTAAAATGTAAAATTATAACATGTCTAGAAGAAAATATTGGAGAAAATCTATATGATCTTAGGTGTGGTGATGAGTTTTTGGATATAATACCAAAAGCTAACAACTTTAAAAACTGGATATCATAAAAATTAAGAACTTTTGCTCCATGAAAGACACTGTTATGATAGTGAAAATACAAGCCACCCACTAGAAGAAAATATTTGCACATCACATATCTGATAAAAGATTTTTATCCAGAAGAAATAAATGACTCTTAAAACCCAATAAAAGAAAAGCAAACCCCAAAAAAGGGTATGGGAAGTAAAGATATGAACAGAGACTTCATTAAAGTATATATTCAGACAACAAATATGCAGGTGAAAAGATGCTTAGCATCGTGAGTAATGAGGGAAATACATATTAAAAACACAGACAGATACTACTGTACACTTAGGATGGTAAAAAGTGAACAAACAAATAAAAATCCTCAAATGAAAAAATAACAAATTCTAGTGAGTCTGTGGAACAAAAGAAATTCTCATTCAATGCAAAATGTTACAGCCAGTTTAAATATCATTTTGACAATTTGTTATAAAGTTATACATACAATTGCCATACAATCCAGCAATGCCACTTCAAGGTATTTACCCAAGTGAAATTAAAATGTATGTTCATACAAAAACCTGTACCGAAATGTTCATAGCAGCTTTATTCATAATTTCTCCAAACTGGAAATATCCCAGGTGTTCTATAGCTGGTGAAAATATAAACAAATTGTGGTATATCTGTACAATGGAACACTATTCAATAATTAAGAGGAACAAACTACTGATTCAAATATGCATCTCAAATGTATGTTGCTAAGTGAAAGAAGCCAGATTCAAAAAGATGTTTATTGTACAATTTCATTTACATGACATTATGAAAAGGCTAATTTATAGGGATGCAAAACAGAGGCTGTCAGGGGTAGAGATGGGAAGATGGGTTGACTACAAAAGCACCACACAAAGGAGATTTCAGGATACTAAAACTCTTCTGTATAGATACTATGGTGGTAGATGCACGATTTTGTGAATGTGTTGAATTCCACAGAACCGCGAAAACATGAAAGGTGACTTTCGCTTTATGTCAATTAAAAATGTAGGGGGAACCCAAAATGGAAAGCATACTGTGGCACATGAATCTCACTGTATCACAGATGTATGACATAACTTCACTAAAAAGGGTGTGGGAAAAAGGAGCTGACCTAATTTGCTTTAGAAACCACTGTTTTGACTGCATACTGTAAAGCTCAAGAAAAAACTGTACATAATGTTGTATTCTGGTTGGGAATTTTATTTCTCATGGGGTACATGATAGCCATTTTAAACTACTTTATACACTAGAATTAAATAAGTAAATAAATGATAGACAAGAAGAACCAGGTTTCTCACTGCCAGAGATAGAAGGTGAAAATAAGCAAGAGATGAGAAAGCTAAATGAATACTTGTGGTAATGGATTAGAGTCAATGTGTCAGTATGAGCTTATATATGTGTATATATAATTAATATATGTGCAAGTATGGTGTATAAACAGTTTAATATACATATACACATGTATCTACTTGTTCTATCAACTGAGAAGTCCTAGAATCAATGACACCCCAATAGTAACCAGCACAATCAATGCCCAGATCTTAATTACTAAATATGATTATCCAATTAAAGTAACGAAGACTCCCTGGATAAATGGCTGATGATGGGGCTGGGAAAAGGAAGATAAAAGATGAATCTGGTACATCTTGTAGTGCCAGAAAGCAAGGAGACAGAAAAAGGATGAAAGAAAGCCCACCTGAAAGAGCTCCCAATGGCCAAGGCTCAAACAATTTGAACAGCAATAGCAATAACAAATGATAGTATTGGATTACAGCCCAAAGAATTTTTACAAATCCGTGAGTCATACTGACAGAAAGAAATAATTGTATCAATAAATAAATGGGACAGGGGAGAATGGGAAAGTCTTCTTACAGGGTAATTTGAAATATTAAATGTAAAAGGAATGAGGGATATTTTTTAAAAATCACCATCAGCACATCATAGTAGTAATTGCTGAAGGCAAAATTCACAGTATATTTGCGTAGTCTTAAATTATCTGCCCCCAAATATTTATTGATTACTGTAGTTGTTTTCAAGCATGTATTCACAAATTCATTGACACTCCTCTCTCCAGGAGGTAGAGTTTAATTCCCCACCTTTTTAGTATGGGTTACATTTAGAAACTAGCTTCTAACAAATAAGAGTACAAATAAGAGTATGAAAAGGGAAAAGTAGTAACTTTACAAGTGGAGAAACCCAGAAGAGAACCTTAACCAAATGATCAAAGTTAACATCACCAGTGATAATTCGTTCTAATATCATATAATCCTGACATTAGATGAAAAGGGCACTTTACCTCTGTAGTATTCTTTCTCAAAATCAAAAATCCCAATCTAATCATAAGAAAATATCAGAAAACCCAAACTGAGGAACATTTTACAAAACACCTGACTCTTAAAATGTGTCAAGGTAATGAAAAACAAGGAAAGACTAAGAAACTGGCACAGGGTAGACTAAATAGACATGTTAGCTAAATGCAACATTGTTTCCTGAATTGAATCCTGGAACAGAAAAAGGACATTAGTAGAAAACCTGGTGAATAAATCGTTTTTATTTAATAGCAGTGCACAAAAGGTAACTTCTTAGTTTTTATAAATGTATCATAATTACTAGGCAAAGTTGGGTGTAAGGTATATGGAAATTGCGGCATTCCTTATAGCTAAAGTTATTTCAAAATGAAACGTTCAAAAAACAGACCAGACTTTTTTTCCCTTCTCTTTGGGTGCCTTTGGTACAGACTGAATCTTAAGAACTCAAAATAAAACTCTAAATGAAAGAAAGTGACCTAATAGTTGAGGAAATAAGTGAACATGAACATGTCATTAAAGAAACTTATTATCTAGTGAGAAAGGGGGGGTTGACAGATCACAATTGACAGCAATTTCTAGAAAAAATGAAACAATTCCATACTTATATCAAAAATTGAAACTACTTACTAAACTAGCTGCATACATATATATGTTTGTGTTATATGTATATATGCATGGACCTATTCTCTAAATAGTGTTCTGTCACTTTTTTCACTAAAAAATACAGCTTTAATAAAATTTCATGTCACTACATGTGCGTAATTTTACTCCTTTTTATATCTGAAAAATTTCCACACTATAATTTATTTAACAATTCCCATATTAATGGAAATTTTAATGTTTTCCACCAACTTGACATTTCCACATTGGAATGGTTTACAAAGTTGAACCAGATATAGTTTTTGTCCTTGTGGCACTTCGAGACTAGTGAGGGATACACAGTAGAAAGTCAACAAAACAGGGTGGAAGTATTAGGATGGGTAAATACGGGGTCTAAAGAGTCATGTGGCACTGACAACTAATGCAGAATCAAGAGGTCAGCAAAGCTTTCTTTGCATTACAAATTGAATTTTTAGAAGCACCTGATCTGCAGCAACAGCATACTCTCCCCCACAACTGTGCTTCTGCCACAGGGAAGAGTTGCCTGGCCAGCTGAGATGTGCTTTTCCACCAACCCAGCATGATCCTCTACATAGATGCAGACCTCAAGCCTTAAGAAAAGCAATCTCAAAAATCTTGCTGAGGTGAATCCTGAGCATGCTGTTACATATTAAAAGTCTAAGCAGTCAGGCATGATGGTCAGGCCTATGATTCCAGCACTTTGGGAGGCCGAGCGTGAGGATGGCTTGAGCCCAGCAGGTTAAGGCTGCAGCGAGTTGTTATGCCACTGCATTCCAGCTTGGGCAACAGAGTGAAAATCTGTCTCAGAAAAATAAGTGTAAGCAAACCCACTCAGGGATATTTGAAATGGCAGTAGTTACAACACAGCACTTTAGGTTCATAGCAATTCATAAGCATTATGATCTGGATAACTAGAAACTTCTTGCCACAATCATCTACAATGTATGCAGCATTTAGCTGTGAGTTCAGGCAGTGTGCAGAATCATGTGGAAAAGATCATAAGTATCATACAAGCTGTGCTTCAAGTTATATTCACTTACCTAAATGTGGCCAATGACTTTTCTGGATATTTTGCAGAATTTGTGAAATGTATTGTTGCCAAACTTGAAAAACATACCATTATGTCAGGGAATGTGGTGATGGGGGATGGCAGAAGAATTTCTTCTTTCTGGAGCACAATCTAAGTAGAAATAAGCCCAGGCTCTGTGTGTACCAGTTGCACCAAAACATGGCTACCCTTGGTTGTGCAAAGTGATGGAATGTACTGAATCTGCTTTCATTCTGAAGGGGCAAATCATCTCAGATGGAGGCTGCTGCAGTGCACACTTTAGGATCTGGTAGCTAAAGCTTTGGATCTGGGGAAGATTTTGCCATGTAAGGAGTGATACTTTCAAGCCGTACAGATCATGCTAAAGAAGTGATAGATAAGAATGGTCAGCTCAAGTTCTATGGGATGAGCCTTGAAACAGCAATGAAAAAAAATATGCAGGAGGAGTTGGTAAATATAGAGTATCAGAATGCAAGACTATGGAAGGAACATAGAAAACACTATTCTGGATACTATGGTCTTATATAAGAGCTTTCTGGATACTCGAATGGTAAAATGCTGACTGCTTTCTCCTCCTCTCACATAACCTGGAGGACTTTGGACTTTGGAACTATTTCTAGTGCTCTCTTGGTGCACAAAAACAGGACATTGATTGGCTCAGAGGCCCAGGGTTTCTACTCTCCAGAACTCATACCCTTATTGTTAAAATTAATGTGTACACCTTTTTCTTTCCTTTTTAAAAAGATACAGTTTTTACTTCAGTAGAACGCTATTTTCAAAAATTTACTTATATTTAAAATCTACTCTGACTGACTTAATTTCAAAGGCAGCTGAGTGTTATATTGACACACTGAAATTGCGCAGGAACAAGGATGAAGGTGAAGGCCTGTATCACCTGACTCTTTGTCAGGTGTGTACCAGTGAGCTAACTAATCTCTACTGTGAGTATTTAGGAAGACAAGGTCAATAACCTTTGCCAATAGCTCCATAAACATAGTATTAGTATTGCTGTGGCTATGTGTAAAGCAGAATAAGTAAAGGAGAGTACAATAAAACTTCTGCTTCAATTTTGTGCAGGCAAAATGAAGTTTGTCTGTGAGCCAAATGGCAAATAGCTCTTTCTGAGACCCTGAGATGCCTGAGAGACCCACTATTTAACAGTACTAGAACCACCAAAGAAGCATAATAGCTGGAGCCTGATGCTTGCCCCCTACCCTCAACTCACAGCTGACCATCTTTCTGGTTAGATACCCTCCACTCTCAACACACACACACACACACACACACACACACACACACACATGGAAAGGTACAAGGTAACCTTTGTTAAGGGTTACACGAAAGGTGCAGATCTCATGTGCAGCAATGACAGAGGAGGGAGAGATCACTTCCAGCTTCAGAGGCTGGATGATCAGGTCTTGGCCTCTAAGAACGAGCAGGACCAGGATCTAGGAGGAAGAGGAGGGCAATCAGGAAGAAGAAAATGGCAAACAATGACAAAGAGAAAAGTATAAGGCATGCTTGGGCACAGTGACTAAGGGTTTAATACTATTATTTTTAAATTTTTAAATTTGATCTCACTGTTTCTGTAGACACTGAAGTAAGGGTTTATTTTGGATGGGGCAGAGAAGGAGATGATGAGGCTAGAAACATGTCCTGAGGCTCAATTCTGATGGAGGCTGAATGTCAAGATAAGGAGTGTAGGATTTATGTGGTGAGTGGTGGGGTTACCATCCAGGGTCACTGAGCAGAAGAATGACCATTGAAAGCAGGGACAAGGTAATGTGTAAGGTGGATTAAAGCGAGAGAGGGAGGCACTGGAGGCAGGAAGTCCAGAAGTGAAGCAATAAGGGCCTAAATCTGTACATGGATATTTATAGCAGTTCTTTTCATAATTGCTTAGAGCTGGGTACAACTCAAATGTCCTTCAGCAGGTGAATGAATAAGCAAACTGTGGAATAGCTAAATAACAGAATACTACTCAGCAGAAAGAGAAGAATAAACTATTGATACATGCAACAACTTAAATGAATGTCCAGGGCATTATGCTGAGTGAAAGAAGCCAATCCCAAAAGAAGCCAGTGCACAGAAATTTGAAAATGAAATCATTTACATAATATTCTGAATAAGACAAAAGTATAGTAATGGGGAATATATTAGTGGTTGCCAGAGTTTAGGGAAGGCAGTAAAATAGGACTACGAGAGACAGCATGCAGGAGTTTCTGCGGGTGATTGAACTGTGATCTGATTGCAGTGGTGGTTAAACAAATCCATACATTGGTTAAACTTCATAGAAGTGTACACACACACAAAGTCCATTTTGCTGCTAATAATTTTTCTTTTAAAAGATCAGAGTTGTTCCTCACTGAATTGGTTACATTTAAAAGAGTGGAAACATTTGGTGATAGGTAATGATTAAATCTTTATAATTTGCTAGTTATATTTATATTAAAAAGCTCTCTCTCAAACAATAGAACATTTATCCCTCAAATGTGGAAGAAATTTGTCATGCTTCAACTATGAATCATTAAGTCCAAAAAATATTTATTTTTTCCAACCATTCCTTTCTCCTCTCTGGTGGGTGTTATTGTTGACTGAGGTATCCTGCTGTGACCACCCTAGACAAAAGACCCCCTCTGCCTTCTTCTGACTCTCCAGCTGGCTCCATTGGCCAGAATGCCACTCCAGGCACCACCATCCTTCCAAGTACCAGTGGATTCTGAGTTTCAGGGATATCAGTTTCCTGTTTAATATTAGTTTTTACAGCAATGTTGTTCTCTTTGCTTTCTAATCATAACAATTATGCATGTCAATAGTTCTTTTAATGGGACACAGTGGATGATACCAGACTATCTCCAGAGTGCCATGAATGAATGAAAATGCCACGCAAAGAAGCCTCATGCCTGATGGTGAGATACAGGGAACTCTTTCTTTTCTGAGCGTTTCATGAATATATGAGTTATTTCCCAACAACAAAATGTTTTCCAAGAAACATTTTTCTTTGAGTTCCAAAAGAAGTTTACTCAGTGGAAAGCAAGCTTTTCTGTGGACTTATCTGATTAACAAGATACTGAATCCTACAGGGGAAATGGGGAGGAAGTCTGCCTGAAGTCTCCAAGTGAAACCTTAGTGGATGCCACCATCAATGAAAAAGATCAGACATCGAACACTTGATAACTTGAGTTCTGCCAGAAATAGAAAGAGTAGTAGATTACCTATACAAAATTGCCAACAAGAGAAAACTGGGCCTCCTTCCACACATTAATTTGGGAGTCAATTTTTTAAGTGCCGTTTGGTAAGATTTTTAAAAATTCTAACACATCAATATGTTGTGAATACTGTCATTTCATTTCCAGCCATTAGAAAACTTTTCCAAAGTCTTACACATTGATATAACTAATTTATCCTCCATATTAAGTGTTACATATTGCTTATGAGGCATCCGTTTTCTGATACCATTTTTAAAAGTACGCTGATCGCTGAAAACATAGAACACAACAGAAAACTATTCAAAAGGACTAGTCAAATCCTCCACTTTCAACCTTAGATTCTTTTCCAGCCCCGCTTCCCGATCTACCACCTTTGCCCATTTCAATGCTGGATAGGATTCCAGGGGAAATGGTGGACTGTAGGGGTCTTGGAGGAGGGGAGGTGAGATTATTGGGAGCCGGAGAAAGAGATGATTCCCCAAAGAAGGAGAAATGATCGATTACCCCTAAAAGGCTGATCCTCCTGGTAATCTGAGAAAGGCGAATAAATACTCCAGGGAGAAGATAACAGTTTATTGTCTCTGATTGGCAAATACGAAAAAAGATTGACAGTATCAAGTGGAGGGAACGCAGAGGGCGGGCTGCAGTGTTAATGGGAGGGGTAACTGGGGACTCGAGCTCAGTGATGACGCGACTCTCACGTGACCAGGAGTCGACGTGTGCAGAAGTCCTTATAGTCCAGGGCCTGTTTCCCTGTAGCAGCTCCCTATTGCTGGAGAAGGAGAAAAGTGCCCAAGATCCTTTCAGGTTAGTATAAAGGTGGGCGCTGACCTGGAGACCCTGGGGTCGAGGAGGCTGAGAGCAGAAAGCAAGCGGGGCCGGCACTGCTTTCCTCACTGCTGTTCCGCCAAACTCCCATTTTGTGCAGGAAATTTGGGGCTGTTTGGTGGGGGATGGCGGGTGGAGAGAGAGAAGGGTAGTCAATTAAGGGTCCTGAGAGAGAGACATAGAAACTGTTTGGAAGAAACTTGCTTTTCCTACTCCCTGCTTGCAGAAAAACGGTGGGCACGGATGAGGGCGGGGTTGCCATAAAAGGAGGGCGAGGATGAGGACGTGGGAAACTTTACACCAACAAGGCCTAGAATCATGAAAGGGACCCGTGATCCAGGTACTAGCCTGCTCACCAAACACTCCCATCTGTCTGCAGGATATTTGGTTTTTTGGGCGCGACACAAATCGAGGTGAGGGAAGAGAGAGGAAAATCCCCTGAATCCCTGCAGGTCAGTTTTTGTAAAGGTGCAATTGCTTCGGGTCTCTTTGGGTGGGGGTGGAAGTGTGAGTGACACCAAAGCACATCCCGGGGTCGCAGCAGCCTCTCCCCATCCGGATTAAGCGCCAGAGGCCGGTGCCGAGCCTGCAGCGGAAATGAGGCGGGGGAGGGGGAGGTTTAAGAGACGCTGAACTGGGAGGGGAGACCAGAGACTGGACCAACCCTCTCAGGTGAGAGGCTGGAGGTTGAGAGGGCTTGGGAAAGTCTGAAGGGCGGGAGTGTTGGAAACCAGAGGCGGGAGAAGGGTTAATTGCTTCCGTACTGCTCCCATTTCAGTATTAGGAGAAGCTTGTAGCAGGGCCTGCTGGGAAGATGGTGGGCAGGAGCAGGAGGAGAAAGATGGAGCTGGAACTAAAGGGGGCGGGAAGGGAGGTGGAGTCAGGGGAGTTCTGAGCCTGAGGATCCAGCTTTCTCTAGTTGGAAAACTTTTGACAATTAGGGTACTGAGTCAGAAAAGGCCAGTCGCTATGGGACCCCATACTCTGGTTGCTGGTCTGTTTGCCTGGAATCTAGTAGTTTTGTTTCCTTGTTTTCTAGGATTAATTTATTCAAAAAGGAAATTAAAAATACTCAATATGCAAAAGTCTTGTGAAGAAAATGAGGGAAAACCACAGAACATGCCAAAGGCCGAGGAAGATCGCCCTTTGGAGGATGTACCACAGGAGGCAGAAGGAAATCCTCAACCTTCCGAAGAAGGTATAAGCCAGGAGGCAGAAGGAAACCCCAGAGGAGAGCCGAATCAACCTGGCCAGGGATTTAAAGAGGACACACCCGTTAGGCATTTGAACCCTGAAGAAATGATAAGAGGAGTAGGTGAGCTTGAAAGGCTTAGGGAAGAGATAAGAAGAGTAAGAAACAAGTTTGTGATGATGCATTGGAAGCAAAGACATTCACGCAGCCGTCCTTATCCTGTGTGCTTTAGGCCTTGAATTCATTTTTGCCTAATATTAAAATCTGGCCCCAGCTTTCTTTCTGTTAGCATTTTCTGATGTATCTTTGACCTCCATTTTACTTTTAATAATCTGATGAAATTTTGTTTTAGATAGTTTCCTTGGTACCAGCACCTCATTGGATTTTGGATTTTGACCCATTTTCCAGGTCTATTTTTCAATTGGAAACTTTCATACATTTGCATGGGAATGTGTTCATTCCATGTTGTAAAGTGAAACATAACAGGTTATGGCAAAGCAGCATATTTAATATCAGCTCACATATATAGGATAAAATTCCAAACTTTGTGTGTGTGCGTGTGTGTATACATACATCCATATAACATATATCAAAAACTTAACCAAGCTTATTTCTGTGTGGTGTGAAATTTTATTTGTTTTCTTCTTTTTATTCTTTTTGCTTATATTATATGTGCTTTTTAATGAACGCGTGTCTCACACACAAAAAGAATTAAGGATTTTTTTTACAAGTAAGAGTCAAATAATTTGCAACCAGCTTATGAGGGCAATGGGGGCACCTAAACTCTTGATGAAAGAACAATAAAAAAGAAATGTAAACCTCAAATTACCTCTGGATCTCTTAGCCAGAGGAATAAACTGGCAATTATTACAGATACACACGTTTAAGACTCAGTCTTTTCATGGGGAAAATATTTGCTTCACGGGGCTGCAGTGGGGAAGAAATGAGGCAGTAACAGTTGTGCTCAGTGGGATCTCATTCCCACCCGTGCGTACGGAATCCCAACCCACTATAGAAGCACCAATATTTAAGGGAGGGCCTGGCATGACGCGACTTGTACTACCTACAAGTCCAGTAGGCAGAGGTGGGGGCTTCCCTATCAGTCCTCTGCTAGTGAACCCTATCTCCTCCCTTGGGTCCTGCCATGCCTGCCTAACATTGCTGCCTCTTCTGCTGAATGCTGTGCTCTCTGCTGGCCCCACTCCTGCTGATGCACTGCAGTCCTTGAGGGCCAAAACTCCACCGAGTTCCCTGGAGTCCTCAGTAGGTTGAACTCTCACTGTCTTCTAAAGCTTCTCTCTGCTTTATAGTGATACTTAACACAGGTGGGACTTCTCTAGGGTTGCTTGGGCCACAATGTCCTTCGGAGCCCTTAGCAAAACAACCCCTTCTGTTTTCAATCACAAGACCCTTCCTCTCCACAGGAGTCAGATGTGATGACTCCATTTGGGATTTGGACTGGGGTATAAGTTTGAGTCAAAGACATCATGTTGTAATCACAGTTTTTGCTCTAAGTCTAAGGAATGAGGATTTGTCCTCTTGGGATGATCTCTTCCTGAAGGCTCCTGGGCAGGCTTTACTAGTTCAGAAGACTGTTGGGGAACATATATAAATTACACAAAGTGATGCAGGGAACAGATTTAAGGAACAGTCCCCTTAATTCCATCTCTTCTCCTGTTGACCTGTGGTTAAAAAAAACTTTCAAAGTCGGTAAGAACCTTATAAATGTACTTGAAGTAGAATACTATTATATAAATGTTAGAGATTATATTTCCCCTGTAGAACAAGCAAAGACTACCTCTTCCTCTTGGTATCCCACATATGGATACTTGTAGGTGTTTAGCTGGCACATTGTGTTTTAATATTTAATTGATTTTTTGATTGCTACTAAGAGCTAGCAGGTTTGTCCAAATCAGATTACTTGCTGAATAATCTACAAGTATTTTTATTTCTCTAGAGTTATGACAAGCAATTCCAAGAAGAAACAGGGCAGAGAATAGATTGTACTCCAAATGTTTTATTATCAAAGTATTTCATAATAATCACCTGCATCAGAATCTGCTGGGGAGTGTCTTGAAAATGCTGATGTCTGGGCCCCACATAAGGCCCACTGACCCACATTTTCTGGAGGTAGGCTGTAAAATTATAGCTTGCAAACTCCTGCAGGTGATAATGATATGGACTGAAGAATGAGAACCACTAGTAATACAATATGCTTTTCGTTATTACAAATATTAACTACAAAATAATTGGCAGGAAATCTTGGTGAATGCTTGCTGACATTCAGGAAATAGAAGGCCTATACAAGCATTTACTGTTTTAAGTATGAATTTTTAAAGGAAAAGATGGACACATCTATACATAAAATTTGTAAGGTTCCTGTTAACAAAGAAAGACAAGATAAAAAACTAGGGGGAGGAATGTAACATAAGATGCCTTTTTATTGAGTGAACACCATGTTTAGCCATGCATTGCCTCCTCCCAGTATGAGTAAAATGTATCAGAAATAAATTCAAAATTACCTTTTAGTAATCATCTCAAAAAAACAATTGAGCCAACCCTGCACCCTTGGCTTTCTTCTGTTTCTATTTTTTCACTATATGATGTCATTTTCAGGGAATCTTCATGTCTCCAGACCATTCTTCAAGGTGATGGCAGCCTGATAGGTGCTGGTCGAACTGGAATTCTAACTGGAGTGAGATAAAGTTCCAGGTTCACCAGAACCAGTTTTACGAGAGGATAAATCCTCCCCCCAGCCCTCAGAGAGTGGTGCTCAGACAGGATGTTAAAGGGTTGGCCCGAGCAAGACTTCTGACTTTGTCCTTCCACTCTAGTCTGCAGCAGGTACTAGGCTCTCCTAAGGCTAACGGCCAGGCTATCCTGAACAGACATATGTGGAGGAGGATGACTGTCCTATTTCAGGTCAGAGCACTTTGCCTTTCCCTCCTTCTCCCTTTCTCTTCTGGGGAACATTTTCTAGGGGAAAAGAAAAAGCTCCATAACTTTCCAGTTGAAAACATTGGTTGGGACAATCTTTGAGCAAGCAGATGTCTGAACAGGTCTGACCAGGTAACTTGGGGTTGAAGCAGAAGGGTCTGACCCTTCTCTCAGAGTCCAGTGAAGTAGTCCACAAGACAACTGGGGCAAAAACAGAGTTAGACAGCACACAAAACCTCACCCATCCCTCTCCCACCCACCTTGTGCAGACTCCTAGAAAGGCCTCGATGTGCCCTGGCCTTTTGGTTGGTTCTGCAAGGACTTTAGCTCTGTGTCTTCCTGGTGCAGAGCATCTGATGCCTGAGCCAGCCCAGGCCCTGAAGCACAGGAGACACCAGGTAAAGGGAACTTGCAAAGACATGTGGTCTTATAACTCAGGAGAAAATGGGTGTCCCCTCCTATCTGAAAACTCACTTGCACTGCAGGCCCAGCTCACGACTTGGGGGTCAGGACAGTCAACTGCGAATTGGTGTGAAGATGCCTTTTAAAGGCATTGATCATGCAGAAAGTAATCCAACTGTGAGCCTTATTCTTTAGGTCTGTCATCTGAGGAAACATTACGAAATTTCTGACAGCCTAAAGGATTGTTTGAACAATAAGACAAAGATGAAATTCAAATCCTTGGGTTTAGGAAGGAAAAAAGTGATTTAAGTATATGGCCGTAGTGTCGGATAAACCTGGGTTCCAGTTTGGGCTCTTCTCCTTATTGGTATGTGACCTTGTATAAATTATTTATCCTCTTTCTTGGAGGATAACTACCTTCTCGGAGACCTGGCCATTCATGGGCCCCCCAGACATAAGACTGTTAGATCAAACAGAAAATGTCCTCTCCACCACCATCATTGCTGTCAACATCATCATCATCATCATCATCATCATCATCATCCAGGGATGGTGTTGAGAATCAATGGATTCTGGTTGGGGACAGGTCACATACTGAGAAGATTTGACATAATCAGTTACTTTGCCCTGGAAGTCCATCATCTAAAAAGGTGGACCCAATATAATAGGAAAAGGGCCGGGCGCGGTGGCTCAAGCCTGTAATCCCAGCACTTTGGGAGGCCGAGACCGGCGGATCACGAGGTCAGGAGATCGAGACCATCCTGGCTAACCCAGTGAAACCCCGTCTCTACTAAAAAATACAAAAAACTAGCCGGGCGAGGCGGCGGGCGCCTGTAGTCCCAGCTACTCGGGAGGCTGAGGCAGGAGAATGGCGTGAACCCGGGAGGCGGAGCTTGCAGTGAGCTGAGATCCGGCCACTGCACTCCAGCCTGGGCGACAGACCGAGACTCCATCTCAAAAAAAAAAAAAAAAAAAAAATTATTGTTGTATAGTACTGCATAGTGTGAATATATAAAAATTTGGTATATCTATTCAAGATGTTATTGGACATATGAGTTGTATCCATTTTTGTCTATTATAAATATAACTACTGTGAGCATTCTTGTGAAAGCTTGTTTGTGAATATATGTTTTCATTTCTCTTGGGAAATACTTAGGAGTGGAATTTCTGCATTATAGAAAAGGCAAACATTTAATTTGATATGAAATTGCTAAACAGTTTTCCAAAGTGGTTGTACCATTTCATACTACCAATGTATGAGAATCTCAGTTGTTCAGCATCCTCAGCAAAGTATCAATGTCATGAAAGAAAGATGGATAGAGAACTGTTCTAGATTAAAAGACATACCAACTACATGTAGTGTTTGAATAAGGATTGTAGGTTATATAATGGTATTATATAAATTTTAAATTTTATGAATGTGATAATTGTATTGTTGTTTAGGAGAGTGTCCTTGTTGTCAGGAGATAAAATGCTGGAGTATTATGATGATGTCTACATCGTCTATAGTTGGTTTTCAAATAGTTCAGCAAAGTTAAATATATATATTATATATTTATATATATAGAGAGAGAGAGAGATAAAGCAATTGGCAAAATATTAACTGGCGAACACAGTCTAGATGAAGAAATTTAAAGTATATTTCAATTTACTTTATTATCCTTGAAACATTCTGTCGGTCTGAATTGTTTTCAAAACAAAACTTTGATGGGGAGGGAGGCAATGATATCTGTCAGCCTTCCAGAAGAAAAGGTGGTTGAATGAGAACAAGCATAAGATTGACAAATTAGGTTATATGAAATCATGAAAAGATAGCTTGCTGTAATACCTTTATAGAGTAACAAAAAGAGAGAGACAGCAGGTTGATGCCTGCTTCTGGTGGTAGTTTAAGAAATCATTCTATAGGCCGGCTTATTGAAACAGACCACCACATGTCATCAAGACTTTTTGTAAGAATTAAAATAGCAGTATTTATATATTATAGATATGATCTGATTCCTGTGGGAAGAAGAGAGTTGGGGAGCTTGAGAATTTCTTAATATCAATTTAGGTAGACTGGAAGCAACCATAAAGAATTATGACAAAAAAGATAATGTTCTAGTGACAATGTGTGAGCTGCTTTGCCAGCAACGAGAACATATATTGATATATTGGTCACAGGGACCAAGGCTGGCCTTGTCCCATTCAACCACCATCTATTATGGGATGAAAACAGTGATCTGCAGCTCCAGAACAAGTGTTCAGAAAGAGAGTGGAAGGAAACTTAAGAATGATAGGAATGGAGTATCGGGTGGTGTGAAGATGTAGGAAGGATGGGAATAGAGCAAAACTCCAAAGTAAAAGTAACATAATCTGTATTTACACAAGGACCAGAGGTGAAACTGGATTCAGACTAAAAATGTATCAGGGATATAGTATAGTAATCCCTCAGGACATAAAGTTGTTTCCCAAGAGCTATGTTTTTCCTCCAATCTTCTAAACATTCCACAAGTGGAGTTCATCTCCAAAAACAGCTGATATAAGAATACATGAAAGTATTCTCCACAAGTCACTTTCTTTTTGTCTTACAGAAGTCTACTTTTGCAGAATGAGGATTTCCCAAAGAAATATCAATTTCATAGTGTTGTTTTAAGGATTATTGAATGTGATATCTTTTTATATGGTATTCTGGAGTCATTCTTTTATGTGATGGGACAATACTTCAGGTAAGGACACCAGGAAGGAGCTGTTGCAGTAGTTTATGGGAGGTAAAAACAACAGGTCTTGGTGGTTGATTGGATGTGAACACTAAGAAAGTCTGGCGTGGGGAACTAGTTGAATCTTGGTGTCATTAATATAGATAGAGACCCAAAGTGAGATTTGAGGTGCAGTGAGAGAACTGAAAGAGAAGATTATATTTACTTCAAAGTGAGATATTTGAGTGTCAAAGTTCAAAATAAGTTGGGTAAAATATTATGGAGCTCAAAAGAGAGATATATGCTGGAGATGCAGATTTGGGAGTCAACGCTTAATGTGGTACTGAAAACCATAAGATATTTGAACATTGTGGTAGGCTAATGATGTCCCCCAAAGATATCCACGTCCTAATCCTTGGACGAGGTTAATTTTATCTTATGTGGTAAAAGGGACTTTGCAGATGTGATTAAGTTAAAGATCTTGAGATGGGGAGATTACTCTGGTGGGCCCTAAATACAATCACAAGTGTCCCTTATAGAGAGAGGCAGAGGGAGATTTCACTTCAGAAGTAAAAAACCCAATACAATAATGGAAGCAGAACCTATAGTAATGAAACCACAAGCCAAAAAATGCTGCCAGAACCAAAGCTGGAAGAAGAAAGGTACAGAAGGAACCAGCCCTGCCAACACCTTGAATTTAGCCTTGTAAGACTCAATTTACAGTTCTGTCTTCCAGAACTGTAAAACAACAAATTTCTGTTGTTTTAAGCCACCAAATTGATGGTCATTTGTTACAGCAGCAATAGAAACCTAATACAAACATCTTGAGAAAGAAGAAAAGGTCTATGAAAGAATACCTGAAGGGTACTGATATTTCAGTTGGGTTACAATATAGTTTATTGGCTATGACCACAAGCAGTGGTGTCAAAGAGATCTGTATTCAAATTCAACTCTATACTCACTAGCTATGTGACTTTGTACAAGTTACTTAAATGATATATTGAGTTTTTCTACCTGTAAAATTGGGATAATAATAGCATATACCTCAAGGGACTTTTGTCAGGATTAAATGCTAATATTCAATTAATGTACTTTGTACATAGCAAGTGATTCATAAGTGGTTGCTTTGGAGATGCAAGTGTGTTAGCATGATTTACAGCTGATAATCACTGTGTAGTTAATAAATGTTTTTAATGTGGCGATAAACCAACACTGAATGCTATTCTTTTAGAGAAGTTGTATTGAATTATCCATCTCAGTTCAGCAATGTAAGAGACTATATGAAGGCTTGGGACCAAAGCCTGCATTGTTAAAAATAATGCATCTGGGCTGGGCGCGGTGGCTCACGCCTGTAATCCTAGCACTTTGGGAGGCCGAGGTGGGTGGATCACGAGGTCAAGAGATCAAGACCATCCTGGCCAACATGTTGAAACCCCGTCTCTACTAAAAACACAAAAATTAGCTGGGTGTGGCGCTCCTGTAGTCCCAGCTACTCGGGAGGCTGAAGTAGGATAATCGCTTGAACTGGGAGGCAGAGGTTGCAGTGAGCCAAGATAGCCCCGCTGCACTCCAGCCTGGTGACAGAGCAAGACTCCATCTCAAACAAACAAACAAACAGATAAATAAATAAATAAATAAATAAATAAATAAATAAATAAATAAACAATGCATCTGGCCAGGCATGGTGGCTCTTGCCTGTAATCCCAGCGCTTTGGGAGGCCAAGGCGGGTGGATCTTTTGCGGTCAGGAGTTTGAGACCAGCCTGGCCAGCATAGCGAAACCCCATCTCTACTAAAAATACAAAAAAAAAAAAAAAAGAAAGAAAATTAGCCGGGTGTGGTGGCACATGCTTGTAATCCCAGCTACTTGAGAGGCTGAGGCAGGAGAATCACTTAAGTCTGGGAGGTGTGGAGGTTGCCAGAGCCAAGATCACATCACTGCACTCCAGCCTGTGGTAGAGGGAGACTCTATCTCAAATAAATAAATAAATAAATAAAGCATCTATGTGGACTGCTCTCTCTCTCTCTCTCTCTCGCTCTCGCTCTCGCTCTCGCTCTCGCTCTCTGTGAGTGTGTGTGTGTGTGTGTGTGTGTGCATGTGTGTGTTGCATTTGTACTTTTGGGACCAAACAGGCCAAAATGCAGCTTGTTGAGGATTTGAGACAGTAGTAAAATCTTTTTCTACTTTGATAGTTACTTTATATCTGTGAGAACAATGCCACATTCTCTATTAAGGTCTTTCTCCTTTCTCCTCTTCTTAGAATTTTCAGGTAACATTTACATTGAAATGGTTACATTAACGATAAATTATCTCTTCCTAAGAGCATAAACTTGAACTGTTTTTCAAAACTCTTGCTTCTAACTAAAGTTTCTAAAGTAAAATATGTAACAATGACCAAGAAGTGTGAAAGGAGTAATGCAAAAATTGAATCTGGAGCTAGTGGAATGTTAAATAAAGGCCTTAAGAAAAACCTTTTCCCCTCCCAAATGAAAGTAGCTTTATTATATTTATGATTTTTAAAGAAACTATGCAGGAGAATATTGAGAATTATTGAAAATTGCACTATAGATCCCTGACACTGTGCATGACAAAAACAAGGAAGTTGGTGGGCACTGGTGGCTTGGGGTGGGGTGAGGAGGAAGAGTGGTGACAGGAGGGATAGGTAACAAGAAGCAAGGCCTGGTGGGGTAGGGTGTAGGAGGATTGGTTGGATAGGGGGTGCAGACCTTCATTAATAACCAGAGAAGGGCAAATGCCAACCTTCATCGGTGATGCCATTTGTGGCCCCTCAAGATTGGCAAAGACCAGAGTGACAGGGTGGTGTGCACTGAGGCACTGTTCACAGAGGGGTGGAAGTGGGTCTCTCTGTGTGTATGGTGGTAGTGTGGTGGGGATTTCTGTTGCACTCCCTGCCAGCCTAGAGGTGGGGTGCGGGGGTTGGGAAATTAAACTCTGCCATTAGTTGAGACCCTCACGTGACCAGGAGCCAAGGTGTGAGTAAATTCCTCTTATTCAGATCTCTTTTATTTTTGCAGCACTCCTCTTTTCTGTTGAGACAGGCTAGTGTCTGGCCCAGAGGATGAGGGGGAGAAAGACACTTTCCCAGAATGGAGCAGGTCTGTGTGAGCAGCTGGACTTGGAGCTGTGCGTCAGTGGTGGTGGTGTAAGGGGGTACATGTGAAAGGGAAGGAAGGCAAAAACTGAAGCAGGTACAGGTCTGTTTGCTTTGACACCTCTTCAATATTTTGAAACAGATAATGATATGCCTTGGGATGGAGGGAAGGGCTAGAGAAAGAGGGCCAGGAGGAAACACATAGAACTGGGGGTAGCTTGTAAATAATTCACTTCTTTTATACCCTGCCTGCAAGGGAGTGCTGCATAAGCACCAAGATGAGGAGTATTGAGATGAAAGGGGAAGGACGTAAAAGAAATGGTGGTTATGTAGGGGGTGCAGATGTGGGCAAATGGATACTAAGAAATCGTTGAAACTACTTCCCTTAATCCAATGTGGTGGGCATTTTAGAGCAGGAGATGGGGATGAAACAGGGGTGGGAAAAGGAGCTTTGAGACTTGAAGTGGTTAGGTGTCCAGTCTTCAAAGAGGCCCTTGTCTAGTATACTGGTCCATCCACCAAGCACTTCAGTACCACTATCTTTCTTCTGTCTGCAGGTCCAAATGCCTATTAGGCTCAAGAAAGGAAAGGGGAATAGGAAACTGACTGGGATTTGGGCAGGTCACTATGTGCCATGCTCTGGACTAGAACCTCTGAGGGTTGGGGGTGAAAGGATGGAAATGGCCCAGGCCAGAACATAACTAGGAGGAGACATTGCTCCTACTTACGTTTCATTCAGTCCAGGGAGAGGCTGGTAGAATGATCTAGAGGAAAAATTGTTGAGAGAGACTGAGAGAATATATATGTGTTCCTTAGGTATGGGAGAAGGGCAAAAACCTGGAGGGAATAGAGGAGTGAATTAGAGCAAAGGTGAGACGTTTTTACTCATCCCCCTAATTCGGGAAAACACGGGTACTGGAATGAACAGCACACATTCAGTATTTCCTCCCTTTTTTCTCCAAGGAGTAATCGCAGTCAAAGAGGAAAAGGGAAAAACAACTTTCAACATGGAAAATTCCCACCAGGAAAATGAAGAAAGCATTCATAATGTAGAGGAAGAGCTACATTTGGAAGAAATTGAAGGCCAGGAAGCTAGAGGAAATAATCACCAGGAACAAGCACCACCTACCCAGGAAGATGGAGACGGGTATGTCCCATAGGCATGTCAATAACAATGAAGGGAGAGGGAGGAGGAGGAGGAGGAGAAGGAGGAAGAGGGGGGAGGGAGATGGGGAGGAGGAGAAAGAGGAGGAGAAGAAAAATGTCCAGAACAGATTTTTAAAAATTTAGAAATAAATTTAGAGTAATGCATTGGATGAAAAGACAGTCCAGGAAGTGGCCTTATCCCATTTAGTGCTTTTTGTCTTGAATTATTTTTTCTTATATTTTTAGGGCTTCACTTTTGTTTTAGGTTGCATTTTCTAGTCATACTTTGGCTCATTTTTGTGTTTTTAACCTTTTGATGATATTGGTTTTAGATGTTTTTGTTGTCACCAGTATCTCACTAGATTTTGCTTTATGGTTTCATATGCAAGTGTACATTTTAATACGGGATTTTTTCCATTTGCATAGAAAAAGTTCATATATGTATACACAAGTACACAGACACACACACATATATATGATATCCCAATTTAAAATAGGCATATTTATATGTTACATGTGTGCATAGAAAAAATTTGGATAAGATGTACATGAAAAAATAATATTGGTTTCTCTTTAAGGGGCAGATTTATGGAAAATTTTCTGTTTTGAATATCTGTATTCTTTCATTTTTTCAAAAGAATATGTTTAACTTGTGTCACAAAATTAATAAAGAGTCTAAAAAGAAAAAAATGAAAGTAGGTCAGTTGGCTTATAAAGGCAATAGAGAACACTTTAATAAATACTTGAAAAAAACTTTAAAAAGGATAAATTTCAAGTGATGTTTGAATCTCTAGGCTAGAAGTACAAACCAGGTAATTTTGCACATACATTCACTTCACAATCAGTCTTTTATGTACTGTATGAGGAAAATATTCCATAGAACTGCTGAGTAGATCAAGTGAAGTAATGAGTATGAAATGAATATGAGCTGTTTGATTAGCTCCCTTCTCCCAACCTCAGTACATGCAGAGCCTCAATTCCCTTCAGATTTCCTTCAGTTATTAGTAGGGGCAGAATTCAGTAGGAACAAGTTCAGACAGCAGAGGTGAGTAAACAGTTTTTCATTCCTCTGGTACTATACACCATCCAATTCCACGTGCCGACTTACCTAAGGAACTGCCATGTGCTGCTTGGCAATGTTGCAGATTTATTGGAGTCTTCAAGATGACACAAATTTTACTGATTTATCTGGAGGCTCTGGTGGGCCAAAGAAGTAAGGAATGTATTTCTTTCCACTTTGACAATATAGTTACCCAGATAGGAACTGTCCCAATGTTTATTGGGACCTGATGTATTACCAAAAACCAAAAAAAAAAAAAAAAAATGTCATTTTAACGTACAGAGCCTCCTTTCCATAATGAATGCATGGGGGTAGGCGAATAGAGAAGATGGTACAGATACATTTGAGCAACAGACACCCACCATGCTGTAGTAAGGATTGCTCCTACCCTGACACTCTGACATACATAGCCTTATTTGCCTGTTTCCTTAAGTTGAAATCATCTCATATATACATATGTATGTGTGTGTATGTATGTGTACTCTTACATTTTAAGAACCACTAGCCTAAAATAATGCCTGGTAATTGGTAGGCACTCAGTAAGTTTGTTGAATAAATGAATAAAATAAATTAATTTTAACAACAACCCTTTGAAATATATCAGAATTACTTTTTACAAATAAAGGCAGCTGGAGGACAAAGAAGTTAAGTGAATTGTGCTAGGCAATAATTGAACCCAAGTTGCCTAAATCTAAAGTCACACTTCTTTTTTTTTTTGAGACGGAGTCTCGCTCTGTCGCCCAAGCTGGAGTGCAGTGGCCGGATCTCAGCTCACTGCAAGCTCCGCCTCCCAGGTTTACGCCATTCTCCTGCCTCAGCCTCCCGAGTAGCTGGGACTACAGGCGCCTGCCACCTCGCCCGGCTAGTTTTTTGTATTTTTTAGTAGAGACGGGGTTTCACCGTGTTAGCCAGGATGGTCTTGATCTCCTGACCTCGTGATCCGCCCGTCTCGGCCTCCCAAAGTGCTGGGATTACAGGCTTGAGCCACCGCACCCGGCCTAAAGTCACACTTCTTAACAACTATGTCCTGTTGCACCCTCAGTGCCAAATCAGTGGCTTTTACCATTAGAATATTAGAAAAGGTTTTAGCACACATCAGTATTTGATTTTGTTTTTACAATTAACATGTTCAAATTTTCTTTTTTGCCATAATCATGTGCTAATATTATAATCTGAAAATACCATACCAAGTATTACAAATGCCTTAAAAATAACATCGTAATGCATGTTAAACTACACATAAACAATGTAATGCAATATTTACAGCATGTATTACAGATTTGGGTTATAACTTTACTATTTCAGCAGCTCTTATAACTAAAGAGTAAAATGGACAAGGGATATGAACAGGACATTTAAATAAGGGAAACAAAGGGCCAGTAAACAAATAGAAACTCTAACAATGAAAGAAATACAAATGGAAACAAACAAAATTCTTCCTTTGCCTCTCAAATCAGAAAGAATTTAAAAGACTGGTAAGATTCTGTGCTTGTCTGGGTGTCGGTAAACAGAATTATTGTATGCTGCTGGTGAGAGTTTTGCATTCCCACCAGCAATGAATGAGAGTTCCTCTTGTTCCACATCCTCACCAGCATTTGCAATTGTGGAAGATTGTTTTTATTTGATCCATTCTTATAGGTCTGTGCTGATAACTAATTGTAGTTTTAATATGAATTTCCCTAATGACTAACAATACTAAACATGTTTTCATTTACGCTTATTTGCAATCTGTATATCTTTTTTGGTTAAAGTGACTGTTCAGATATTTTGACAATTTTTTAATTGGTTTTATATTGGTCAAGTTTTATGAGTTTTTTATATATCCAGGACACAAGTCATTTATTAAATATGTAATCTGCAAACACTTTTGCCAGTGTGTCTTATCTTTTCACTGTCTTAACAGTGTCATTTATAAAACAAAAGCTTTTAATTTTCCTAAAGTCCAATTTGTCTTTGTTTTTCTTTTATGGATAATGTTTTTGGTGTCATACCTGAACCCATGTTGTCAAAGCCAAGATCACACAGTTTTTCTACATTTTCTTCTAGAAGTTACAACATTGTTTATGTTTTACATTTACCGTTTCTGTTTTTAATTTATACTTAACACATTTACATTTCAATACATGATGCATTTTTAGTTAATTTTTCTGTAAGCTGTGAGGCATGTATTAAAGTTTGTATTTTGGACATGCATCGTTGTTTCAATTGGTTCCTTCTTTTCAAATCTATATTTCTTGGGATTTTACATAGACAATCATGTCATCTGCAAATAAAAAAAATACTTTTAGTTTCCAATTTGTATGCCTTTTGTTTCTTTTTCTTCCTTTGTTGCACTGGATGAGACTTCTGTTATGATGTTGAATAAGTGCTCAGAATGGATACCTTTGCCGTGTTTCCAGTCACGGGGGAAAGGATTTGGTCTCTCACCATTAAATATTATGTTAGCTTGAGGATTTTTTTGTAGAAGCATCTCACCAGGTTGAAGAAGTTTACTTCTACTCACAGTTTGCTGAGAGTTTTTATCGTTAATAAAAGTTGAATTTTGTCAAAAGACTTCTCTGCATCAATGACTATGCTCATGTGGTTTTTCTTCTTTAGACTAGATTGTATTGATTGATTTTCAACTATTGAACTGGCTTTCATTCCTGGGATAAATCCCACTTAGTTGTGGTAAATTATTCCTTTTATATATTGACAAATTCAGTCTGGTAATATGAGGGATGTGGTGGTTAATATTGAGTATCAACTTGATTGGATTGGAGGATGAAAAGTATTGTTTCTGGGTGTGTCTCTGAGGGTGTTGCCAAAGGATATTAACATTTGAGTCAGTGGACTAGGAGAGGCAGACCCACCCTCAATCTGGGTGGACACTATTTAATCAGCTGCCAGTGCATATAGGATAAAAGCAGGCAGAGGAACATGGAAGGACTAGACTAGCTAAGTCTTCTGGCCTCCATCTTTCTCCCATGTTGAATGCTTTCTGCCCTCGAACACCTGACTCCGAGTTCTTCAGCTTTTGGACTCTTGGACCTACACCAGTGGTTTGCCAGGGGCTCTTGGGCCTTAGGCCACAGACTGAAGGCTGCACTGTTGGCTTCCCTACTTTTGAGGTTTTGGGACTCGGACTGGCTTCCTTGCTCCTCAGCTTGCCAAAGGCCTATTGTGGGACTTCTCGTGATCTTGTGAGTCAATACTCAATAAACTCCCTTGGCCAGGTGCGGCAGCTCACGCCTGTAATCCCAGCACTTTGGGAGGCCAAGGTGGGCAGATCACAAGGTCAGGAGTTCGAGACAAGCCTGGCCAACATGGTGTAACCCTGTTTCTACTAAAAATACAAAAATTAGCCAGGTGTAGTGGCATGCACCTGTAATCCCAGCTACTCGGGAGGCTGAGGCAGAAGAATCGCTTGAACCCGGGAGGTGGAGGTTTCAGTGAGCCGAGATAGTGCCACTGCACTCCAGCCTGGGCAACAGAATGAGACGCTGTTTCAAAAAAATAAATAATAAATAATAAACTCTCTTTCATATATGCACATATCCTGTTAGTCCTGTTCCTTAGAGAACCCTGACTAATACAAGGGATATTTGTCTTAGTTTTCTTTATTTGCGCTATATTTGTCTTCACTGGTGTCAGGGTAATGTTAGGGCTGTAAAATCAGTTGGGAAGTATTTCCTCTTCTTCTGTATTGGTTTTGTATTGCTGTCATAAGAAATTACTACAAGCTTAACATATTAAACAATACAAATATATTATCTTACAATTATCTAGGTCAGAACAACATAGGTCTCACCAGGAAGAGACCAAGATGTCTCATTTCTTTCTGGGGGCTCTAGGGAAACATCTATTCCTTCTTCACTGAAGTTGTTGGCAAAATTCAAATCCTTGTGTTTGTAGAACTGAGATCTCTGTTTTCTTGGGCAAATCAACAACATAGATGTTGTAAATATCTGACAGACTTTAAAGCTAAGAGCCATTCCCAGTTTCCAAAGGCTAACCCACATTTCTTGGCTTATGACCCTCTTCCTCCATCTTCAAAGCCACAAAGGCTGGTCAGATCCTCACATTTTGAATTTTTCCTCCTCCTTCCTTCATCTTATCTCTCTAATCAATCTGGGAAGTGTTCTCTGCTTTTAAGAATTAGATTGGGTCTACCTGGATAATCCAGGAAAATCTCCTCAACTCAAGTTTCAAACCCTTAATCAAATCAGCACAAAATCCATTCTGCAATGTAGTGTAGAGTTTGCAGAAATTAGATGCGGATCTATTAGAAATTAGATGTGGACCAAAGGAACATTATTCTGCTACCACATATTCTATTTTCTGGAAGAGAATATAAAATTAGTGCTATTTCTTCTTTAAATGTTAGTTTGCATTTGCCAGTGAAACAATGTGGGCCTTGAGTTTTGTTTTTGGATGGTTTTTAACGATGAGCTGAATTTCTTTAATAGTAATAGGGCTCTTCAGATATCTATTTAATCTAGGGTGTTGTTCAAACTGAGCAGTATCTCTTGATCTATCTTCAAGTTAACTGTCTTTCTCCTCTGTCATTTCCATCCTTCCACTGAGTCCATCCAGTGAGATTTAAATTTTGGTTTCTGCATTTTTCAGTTCTAAAATTTCCATAGGTTCTTTTTTATGTCTTCCATTTCTTTGCTGATAATTTCTATTTTAAGAGTGATGGCTCTTATTAGCTTTTTTATAGTAGCTTCTTTAAAGTCTGTAAGATATTTGCAACATCTGTATTATTGATTTGCCCTTTCCCATGCTTTTTGAGATTTTTATGGTTCTTTATATGCTGAATAATTTTGGTTTACATGCTGAACATTCTGAATATTATGTTCTGAAATTCTGGGTCTTGTTCAAATCTACCAGTTTGATGGTACTTCAAATACTGATCTTCTTCTCTGATACATCTTCTAGTTAATATTTACTTTTCAGATATCTCAAATATCTACACCATACATTCTGTCTGGTTTTCATAGCTGTGTTCACTGCTAGAGAAAGTTGAAATGTGTTTATTCCGTGTTACCTAGAATCAGAACTGCACTGTATAAATTTTTATATTTCCTTTTTTTTTAATTTTGAAGGAAAAGAATAGTAAACTTATAAAAAATTGCAGGGACAGTACAGATAATTTTTCCCTGAATTATTTGAAAGTAAGTTGCCAGCCTCATGTCCCATCTATCCTATGAGAGGCAGAATTTTAAGATAATCCCTATGACTTTCACCTCCTGGGGTTACTCCTATCACTATGTTACATTACACAGCAAAAAGGAAATTATCTGGGTAAGCCTAATCTAAGCCCGTAAGCTCTTTAAAAGGAGAACGTTTTATCTGGCTGATGGCAGAAAGGGAAGTCAGGGAGATTTGAATCATGATAAGGGTTAAATGCATCTCCATTGCTGGCCTTGAAGGTGGAGGGGGCCACATGCAAGGACCAGAAAGAAGCCTCTAGGAGCTGAGAGCAGCTGCCTGTCAAAAACCAGCAAAGAAATGGAGCCATCAGTTCTACAACTGCAAGGAAGTGAGTTCTGCGAACAACCTGAATGATCTTAGAAGGGGATTCTTCTCCTGGCCCAACAGATAATAGCCCAAGACAGCCAACACCTTGATTTCAGTCTTGGGAGACCCTAAGCAGAAAACTAGCCAACCCTACCCAGAATACTGACTTGCAGAACTATGAGTTAATAAATGAGTGTTGTTACAAGTTGCTTAGTGTGTTGTAATATGTTACATGCGATAGAAACTAAATATAACCCCAAATATCTTTAGCGCATATTTCCCCCAAACACAGACATTTTCCTATATAACTGCAATACGATGATCAAAATTTTAAAAATTAACATTGATATATTACTGCCATCTAAACTTAGAACCCAATAAATTTTCACCAGTTATTCCAGCAATGTTCTTTATAGCAAAAGGATCCAGTTCACAATCACCTGTTGCATTTCATTGGTGACTCTTTATCATCCTTTTGTGTAGAGTATGTCCTTAGGCTTTCGTTGACTTTCATGGTCTTATAGTTCCTATTTTCTAGAATGTCCCTTATTTCGGATTTGCTTCATATTTCCTCTTGAATGGATTCAGGTTATGCATCTTTGGCAGGACTATTATGGAAGTGATGTTGTATTCTTTCTTTCTTTCTTTCTTTCTTTCTTTCTTTCTTTCTTTCTTTCTTTCTTTCTTTCTTTTTGAGATGGAATCTCGCTCTGTCACCCAGGCTGGAGTGCAGTGGCATGATTTCTGCTCGCTGCAAGCTCTGTCTCCCAGGTTCACACCATTCTCCTGCCTCAGCCTCCCAAGTAGCTGGGTCTACAGGCGCCCGCCACCACACCTGGCTAATTTTTGTATTTTTAGTAGAAACGGGGTTTCAGCATGTTAGCCAGGATGGTCTCCATCTCCTGACCTCGTGATCCGCCCGCCTCAGCCTCCCAAAGTGCTAGGATTACAGGAGTGAGCCACTGCACCTGGCCTGTAGTATTCTCTTTCTGTCCTATCAGGTGGCACACAATTTTGATTTGTCTCATTACTTATAATATCCGCACTGATCATTTGTTTAAGATAGTGACTGCCAGGTCATTTCGGTACTCTTTTTTCCGTTGTAATTATTAATATTTTATGGTAAGGAATTTTGAAATTATGTAAATATTTATCGTGTATTTATATATGTATATTTATTTATATACTGACTCATGTTTTCCTTTTTTGATTCAACAGGCTATAATGTGTTCCATATTTCTTTATTTTGATGCTCATAGTATCTGCTACTTGACTCGTAGAAACTTCTTCAGGCTTGCTTCCACGTCCTTTTGGAATGCCTCCATCATTTCTTTAGCACTTTGCTTTCTGGCATATCAAGATGTTCCAGATTCATTGTGTTATTTTCCTGTCCCATCCAACATTCCATCCAAGGAATTCTCCAAGGATTCTTTGTTCCTTTTATTTAATAATGGCATTTTGAAAGCAAGATATGAACAATTAGGTGTGCTTATTGCTATTGGGGTGTTGTGGCCCCAGGCCCTCTAAGTGGAAGGAATCAGGCAATATTTGTACATACACAGAGAAAGACACACACAAATTCTCACATAAATATACATTCACACATTTACATCTATATTTCTGTCTCTCTATCCATTGAAGCCATGACTTCACACTGATACCTAACTCCAATACTATACCACCAGGTTCATTCTAGTTTTTTCCCTTTCTATATTTGTAACTCTCTTCTACTATGACAATTAGAACCTTGGATCCCATTACCTTTATTTGATCAATCCCCCTATATGTAAACAATCTCCCATTTCCTGCACTCCTTGTTCTCTGCTTGGAAGCTCCACTTGACATCCTCCCAACTGTGGATTACAGTCCCTGCTTTCCGACCCACTTTGTAAACCTGTTCTGGCTGAGACATAGTGCAACAGACTTCCTCCCTACGCAACTCCTACCATACAGGTACCTTCCTCACACTGTTGGCAGCATGGCCATGCTTCTTAACCTGCTCAGACTTTAAAACCCTGCTCCAGTCTGCCACACACTTCCTCCACATGGACACCTTTTTCAACCAGATAAAATTCCAGTATCCCTCACTTGGCTGTCTCCTGTCTGGGAAGCCCTCATCATAATTCTTAGGCTCTGACACCCTGCAATGAGCTGCTCTTCCAGCATGAATGCCTTCCTCACCCTGCTCAGGCAGACACAGCTCCCTCCTCTCATCTGATAAAGACACCTACTTTGACCTTCCCCATCTGACAGTGTTAGGACTGAATTGTGAGAAAGGGAAGGGAAGGGCTGAGGACAAGAAAAACAAACGTTTATTTCTGTTTTATGACTGAACTATGTAACTATATTACCAAGCTAAAAGATGTAAGCAGCCTTGGGCTTAAGTTAAATTCAAAAGTAAGTATAGCCCATGTGTGGTGCAACTTCTCAGAAAACAGCACTTGATCACAAACGGATCACCATCTTCATGCCCAATTGAGGATATCCTCTGTCAATAACTCCATTAAAATGATGGTAAGGTTGCCTCTGACTACATGTAAGCAGCAGAGGAGTCAATAGAATCTTTGTGTTTAACTTGGTGCAGGAAGAAAAAAGGTATATTCATGAGCCAATCAGCAAACAGCTTCTCTCAAGCCTCCGAGAGATTTCTGGAGACACACCAAGTAAACATTACAGATGCTACTAAAGCAGAATGAGAGTGGGCACCTGCCTACTATCCTGGCACGTAACTTTCTGAGGAGGTGGGCTTTCTCTCTCTCTACACACACACACACACACACACACGCATAAACACACACACCTAAGATGAAAGAGACAGGGCAGCCTTTGTTAAAGGCCACAGAAGAGGTCAAGGCCCCATATGCTGTGCATCAATGACCGAAATGGAAGAGATTGCTTCTAGTTGGCATGATCTCAGACACTCTATGTTCAGGGTTGGGCCTTAAGAAATGAGTAGTGCAAGGAAGAGGAAGCCAAGACAGAGAAGGGGGAGAATGGAACTCTGCTTCAGAATACCCCTAGGTCAACCCTTATTAGGTCTTCCTTAACAGCTTCCTTCAACCCTTATTGGGTCTTCCTTACCAGCTAAATCAACTCCTCTTCCCCTATATAAGTGAGGCTGTTCCTACTTTGTTTGAAGATCCATAACAACCTGCCTCAAGGTCCCTTGTAAGGAAGACCAATTGTCCTCATTCCCTCCTCGTTGTCCCACAGATGTACTTATTTTCTCTAAATCTACAATTAGAATCAAATCCCAGGATGCTGGAGTGTGGGAAAATGGGAAGATTGAAATTAGAAAATCAAATAGCTCACACACCAGATAAATTACAAACTTTTTAATATTTATATTGTTATAATGGGAAATATAACCTTACCTATTTCAGCCTCTTTTTTGGTTGGGGCCCCAAGACAACTGGGTGTCAACTACTGCTAAATTCCAAAGTGGAGAGTAAGGTGATAAAAGCAGGTTTTGCGATGGACATGAATGAGCACTGATTTTGCTGCACTTAAATAACCACCGACTTGCAGCCTACAAAAGACATTTGAGAGGCCAGGAAGATTGCTGGAGATTAAAAGAAAGTTTGTTTTCTTTTCTTTTCCTGTCGAGAAAAAAAAAAAAAAAGGTTGGAGTGCACTGGCACAATCTCAGCTCACTGCAACCTCCACCTCCCAGGCTCAAGCCATCCTTCCACCTCAGCCTCCCAAGTAGCTGGGGCTACAGGCTTGCACCACCACAGCTGGCTAATTTTTGTGGGTTTTTGTTGTTGTTGTTGTTGTTTCAGAGATGGGGTTTCGCCATGTTGTCCAGGCTGGTCTCGAACTTGTGAGCTCAAGTGATCTACCTACCTCGGTCTCCCAAAGTGCTGGGATTACAGGCATGAGCCACTGCGCCTGGCCTGGAAAGGAGTTTCTAATGAGAGCTGTTGGTATTCCATGAGTGCCCCCACATGAGGAAGGCACAGGGGCTTTTCATATCACATCAAGCTTGCAGCAAAAATCTTCAATTTGACCATTCAGAGTTCCTGGAACTTGATAACATAGTAAGCATCCGAATTATCCCTGAGAAATCCAAAACACAAGAGACTGGCTGACCTGCTACCTTGATATCAGAGTGAAGAAAGTTTGCGGAGAGCCTGGACTCTTTGAATTTGAGAGTCATTTTGGGCAAAGGATGTGTAAGTGCTTCCCATAGATTTGACATGGGCCATATGGAAGATAGAAGTAGCTTGGAGATGTCATAGATTTAGATCATGATGGTCTTTTGGAGAAGAAAAAAAAAAAACCACCTTAAAATAAAACCTGGAGATATACTGCTGGAAGGTTAAAGGCTAAATAAGGAGTCAAAAGCAACTAGCCCAGGGATATGTTTTTCAAGAGAACAGCAAGGGAGAGCTCCTCAACAATGGGAGACTCCCTATATACTCTGAAAAATGTCACACAAGAGGAGGAGTCATAGAAAGTGCTGATACTGGATGGCTGTAACAGTATCAATTATATAAGATTTTAATTTCTTCTCACATCGTCTCTGCCCTCATTGAATAGAAACTGTTTTATGACTGGAACTGACAGAAGGATTTTTTACTTTACGTGAGCAGGCAGAAAAGTTATGGAGCATACCCTAGATTTCACCCAAGGGACAAGAGTAGAACTAGTTCCAAAGAACAGGTTTGCATAGGCAGCAGGAAAAAAAAAGTTGGTATATTATTCATCCTACAGATTCTGCTTATTTAATGTATTTGCCACATTGCCAATAATCTCCAGAATATGTTTGAGAATAGTTTCTGAGGATATTAGCTAAAGGTAGGAAGGAACATAATTTTAACTACTGTAGTCAGGCATCCTTTCAACTAGAGCCACTGCATTTGTTATTTCTTCTGCCTAGAAATCTACGCTGAGATATCCACCTGTATCACTCCCTCACCTCCTTCAGCTGTTTCCTCACAAGCCTTCTTTTGTTTTTTCTTCAATAAGAATTTAAGTTCCAAAAAGACTGAAAATATTTTGTTTTCTTTTGTTTTGTTCAGTCCAGTAATCCTCAACACCTAGGACAGCACCAGACACATAGTGCCGAATAATAATCTGTTAAATTATTATTTAATATTAATCAGCTATTAATAATAATTATTATTTTATTATTATATAATATATATTATGTTATATATAATAATTAGCTATTAATCAATATTTGTGCATACAGTAGAGATTCTAAATTCAATCTGTTATCTCATGCAGCTGGATTCTAATTGTTTGCTCAGTTGGTTGACTGAAATATGGGTTTCTGATGGATCACACTAAACGAGATTGGTATACAAGAGATTGCTTGGTATGCTGTAGAGGCAAGAACCTGAATAATCATGGAAAAGGGAATGTTGTTGTGTATTTATCATGTATTATGAGTACATCTACTTCCTAACTATGCCCGGAGAGAGGGCCATAAGATGTTACTGCTAACAAGAAATTGAGTAATGAACAGGCAAGTATATTTTTAAAGTCTTAAAATGGCTATTCTCCTTAGGCAGAGGATGCTGAGAGTGACTCTAAAGCTTGATATGTCATTTTCATTTCAGCAGTGATGCCAGGATCTCACATAAAGTAAATTAAGAGGCTGAACTTAATCACTTGGGTGATTAACCAAGGAAGGTCTGGTTACCTTAATATGCACCAGGAATGTCATGATAGACAGAATAATTTGAGTTGGAGGAAATTTTATCTGCAGCTAACTGATCCTGTGATACAATGGTAGAGACAGTATATTTGTTAACTAAATTATGTTCCATTTTTCTCTGAGGTTCATATTCAGGTACTGCTTTTCCCAGATTGTGCTGCAGTTAGGTGACTGGTTTCTGGCCATTGGAATGTGAGCAGAAGTTATATTTACCAACTTCATGTCTCTTCCATATGAAAGCTCCAACATAATCTTCCATGAGTCCTCTCCCTTCATCTGTTTTCCTGATGAGTGTAAACACCCAAGGCAACGTTGGAAATCACATTTACAGATTGTGAAGCTTCCTGCAAACCATAGTCCCTAAACGATTGCACGAGGCTGGTCCCATCCCATCCGACCTGCATTGAACTACTATCTGAATGAAAATTAAAAATTAAGTTTGCTAAACCTCTGAGATTTTGGAAGTGATTGTATAGTAATTAGCCTACTTTGTCATCTATGTATTACCAGGAGAGAAATGAATAGGTGGTGTGATGGTTAATATTGAGTGTCAACTTGAGTGCATTGAAGGATGCAAAGTATTGTTCTTGGGTGTGTCTGTGAGGGTGTTGCCAAAGGAAATTAACATTTGAGTGAGTCAGTGGACTGGGAAAGGCAGACCCACCTCAATCTGGGTAGGCACAATCTAATCAGCTGCCAGCACGGCCAGAATAAAAGCCGGCAGAAAAACATGAAAAGACTAGACTGGTTTAGTCTCCCAGCCCACATGTTTCTCCTGTGCTGGACGCTTCCCGCCCTCAAACATCAGATTCCAAGTTCTTCAGCTTTGGGACTCTTGGGCCTTTTACCACAGACTAATGGCTGCACTGTTGGTTTCCATACTTTTGAGGTTTTGGGACTCAGATTAGCTTCCTTGCTCCTGAGCTTGCAGATGGCCTATTGTGGGACCTCACCTTGTGATCGTGTGAGTCAAAAATCCTTAATAAACTCCCCTTTATGTATACATCTGTCCTATTATTTCTGTTTCTTTAGAGAACTCTGACTAATACAGGTGGCCCACTAATTTTTTACTTGATTGGGTGATCAAAAACTCCTAATCATAGCAAACAGAGGGCTGATATAAGCTACTAGATAGTCTAGGTTCTCTCTTAATTACAAGACTCAAGTCAGTTCAACTATCATACCCAGAGCCCCTTGAGGGAGGACCTTACTATAACATCATAAGTATGTACTAGGAATACATACTAGTTCTTCTCCACTATGTACTTCTCCAAAGAACCTGCAGCCACAGTTAAATATCATTGGTCCCAATTGATAGATGAGAAAACTGAGACTCAGAAAAGTTTTTCAAGATCATACACCTAATAAATGGTAGAACTGGGATTGTAGCTTATATTCCAGATTATTAGATGATGAGATTATTTATTACAAATTTTTATTATATGGTTTATTATATGTATGACAGGGTATCCACCTATGTATCCATACCCTGTCATACATAGGTGGGGATTTTTTCAGCAACACCTTTTAATAGGGAGGGAGGCTGGAGATGAAATGCTTTCTTTTTGGGCTGAGAAGCTTAGTTCTGGGAGCTACATTAATTACCTGGTTCCCAAGTCAGCATAACGTAGAAGAAAAAGAAAATTTAAGAAATGACACATATTTTCTTCTTAATTTGACATAGCAACGTTATCATATAGTAAAATGCTTCTTATACTTAAATATGTCTATATTTTTCATGCTACTGTTTACATACTTTTGTATTATTGGGAGACAACCAAACTGTTTTATTTATAGAAAACAGTCCTGTCTGGCTATTGCTGTTCTTCTTTGTAATAGTATTTTTGTTTTGTTTTGTTTTGTTTTTGTTGTTGTTTGTTTGTTTTGAGATGGAGTCTCACTCTGTCACCCAGGCTGGAGTGCAGTGGCGGAATCTTGGCTCACTGCAAGCTCTGCCTCCTGGGCTCACACCGTTCTCCTGCCTCAGCCTCCCAAGTAGCTGGGACTACAGGTGCTTGCCGCCACACCCGGCTAATTTTTTGTATTTTTAGTAGAGACAGAGTTTCACTGTGTTACCCAGGATGGTCTCGATCTCCTGACCTCCTGATCCGCCCGCCTTGGCCTCTCAAAGTGCTGGGATTACAGGATTGAGCCACCGCGCCCGACCTGTAATAGTATTTTTTTAAAAATAGAGATGGGGTCTTGCTGTGTTGCGCAGGCTGATGTCAAACTCCTGGGCTCAAATGATCCTCCTCCCTTTGCCTCCCAAAGTGCTGGGATTACAGACATGAGCCACTGCACCTGGCCATATGTTATTTTTAATAACAATTTTTAGAAGATGTAACTCATATGCAATAAATACCTTTGGAATTATATAATTCAGTAGTTTTTAGTATATTTACAAGGCTGTATAATCATCACCACTATCTAATTCCAGAACATTTTCATTACCCCGAAAGAAACTCCATACCCCTCAGTAGACACTCTTCATTCCTGCTCCCTTCAGCCAGCACCTACCACTAATCTACCTTCTGTCTCAACAGATTTGTCTGTATTAGACATTCCATATACATACATACATTCCACATACAACTTCAAAATGTTCATGGAAAAATGGAATTAAAAGTTGAAAATCAAACGTATAAGATGTACTTCTCAACATAAACTCCATCGAGTTCAAGACACTTTTGTAAACAATGATAGCAGTCATTTAGTCTATTCCTAAAGAACTGAGGATCCCAGGAATTTAACCATGCAATGCAGTCTTTTTTACATTATTAACTGAAGAAAAATGGGTACCGTTTAAAGGTTTTTTAAGATGAAGAAACAAGAAGACAGGCCGGGCGCGGTGGCTCACGCCTGTAATCCCAGCACTTTGGGAGGCCAAGACGGGTGGATCACCTGAGGTTGGGAGTTCGAGACAGGCCTGGCCAACAGGGTGAAACCCCATCTCTACTAAAAATACAAAATTAACCAGGTGTGGTGGCACGTGCCTGTAATCTCAGCTACTTGGGAGGCTGAGGTAGGAGAATGGCTTGAACCCAGGAGGTGGAGGTTGCAGTGAGCCGAGATCGCGGTGAGCCGAGATTGAGCCATTGCACTGCAGCTTAGGCAACAAGAGCAAAACTCCGTCTCAGAAAAGAAAAGAAAAGAAACAAGAAGACGACGAAAGTAGCTAAATGAGGACTAGAAGGTGAATACCTAAAGATTGATTTCCCATCAAAATTCTCCTAAAATTCCCTTTGTTTGATGAGAGGAATGAGCAGGAGCATTGTTGTGGTAGAGAAGGACTCTGGTGAAGATTTCCTGGGCATTTTTCTGCTGAAGCTTTGGCTAAATTTCTCTAATACTCTCATAATAAGCAAATGTTATCATTATTTGGCCCTCCAGAAAGTTAACAGGAAAAATGCATTGAGCATCTCAAAAATCTGTTGCTATGACTTTTGTTCCTTTTGCTTTGACTGGGCCACTCTCACCTCTTGGTAAACATTTATTTGATTGTGCTTTGTCTTTAGGACCATCCTGATAAAGTGATGTTTCATCTCCTGTTACAATTCTTTGAAGAAATGCTTCAGGATCTTGATCACACTTGTTTAAAATTTCCATTGAAAACTCTGTTCTTGGCCAGACATAGTGGCTTACACCTGTAATCCCACCACTTTGCTAGGCTGAGAAGGGAGGATTGCTTGTGCCCAGGAGTTTGAGACCAGCCTGGGCAAATTGACGAGATCCAGTGTCAAAAAAAAAAAAAAAAAAAAAAGAAAGAAAGAAAGAGAAAGAGAGAAAGAAAGAAAGAAGGAGAGAGAGGAACGAAGGAATGAAGGAAGGAGGAAGGAAGGAAGGAAGGAAGGAAGGAAGGAAGGAAGGAAGGAAGGAAGGAAGGAAGGAAGGATTGCAAATGGGAAAAAAGAGACTTTTGGAAGTGATTAAAGTGTTTGCTATTTTGCTAATTTCAAAAATTTTTAGTTTTGCTATTTTGATTGTGGTCATGGTTTCATAGGATTAAATATAGACAAAATAGTTTATATTGAATACTTTTTTTATTTTTTTATTTTTTTTATTATTATTATACTTTAAGTTCTAGGGTACATGTGCATAACGTGCAGGTTTGTTACATATGTATACTTGTGCCATGTTGCTGTACTGCACCCATCAACTCATCAGCACCCATCAACTCGTCATTTACATCAGGTATAACTCCCAATGCAATCCCTCCCCCCTCCCCCCTCCCCAAGATAGGCCCCGGTGTGTGATGTTCCCCTTCCCGAGAGGATCTAGAACTAGATGTACCATATGACCCAGCCATCCCATTACTGGGTATATACCCAAAGGATTATAAATCATGCTGCTATAAAGACACATGCACATGTATGTTTATTGCGGCACTATTCACAATAGCAAAGACTTGGAATCAACCCAAATGTCCATCAGTGACAGACTGGATTAAATTGAATACTTTAAATATGTGCTTTGTAAACTTTAGTTATATCCCAATAAAGCTAAAATAATTACTCCCATGTAGATATAGACTGAAAGAACTGAAAGAGGCAAACTGTTTTGGTATTTTATTGTGTGGGTTTTTTTTTAACTGTTATTTTAGGTTCAGGGTTAGATGTGCAGGTTTGTTATACAGGTATACTTGTGACTTGGGAGTTTGGTGAACAGATTATTTTGTCACCTGGGTACTAAGCATAGCACCCAATTTTTTTTTCTCTTGAATATCTCCCTCCTTCCACTCTCCACCATTGAGTAAGATGAGTGTCTGTTCTTTCCCTTTTTGTGTCCACATGTTCTCATCATTTAGCTCCCACTTATCAGTGAAAACATGTGGTATTTGGTTTTCTCTTCCTGCATTAGTTTGCTAAGGATAATGGACTCCAGTTCCATCCATGTTCCTGCAAAGGACATGATCTCATTCTTTTTTTATGGCTGTGTAGTATTCCATGGTATATATGTACCACATTTTATTTATCCAGTCTGCTGTTGATTCCACGTCTTTGCTATTGTGAATAGTGCTGCAATGAACATATGTGTTCGTGCGTCCTTATGGTAAAACAATTTATATTCCTTTGGGTGTATACCCAATAGTGGGATTGCTGGGTTGAACAGTAGTTCTGGTTTTGTTCCTTGAGGAATCACCACACTGCTTTCCGCAATGGTTGAACTAATTTACACTCCCACCAGCAGTGTACAAGCATACCCTTTTCTCCACAACCTCACTAGCATCTGCTATTTTTTGACTTTTTAATTCTAGTCATTCTGACTGATGTGAGATGGTATCTCATTTTGATTTGCATTTCTCTAAAGATTTGTTATATTGACCATTTTCCCCATATGCTTCTTGACTGCATGTATGTCTTCTTTTGAAAAGTGTGTGCTCATGTCCTTTGCCCACCTTTTAATGGGGTTGTTTGTTTTTTGCTTGTATGTTTGTTCAAGTTCCTTGTAGATTCTGAATATCAGACCTTTGTCAGATGTAGAGGTTGCAAATATTTTCTTTCTTTGTGTAGGTTGCCTGTTTAATCTGTTGCTAGTTGCTGTGCAGAAGTTCTTTAGTTTAACTAGATTCCATCTGTCAATTTTTGCTTTTGTTTCTATTGTTTTTGGTGTCTTTGTTGTGAAATCTTTGCCAGTTCCTATGTCCAGAATAGTATTGCCTAGATCGTTTTCTAGGGTTTTTGTAGTTTGGGGTTTTACATTTAATCCATCTTGAGTTGATGTCTGTATGTAGTATACGGAAGGGGTCCAGTTTCAATCTTCTGCATATGGCTAGCCATTTATCCCAGCACCACTTATTGAATAGGGAATCCTTTCCCTATTGCTTGTGTTTGTCTAGTTTGTCGAAAATCAGATAGTTGTAGGTGTGCAATCTTATTTCTGGGTTCTCTATTCTGTTCCTTTGGTCTATGTGTTTGTTTTTGTACCAGTACTATGCTGTTTTGGTTACTGTAGCCCTGTAGTATAGTTTGAAGTTGGGTACTGTAAAGCCTCCTACTTTGTTCTTTTTGCTTAGGATGGCCTTGGCTATTTGGGCTCTTTTTTTGATTTCATATGAATTTTAAAATAGTTTTTCCTAGGTCTGTGAGGAACGTCATTGATAGTTTGGTAGAAATAGCCTTAATCTATAAATATCTTTGGGCAGTATGGCCATTTTTGTAATACTGGATCTTCTTATCCATAAGTATGGAGTGTTTTTCCTTTTGTTTGTGTCATCTCTGATTTCTTTGAGCAGTGTTTTGTAGTTCTCCTTGTAGAGATCTTTCACCTTGCTAGTTAGCTGAATTCCTAGGTATTTTATGCTTTTTGTAGCAATTGTGAGTAGGAGTTCATTCCTGATTTGACTCTCAGCTTAACTGTTGTTGGTGTATAGCAATGCTAGTGATTTTTACACATTGATTTTGTATCCTGAAAGTTTGCTGAAATTGTTTATCAGCTTAAGAAGCTTTCGGGATGAGACTATGGGGTTTTCTAGATATAGGATCACGTTATCTGCAAACAGGAATAATTTGACTTCCTCTCTTTCTATGTGAATGCCCTTTATTTCTTTCTTGCCTGACTGCCCTGGCCAGAACTTCCAGTACTATGTTGAATAGGAGTGATGAGGGAGGATTTCCTTGACTTGTGCTAATTTTTAAGGGAGTGCTTCCAGCTTTTGCTCATTCAATATGATGTTGGCTGTGGGTTTGTCATAGATGGCACTTATTATTTTGAGGTATTTTCCTTCAATATCTAGTTTGTTGAGAGTTTTTAACATGAAGAAGTGTTGAATTTTATCAAAAGCTTTTTCTGCATCCATTGAGATCATCATGTGGTTTTTGCCTTTAGTTCTGTTTATGTGATGAATCATGTTTATTGATTGGTGTATGTTGTGTATGTTGCATCCCAGGGATTAAGCCCACTTAGTCATGGTGGATTAGCTTTTTGATGTGCTATTGGATTTAATTTGCTAGTATTTCTTTGAGGATTTTGCATCAATGTTCTTAAAGGATATTGGCCTGAAGTTTTCTTTTTTCATTGTATCTCTGCCCAGCTTTGGTATCAGGATGATGCTGGCCTCATAGAATGAGTTGGGGAGGAGTCCCTCCTCATCAATTTTTTTTTGGCAGAATTTCAGTAAGAATGGTGCCAGTTCTTCATACATCTGGTAGAATTTGGGTGTGAATCTATTTGGTCCCAGGATTTTTTTAATTGGTAAGATATTACTGATTCACTTTTGGAGCTCATTATTGGTCTGTTCAGGGATTCAATTTCTTCTTGGTTCAGTCTTGGGAAGGTGTTATGTGTTCAGGAATTAATCCATTTTTTCTAGGTCTTCTGGTTTATGTGCATAGAAGTATCCAAAGTATTCTCTGATGGTTATTTGTATTTCTGTGGGATCAGTGGTAATATTCCCTTTGTCATGTCTGATAGTGTTTATTTGGATCATTTCTCTTTTCTTCTTTATTAGTCTAGCTAGCAGTTTATCCATCTTATTAATTTTTTTTTTCAAAAAACCATCTCCTGGATTTGTTGATGTTTTGAATGATTTTTATTGTGTCTCTGTCTCCTTCAGTTCAGCTCTGACTTTGGTTATTTATTGTCTTCTGTTAGCTTTGAGGTTTGTTTGCTCTTGGTTCTCTAGGTTTTTTAGTTGAGATGTTAAGTTGTTAATTTGAGATCTTTCTAACTTTTTGATGTCCACATTTAATGCTATAAATTTCCGTCTGAACACTCCCTTAGCTGTGTCCCAGAGATTCTGGTATGTTGTATCTTTGTTCTCATTAGTTTCAAAGAACTTCTTGATTTCTGCCTTAATTTCATTATTTACCCAAGTGTAATGCAGGATTGAGTTGGTTAATTTCCATGTAATTGTATGGTTGTGAGCAATTTTCTTAATCTTGTTTTCCAGTTTTATTGTAGTGTGGTCTGAGAGAGTGTTTGGTATGATTTCAGCCCTTTTGCATTTGCTGAGGATTGATTTACAGTCAAGCATGTGTTCGATTTTAGAGTATGTGCCACATGGCAACAAGAAGAGTGTATATTCTGTTATTTTTGGGTAGAGAGTTCTGTAGATGTCTAACAGTCCATTTGGTCCAGTGTTGAGTTCAGGTCCTGAATAACTTTGTTAATTTTCTGCCTCTATAATCTGTCTAATACCGTCAGTAGAGTGTTGAGGTCTCACACTATTATTGTGTGGAGTTCTAAGTCTCTTTGAAGATCTCTAACAACTTGCTTTATGAATCTGGTTGCTTCCGTGTTGGGTGTGTAGGTATTTAGAATAGTTAAGTCTTTTGTTGAATTGAATACTTTATCATTACATAATGCCCCTTTGTCTTTTTTTATCTTTTTTGGCTTAAAGTCTGTTTTGTCCTAAATTAGGATTGCAACTCCTGCTTTTTTCTGTTTCTCTTTGCTTGGTAGATTTTTATTCATCCCTTTATTTTGACCCTATGGTTGTCATTGTATGGGTCTCTTAAAGACAGCATACATTAGGGTCTTGGTTCTTTAGCCGGCTTGCCACTGTGTCTTTTGATTGGGGCATTTAGCCTGTTTACATTTAAGGTTAGTATTGATATGGGTGGATTTTATCCTATCATCATGATGGTAGCTGATTATTATGCAGACTTGTTTGTGTGGTAGCTTTATAGTGTCATTGGTCTCTGTACTTAAGTGTGTTTTATAGTGGCTGATAATGGTCTTTTATTTCCATATTTAGTGCTTCTTTCAGGAGCTCTCATAAGGCAGGTCTGGTAGTAACAAATTCCCTCAGAATTTGCTTGTCTGAAAAATATCTTATTTCTCCTTCACTTGTGAAGCTTAATTTGACTGGATATGAAATTCTTCATTGGAATTTCTTTTAAGAATGTTGAATATAAGCCCCCAATCTTCTGGCTTGTAGGGTTTCAGCTGAGAGGTCTGCAGTTAGTCTGATGGACTTCCCTCTGGAGGTTACCTGTCTTTTCTCTCTAGCTGCCTTTATCATTTTTTCCTTCATTTCAACCTTGGAGAATCTGATGATTGTGTGTATTGGAGGTAATCTTGTAAAGTATTTTATGGAGGTTCTCTGGATTTTTTGAATTTGAATATTAGCCTTTCTAGCCAGGTTGGGGAAGTTCTCATGGATGATATCCTGAAACATGTTTTCCAAGTTGCTTCCATTCTCCCCATCTCTTTCAGAAATGTCACTTGAGTCATAGATTCAGTCTCTTTACATAATCCCATATTTCATGGAGATTTTGTTCATTCCTTTTCATTCTGTTTTCTTTATTCTGATCCAATTGTCTTATTTCAGAAACTCAGTCATCAAGCTCTGAGATTCTTTCCTCAGTTTGGTCTATTCTGCTGTTAATGCTTGCAATTGTTTTATGAAATTCTTGTAGTGTGCTCTTCAGCTCTATTGAGTTGGTTACATTTTTTTCTATACTGGTTATTTTGTTTTATGGCCCCTATATCTTTTAATTGTGACTCTTAGCTTCCGTTGATTGGGTTTCAACATTCTCCTGGATCTCAATGATCTTTGCTCCTATCCATATTCTGAATTCTATTTTTGTCATTTCAGCCATCTCATTCTGGTTAAGAATCCTTGCTTGAGAACTGCTGCTGTCATTTAGAGGAAAGAAGACACTTAGTTTTTTGAGTTGTCAGAGTTCTTGTACTGGTTCTTTCTCATCTTTGTGTGTTGATGTTTCTTCAATCTTTGAAGTTGCTGTCCTTTTGATGTGTGTTTTTTTTTTCTTTTATCCTATTTGATGACCTTGGGGGTTTCATTGTGGTATAGTTCAGTTGACTGGCTTCATTTCTGGAAGATTTTAGGGGGGCAAGGTTCAGCTCAGGGCTCCTGGACTATGTGCTATAACACTGGGAGACTGGCATCAGCCCCCGCTTTGTTCTCTGGCTCCTTGAGGTTAGGAACCTACTGTGCTACAAGGGCTGAGGTGTTCCCGGACTGCTGGTTATCACATTAGGATGGGTGGTGCCAGCCAAAGCACTTCCTAGGGCGGTAGCAGTGGTATCCATCCTCGTTCGTATGTGGCAGTAGCATCTGCAGCGTGGTAGGGTGCACACTCATCTGCTGCAACAGGGTACTGACGGGTGCTGTGTTGCTGGCTTCTGTGCGGGCCTTCACGGCAGCCGCTAGCATTGACAGCGAGGCTATGGGGGCAGGGCAGTGACAGGGCCCATCCCGTGACTGTGTGCGTGTTCACACTGGTGGTGGTTTTTGCGCCCTTTGTGAGCGGTCCAGCTGGCAGCACTGGCCTCTTAGGGCAGGGGCGGGTCCACTTTTCTCTGTCCTTAGTTTCGCACCTGGAGGCCATTTCCACGCACAGGGGTGGGGCACTCTGCCTGCCAACTCTCCAACAACAATGGTGGTTGGGGAAGGGGGCGGGGTGCACTCACGCCAGCAAAAATGGCATGGCCGGCTGCATAGGCACACCCCCGCTGGCGTGGGAGGGAAGGCAAGGTCAGCCTGCCAGCACACACGCACTGGCAAAGTGATGTTGGGGGTGGCCAAGGGTGAGTGTATGTGGGAAAAGTGGTCTGGTGAGGCTACAGTTGGGGGAGAGTGCGGACGAGCTAGTGCGTGTAAGCTGGAGCCATTCTGCTGGGGCATTCTGCTGGTTAGGTGAGATCCGCCCGCACCGCACCGAAGCTGTGATGTGGCATGGGGGCTGCATTGCAAGCAGGCGTGGCTACGCTGGGGCCCCGCCAGAGGCCAGCGGATTGAGAGGTGCTCAGGTCAGACCGGTTCCATCTCCTGGGCAAGATTGCGTTGCAGAGTTCAGGTCCCACAGTTGCCCTAGGGCTAAAGTCTCCTATAGGAGCGAGTCCAGCTTAGGGGGATGGGCAACACTGACCATGCTCCCACTACAGATGCTCCTACACCAAACCCTCTGGCCTCCACTCTAGCTGGAGTTCTACCCCTACCACTTCTCTGAGCAGCTCTCCCTGCCAATTCAAGTGTCCATGGTGGTCAAGGTTCTCCTCCTGCCAGGATTCCAAAGGCCTGTGGGCAGACTTCGTTGCTCTTTGCCTGTTCATCTCACCCCTTCCCCAGGAGTACTTGGGGACTAGGAATGAGTCCTGGTGTACCTGCCCCGGACAGGGTTTACAGTTTCCTCTGCCTTTAGTGCAGCATCTGTGTCTCTTCCCTGTCTGCTCTCAATGCCTTTCCTCAGAAGATCTGCTAGGAGTGTGCCAGTCGATGCCCTGTCCCTCCATGGGAGATGTTCCTCCTGACTGCATCTAGTTGGCCGTCTTACCCCCAATCCTAAGATTTTATTCTTGTTATATTTGAATTGTTTATTTGTTTTTGCTTTTTTCATTAGAAGTTCACTTTTTTTCTTGCTGGCTGTCCTGGCTCATACGGGCTGCTATAACAAAATATCATAAACTGAGTGGCTTATAACAACAGAAGTTTATTTCTCACAATTCTGAATGCTGTGAAGTTCAAGATTGGGTGTTGGTAGATTCCGTGTCTGATGAAGGCCTGCTCCCTGGTTCACAGAAAAGGTGAAGGAGCTTTTTGGGGGTCTCTCTTTTTTTGGGGGGGGATGGAGTCTCGCTCTGTCATGAGGGTGGAGTGCAGTGGCGTGATCTTGGCTCACTGCAACCTCTGCCTCTCAGGTTCAAGCAATTCCCCTGCCTCAACCTCCCCAGTAGCTGGGACTATAGGTGCATACCACCGTCCCTGGCTAATTTTTTATATTTTAGTAGAAATGGGGTTTCACCATGTTGGCCAGGATGGTCTCGATCTCCTGACCTCGTGATCTGCCCGCCTTAGCCTCCCAAAGTGCTGGGATAACGGATGTGAGCCACCACGCCCAGCCTGGGGGGTCTCCTTTATAAGGGCACTGATCTTATTCATGAGGACTCTGCCCTCATGACCTAATCACCCCCCAAAAGCCCCACCTTTTAATATCATCACCTTGGGAATTAGGTTTTCAACATTTTAATTTTAAGAGGGACACAAATACTCGGTTCATAACACTGGCCTTTTTAAAGACTTCTTCAGTGATATCTCCAATTTCTGTAATATGAGGACAGCAGCATATGGAAGATTTGCCAGACATTAATTGCCAGGCATCCATCCCAAGCTTTGCTCCAAAATCCATAAAAACATACACATTTTCCTCAAGAAACTAAAATTTTACAAACATGAATGTATAAACCACTGATAGGGATGAATGCGTTAGCCCTTTTTCTTCACTCTTGGTTTATTTGCTTTGGTTGTTTTTCTAAAAGAGTCATATTTTCTTGCTAGTCTCTTTAGAGGCATTCACTGACATCACTCTGTTGTCACCTTAAAAAGACAAAATGTATTGCCCACCAAGATCAAGGAAAGTGGACCCTCCCATGGGATGTATAAATGTGTTCACTGTGATAGCTCTGTTCTTCAATCACCTTCTGATCCAGCCCCCTCTTTTTCTAGAAAGTTCTCTCTTTACTCCTCCACCCTTGCAGCAACACAGAGGTAAGGGAGTTTTCTTCAGTTCTTCAAACAATCATGTTCTGATCATGTTCTGGTCACTGAAGTTTATGTCCTCTAAAGTTTTGTGCTCGTCGCCTACCATCACAGAAACTCCCAGGATAGCAGTCTTTAGTTCTCCTTCAACCAATTACATTGTGACCCTGTTCTCTGACCTTTACCATTTCCAGAAAATTCTGTCCTTATCATCCCACTCTCCCAGAAACACCAAGGAGACAGGGTTCATTTTGGTACTTCAAAAAACCATATTCTGAACCCAAGCATTAACACTTATTTCTTCCAGAAAGTCTGTCCTTATTCCTCATCCTCCCTCAAAAACCCCAGTGAGGAGGCTTCAGCTTTCTTTCAACTAATCATATTCTGATCTCACGCCCCAGAGCTAGCTTTTATTGTGAGGGAGGGAGATTGAGGCTACTTTGGGAAATCCACAATTGGTGGTTGCCAGAAGGCACAGTACTCATTTTCAGAGGAACCAAAAGATCATTCATGGACTCTACTCAGTCAGCTACTCAGTCAGGCACCTTTTTGAAGTGCCTGAGTTCACCACTGTGCATTTTCAAATCAGACTCTATATCATCCTCTTCCTCTAGACAGATGAAAGATCACTCCAGCTCCAAAATTATCTGAGGCACAGTTTCCCTTGAATGTGGTTCTCAGTTGAACATGCAGGAATTCTGATGACTAAATAGTGTGAACTTCAAAAAAAGTGGTTTTTGCATAAGTTGTATATGCTTTTCCATTTACACTGACTGGGAATCAGCACATACTGCAAAAATTTCCAAATAATTTTTTGTGGAGGCAATGTGGTGAGAAGACAAGCACCCTGAAGCACTGTGGCTTGGTGGGTGGTTACAGGTCTTTCACTAATTGGCTGTGTGGCCTTAGGAATAATCGCTTTCTTTACAATTCCTCACTTGTGAAACCAAGTTTGCACCAAATAAGTGATTTTCATTCTTTTTTTTTTTCACTGTGACCTAGTTAGAAATACATCTTAAAGGTGGCAATATTTACTACATAGAACACATTATTTTCTCAAAAACAATTCTTAACACTACTCACGAGTGACAGGATGAGTTTTGTTCTCTTTTTAAAAAATTGCTTGTTGTAACCCACAAAACTGATTTCAAGAGCCATAGAGTGGCAATCCTAACTTTGAACAACACTGGAGGGTCTTATTTTATTTATCCCTCAATATTCTAAAAATTAAAGTGTCTGTATTTGAGATGTAGAAAAGCAATGTATAGAAAAACAGCCCCCTTCTTGTTGAGTCTCTTTTACCATCCTCAGCCTGTCATCAAATTACAAAAGTCAAATATTCTGCATCTCCAGATGGTAAGGTCCAATAGAAAATGGCCCAGGCTGGATTCCCCCACCCCAAGCAGAGGTTAGCCTTGGTACTTAACATCTCTAAGACCCAGTGACCTCATCTGTAAAAGTGGGATAACAATACTGATTTTATAGGTTATTCTAAGGATAAAATGAGATCCTGGCTGTGAAACTGCTGACAGGGGTGATGAATTCTGAGTTCCTCAGGCTGTGACCTTCAGGCATGCTTTGTTCTGCACAGTGAATAATTTTGCCACTGTCCCTACCGCTCCTATAATCATCAGTCTATTTTAAGGTCTCATACAGTTTTAATTACTTGCCCACCAAAGTCAGAGAGATTCATCTTGATATTCTTTATTGTTTACGGTTATGACACATTATATATACACACACACATACATAGTTACATACACACACACCAGTGGCACTGATTTTGGTACACATCAGAATTACTTAGAGTTTGCTAAAAATGGAGATTCTGGAGCCCCACTCTGTAAGTCTGGACGATAGGTCCCACATTCTTAAATGCCCCTGCCCCCAAGGTGTTTTTATACAGATGGTAGACTCACTCTGAAAAACACTGGAACATACATTCTTAAAATATCAAACATTGAATTATGGGTATGATCATTCTTTTTTGGTCAGGGACAAGAAAAAACTGTCAAAGACAACTGAGATTTTGAGTCCAGGTAGCCGGAGGAGGAAAAGTAGTATTTACAAAAAATAAGGATTGGAATGAAAGAGGAAGATGATGGAATACAGACTGCTTTTTGAACTGCTTTATGCATTTCATATTATGAAAAGAGTATTTTTCCTAAAATGGGTGAATTGCCATGCTGACAGTAACTTTTTGGCTGAGACAAAATAATATACAATTAGAATTCTAATTTCCATTAGAAACTGGTTAAGTGGAAACACCAAAAGGCTTACAGAGAAAGTAAATCACAAAAATACAAGCTTGTAAAGCAGTGTTCACATTAACCTCAGCAAAAACTTTTAGGATTCAAGGTATGAGGCAAAAGTCATAATGGTTGTCAGGTTCAGGAGTTTGGAAGCGCATATAGTGCCTCATCTGCTGTTCCCTAGTCTTTCTCTTGATTTCCATCATCTGCCCTACAAACCTTTCTACATCATCTCTCGCTTCATTGTGCTCAATATGCCTATTAGGTATGGCCCATCGAAAATTAGGGACAAGTCGCCTAACTCGCCCCCGCCTGATATTTCCTCCAGGCTTCTGGCCTTCACCCCCTCCCAAATGGCGGGATTCTTCTTCATTCGGCATGGGGGCCTGCTCCCCTCCATCGTTTTCTTGTTGGGCATTTTTCCCGTTGAGATTGTTTGCCGCTAGTTCCTCTTTGGACTCCATTACTCCTAGGAGACAAGAGAGAGAAAATGAGCTGAATTTGTGGACTGATAAGCACTGAGGACAGAGGCCCTACTAGGCACCTTTTAAAATTCAGAGCCATGGACTTGACTTTATACTCTTTAACATTTCATTTTTTTCCACCTGAGAAGCCCGTGGGCCCTGTGGGGTGCCCCCAATCCGAGCCCCTCCCGCAAAGCCCACCATTTTCCCTGTAGATCCATGCTTCTGCAGGCAGTAAAATGGAGGACGAGGATGGGGTGTGGGAAGGGGAGGGTTGCATGCAGTAGAAGGAGTCGAGGGTGAAGGCATGGATTGGGGTCTCAGACTGGGCTTTCCTCACGTTCCGGCCCCCGCCTCACCACTGTCGCTCGCACCGACCTGGGCCTATCCTTGCAGTCTCCTCCTCCTCCCGATTCTCGACGCGAGGTGCGCCGCCGCGACACTTAGCCTCGCAGACCTGCAGACGGCCGGGGTTGGGGAAGTGGGGGCTGCTGCAGCGGAACGCTAGCTAGGACCCACCACCATCCGGCCCCTTCCCCGTCCCGCACCTGGCCCGGGCCCGGGCCCTCGGTGCAGCCCTCGCCCCCCGCCTCAGTCACCCCGCCCGCAAGCTGACCACCATTTTCTGCACCAAGAAGGGCGGGGCAGGGGTGTCGGAAAAGCTTGCGCTGGTGGCGGAGGCAGGTGTTTCCGAACGGTCGTAGCCTCAGGACCGCCGGCTCCCTCGGGGACGGGCACCTCTCCGCTCAACGAAGGCTCGCGGGCCCGCGGCGGGGCCCGGGGGCTGCATCGCGGACCGACTGCGTCTTCGCGTGGCTCCCCCGGGGTGGGGCCTCTGCAGGCCGGAGCCGCTCCCCAACACCAACTCCAGGGACCCCACTCCGGATGCCTTACCTGCTCCCCCTCCGCTTCCTACTTTCCGGGCCGCCCCTGGCCCGCACGTCCTCAGGGCCACCGGGAGCAGGTACCGCCACCGAGAAGGGAACGAGCGACGATGGCTCTGACGACAGAGCCAGATGAGACTCAGTGTTGGCCGGTCACGTGGGGCTGTTGTCATCGCCAACAGCTCCGCCCCCGTCCCACGCCCCCTCCTGCAGGCCGGAGTCTGGCAGGGCTTTCGGGCCAGCCCCTATCCTCATCTGGAGTCTCTTTCAATATCTCCAGCCTGGCCGGCCTTTCCACTCTCCTGTCTTTGTGTATTCTTGGGCCTTCCTCTGCCTCACCAAGAAGGAAACTGTCTTCTCAGGGAGCTCTTGGCCATTCCCACTTCCGTGGGACTTGCCTCTCCTTGTCCTGGGCTCCCAGGATTTTCCCCATCTCTCCCAATCAGGACGCGGGCGCAGAATTTAAAGGGGTGCAAATTTCCTCAGCAGTCAAGAAAAAGAACATCTTAATGCAACATCTTTTTTTTTTTTTTTTTTTTTTTTTTTTTTTTTTTTTTTGAGACAGAGTCTCGCTTAGTGGCCCAGGCTGGAGTGCAGTGGCGCGATCTCGGCTCACTGCAAGCTCCGCCTCCCGGGTTCACGCCATTCTCCTGCCTCAGCCTCCCGAGTAGCTGGGACTACAGGCGCCCGCCGCCTCGCCCGGCTAATTTTTTGCATTTTTAGTAGAGACGGGGTTTCACAGTGTTAGCCAGGATGGTCTCGATATCCTGACCTTGTGATCCGCCCGCCTTGGCCTCCCAAAGTGCTGGGATTACAGGCGTGAGCCACCGCGCCGGGCCTTAATGCAACATCTTAAAAAACAAAATTATTGCAAGAAAATTTATGATGAGCAAGATGCCAAAAATTTAAGTAAAGAGAGCATCTGTCCCGCCCACCTCAACGGAAAACTGTGGTCCTTGTTACCAATGCTCCCCCTTTTCTCTACACCAGAACGTTTGGCGGGAACAGGAAATGAGTCAAGGACAGTGGATTTTTTCTAATTCTTCTTAATAACTTTCTGTTCTTTTATTTTTTTCCCCTTTTTTTTATTATATTATGTTCTAGGGTAAATGTGCACAACGTGGAGGTTTGTCACATATGAATACATGTGCCATGTTGGTGTGCTGTGCCCATTAACTCGTCATTTACATTAGGGATATCTCCTAATGCTATCACCCCCTTCCCCCACCCCACAATAGGCTCTGGTGTGTGATGGTCCCCTTCCTGTGTCCAAGTAATCTCATTGTTCAGTTTCCACCTATGAGTGAGAACATGCGGTGTTTGGTTTTCTGTTCTTGTGATAGTTTGCTCAGAATGATGGTTTCCAGTTGCATCCATGTCCCTACAAAGGACATGAACTCATCCTTTTTTATGGCAGCATAGTATTCCATGGTGTGTATGTGCCATATTTTCTTAATCCAGTCTGTCATTGATGGACATTTGGGTTGATTCCAAGTCTTTGCTATTATAAATAGTGCTGCAATAAAAATAGGCATTCATGTGTCTTTATAGCAGCATGATTTATAATCCTTTGGGTATATACCCAGTAATGGGATGGCTGGGTCATGGTATTTCTAGTTCTAGATCCTTGAGGAATCGCCACACTGTTTTCCACAGTGTTTGAACTAGTTTACAGTCCCACCAACAGTGTAAAAGTGTTCCTATTTCTCCACATCCTCTCCAGCACCTGTTGTTTCCTGACTTTCTAATGATTGCCATTCTAACTGGTGTGAAATGGTATCTCATTGTGGTTTTGATTTGCATTTCTCTGATGGCCAGTGATGATGGGCATTTTTTCATGTGTCTGTTGCCTGCATAAATGTCTTCTTTTGAGAAGTATCTGTTCATATCCTTTGCCCACTTTTTGATGGGGTTGTTTTTTTCTTGTAAATTTGTTTAAGTTCTTTGTAGGTTCTGGATATTAGCGCTTTGTCAGATGAGTAGATTGCAAAAATTGTCTCCCATTCTGTAGGTTGCTGTTCACTCTGATGGTAGTTTCTTTTGCTGCGCAGAAGTTCTTTAGTTTAATTAGATCCCATTTGTCAATTTTGGCTTTTGTTGCCATTGCTTTTCATGTTTTAGATATGAAGTCCTTGCCCATGCCTACGTCCTGAATGGTATTGCCTAGGTTTTCTTCTAGGGTTTTTATGGTTTTAGGTCTAACATTTAAGTCTCTCATCCATCTTGAATTAATTTTTGTATAAGGAGTAAGGAAGGGATCCAGTTTCAGCTTTCTACTTATGGCTAGCCAGTTTTCCCAGCACCATTTATTAAATAGGGAATTCTTTCCCCATTTCTTGTTTTTGTCAGGTTTGTCAAAGATCAGATGGTTGTAGATGTGTGGTATTATTTCTGAGGGCTCTGTTCTGTTCCATTGGTCTATATCTTTGTTTTGGTACCAGTACCATGCTGTTTTGGTTACTGTAGCCTTGCAGTATAGTTTGAAGTCAGGTAGTGTGACGCCTCCAGCTTTGTTCTTCTGGCTTAGGATTGTCTTGGCAATGTGGGCTCTTCTTTGGTTTCATATGAACTTTAAAGTAGTTTTTTCCAATTCTGTGAAGAAAGTCATTGGTAGCTTAATGGGGATGGTATTGAATCTATAAATTACCTTGGGCAGTATGGCCATTTTCACGATACTGATTCTTCCTATCCATGGGCATGGAATGTTCTTCCATTTGTTTGTGTCCTCTTTTATTTCATTGAGCAGAGGTTTGTACTTCTCCTTGAAGAGGTCCTTCACATCCCTTGTAAATTGAATTCCTAGCTATTTTATTCTCTTTGAAGCAATTGTGAATGGGAGTTCATTCATGATTTGGCTCTCTGTTTGTCTGTTATTGGTGTATAAGAATGCTTGTGATTTTTGCACATTGATTTTGTATCCTGAGACTTCGCTGAAGTTACTTATCAGCTTAAGGAGATTTTGGGCTGAGACGATGGGGTTTTCTAAATATACAATCATGTCATCTGCAAATAGGGACAATTTGACTTCTTCTTTTCCTAATTGAATACCCTTTATTTCTTTCTCTTGCCTGATTGCCCTCACCAGAACTTCCAACACTATGTTGAATACCAGTGGTGAGAGAGGCCATCCCTGTCTTGTGCCAGTTTTCAAAGGGAATGCTTCCGGTTTTCACCCATTCAATATGATACTGGCTGTGGGTTTGTCATAAATGGCTCTTACTATTTTGAGATACGTTCCATCAATACCAAATTTATTGAGAGTTTTTAGCATGAAGGGCTGTTGAATTTTGTCAAAGGCCTTTTCTGCATCTATTGAGATAATCATGTGGTTTTTGTCTTTGGTTCTGTTTATATGCTGGCTTACGTTTATTGATTTGCTTATGTTGAACCAGCTTTGCATCCCAGGGATGAAGCCCACTTGATCATGGTGGATAAGCTTTTTGATGTGCTGCTGGATTCGATTTGCCAGTATTTTATTGAGGATTTTTGCATCAATGTTCATCAGGGATATTGGTCTAAAATTCTCTTTTTTTATTGTGTCTCTGCCAGGCTTTGGTATCAGGATGATGTTGGCCTCATAAAATGAGTCAGGGAGGATTCCCTCTTTTTCTATTGATTGGAATAATTTCAGAAGGAATGGTACCAGCTCCTCCTTGTACCTCTGATAGAATTCGACTGTGAATCCATCTGGTCTTGGACTTTTTTCAGTTGGTAGGCTATTAATTATTGCCTCAATTTCAGAGCCTGCTATTGGTGTATTCAGGGATTCAACTTCTTCCTGGTTTAGTCTTGGGAGAGTGTATGTGTCCAGGAATTTATCCATTTCTTCTAGGTTTTCTAGTTTATTTGCATGGAGGTGTTTATAGTATTCTCTGATGGTAGTTTGTATTTCTGTGGGGTTGGTGGTGATATCCCCTTTATCATTTTTTATTGTATCTATTTGATTCTTCTCTCTTTTCTTCTTTATTAGTCTTGCTAGCGGTCTATCAATTTTGTTGATCTTTTCAAAAAACTAGCTCCTGAATTCATTGATTTTTTGAAGGGTTTTTTTGTGTCTCTATCTCCTTCAGTTCTGCTCTGATCTTAGTTATTTCTTGCCTTCTGCTAGCTTTTGAATGTGTTTGCTCTTGCTTCTCTAATTCTTTTAAATGTGGTGTTTGGGTGTCAATTTTAGATTATTCCTGCTTTCTCTTGTGGGCATTTAGTGCTATAAATTTCCCTCTATACATTGCTTTAAATGTGTCCCAGAGATTCTGATATGTTGTATCTTTGTTCTCATTGGTTTCAAAGAACATCTTTATTTCTGCCTTCATTTCGTTATGTACCCAGTAGTCATTCAGGACCAGTTTGCCCAGTTTCCATGTATTTGAGAGGTTTTGATTGAGTTTCTTAGTCCTGAGTTCTAGTTTGATTGCACTGTGTTCTGAGAGACAGTGTGTTATAATTTCTGTTCTTTTACATTTGCTGAGGAGTGCTTTACTTCCAACTATGTGGTCAATTTTGGAATAAGTGCGATGTGGTGCTGAGAAGAATGTACATTCTGTTGATTTGGGGTAGAGAGTTCTGTAGATGTCATTAGGTCCGGTTGGTGCAGAGTTGAGTTCAATTCCTGGATGTCCTTGTTAACTTTCTGTCTTGTTGATCTGTCTAATGTTGACAGTGGGGTGTCAAAGTCTCCCATTATTATTGTGTGAGAGTCTAAGTCTCTAAGGACTTGCTTTATGAATCTGGGTGCTCCTGTATTGGGTGCATATATATTTAGGATTGTTAGATCTTCTTGTTGAATTGATCCCTTTACCATTATGTAATGGCCTTCTTTGTCTCTTTTGATCTTTGTTGGTTTAAAGTCTGTTTTATCAGAGACTAGGATTGCAACCCCTGCCTTTTTTTGTTTTCCATTTGCTTGGTAGATCTTCCTCCATCCCTTTATTTTGAACCTATATGTGTCTCTGCATGTGAGATGGGTCTCCTGAATACAGCAGACTGATGGGTCTTGACTCTTTATCCAATTTGCCAGTCTGTGTCTTTTAATTGGACCATTTAGCCCATTTACATTTAAGGTTAATATTGTTATGTGTGAACTTGATCCTGTCATTATGATGTTAGCTGGTTATTTTGCTCATTAGTTGATGCAGTTTCTTCCTACCATTGATGGTCTTTACAATATGGCATGTTTTTGCAGTGGCTGGTACTAGTTGTCTTTTCCATGTTTTTTCCTCCTTCTCTTAGAGTCTCGCTCTGTAGCCCAGACTGGAGTGCAGTGTCATGATCTCAGCTCACTGCAAGCTCCGCCTCCTGGGTTCATGCCATTCTTCTGCCTCAACTATCCGAGTAACTGGGACTAGAGGCAGCCGCCACCTCGCCTAGCTAATTTTTTGTATTTTTAGTAGAGACAAGGTTTCACCAAGTTAGCCAGGATGGTCTGGATCTCCTCACCTCGTGATCCACCCACTTTGCCCTCCCAAAGTGCTGGGATTACAGGTATGAGACAGTGCGCCCAGTCCCTTTTCTGTTTAAGAAACACAGTCTTCATAGTTTATGTTAACTTTATCTCAACTTTAATGGAAAATTTTGAACATTTGGAAAAACGGAATAGTATAATGCAACCCATATACTAGTCCTCACTCAGATTCCACAGTTAGCAACTCATGGCCCATCTTATTTCATCTTTATCTTACCCGCTTTTCAACCTTAAAGATTATTTTTGAAGCAAATTCTAGACATAATATCACTTTAGGCATAAATATTTCAAAGTACATATCTACAAGATAAGGGTTCTCTTCTTTTTAGCATACAACCACAATACCGCTGTCACATCAAATAATTCAGAATTCCTTAATATCATTTTATGTCTAATCTGTGTTCAAATACCCAATTGTGTTATAGCTTTTTTTTTAACAGTTTGTTTGAATCAAGATCCAAATAAGACATGCGTGTTTTGATTGGTTGCCATATTTCCTAAATTTCTTTTAATCTGTGGGTTTTCATTTTTTAATTTTTTCTTTAATTATTGATGAAATGCTCATTTGTTCTCTATTTTCCTATAGTCTGGATCTCAGTGGTGTCATTAACGCATACTTCTTTACTCTGTGATTCCTATAAAATGGTAACTAAGTCTAGAAAAGCTTCCTTGAATTTGGGTTCAATTTCAATTCGGGTTTGTCCAAGAGAAAGCAAATACTCTTTCTACTTTTGAGATTTTAGCTGAAATATTTCTATAAAGAGACCCTTCCTATTTTAGGTCGGGCTACCTAAAAGCAGAACTTGGAACAGAGATCCTTATGAATGTAGTTTCTTGTAATAATGCTGTCTCGGGTTAAAGGAAGTAAAGGAAGCAGGACAGGGCTGGGGAGCGGGGCAGTGGTGAAGAATGGGGTTTAACTAGAGATTGGGTTTAGTTAATTGCACCTGAAAACTCTGAAGCACACACAAGTCATCCCACCTTGACAGTAAGTCACTGGCTTTTTGTAACTCAGTGTCAGTCACAGATCAAAGTCTGTAGGTGGAGCAGAGCATAGTCTCTGGAGCAAGGCGGCTCCCATTTGGCAGAGAACAGTTCCCTGGAAAAGGGGTAAAATGTGAGTTGTATGGCTCAGGCCTGTAATCCCAGCAATTTGGGAGGCTGAGGTGGGAGAACTGCTTGAGCCCAGGAGTTTGAGACCAGCCTAAGCAACATAGGGAGAAGCCCATCTCCATACACACACACACACACACACACACACACACACACACACACACACACAAATTTAGCTGGGTGTGGTGGCACTCACCTGTGATCACGCCTATTTGAGAAGCTAAGGTGGGAGAATTGCTTGAGCCTGGGATGTCAAGGCTGCAGTGAGCTATGATTGCACCACTGCACTCCAGCCTGGACAGCAGAGTGATACCTTGTCCCCTCACTCCCCCCGAAAAAAGATGTAAGTTGTTATCAGCCAACACACACAGCCAGGGAAGGCTTCATAGGTATATGACTTGTGCTGTTGCACAGGGCCCTAATGTCAGAAGAGTTCTACTCCTGGTTTAATGCTCTGCTGCCGTTGTGTTGAAATTCTTACTGAGTTTATTTCTGAATACCATCAGGCATAGATATGTCTACAGGTTATCTAAACTGTATTCAGAAACAAGTCCAGTTGGCTTACAGGTGCCTCCAACTTCTGTGTCTCCTTCCTTCTCCCCTAGGTACTTCCAAGTTTACTGTATACTGCTGTCCCTTCTACTATCCTTTTCCCCTCTGCTGACCTAATGCGCCAAAGCCCCATTGATTTATCTGGGCTTTTTGTTGAGCCAGAGACCCACTCTGTCCCTAACAAAGTGGATAATGACTAGGTGTGGTGGCTCATGCCTATAATCCCAGCACTTTGGGAGGCCTAGGCAAGTCTCTCCAAAAAACAAAATAAAAGGTGTGAATAAAACCTCTTTCTTTACTTTATACTTACATGTACTGTGAGATACACATATTCTTCTGTGGTTTTTGGCTCATAATTCCCATAGCCTTTGTTATTCCCTAAATGACTAAAACAATAAGCACACCTTTCATGAAAGTATTTGGTCTTTTGTTTCGGAGCAGCTTCAGAATCATAAACATAAAAGACTGTCTTTCTTGGCTGGGCACGGTGGCTCACGCCTGTAATCCCAGCACTTTGGGAGGCCGAGGCGGGTGGATCACGAAGTCAGGAGATCGAGACCATTCTGGCTAACACGGTGAAACCCAGTCTCTACTAAAAATACAAAAAAAAAAAAAAAAAAAAAAAGGAATTAGTCAGGTGCAGTGCCGGGCACCTGTAGTCCCAGCTACTCAGGAGGCTGAAGCAGGAGAATGGCGTGAACCCAGGAGGCAGAGCTTGCAGTGAGCCGAGATCATGCCACTTCACTCCAGCCTGGGCAACAGAGTGAAACTCTGTCTCAAAAAACAAAACAAAACAAAGACTGTCTTTCCCTTATGTTGGGGCACTTTCAGGCCTCAGAAGCAGGCCTCAAAAGACAGAATTTCTCTCTCTGACCTTCTCTTGCTCTCCTTTCACCTACTCCTTTTTTCTCTCCACAGCAGGCCACAGAAACTAAAAATATACTTTAGTTTTCCCCTGCCTTTCTGTCTTGGAGGTAGCCATAAGTAAATTCTCCGATTTACCTTGTCTGATTGTAGGTCATAATGATGCAGGAATGGGAAGCTCCCATATTGGGGACTTAGCCAGGGTGGCTTCTTGGCTTCACTCTGAAAAATAAATCAAGGGTGAGCTAGTGGTGTTGGGCAACAATCTGTTTTTGAACAGTACTGCTCTTTGTGGAGCAGGGCTAAATCAGAGGCAGTGCACCCAGAGTCAGCAACATATGGGCTCTTGGCAACAAATTTATACTTACTTATTCCCACTTGCAATTACACACAAATTAGGGAGTGGGTTAATGCAAATTGAGGGGTAGGTTATTTAGAACTTTCTAGGAAAGGAGCAGTAACTTCTGGGCCATTGCCATGGCATTCTGTAAACTGTGGCACTGGGTGGGAGTGTCTTATACTAATGAGCAATGGGAGCAGCTAGAGATCGCTTTTGTCGCCATCTGCTGGTTCTTGCCAGTTTCTTCACTTTAATCTGTCAGGACCAGGGAAATAAATCCTGTGGGTCTCTACCTCAATAAGACTCCAATTCAGAAGGGGTCCTCCCCCATACCCAGAATGAAGAAACGCTGCACAGAGAGGCCAAGAGGAATCTGAATAGTCAGGCCTTGCTGGGTTTCCCTATTCAGTCTAATAGTGTTAGATTACACCCTTTTTGTCCAATCACATTTCTACATGGTTGTCCATGATAGTCCTGCCTATCTAACGACATCTTGATAAAAGGCCCAAGGGGATGGACACAGAGAGCTTCTGGACAGCTGAACTCATGGAGGCCTGCAAGAAGGTAAACAAGAACTCATCAGCTTGCCGGGAGGGGAGTACACCCCAACTCCACAGGAACGAGAGCTCCTGTGCTCGGGACTCTTTCAGACCTTGCCCTATGTATCTCTTCATCTGCTTGCTTACTTGTATCTTTTAAAATATTCATAATAAACCAGTACACATGTGTCCCTGAGTTTTGTGAGCCATGTTAGCAAATTAGCCAAGCCCGAATAAGGGATTTTGGGAACCTTAACCTGAAGTCAGTTGGTCAGAAGTTCCAGAGGCCGAGACTTGCCACTGGTGTCTTAAGTCAGGACAGTCTTATGGGACAGAGACCTCAACTTGTGAGATCTAATGCCATCTCCGGTAGATAATATCAGAATTGAATTGGGTTAGAGGACGCCCAGATGGTGTCCGCTGCAGAGAAAAAACAGGGTTATTTTTGTTTTGTTTTGTTTTTTAACACACTAGATGAGTACCGCCTTAATGCTGTTTGGGCTCTGATGTCAAACAGACGTTTTAGGATAGTAGTCCTTTCTGCTGAGTGTGTGTGAGTGTGTGTATATCTGTGTCCATCTCCACCGGATTTACCCAGTGGGAAGTGAGCATGCCATGTTGACTCAGTATTGCCCAACTCTTGCTCCCCACAGGTGAGGAATATGATATGTCTTCTGGACTGGAGACTACTAAAATGGCTGCTAAAAACATATGCAAATTAAATAGAGGAAAATAGTTTAGGCTGAAGCTGGTGTGTTCTTCCCCAACTCCTTCCAGGCTCATTCTTACCTGGAACAGTGAAAATATAATACAAATTCTTGTTTTTCTTTATTTTTTCATCAGGTTCAAAGTACAAATTCTTAAATACTGATTAGAGAATTGTCAGTCTTGAATTATGCCACAATGTAAATCATTTCTAGAAATTATGACTTAAAATTCCAGTAGAAATTATAAGATGTTACCCACAATTCAACATCTGATATCATTTTGGGATTTTAGCACTTTTATTTAGATATAATTTCACATTTAAAATTCACCATTTTGTAAAAAAAAATTAGCTGAGCATGGGGGTGCATGCCTGCTACTTGGTAGGCTGAGGCAGGAGAATCACTTGAACCTGGGAGGCAAAGGTTGCAGTGAGCCGAGATCGCATCACTGCACTCCAGCCTGGGCAAAAGAGCGAGACTCCATCTCAAAAAAAAAAAAAAAAAAAGAAGAAGAAAAGAAAAAAGAAAAATCACCATTTTAAAGTGTGCAATTCAGGGCCAGGCGTGGTGGCTCATGCCTGTAATCCCAGCAGTTTGGGAGGCTGAGGTGGGCGGATCACTTGAGGTCAGGATTCTAGACCAGCCTGACCAATATGGTGAAACCCTGTCTTTACCAAAAAATACAAAAATTAGCCAGGCATGGTGGCACGTGCCTCTAGTCACAGCTCCTGGGGAGGCTGAGGCAGGAGAATCGCTTGAACCTGGGAGGCAGAGGTTGCAGTGAGCCGAGATCACTCCTCCGCCCTCCAATCTAGGGGACAGAGCAAGACTCCATCTCAAAAATAAATAAATAAATATGAAAAATAAAATACACAAAGCAAAAACTAATAGACCTGAAAATAGGAATAGATGAATCCACTGTTATAGTTGAAAATTTGAAAAACCCTCTATCTGTAATAGATCCAGCAGGGAGAAAATCAGTAAGGACATGGTTGAACTCAGGGTCACCATTGATCAGCTGGATCTAATTGGCATAGTAGAATACTTCACCCAACAACAGTAGAATATGCATTCTACTCAAGTTCATATGGAATATTTATGAATATAGACCACATTCTGGGTTATAAAACATACTATAACAAATTTCAAAGAATAGAAAGCATACAAAGTATGCTGTCAGAATTCAGCGGAATTAAACTAGAAATTAATACAGAAAGATAGCTGAAAAACCCCAATATACTTGGCAATTAAACAACATATTTCTAAGTAACACACAAGTCAAAGAAGTCTCAAAAGAAATTTTAAGAAATTTGAATTAAATTAATATGAAAATACAACTTACTGAAATTTGCAGAATGCAGTAAAAGCAATACCTAGAAGGAAATTTATAGCACTGAACATATATATTAGAATACAAAAAAGATCTAAAGTCAATATGCTTCCACCCTAGAAAAATGGGAGCAAATTAGATCCAAAAGAAAGTGAGCAAAGAAAAGAAATAATAAAAATTAGAGCAGAAATTAATGAAATTGGAAACACAAAATTGATGGAGATTTTTCAGCAATGAAACTAAAATCATATCCAACATTGCATAAAAAGAATCACATGCTTTGACCAGATGCGATTTATTCAAGATGTGCAAGACTGGTTCAACATTCAAAAATCAATTAATGTAATTCATCACATCAACAAGCCAAAGAAGAAAAAACATATAATCCTATCAATAGATGCAGAAAAAGCATGTGACAAAAATCTAACAGCCACTAATAATAAAAACTCATAAAACTATTAACTTAGGGGAATTCCACAATTTGATAAAGAACATCTACCCAAAAACCTATAACATCATACTTAATGATGACAGACCAGCTGCTTTTCCTCTAATATCAAGGCAAAGATCAAGGAACAAGGCAAAGATGCTCCCTCTCATTTCTCCTATTCAATGCCTTACTGGAAGTCCTAGCCAATGCAATAAGACAAAACAGGAAATACAGATATACAAATTGGAAATGAAGAAATAAAGCTGTCATTTTTCACAGATAATGTGATTATCTATGTAGTTAATTCCAAAGAATCAACAACAACAACAACAACAACAATAACAACAAACTCTTGGAGGTATTATGTGATAATAGCAATGTTCCAGGATACAATGTTAATATATAAAAGTCAGTTGCTTTCTTATATACCAGCAATAAATGATTGCAATTTGAAACTGAAAACATAATATTATTCATATTAGCAGCAGAAAATCAAATACTTAGGTATAAATTTATCAAAATCTGTAAATTTTTAAAAATCTAAATAAATACGGCCAGGCATGATGGTTCATACCTGTAATCTCAGCACTTTGGGAGGCTGAGGTGGCAAGAGGATTGCTTGAGTCCAGGAGTTCCATGCCAGCCCTGGCAACATATGGAGACCCTATCTCTACCAAAAAAAAAAAAAAAATTAGCCTGTCATCCCCAGCTATTCAGGAGGCCAAGGCAGAAGAATTGCTTGAACCCAAGAGATTGAGAGGTTGAGGCTGCAGTGAGCCATGATCACACCACTGCCCTCCAGCCTGGGTGACAGAGAAAGACCCCATCTCAAAAAAAAAAAAAAAAAGAAACCAAGTTGATATTACTTCAAGCTTGATTATTATAAATAAGATAATTGTAATAGCCATGGTAATGACTGGAGGAAAAACTAAAAAATATACAGAAAAATAAATGAGAAAAGCATCAAAATGATACACTAGAAGAAATAAATCACAAAAGAAATTAGTAATAGTGGAACAAAAAAGTATAAGAAATGTAAAACAAATTTGAAAATATAAAACAAATAGCAAAATGGCAGAACTAAGTCTCTTCTTATCAGTAATTACTCTAAATATAAATGGATGAAACTCTTCAATTAAAAGGTGGAGACTGGAAGAATGAACAAAAATACATAATCCAACTATGTGCTGTCCACCAGAAACTTGCTTTAGATTCCAAGATATAAATTAGTTGAAAGTGAAATGATGGGAAAAAATATTCCTTGCAAATAGTAACTAAAAACAGGTGGGAAGGCTGTACTACTATGAGGCAAAATAGACTCAAAAATCGTTATAACAGATGAAGACAGACATTTTATATTTATAAAAGGGTCGAAACATCAAGAATATGTAACAGTTGTCTTTCTGCACTACCCAGAATGGGATCTATACAGTGTTGTTTTGGATTCGTGTCATAACTTAAAGGGAAACTTTCACAATGTTTGGAGCCCTTGATGTCCTGTAAATGAAGGAGGAGGTCCTCAAATTCCTTTCAGTAAGAACCTACTTAGGTGGCACCAACCTTGACTCCAAATAGAGCAGTACATCTACAAAAGGAAAAGTGATGGCATCTGCATCATATATCTAGTCAGTATGCCATCACTTTTCCTTGAGAAGGACCTGGGAGAAGCTTCTGGTGGCAGTTCATGCCATTGTTGCCATTGAAGTCCCTGCTGATGTCAGTGTCATAGCCTCTAGGAATATTGGCCAGCAGGCTATGCTGAAGTTTGCTGCTGCCAGTGTAGCCACTCCTATTTCTGGCCACTTCACTCCTGGAACCTTCACTAACCAGATCCAAGCAGCCTTCCAGGAGCCACGTCTTCTGGTGGTTATCAATCCCAAGGCGGACCACCAGGCTCTGACAGACGCATCTTACATAAACCTGCCCACAATTGCTCTGTGTAACACAGATTCTTCTCTGTGCTGTGTGTACATTGGCATGCCATGCAACCACAAGAGCTCTCACTTGGTGGGTCTGAAATGGTGGAGGCTGACCCAGGAAGTTTTGTGCATGCATGGTACCATCTTCTGTGAACTTCCATGGAAGGTCATGCTGATCTCTATTTCTACAGAGATCCTGAAATGATTGAAAAGGAAGAGCACAAGCTGCTGCTGAAAAAGATGTGATCAAGGAGAAATTTCAGGGTAAATGGACTGCTTCCACTTCTGAGTTCAGTGCCACTCAACCTGAGGTTGCAGACCAGTTTGAAGGCATACAGGTGCCCTCTGTGCCTATTCAGAAATTCCCCACTGAAGACTGGCCCACAGCCTGCCACTGAAGACTGCTTTGCAATTCCCACTGCTCGGGCCACTGAATGGGTAAGAACAAGCACTAGGTGGTCTTAAGCTGTTCTTTCACAGGCTCTTAAGCAAAATGAAAATAAAGTTGACGGAAAGTAAACATTAGTTTCTAAAAAGAAGAATATGTAGCAATTATAAAATATATGCTCCTAACAACAGATCCCAAAAATATGTGAAGCAAAAACTGACTGAATTGAAGGGAGAAATAGACAGTTCTACTCTCTGATAATAGTTGGAGATTTTAACTCCCCATAATCCATAATTAATAGAACCACTGAAGAGAAGGTCAGTAAGGAAATAGGGGATTTAAATAACACCATAAACTTACTATACCTATCAGATATCTATAGAACCCTCCAGCTAACAACAAATACACATTTTTCTCAAGTTAAAATGGAACATTCTCTAGGATAGATCATACATTAGACCAAAAGACAGGTCTCAATACATTTTTTTTTTGTTTTTTTGAGACAGCATCCCGCTCTGTTGCCCAGGCTGGAGTGCAGTGGCAAAATCTTGGCTCACTGCAACCTCCACCTCCTGGGTTCACGCCATTCTCCCGCCTCAGCCTCCCGAGCAGCTGGGACTACAGGCACCTGCCACCACACCCGGCTAATTTTGTTTTTGTATTTTTAGTAGAGACAGAATTTCGCTGTGTTAGCTATGATGGTCTTGACCTCCTGACCTCGTAATCCACCCGCCTCAGCCTCCCAAACTGCTGGGATTACAGACGTGAGCCACCGCACCCAGCCTTCAATACATTTTTAAAATATTGAAATCATACAAAACATCTTCTCCAACCATGATGGAATGAAAGCTACTTGGGGAGCTGATGTGAGATCATTGATTGAGCCTAGGAGGTCGAGGCTGCAGTGAGCCGAGATCGTGCCACTGCACTCCAGCCTGGGTGACAGAGTGAGACCCTGTGTCAACAACAACAACAACTATATATATATATATATATATCCTAGAATTCATTGCATAGCAATACAGAGAAGTCTTCATTGCTTTTTACAGCTGCATAGTACTCTAAGATATTGATGTACTGTAAGTTTTTAAACTAGCCACAAATCCTATTCGTGGACATTTTGTTTCTAATCTTCTGCTATTATGAGTTGTTCTGCAGGAATGGCTTTCTGTTTATGGCGTATGTTTTGTATTTTATTTTACCTTCCTGTATTGTTTCTTTGGGACAGATTCTTAGAAGAAAGATTGCTGGTTCCAAGAGCAAATACCTATGTAATTTTACTAGATAGTATCAAACCCCCTGGTTGGGGTTATATCATTTCCTATTGCTGATGCAGGGAAGGTGAATCCCAATTGGGACCTAGTCCAGAAGATTCTTGGCTTCAACCAGGAAAGAATTCAAGAGCAAGCCGGTGGTAAAAGACAACAGTTTATTTGAGGTGGCAGTGTTACAGCTCCATGATTGCACCAGCAGAGCAGGGTTACTTCATTACCTCATAGGCAGTGTGTCAATAGTAGCAGTTCAGAGGCAGTTTTGCAGTCCTATTTATACCCACTTTTAATTACATGCAAATTAAGGGGCATGTTATGTATACATTTCTAGAAAAAGGGTGGTAACTTCTGGGCCTTTGGGTCGTTGCCATGGAAAGGGGTGGTAACTTCTGGGTGTTGCCATGGCAATGGTAAACTGACATGGTACACTAGTGGGCACATCTTCTGGAGAGGTGCTTCTGCCTCTTCCCGATTTTAACTAGTCCCCAATCTGGTCTGGTGTCCCAGCCCTGCCTCCGAGTCAAGTCCCACCTCCTACCTCATTACCACCAGCAGTGCTTGTGAATGCTATGTAATTGGTGAGAAGAGGCATCTCATCTTATTTTCTTTGCATATCTTATCAAGAACTAGGTTGAGGAGTTGAGCATTTTTGTGTATTTTTGGAGTCTTTAATTTATACAGATATATATTAGTTGTACATATTTGTGGTAAATGTAATATTTTGATACAAGCATACAATGTGTACTGATCAAATCTGGGTAGCTGGGATATTCCTCACCTCAAATATTTATCATTTTGTTGAGTTGAGAACATTCCAAATCTGCTCTTCTAGTTATATTGAAATGTACAATAAGTTTTGTTAACTATAGTCACCCTACTGTGCTATCAAACATAAGATCTTACTCCTTTTATCTAACTGTATTTTCGTATATATTCACTAACCTCTTTTTATCTCCCTCTCCTCATTACCCTGTTTAAGGAGCATTTCCAGTGAAATACTTGTTTGTATCTATTGCCCTTTTTCCTCTTAAGATGTTGTTTATTGCTTTTGCTTTTTCAACAGCTTTCTATATACTAGACATATAACCCTTTTCTGTGATGTAAGTTGTATTTTTCCCAATTTGTAGTTTTTTATTTTACTTTTCTTATGGGTCTTGTTTTTGCCATGCATTTTTTTAAAAAAGCAAATGTATCTTTTTTTCCATTATTGCTTCTGGATATTAAGTCATATTTAGAAAAGTTTCCTCCACTACTATGGTACAGAGAAATTGTTGTGAGTGTACTTTTGTGGTCGAGACAGAGGAGAGAACTATGGGTCATATGATATTGGTGTGCCAGATGTGAGAGAAACCCTGAGGGAAAGTGGCCATCATGTGAAAAACTTTTGTAAAATAAGTCATGAAATCAAGCAAATTCGACGTTCGTATGAAATTTTTAGCCTTGTGTTTATCTTTAAGAACACTACCTCTACTCTTTTCTGTCTCTTGTGGATCTGGATTTGAGCCCACCTAACTGGTAGAGAAGATGTTACTTGAAGCAGAAACTCCACTTTACCTCAGATGGGGCCCTCAGAAAACTAAATGGGAGGGACCACCCTTCTAGGAATAAGGAAGATACAAAACCAGTTTAGAAATCTAGCACTCTGGGCCAGGTACATTTGCTCACACCTGTAATCCCATCACTTTGTGAGGCTGAAGTAGGAGAATTGCTTCAGCCCAGGAGTTTGAGACCAGCCTGGGCAACATAGTTAGACCTCACCTCTACAAAAGTTTAAAAATCAGCTAGTGAAACTGGATCCCTTCCTTACACCTTATACAAAAATAATTCAAGATGGTTTAAAGACTTAAATGTTAGACCTAAAGCCATAAAAATGCTAGAAGAAAACCTAGGCAATACCATTCAGAACATAGACATGGGCAAGGACTTCATGACTAAAACACCAAAAGCAATGGCAACAAAAGCCAAAATAGACAAATTGGATCTAATTAAACTAAAGAGTTTCTGCATAGCAAAACAAACTACCATCAGAGTGAACAGCAACCTACAGAATGGGAGAACATTTTTGCAATCTACTCATCTGACAAAGGGCTAATATCCAGAACCTACAAAGAACTTAAACAAATTTACAAGAAAAAATCAAACAACCCCATCAAAAAGTGGGCAAAGGATATGAACAGACACTTCTCAAAAGAAGACATTTATGCAGGCAACAGACACATGAAAAAATGCTCATCATCACTGGCCATCAGAGAAATGCAAATCAAAACCACAATGAGATACCATCTCACACCAGTTAGAATGGAGATCATTAAAATGTCAGGAAACAACAGGTGCTGGAGAGGATGTGGAGAAATAGGAACACTCCACTGTTGGCGGGACTGTAAACTAATTCAACCATTGTGGAAGACAGGTGGCAATTCCTCGAGGATCTAGAACTAGAAATATCATTTGACCCAGTGATCCCATTACTGGGTATATACCCAAATGATTATAAATCATGCTACTATAAAGACACATACACATGTATGTTTATTGCAGCACTATTTACAATAGCAAAGACTTGGAATCAACCCAAATGTCCATCAACGATAGACTGGATTAAGAAAATGTGGCACATATACACCATGGAATACTATACAGCCATAAAAAAGGATGAGTTCATGTCCTTTGTAGAGACATGGATGAAGCTGGAAACCATCATTCTCAGCAAACTATCACAAGAACAGAAAACCAAACACCGCATGTTCTCACTCATAGGTGGGAACTGAACAAGGAGAACACTCGGACACATAGTGGGGAACATCACACACCAGAGCCTGTCGTGGGATCGGGGTAGGGGGAAGGGATAGCATTAGGAGAAATACCTAATGTAAATAATGAGTTAATGGGTGCAGCAAACCAACATTGCACATGTATACATATGTAACAAATCTGCACGTTGTGCACATGTACCCTAGAACTTAAAGTGTAATTTAAAAAATAATAAAAAATAAAAATAAAAATCAACTGGGCATTGTGGTGCATGCCTGTAGTGCCAGATACTCAGGAGGCTGAGGTGGGAGGATCGCTTCAGCCCAGAAGGTCAAGGTTGTAATAAGCCATGATTATGCCACTGCACTCTAGCCTGCATGACAGAGTAAGACCCTGTCAACGAGAGAGAGAGAGAAAAGGAAGGGAAGGGAAGGGAATGGAGAAAGAGAGAGAGAGAGAGAGAGAGAGAGAGAGAGAGAGAGAGAAAGAAAGAAAGAAAGAAAGAAAGAAAGAAAGAAAAAATCTACTAATCTGGTTTAACAAAAAGGAAGAAAATCTACCACTCTGGCCTGACAAAGAATCAAAAGAGAAAATAAAACCGCTAGCTCACGCCCATAAAGAGAACAAAGACTGAAGCCATAACAGTTGTCTCATCCTTTACTCTCTGCCTGTTCTGTCCTGGTAGGAGAAGTAGCCCATTAGTCCCATGCAAGAGGATGAAAGTGTGGGTTACAAGGTACCTCAGTTTCCCAAGATAGTGACTTCTCCCCACTCAACTACATCATTTCCTGTTTTGATGCTGGATTTCCAGGACTCAGTGTCAAGCTTAGACTAAACTTACTTGGAATGGAATCCAGTTGAGGTCATAGATCATGGAGTGGTGACTGATATCCATCTTGCTCCCCATGGATGTTTCCAAGAAATCAAGAGAAGGAAAGTATGGGATGCAGATGTGGAATTTGACTGACCATGCCTGGCCATCCTACACATTAATAAATCAATGAAATGCAGGAATAAGCAGGATAGAAAGATACACATGTTTTTTTTCAGCTTTTAAATACACATGAAGTTTTCAAAGAGAGTTGAGGTCTTACTGTACTTACTGTTTTGTAACCTGCTTTGAGGAAACATTTTGTTTCTGTTTATTAAAATTATGCCTTTTCATTGGGGAAAAAACCTGTGGAAAATGAAGAAAGATTCCACTTGGTCTTCAGGGTCAGTTTGAGACAAAAGAAACACACATACACACATGCACATACACATCTCACACACACACAAACACACACACACAGAGAGAGAGAGAGAGAGAGAGAGAGAGAGAGAGAGAGAGAAACTGTCAAGTAAATTGTTTCAATCTGCTTCCAAAGCAATAAATATATGAGCATTACATTTGTAATCATTTCACAATTATATTAGGCTTGCAACATTATCTTCAATAGTTTGCACATGTAAAACACTATAGATATGCACACTTATAAAATAAAAGTACTCTCTATATCCCACTATGCGCACACACTGAATTATTATCAAAGAAATATTTTAATATGCTGTTTTTTGCAACAGTGTATGAACATATTTCTAAGTCAGTGTATCCTAAGCAAATTTATTTCTACACCATTATTTTATGGCTCAGCTTTACAAAACTTTATCTCGATATTTTGCAAGATTGCCAACTAAAACTTTTTGTTTGCCGGGCGCGGTGGCTCAAGCCTGTAATCCCAGCACTTTGGGAGGCCGAGACGGGCGGATCACGAGGTCAGGAGATCGAGACCATCCTGGCTAACATGGTGAAACCCCGTCTCTACTAAAAAATACAAAAAAAAAAAAAAAAAACTAGCCGGGCGAGGTGGCGGGCGCCTGTAGTCCCGGCTACTCGGGAGGCTGAGGCAGGAGAATGGCGGGAACCCGGGAGGCGGAGCTTGCAGTGAGCTGAGATCCGGCCACAGCACTCCAGCCTGGGTGACAGAGCGAGACTCCGTCTCAAAAAAAAAAAAAAAAAAAAAAAAAAAAAAAAAAAAACTTTTTGTTTAACATGTATCAAACAATATAGAAATATATACTTAAAAGCTGAAATATTTTGTCCCTCTAGTCTGTCTCCATCTCTGCCCATGATGATACCAAAATATTTTCTATTAATTTATCAGTGCCTATTCTTCATATTTTTCTCCGTATGTGTTAGCTTATATTTATTTATTTATTTACTTTTTTATTTTTTTATTTTTTTGAGATGGAGTCTCGCTCTGTCACCCAGGCTGGAGTGCAGTGGGGTGATCTGGCTCACTGCAAGCTCTGCCTCCCGGGTTCACACCATTCACACCATTCTCCTGCCTCAGCCTCCCAAGTAGCTGGGACTACAGGCACCCACCACCACATTCGGCTAATTTTTTGTATTTTTAGTAGAGATGGGGTTTCACTGTGTTAGCCAGGATGGTCTCGATCTCCTGACTTCATGATCCGCCCACCTCGGCCTCCCAAAGTGCTGGGATTACAGGTGTGAGCCACAGCATCTGGCCTATTTAATTTTTAAAATTGAAGGTGGGATCTTATTATGTTGCCCAGGCTGGAGGGCAGTGGCTAGTTGTAGGTGCAATCATGACTCACTGCAGCCTTGAGTTATCCTCCAGGTTATCCTCCCACCTCAGCCTCCTGAATAGCTGGGATCACAGGTGTGCACCACCAGGCCCAACTAATTTTTTCATATTTTGTAGAGACATGGTCTCCCTCTGTTGTCCAGGCTGGTCTTGAACTCCTGGACTGAAATGATCCTCCCACATCCACCTCCCAATATGCTGGGATTATAAGCATGAACCACCGTGCCCAGCCACTTAAGTTATATTTAATCACACCCATACGCCCATGTTGATATATATTCTTTTGTAGAAATGGGATCATGTTTTACATTATATTTTGTGACATATTGTTTTACTTAATATTATTTTTACAAATTAATTAATTTTGTTTGGCATGTTTCCAAGTATTTACCGGTAATTTATATTCCTTCTTATGTTCATTCTCTTTGGATATTATTCACTATCTCTATTTTTTTTAGTAGAGATGGGGTCTCACTTGTTGCCCAGGCTGGTCTTGAACTCCTGTGCTCAAATGATCCTCCTACCTCGGCCTTCCAAAGTTCTAGGATTACACACGTGAGCCACCACACCCAGCCACTATCTATTTTTAAAGACTAGTGTATGTATTGAAGATATACAGATACAGATATGTCTGAAATAATTTCAGAGTAATTCTCATTAATTTCTCCCAGCTTTTCACACACCATTTACAGTTTGTTGTACAGATGGCATTTGATACTTTATAGTGATTTTTAGTATTTTAGAACTAATTCAGCACCTTGTTTTAGATAACTGAGTAACAATGCCTTGAGGTGTATTGAATATTAACTCACAAGACAGAGAAGGAAATCTTATTGTTTCAAATAATCTCAAGTTTTGAGTCCTGGATCAGTAACTGATAAAGTTTTTTTTCCTAGGTCAAGTTACCTCACTTTTAATTTATCTTCCATGATCCAAGTAATGGGAATAATTTAATTTTGGCCTGAATAGAGCTGTTAGAATTAAAATGAGATGAAATTTAAAATATCCTCCAAATAGCAGTTGTGTACCTGTTGATAGTCTACTATTCACTTTCCGTTTCCAAAGAGCCCCAGCTTGTGGTGCTTCCTGGGTCCAGTTCAACATCTCAGGAACCAGCCAGTCCATGTGACGCCCACACCCAGACCTCTTGGCCCAGAGGATAGAATTTCATCTCCACCATTATCTTCATCAACAAATGAAGGGGTGACTACCAATGCGGGCATAACACTATTTCCTTTCTGGGGTAGTTTCCCACTATCAGTCCTTAAGCTCTGGAAAGTCATAACTTAAACGGGAGGCTGCTGGTTAGTGTACACAGAGAACAAAGCACAGATTTTTAAAATTTTTGGCAAAATATACACAACACAATTTATCACCCTTTGTTTTAGGTACATTTACACTATTGTAAAACTATACCATCATCCATTTCCAGAGGTCTTTCTTCTTGCAAAACTGAAACTCTATACCCGTTACAAACTAATTTCCCAGTCGGGCGCGGTGACTCACGCCTGTAATCCCAGCACTTTGGGAGGCCGAGGCGGGCGGTTCACGAGGTTAGGAGATCGAGACCATCCTGGCTAACACGGTGAAACCCCATCTCTACTAAAAACACAAAAAATTAGCCAGGCGTGGTGGCAGGCACCTGTAGTCCCAGCTACTCAGGAGGCTGAGGCAAGAGAATGACGTGAACCCAAGAGGCGGAGTTTGCAGTGAGTCGAGATCGTGCCATTGCACTCCAGCCTGGGTGACAGAGCAAGCCTCCATCTCAAAACAAAACAAAAAACAAATTTCCCATTTTCCCCATCTCCAGCCCCTGACAACTACCATTCTACTTTCTGTCTTTACGAATTTGACTACTCTAAGAACCTCATGTAAATTGAATAAATCATATAGAGGAGCAAAGAATAGTAATGGATCAGCTAGACAAAATATGAGAGTCATTAAATATATGTCCCAGTTGCCAGACCTATCAATTAGCCACAGGACCTTGGGTGAGTCTCTTCCCCAGAGCTGGCCTCTGGCTTAACACAGAAGGGCACTCAATACAAAAACAGTGGTCAGGTGAGAGGTACTGAGATTTTATGCTGAGAAACATTACCTGCTGGTATGAAGTGAGAAAAAAAAATTATCTACTATATGTGCTATAATTATTGGCATCTTTTATTATTATTGTTGTTACTTATTATTTATTATTTGTTTTTCACTTAGATATGGAATCTAAAAAAATTTTAACTCATAGAAGTAGAGAGTAGAATGGTGTTTACCAGGGGCTGGGGAGATGTTGATCAAACAATACAAAATTTCAGTTGGGGCCGGGCACAGTGGCTCACGCCTAGAATCTCAGCACTTTGGGAGGCCAAGGGGAGCAGATCACTTGAGATCAGGAGTTTGAGACCAACCTGGCCAACATGGCGAAACCCCATCTCTACTAAAAATACAACAACAACAACAAAAATAGCCAGGCACGCACCTGGGAGTCTCCCAGCCACTCGGGAGTCTGAGGCATGAGAATCACTGGAACCTGGGAGGCGGAGGTTGCAGTGAGTGGAGACTGTGCCACTGCACTCCAGCCTGGGTGACAGAGTGAGACTCCGTCTAAAAAAAAAAAAAAAAAAAAAAAAAAAAAAAAAAAAAAAATCAACTGGATAGGAGGAATAAATTCAAAACATTTATTGTACAACATAGTAACCATAGTTAATAACAATATATTGTATTCTTGAAAGTTGCTAAGAGTATATTTTAAGTATTCTCACCACAAAAAAAATAAGGATGTGAGGTAATGCATATGTTAACTAGCTCAATTTAGCCATTTAGCCATTTCATTCAGCCTATATTTCAAAATGTCATGTTATACTTGACAAATATATGCATATGTAATTTCTTGGTTTATTTCCAAAAGAATTGAAATTGATATGTCAAAAAGATATCTGCACTCCCATTGTCATTGTAGCATTATTCACAATACCTAAGATATGAAAGCAACCTAGGGGTCCAACATCAGATGAATAAATAAAGAAAATGTAGTATATATGCACAAGGGAATACTCTTCAGCCTTTAAAAGAAGGAAGTTCTGTCATTCGTAACAACATAGATGAAAATGCAAGATATTATGCTAAGTGAAATAAGCCAGGCACATAAGGAGAAATATGGCATGATCTCACTTATATATTAAATCTAAGAAAGTTGAACACATAGTAGTAGAAAGTAGGATGGTAGTTACCAAGGACTGGAAGTGAGGAGTGAATGGGGAAAGGAAAGATGCTGACTGAAAGATACAAAGTTTCAATTAGGCAGGTTAAGCTTTAGTAATCTATTGCACAGAATTGTGACTATAATCAGTAATAATGCATTGTATTTTTCAAAATTGCTAAAAGAGTAAATTTCAAATATTTTTACCACAAAGATATGTGAGGTGATGGATTTGTTAATTAGCTTGATTGAGTCATTTTGCAATGTAAACATATATGAAAATTTCACATTGCACCACATAAATATTTACAGTTATTTTTTAGAAAAGACTCAGAAGACAACCTACAGGGGCTCCCACTGGCCAAACATAAAAAGTTTAAGTATCAAAAACATTAATAACTGAAATGGATTAACATACATTAAATATAGAAAACTCTATGAGCTCATGATGACACTCTAAAAAAGAAACAACAAAATCAACTCACTGCTCAATTTTGGAGGATCCTGGGGAGACAACTCATATATAGTGGAAAAATTACAAAAGAATTAAATATTCACCTTACCTTTCTTGTGTGTACTATTCCTAAACATAACCTAATAGCTGATAAGAGGAAGTTTCTTTTATAAAGGAATTACAGTTAATAAATGCAACAGAAATTAAAGAATTAGTACATCATAATTTGAAACCTTTAATTAAATGCAGTTGTAGGCAACAATCATCAGAAGCTACAAAAAAAAAAAAAAAAAACCATGAAGGGAAAAACCTATGGGAAATTTTACAATGCATGGATCAGGTTGACAACACCTAAATGCAGTGATCAATCTAAAGTCACAGGAGAGACAGCCAGACAAGATAAGCTTCCTAGTTGAAAGCCATAGGAAGCATAACATCACATTTGAGGTATTCTTGCCAAAAAGCCAGAATCTGTTCAAGCTTATAAATCTAATTAAAGGAATTAGAAGGGGCCAGAGGAACATAAAAAGCAACACCTATAGGGATACAATCAGCAAAACCCAAAATGCAAACTCCACAGGGCAAAACACCGAGTTCCTTAAATAAATAAACTAGAGGATCAGGGAGGGGGAGAGAGAGAGAGAGAGAGAGAGAACAGACCTTCCTTAGAATAAAAGAGACAACATTTCAAAGTTAGATTTAATAGAAATTAAAACTAAAACCACAATGAGATACCACTACACACCTAACAAAACAACAAAAACAAGAAAGAAAATACCGAGTGCGGGCAAGGACGTGTAGCAGTGAAACTCTCAACACTGCTGGTGGGAATACAGATTGGAAACAACCACTTTGAAAAATTGCTTGGTGGTGTATTCTGAGCTGAACAGACACATACCCTGTGACTCAGAAATACCATGCTTAGGTACATACATGCCCAAGGGAAATAAAAGTAAAAGTCCATCCAAATGATACAAACAAGAATGTTCATACCACCGTTATTCATAATAAGTCAAAAACTGAAAAATACCTAAATCCCATTGACAAATATATGTATTTTCAAATAGTCACATGATGTAATATTATACATCAATGAGAATGAATAGTCTACAACCATAAACACCTATCGAGGTAAATTTCATGCACGTTATGTTGATTAAAAGGAGCCAGACACAAAAAAAGTACAAGCTGTATGATTCCAAAAACAATTTTTCTTCAAATCTCCCAATAAAGCTTGGGGAAGAAGAGGAAAATCAACATCCCATCTTATTTTATTTGAAGGTGTTTAGTATCTTTTTATATTACCTGCAGGTTAATCTCAGAGAAGCGTGTATCCACTCAGCTCTTGAAACGAAATTTGCTACCGGCAGGAACTAGGCTAATGTCGCGTCTGAGGACAGGCACTGAGTGCAAGACACTAACTCTAGGTGACCTTGGGTAAATCACTATACCTCATCTGCCTCATCCATCAGTGGGGGTCAGATCTGCACTGCCTCCCAAATAATGAAACCCAGAGCACAGAAAAATGTTATTTCCTTCTAGAAAGCCGTCTGAGTTCCTAAAAAAACTAGAATTTACTGTGGAAGTCCAAGGAATTATCTTAATAGCCAAGTGGTCTAGTGTGTAGTATCTGTTATGGTTGTTACTTTTTATGTTTTTGTAAGTATTACCTTTTTGTTTTTCTTATATAAATATCCTCTCTTACATGGTACAATTACCAAGCGGTAATTTTCATCGAAAGAGATAGGGCCCTGTCTACCATCAACCACCGTGGACTGACATGGTTCAACACATGGCTTTTTCTTCCTCCTAAGTGTATTAGTTAAGAGTTGCGTTCTTGGCCGGGCGCGGTGGCTCACGCCTGTAATCCCAGCACTTTAGGAGGCCGAGGCGGGCGGATCACGAGATCAGGAGATAGAGACCATCCTGGCTAACACGGTGAAACGCCGTCTCTACTAAAAATACAAAAAATTAGCGGGGCATGGTGGCGGGCGCCTGCAGTCCCAGCTACTCCGGAGGCTGAGGTAGAAGAATGGTGTGAACCCGGGAGGTGGAGCTTGCAATGAGCCGAGATCGCACCACTGCCCTCCAGCCAGGGCGACAGAGCAAGACTCCATATCAAAAAAAAAAAAAAAAAAAGTGCATTTTCGTGACAGAATGATTGCAAACTCTAGTCTGCCACATAAAAACTGCATGACTTTGAATCGTTTTACTTGATCTTAAAGTCACTCAAATATCTCACCCATAAAACTGGGTTTATATAGTACTTAGAAAAAAAGTTTTTAAAATATTGTCTTGTGTTTTAGTTTTTACAAAGATAAACGGTCAGAAATCCAATCATTTTAAAAATTCTACTGCCGACACATTGGGATACCTGGCTCTGTGATCCTGAGACAGTGAAAAAACTCTGTGCCTCAGTTTTCTCTGCCAAGTGGGGAAAGCAATCGTTCCCACCTCATGGGTTTTTGCTTTGAAAATTATTTGAGTTAATACATGAAAACGCTTAGAACAGCGGTAGGCACACAGTAACTTCATTAAATGTAAACTTGCATATTGAGATTTTTATAGTTTTAAAAGTGTGATAGTGTCTTCAATAAATCTTAATAGTCTCACAAGTAAATCTTAATTACTAATTGATGTATTTTTAAATTACTAACTCTTACTATAACCACTTTTGGATGTCCTAATTAACTTGAGAATATCTCAAAAGCACTTGTAACCACTGATCTCAGAAAGCTGCACCAACATTTCTCTACGTAGCTATACAAACGACTAAGGGGTCATTCTTGACTGTGCCTTATCCTCACATACCATGAATAGGCACTGCAGGTCCCACCTGCCCTACCTCCAAACATTCTCTGTACATTGTCTTCCAAACATTCTCTATTCATGTAATTACTCAAAACTGCACCAGTCCTTCCCTCCCACCTAAGATCACAGATTGCTTTCCCACGTGGGATCACACTTAAACTCCAGAGTATATTACTGGTTATCAGGAAGATTGGGTACTGTTATTCTGCTATATACATGAGGCTGGTAGAAGGGTAGCGACTCACCTCAAGTGTCCCAATGATGGGACCCTGATCTTTTCACTCTTGTTCCAGTAAGCTGTCTAGCAGACTCCATACCACACTTGGTTCTTTTCTATCAACTCCTGGTTCTAGGATGCACAGTCCACACCCTTCTGATGTTGCATTAGAAGGGAGATTAAGAAGATAAAACGCACGTGGAATAGAGAGGAAAGTAAGAGGATGAGAAAGCACATGAAAAGCAGGGGATGGGATGATGATGTCTGGCCTGTCTCCACTCAGTTAACTGAAAGCTGTGTAATGACACTTTTCCTCTTCCCTAGCTCCGTTCTACAACCCCCAGCCACACAGAGCAGTGACACTGAAGCTAACACATAGTGGAAATGTGGGCTTATCTGTGCTTGCTGTTACATGTCCAAATATTGTCCCTGGTAGTCAGGCTATTACGTTAATGCCAGAGGCATCACATTGACGGAATGAAGGAGACAAGTTGGAATGGGGAACTAACATTTGCTGAGGGCCTTTTCTCTGCAAGCCTTCAAGGTACTGCTCTGAGGTAAGCATCATTACTTTTTTTCTACAGATGGGGATATAGTCAGATTCAGAGAGCAAAGGACATGCTCAAGGAATTCGAGGAAGCTGTGAAATGGACACTGAGGCCAACTTGAAGGGGCTTCCACTAGCCAATTCTGGGACAATTTGAGCATCAAAATAATTAAAGTACTATATGGTAATAAAGTTTTTCTTCCTCATTCTCTGCAAATCCACCTTGATGAATTTGTGGAGCCTTGAGTTTGCCTTTGGGCAAAATAGGAATCTATGAGTCATACTGATATAAATAAATGCTTGAATAAATCCATAAATAAACAATGGGATCAAAGAGATCTGTCTACCTTACAGTTGAATGACACCAAATAAATCTAGAAGGACTAACAGAATTAGAAAAATAGCACTTGTAAAGTCTCATAGTAATAAGTGATTCAGGCAAGAATTATAAATGCATGCACGATCTGCACAAAATCCCACAACAGTAACCATATCACCATGGTAACCCTGCTAGCCAAAGAAAGCTAGGAAAACAAACAAACAACAACTTATTTTATTCCTAACATGTACTAGGAACTGAACAGTACTGATACATTGCATAGTAATTAACCTCAAGTGTTCCTCGAAATACATACTCCCAGCAGCTTTAGTGATACACACATATATACATATATACCCACATACATACATTGCTCTGTTATCTCTCTCACAACTCAAGATTCCACAAATTCATCAAGGTGGATTTGCAGAGGATGAAGAAGAAAAACTCCAAAATTCGACAAATTCAATTCTAACCACCCACATCAAATTGAAAGTACCATAACCATTTTCTTCTAATAATTGAGTTTTTTCTACATCACCTATAAAATTGTCTCTGAAACATTTTTGTCTCTTTTTGAGTCAAAAGGCTTAATATTGTTAAGATGAAAATTGGTAAGATGAAAAAATCCCCAAACTGTTCTGTGAATCCAATGAAAATCCTAGTGTGTGTGTTTTTTTTTTCAAAAGAAATGGAGGAGCTGATTCTAAAATTCATGTGGAGATACAAAAGATCTACACACACACACACACACACAAAACTTGAAAAAGAACAAAATTGGGGAACAAACACTACCTGATTTCAAGACTCATTCCAAACTTACAGTAATGAAAATAGTGTACTGTTGGCATCAAGGTAGATAATTAGATCAATGGAACAGAATAAGAGTCTCAAAACAGACCCTGCCAATATGGAAAACTGATTTTTGACACAGGCACAAAGGCAATTTAGTGGGGAAAGGATTGCCTTTTCAACAAATGTTGCTGGGACAAGTGGATATTCATATACACAAATATAAATTATGATCCATATATCATACCATATGCAAAAGTCAATGTAAAATGGATCATATACCTAAATGTAAAATGTAGAGCTATAGAAACATTGGAAAAAACACAAAAGAAGAAAACTAGGAGAAAATTCTTGCTATCTTTGATTAGGTGAAGATTTCCTAGATGTTACAACAAAACTACAGTCCATACATGAACAAATTAATAATTTAGATCTACTTAAATTAAAAATGTCTGCTCTTCCCAAAGTACTATTCAGAGAATGAAAAGACAAAACCACTGACTGGGAGAAAAAATATCTTTATTTTTATTTTTTATTTATCTATTTATTTATTTTTAAGATGGAGTCTCCCACTGTCTTCAAGGCTGGAGTGCAGTGGCTCGATCTCAGCTCAGTGCAAGCTCCACCTTCCGGGTTCACCCCATTCTCCTGCCTCAGCCTCCCAAGTAGCTGGGACTACGGGGGCCTGCCACCACGTCCCGCTAATTTTTGTATTTTTAGTAGAGACGGGGTTTCATCGTGTTAGCCAGGATGGTCTTGATCTCCTGACCTCGTGATCCACCCACCTCAGCCTCTCAAAGTGCTGGGATTACAGGCGTGAGCCACCGCACCCAGCAGAGAAAAATATTTTTAAATCATATATCTGATAAAGGACTTGAAACAATATCTCACAAACCTTCATAGAACAGAACAGACATTCTCGAAAACAAATATGAAAAGGATTTTAATGGTTACTTTATCAAGAAGATCTAAAAATCTCAAATAAGCACACGAAACTATGCTCAACATCATCGGTCATTAGAAAGTTGTAACTATAATGATATGTCATTATACTCGTATGAGAATGGCCAAAATTAAAAATACTGACCACACTAAGCATTCGAAAGATTGTGGAGAATGGAACTCTCATAAACTGCTGGTAAGAATAAAAAATGGTGGCCGGGCACGGTGGCTAAAAATACAAAAATTAGCTGGGCGTGGTGGTGCACACCTGTAGTCCCAGCTATTCAGGAGGCTGAGGCAGGAGAATGGCGTGAACCCGGGAGGTGGAGGTTGCAGTGAGTTGAGATCTCCAGCGCCATTGCACTCCAGCCTGGCGACAGAGTGACACTCTGTCTCAAAAAAAAAAAAAAAAAAAAAAGTACAATGATTTTTGAAAATGGTTTGGCAGTATTTTACATTATTAGTCTTACAACTACCATATGATTCAGCCATTGGACTCCTAAGTATTTATTCCAGAAAAAAAAAAAAAAACCCATGTATCCATGTAAAGATTTATGTTCATGTCAGCTTTATTTGAAAGAACTCCACATTGAAAACAACTCACGTTTATCATCAAGTGAATAAATTGTTATTTATCCATATAATGGAATACCATTTAGTAATAAAAAAGAAACTATTAACACATGCAACAAGTGGATAATGTAGACATAATAATGCTGAATGAAAAATGTCCAGGCCTAGCGCGGTGACTTACGCCTATAATCCCCCCCCAAGTAAAAAAAAAAAGAAAAATGTCCAAAAAGAACACACATTCTGTATGATTCTATTTATATAAAACTATACAAAGGAAAATTAATTGTGACAGAAGTTAATTGGTTGCCTAGGAATGAGCAGGAGTTGAGGGGAGGGAGTCCAAGGCTGGAGACAAGTGAGTGGGGAGACTACTATACTAAAGCACACGTGGAAGCTTTGAGGGTGATACGTTCATTATTTTGACTACAGTGTTAGTTTCACAGTGTGTGTGTGTATATATGTCAAAACTTACTAAAACATATACTTTAAATGTGCACATTTGATGTGTATTTGTATTTTTATGCATTAAAGAATGAGATTAACTTAATCATTAGAAAGAGTCCCATAAATATGGTCTAATCATGTTAACAGGTCCACACTATGGCTTACCAAATTAGTTCACATTACATTTGTCCGAAATCGAGATAATTATTTGCAATGAAGCGTATCTAAATATTTAGGGAAAGTTGATACACATGTCATTTGAAGGACATAACTAAAAGTATCATTTCCTGGAAAATAATCATAATGATGTTTAACGATATATGGTTATTTTAGGAAACATGGCTGAGTAGCATTATAATAGGGTAAACTAGAGGGTAATTACTATTTTTGAAAATACTGAATTCTTGTGCCTGATATTTTTTACTAACACTTTATAAATTCCTGGCTTCTTAAAAAATGTCATTATAGGGTGGATACAAATGTGGTAACCATGAAAGAATGCATATTATAATCTCAAATTGTTAGGAAGACCTTCCTACCAACTGCATATTTCAACACCCATGGGAGAGATACATAGAGTCACTTATTATTATTTATACAGCCAGAAAATTATATGTGATGTTATTGCAATTTTATCTTAAACGTCAGGTTATTTCCTCAAGCAGGTGAATTCATTGCTTTCAAAGAATGTATCTATAAGATGCGCACCAAGGGCTACTACAAAGCATGTAGCTGTTGATGGAATAAATTTCACTTGCTAAACATTTTCTCCAATGATAAGATTCTAGTAGCTGCTCTACTTTTGGAGTATTTTAATATTTACTAATCTGATAGCAAATCAGATTGTTGGAATGTTGTTACTTTTCATTTTCCTCCTAATATATTTCCGTATAAATGGCATAGTTCTTATTTATGCCACAGAATATGTCTTGAAATAATTCTACAGTTTGAAAACCAACTTTGATGACTATGTGTGTTTATGCTGCATCTTATTTAAGTGGGAAATGTGGGACCATGAGAACTTCATACACTGCTGTGAGACAACAAACTGGTATAACCTGTTTGTAGAGACCTTTGGCAACACTTATAAGTAAGTGAGGACCTCATTAGCTGCTGTATACTTGGTGACAAACTGCAGAGAGTCTCAGGCACATGTGTCCCAGGAAACCTGTGCGAGATGGTTATGGCAGCATGGTTAGTCATGTCAAAACAGCCCCAAAGTCACCTTATTAGAGAAATCTCAGAAACACTATTTTCAGAGGGGAAAAAGGTACAAAGGGGCACTTACTCTAAGATAGCACAAATATTTATAGCCAAAAATGTGCAATTACATATTTTGCATTATTCTCTCACAACAAGTCTGCGAGGAAGGCATCATTATTTCTCGTTTACAGATGACCAGTTCAGACTCCCTGATGGAAAATCAATTTTGCAGAGGCATCTAGTAAGGATCAGAAGTGGAGTTGTAACTCTTACTCTTCTCAAAGGACACCACATGGTCTCCTTTTACAGATAATGATCATCTAGGACTTAAACACTTGTAGTTTTTTATGGTGCTAGGATTGTGCCTGTTGGGATTCGATCAGGCTGGTGGGAAAAATATTAGTTATGATAGCCACAAAACCCTTTTGGAAGGCCTGAGGGTTTTCGCATGACTTTGGTAATAGACCAGACTGAAAGCAGCCTGGTCCCATTACTTTTAGTTAAATAAAGTAGTAAACAACGCAATGTGGGGAAGCTAGCTTGTTTACTCATATGATCTTAAAACTAACCTTTGATGTACCTCGGGTGCTTTAGTGCCTTTTACTCAGGAAGTCCACAATGTCAATTACTCCCTAATGGTGTTGACTCAAGCTTTTGTTAATCTTACCGAATAAATGCAAATCTCCCTAGCTGATCGAGGCAGGCCGCAGTACAGCACCTCTCTGGGTGTGTAAGCAGCTCGGATAGACTCAGATGGACTGGCAAAACAGAGTATCTGTGTGTCAGTGTATGTTTATTCATCCGTTGCTGAATCAGGGGTCTGCAGGAACAGACGCCCCTGCAGCCAGTGCCTCCATGAAAGGAGCGCTGCCTCACGTACCCTTGTGGGTACTCACTCAACAACCCCTCTCTTTGAAGAAGCTGATGGTGCAGATGAAATCCCAGTGCAAAGTCCTATAGGTGGTAATGGGTCTGGTATGAGGGTCAAAGGCTTATTGAGAGGTGACAATGTGCTAGCAGCCCTCACTCTCAGCGCCTCCTCGGCCTCAGCATCCACTCTGGCAGCGCTTGAGGAGTCCTTCAGCCCACCACTGCACTGTGGGATCCCCTCTCTGGGCTAGCCTAGGCCGAAGTCAGCTCCCTCTGCTTGCAGGGAGGTGAGGAGGGAGAGGTGCAGGTGGGAACGGGGGCTGCCTGCTGTGCTCACAGGCCAGCGTGAGTTCCCCCCAGTGCAGCAGTGGACTTGGTGGGCCCCACACTCTGAGTGGCTTGCTGGCACCACTAGCCCAGGGCAGTGAGGGCCTTAGTACCTGGGCCAGCAGCTGCAGTGGGTGCACCGAGTCCCCCAGCAGTGCCAGCCAACCGGCACTACGTTGGAGTTCTCATTGGGCCTCAGCTGCCTCCCTGTGGGGCAGAGCTCAGGACCTGCAGCCCACCATGCCCAAATCCCCACCCCACGGTGGTGGGCTCCTGTGCTGCCAAGCCTCCCCAAGGAGCGCCACCCCCTGCTCTGCTGCATCAGTCCCATCAACCACCCAAGGGCTGAGGAGTGTGGGCACATGGTGTGGGACTGGCGGGCAGCTTGGCCTGCAGCTCTGGTGGAGGATACACTGGGTGAAGCCAGCTGACCTTCTGAGTCTAGTAGGGACTTGGAGAACTTTCATGTCTAGCTAAGGGATTGTAAATACACCAATCAGCATTCTGTGTCTAGCTCAAGGTTTGTAAATACACCAATCAGTACTCTGTATCGAGCTAACCTAGTGGGGACTTGGAGAACTTCTGTCTAGCTAGAGGATTGTAAAAGCACCAATCAGCACTCTGTGTCTAGCTCAGGGATTGTAAATGCACCAATCAGCACTCTGTCAAAATGGACCAATCAGCTCTCTGTAAAATGGACCAATTAGCTCTCTGTAAAATGGACCAATCAGTTCTCAGTAAAATAGACCAATCAACTCTCTGTAAAATGGACCAATCAGCAGGATGTGGGTGGAACCAGATGAGGGAATAAAAGCAGGCTGCAGGACCTAGCCAGCTACAACCCACTGGGATCACTTTCCACACTGGAAGGTTTGTTCTTCCTCTCTGCAATAAATCTTGGTGGCGTTCACTCTTTGGGTCCGCGCTGCCTTTGTGAGCTGTAGCACTCCCTGTGAAGGTTTGCAGCTTTAGTTCTGAGGCCAGTGAGACTACGAACCCACCGGGAAGAACAATTATTCCAGATGCGTCACCTTTATGAGCTGTAACATTCTCCGTGAAGGTCTGCAGCTTCACTCCTGTCAGCATAGACCACAAACCCACCAGAAGGAAGAAGGTCCAGATACATATGAACGTCTGAATGAACAAATTCCGGACACACCATCTTTAACAACTGTAACACCATGAGGGTTTGTGGTTTCATTCTTGAAGTCAACAAGACCAAGAACCTACCAACTCCAGACACATGATTCCTGCCTCCTCTTCATTTGCACTCATCTCTTCATTTGAGATCCATGGGAAACTGCTTTTGTAATATCAGTCTAGAAGATCAAATGAGGGGGCAGAAAATGTTATAGGGGATTGGTTTGATGATCTTCTCACCTCACCCCATACCTCAGCAAGTCATCCTGTAACGCAGCAATGGCCCCAAAGGTACGTGTATAAGTGTGAGCCACATGCTCCATCTTCCTGGTCTCCTTCCAGGTGGTCTCTGTGGTAGTTAGGCAGTTTGGTTTAGATAATAGTCATCATTTCTCTGAGAGGAAAAAGGTGGGCCTGGATGACCATTCATTGAAGTTCTACTAGGTGCTATCTACTCTGTATGGGATTTCTCATTTACCCCACAGAAAACTTGTCTAAGGAAGGCATTGTGAGTCCCGTTTTACAGATGACCAAGCGTAGGGTTACAAAAACTGAAAAAGGATTCCAGTGTCACACATGAAGTAAGGGATAGGAATGGGATTCCAGCTCTTGCCCTCATCACATTATATACCATGTAATCTCTAGGAGCAGTATTACCCACAGGGGGCTAAAAATTGCTTTAGGGTAGAGGAGTGGGAGTAGACATTGCAATGGTTTGTGGTTCTCCTAAGTTTCACAGTGCATGTAAAAATATACACTATATTTGCGGTATTAACATTTCGGATTCGGAGCAAACGGGGGTTGGTAAGGAAATCTGTCTAAAAACTCTCTTCAGAGGGGCAATAATGAAAGAAGGTTGAGAAACATTGCATATACCCAGAGACGACTATTGCAGATGATATCCCACTAAGGCTTAGGTACTGGTTTTTTACACTTTCCTGTGGATACTTTACAACCCCTCTTGGTGGTGGTGATAATGATGATGATAGAAATGAAATCCTGCCCTTTGGTCCAAGAGACCTGAGCATGGGGATCATGTGAATTGACTGGTTTTTAAGGTGGCAGACAGGCGCTCAGTCAGAACAATAGGTGTTTCCTCTGGGACAAATGAACTAAGAAGACAGGAGTCAGATAGGAGGGAGATTCAGCTTAATTTTATTTTATAAATACATATGTCATTATTGCTTGAAATGCTGTAAACAGGAACATTTATTAAGATAAAAATTTGAAAACAAAAATTTTTTTTTTTGAGATGGAGTCTCGCTCTGTTGCCCAAGCTGGAGTGCAAGTGGCACAATCTCGGCTCATTGCAAACTCCGCCTCCCGAGTTCATGCCGCTCTCCTGCCTCAGCCTCCCACCACCACGCCCGGCTAATTTTTTTGTATTTTTAGTAGAGACGGGGTTTCACTGTGTTAGCCAGGATCGTCTGGATCTCCTGACCTCATGATCGCCTGCCTTGGCCTCCCAAAGTGCTGGGATTACAGGCGTGAGCCACTGCGCCCGGCTCCAAAACAAAATACTTTTAAAAATATAAAGAAATAATGTATCCATGATTTTATTGTTTTGGAAATACATTCAAAGAATATCAATTAGGAGAGAAAAGAAACTGATTACAATTTATAACAATGGATCTGTATGTGTCAGTGTGTATTAATGTGAGTTTGTGTAGCTGAAATTTGATAGTATCTGTGTGCTTCTGTGTTTCAAACCCTTATCACCCTCAGCAGTCATGGGCTCTGGGGCTCTGGAACATGCTGTCCGTGTTCAAATCCATGATGTGTCACTTTCTAAATGTTCGAGTTTGCAAAGTACTTTACCTCCCAGTTCTTCATTTTCTTCATCTGTAAAACTGGAATGAAAAAGGTTAAGGCCAGGCAAGGTAGCTCACGCCTGTAATCCCAGCACTTTGGGAGGCTGAGGCGGGTGGATCACGAGATCAGGAGATCAAGACCATCTTGGCTAACAGGGTGAAACCCCATCTCTACTAAAAAATACGAAAAATTAGCTGGGTGTGGTGGCAGGCACCTGTAGTCCCAGCTACTCGGGAGGCTGGGGCAGGAGAATGGCTTGAACCTGGGAGGTGGAGCTTGCAGTGAGCTGAGATTGCGCCAATGCACTCTAGCCTGGGTAATAGAGTGAGACTCCATCTCCAAAAATAAAAAAAAAAAATTAAAAAGATTATACTGTAGTTTTGAGAATAAATATGGCTACTTGGTGCAACAATGTTAGCTAATTTTAATACTTTCATATTTTAGTGTCCATTTGTATTCTTGCAAGCACTGAAACTGTGATACAGATGGTTGTTTATTGACATTGAATGATATTCAATATGTGTTGCTAGTAAAGAAAGGCAGGTCATAAAATTTTAATTAAGATACAATTTTATTTTAAGACAGAAATATCATGACTTGCAGAAGTAGAGCAACAGAAATGGTAAATATCTGGGCAAATATAATAGACTATTATTCTCCTTTTTCCTTTAAAATACGTTTGTTGAAAGCAAAAGTATAACATTGCCTGATAGTGTTTTCAGTGAATGTAGACATAGTACATGAGATATTTATAGATTTTTATGGCATAAAGGGGAGGGTATAGGAACTTATAAGATGATGAGATTTCAACAAATCAATCAAAATGGTAAAATTTTGATTCTAAAATTCTAAAAGACTGTGAAAAGTTAATAGTTTGTACTAAATAGAGTGACCACTAAAAGTGTCAAAGAAATAGTGTCAAAATCACCACAGAAAAAATAAAATGGACTATGAAACCGTTCAAATAAACCAAAGGAAGGATGGAAAGGGGAAACAGAAATAAAAAATGGAGGAAATAAAGAGAAAATATATAATAAAATGGTAGACATAAATCCAAGTATTTGAAAAATTACATTAAATGTAAAAAGCTTTTTGATATAATACAAATAAATACTGTATTTAGTCTTTGTCCCCAGTTCTTGGCACAGAGCTAAAATCTTCAAAAGGTTTTCTTTTTTTTTTTTTTTCTTTTTTTGAGACGAAGTCTCCCTCTGCCGCCCAGGCTGGAGTGCAGTGGCCGGATCTCAGCTCACTGCAAGCTCCGCCTCCCGGGTTTACGCCATTCTCCTGCCTCAGCCTCCCGAGTAGCTGCGACTACAGGCACCCGCCACCTCGCCCGGCTAGTTTTTTGTATTTTTTAGTAGAGACGGGATTTCACCGTGTTAGCCAGGATGGTCTTGATCTCCTGACCTCGTGATCCGCCCGCCTCAGCCTCCCAAAGTGCTGGGATTACAGGCTTGAGCCACCGCGCCCGGCCCAAAAGGTTTTATAGAGTGGTGAGATGGATCTTGCAGGGTGAGGGTGTGGATACTTTCAGGGTGCAGCCTGGTTGTCAGAAAAACCAACCAGGTAATTAAAGTGTTAGAACTTTCAGCCCCACTCCGTTGATATCCAGAAGGTGGAGAAATTAAGTGTAAGTCGCCAATGGCCAATGATTTAAATCAATCATATCTATGTAATGAAGTCTCCATAAAACCCCTAAACAATGGAGTTTGGGGAATTTCCAGACTGGCAAACACATTCACGTGCTGGGAAGATGGTGTTCCCCAGAGAGGACATGGAAGTTCCACATTCATCCTCCCCACCCTACCTGGCCCTATGCATTTCTTCCATTTGGCCATTCCTGAGTTATATTCTTTATAATATACCGGTAATAGCAAGTAAAACATTTTCCTGAGTTCTAAGAGTTATTTTAGAGAATTATCAAATCTATGGTGGGGGAACCTTAGAAACCCTTGAATTTGTAGTCAGTTGGGCAGAAGGGTGAGTTGCCTGGGGACCCTACTTGTTTGTGGCTGACATCTGAACTTGGACAATCTTACAGGACCGAGCCTTTTAACTTGAGAGATCTGAAGCTAATTTAGGTAGATAGCATCAGACTTGAATTTAACTGTTGGGCACTGAGCTGTTGAAAAATTGGAGAACTGGTTGTTGGTGTGGAAAAATGACACACACTTGATGTGAGAAAATACCACACAGGTCTAAATACAACAATAACATGACAGAAATTATCTAGTTGTTGCATCAATTGTAGAGGGAAGAGTGTTGAAGTCTCCTAATAATGTCACGACTTTGTGTATTTTTCCTTTCCTTGCTATCAGTTTTTACTTTGCATATTTTGTAACTCTGCTGTTTGCTATATATACATTTAGGATTGCTGTATCTTCTAGGTGGATTGACTCTTATTTTATAATATTCCTCTCTGTATCTAGTAATTATCTTTGCTGTAAAGTGTACTTTATCTGAAACTAATACAACCACACTCCTGTTTTCCTTTATTTTCATAATGTATATTTTTCATCCTGCTATAGTCTGAATGTTTCCCCCAAAATTTATATTTTGAAACTTAATTGTCAATGTGAGCCTATTAAGAGGTAGGGCCTCTAGGAGGTGATTAAGTCATGAGGGCTCTGCCCTAATGAATGAGTTTAGCGACCTTATAAGAGGGAACCAGATTTGTCCTTTTGCCCTTCCACCTTCTGCCATGTAAGCATACAGCTTTTTTTCCCTTTAATTATGTGAGAATATAGCACGATGGCCCTCACCAGACAATAAATACCAGTGCCATGATCTTGGACTTCCCAGCCTCCAGAAATGTGAGAAATAAATTTGTGTTCTTTATAAATTACCCAGTCTAGGTATTTTGTTATAGCAGCACAAACAGACTAGCACACATCCCTTTGCCTTCAACCTACATCTGTCATTTCATTTGAAGTGAGATTCTTGTAGCAGCATCTACATGATAGATACTAAAAAGATATTTAGTTGATTTTATTTGCATTCTTTACATAATTCATGAGTTAGAACATATTTTTTCATGATTATTGGTGATTTGCATTTCTCTTTTTTTGAGACAGGGTCTTTCTCTGTCTCCTAGGCTGGAGTGTAGTGGCACAATCATGGCTCACTGCAGCCTCGACCTCCTGGGCTCAAGCGATCCTCCTGTCTCAGCCTCCTGAGCAGCTGGGATTACATGTGTGAGCCACTGGACCGGGCTTCTTTTTTTCTGTAGGTCAGATAACCTTGTTGGACCTCAATTTCCTACTTTATAATGACAAAAGAGTGTGTTAGGGTCAGTGCTTTAGAAAGTAGAGTCCCCAGACAACTGATATCATGAGGAACATGCATTCTCTAATAAAGGGACAGGTATCATACTGAGGATGAATATTTGAAGGGACAGTTTTCAAACATATACAGATCAGAGATGCATAGACTCTTTAATAGATGTTGACAAATCAACCTGAAAAGAGGTTGTACTAAGTGACATCCCCACCAGCAATATGAGACAGGGTAGATGTCTTTGCATGTACACCTCACTGGAATCCTCAATAGTTTTTTTTATACTTTGATAACATGACAGGTGGAAATTCTCTCACTGTAATCATATTTAACTGGATATTAAGGTAACTTTTAAAGAATTATCTAGTAAACAAATACTCTGTTAACATTGTTATCACTATTTTTCAATGCAAAAGGGTCCAGTTACATATGCAGCCTAACAGACACAATAAGCAACAAGCACAAGAGCCTGCAGGTTCTCCTAGGGCTACTGCTGACATGTGAGTCCATGACAGGGTCCAAGGCCTTCCCTCTATGACTGGATGTTAACATTATTAGTTTCTTCACTCCTCTGTGGCCTTTCTCACATGACTCTTACTTGTGGAGCCTAAATGGCACTATTTTTCTGGGTAGCAGTATGGCAATACTTATCAACAGGCTACATAATTGCACACCCTTTGCACCAACAATGTTTTAGAAGGTTATTTTCAAGATGTAGTGAAGGATATTGATAAGGATTTGGATATAAGATTGCCATCTTTTGTTGTTGTTGTTGTTGTTTTTGAGATGGAGTCTCATTCTGTCACCCAGGCTGGAGTGCAATGGTGCAATCTCAGCTCACTGCAACCTCTGCCTCCCAGGTTCAAGAGATTCTCCTGCTTCAGCCTCCTAAGTAGCTGGAACTACAGGCATGTGCCACCACGCCCGGCTAATTTTTTGTGTTTTTTAGTAGAGATGGGGTTTCACCATGTTAGCCAGGATGGTCTGGATCTCCTGACCTCGTGATCTACCCGCCTCAGCCTCCCAAAGCGCTGGGATTACAGGCGTGAGCCACCGCGCTGGGCCAGGATTGCCATCTTAATAATTCTTTACCTTTCCTTCTGGGCCAGAATTTAGGAAGGGAGACTAATGGGAAGCAAAGACATCCAGGGGCAGAAGGAAACAGAGGGATATGTGGTTGTCAGTACAAACACACACAGAGGGAGACGGAGACAGAGAGAGAGAGAGAGAGAGAGAGAGAGATCCCAACCATATTCTGTCATCACAGTACTAGAATTCTTCCAAGCCAGTTAGGTGGGCTCAAAGTGGGCACATTCCACTTACCAGTGCAAACAACCACATGACCATTGCCCTGAACTGCACTCTTTAGCAGTGCAGACTCTGAAAAGATACCATCCACAGAGTGTAGATAATAGGGAATATCAGAACAATCTAAATAACATGGGCTTGTGAAAACTGATTATGTCACATCTATAGGATGGAATTTTGGAAGGCAACAAAAACAAATTTTGATGAAAACAATGATGAGAGATGATATGTTGCCTAGCAGATTAATAACAATTCCCATTACTTCGAATGTGCAGAGAAACAAGTACTTTCATGCTGCAAAGTTAAAATATATACTAGTAATATAGTGGGTTTTTTGAGACAGGATTTTGCTCTGTTGCCCAGGCTGGAGTTCAGTGGAGTGATCACAGCTCACCACAGCCTCAACCTCCCGAGCTCAAGCAATCCTACCTCAGCCTCTTGAGTAGCTAGGACTACAGGCACATGCCACCATGCCTGGCTAATTTTTAAAATTTTTGTAGAGATGCAGTCTCGCTATGTCACCCGGGCTGGTCTCCAACTCCTGGGCTCAAATGATCCTCTCGAGGCAGCCTCTCAAAGTGCTGCAATTACAGACATGAACTACTGTGCCTGGCCAGTAATAGCATTTTGAATTCATTATGCTAATATAAAATTTTATCATTTACCAGGGTTTTGAAAGGACACTTTCAAGACTTTATTATAAAGAAACACTTACTAAGATATTTTCATGTATATGAACAAGAACATTAAGTATGTTATTGTTTGTAATAGAAAATGTGGTAAAATGACTATATTTCCATCGCTAGGGTACTGGAAAAACACATTTTGAGAGCTTTATACAATGAAACACTTGGTTCTTGTAAAAAAAAAAAAAAGTGAAATTTTGTTGCAAAGTAACTTAAAGTGCTAGCATATAAATGTATTTACATGGAAATCTACTAAGTGTGAAAGCAGGTTGCAATGGTCACAAATAGCCTGGATCCATTTTTGTTTATATGGGTCTCAACCTACTTATCCAGAGGTTCTAAAGTATAAAAATAAAAATTACTCTTTTGTTCAACCTACAAAGCATAGAAAGAGGCTTCACTTTTTGCCTAGATATCCAGGGTATGTCTACTTTCTTCCCAGACCAGAGAACTGTCTGGCTTCCTGTTCATGGATGTTCAAGCTGCAGTTCAGGCTTATGTCACGAGGGAGCACCACAGTACCACTATATACTACTCTTCTCAACCTTCAAAGTGTCTGCAAGGAGCAAAAATTACAAGACCTCCCTTGTGACCCAGTTTATAAATCTCGGTACAGAATATTCTAATACTCTTTGAAGAAAACGGATAGGTATAAAATAATGGTGTAAAACCATATAATGAAACAACAGGTAGCAGCAGTGCACCTTGGTGGTGGCCGGTAGGCGAGCACAGCGCAGCAGAGGGCAGGCGGGAGATGTCTGAGAGAGGATCGGCAGTCACTGAGGGGTCTGGGCAGCTGTCTCCACCGTGTCCTGGAGAGGGGATGACTGAGAAGAGATGGGAGAAGGTCTGGGAAACCTATACAGGAGTGGGGTAATGAAGAGTGAATGCCCTGCTTTCTGGAAGGGAGGGTCTCTCCTACAGTGTGGACCCCTCAAACTACACTCAGGAGGGAAGAGATAAATCAGTGAATGTGATGTAGATTTGAAGTCGACAGCCATTGGAGCTGCTTTAATATACATATGAATTTTCCAAACAGAATTTTTATTATAGTAAACAAAACATTCCAAGTCATTTCTTACTCTCTGCAAACCGTACTGTACTCCTTTTCTTTAAAAAACAAAATTGCTCCGTCTGAAAAAAAATAAAGAAAGAAAAAAAGAAATTGGACTGGGCACGGTGGCTCATGCCTGTAATCCCAGCACTTTGGGAGGCCGAGGCAGTTGGATTACGAGGTCAGGAGTTCAAAACCAGCTTGGCCAAGATGGTGAAACCCCGTCTCTACGAAAAATACAAAAAAATTAGCAGGGCGTGGTGGTGGGTGCCTGTAATCCCAGCTACTCATGAGGCTGAGGCAGAGAATTGCTTGAACCCAGAAGGCAGAGGTTGCAGTAAGCCGAGATCATGCCACTGCACCCCAGCCTGGGTGAAAGAGCGAGACCCCGTCTCAAAAAAATTAAAAATAAAAAAGAAATTGGAGGTGGATATAGTCTGGTGGTCACAACCAGGATTGCAACTCTGAAAGTCTCAGTCCAAGGGTTTCGGCAAGGAGTAGGGAGAAATGGAGTTGGGGATCTTTTAAAGTATTTATTTATTTGTTTGTTTATTTATTTATTTATTTGAGATGAGGTCTCAGTATGTTGCCTAGGCTGGTCTAGAACTCCTGAGCTCAAGCTATCCTCCCACCTTGGCCTCCCAAAGTGCTGAGATTACAAGTGTGAGCCACTGTGCCCAGCCAGAGTTGGGGATCTTGATTTAATGGTACCAGGCCAGTTTTCTGGAATTTTTTAACCAATTAGCAGCAATCTCTCGGTATTCATCATTTTCTAGGACATCTGAACCTCAGATTGGAATTCAGCTGCAGTCTCAACTAAAGATAAAGCAACACCTGTGAGGTGAGGCAGTCCAGCTACAGGAGACATAGAAACACACACACACACGCACACACAGAGTAAATTCAACTTTTTATCTATTTCATTTTCCTATGAAATTAAACACAATGAATGCCTTTCCAAAGTAATGAATATATGTGGACATATTTGTGCACTACCGTCTTCATCACCGAGAAAGGTTCTTGAATGAGGACCCATGAGACCACAATAGCAGGGGAGCGGAATCTGACCATTTCTCAAGCCCTGGGCTCCCATCTTCTAAAAGGGAGGGTGTTCAGTGTCTTTTAAAAAGGGCGAGGCATAGGACCTCATTCCAATCCTGTCAGTTACGTAGAGAGGTGACTTAGGCTCTATAAACTTCTATTTGGTCATCTGTGAAATGGGACTGACCATACCATCCTTACAGAGCTGTCTTGAGAGTCAAATGAGAAAACTTTTCCAGACTCTATGGCATAGAATGGGACTTCAATGGTGAATTAACTGTTGAGAACAGCAGCAGGGAATGGCTGAGACTCAGGGCTAAGGAGGCATTCTGAAAAATTATTTTTCATTGTTTTCCCTTATGAGAATATAGACGTGTAGATAAAGGAAGCAACTATCTTTCTGATATGCCTTGATTTCAACATGTTAGAGACAGAAGGTTTTCAATATTCTTGTATGTTTCATAATCTCGTAAGAACTGTTCAATATCATGCTTCTGAGTGGACCCAAATTCAGTTCCTATGCTGGAAAGACAGATGTGTCTGTGAACTCGCTTGGTTATCTCATTAATACATAGGACCCGGGAAGCACGGTGTATTGTTTGCCTAAAGGTTGCTCCTGGACTGCTCAGAATGTTAATATATTTAGGAAAATGCTGGAGCCATTCCATAGTCATCAGTGCAGGATCCTCAGATCATGCATTATCCAACCATATCACAACAGGATTTCAGCCATCTGTTGCCTCCCTGAGAGACAAAAATCCAAGAATTACTACCATTTCTTCAACAGACAATTAACTATTCTTACATTCACCAATTCACTAAATATGTATTAGGCTCAAAATCCATACTATTCCATTGGAGGCATCTCATTAGCTCCCTCTTAAGTAAATATGAGAGAGTAAGAAGGGAGATTAATATGTGGGAAAATTCAAGGTTTAAGTCTGATATGAGATGGCTCCTGCACATTGACTTTTAAACTTGCCAAACTTCCAAGGAATTAAAGATGTTTAAAAATTCTTTGTGTGTGTGTGTGTGTGTGTGTGTGTGTGTGACGGAGTCTCGCTCTGTCACCAGGCTGGAGTGCAGTAGCACAGTCTTGGCTCAGTGCAACCTGTACCTCCGGTGTTCAAGCGATTCTCCTGCCTCAGCCTCCCAAGTAGCTGGGACTACAGACACATGCCACCAAGCCCAGCTAATTTTTGTATTTTTAGTAGAGACGGGGTTTCACCATGTTGGCCAGGATGGTCTTCATCTCTTGACCTCATGATCCACCTTCCCCTCTTGGGCACCTCTCTCACTTCATTCAGCCATAGACCTCTTTCTCCCTTTCTACTTTTCTGTCTCTCTCTTCTCCTTCAAAGACAAAGTTTCAAAAAGAATTTTCTACATTCCCTGTTCATATTCTTCACTTCCCACTGACTCCTTATCCCACCGTCCTACAGGTTGTTCCTTCAGGATTACAATGAATGTGATCGCACCAAGGTCTCAATCCACCTTTTTGTCACTAGGACTAGCTATTTTGAAAATAAATATATTAGACTTGGCATGCTGGCGCACGCCTGTTATCCCAGCACTTTGGGAGGCCAAGGCAGGCAGATCACTTGAGGTAAGGAGTTCAAGACCAGTTTGGCTAACATGGTGAAACACCGTCTCTACTAAAAACACAAAAATTAGCCGGGTGTGGTGGTGGACGCCTGTAATCCCAGCTACTCGGGAGGCTGAGGCAGGAGAGTCACTTGATCCCGTGAGGTGGAGGTTGCAGTGAACCGAGATCACACCATTGCACTCCAGCCTGGGCAACAGAGCAAGACTCTGCCTCAAAATAAATAAATATTACTTTAAATTGCTTTAAATGCATGCATGTGCAGACTAGTTTTTTCATTTACAAATCTGAGTTTTCAGGCTCTGGAGTATGACGTACTAGACACAATCTAAGCTTTCCCACTCCCTAACTGTGCAGTTAATCAGGCAAAGTGCTTATTCTCTCTGTCCCTCAGTTTCTCAACTGTAAAATGGGAATTAGCAACTACTTAGTATCTACTTCATATACGGTGCTGTGAGCATTAAATGAATCAACACATAACAATAACTTGGCACTTGAAGAAAAGAGTCAGACTCTAAAATATTTGAAAAGATTTATTCTGAGTCAAATATGGATAACCAATGGCCGATGACACAGCCCTTAAGAGATCCTGAGAACATGTGCCCAAGGTGGTCGGAGCACAGCTTGGTTTTATATATTTTAGGGGGACATGAGACATCAATCAATATGTATAAGATGTACATTGTTTTGGTCTGGAAAAGTGGGACAACTCAAAGTGGGGGCTTCTAGGTCATATGTAGATAAGAGACAAAAGTTTGCATCCTTTTGGGTCTTTGATTAGCCTTTCTCTGAATACACAATTTATGTGTGAGACAGGTGTAGAGGAATAGTCATTTATGCCTTAGTCTGACTGAAGGAATTTGCATTTTTACATAAACAATAGGGCAGAGGAAGCAATCAAATATGCATTTGTCTCAGGTGAGCAGAGGGATGAATTTGAGTTCTGCTTGTCCTTTGTCCTGCACCCGCAAAGATAAGCTGTCAACTTTACATTGCCAGGGTAAAATTTAACAGAACTGTTTTAGGGTAAATATGTTGAAGCTCACAAGGAATTTCCTTGTGGGCAAACTGTGAGGGAGAAATGTAGCCTTTAATCTTTGTAGCTATCGTATTTAGGAATAAAATGGGAGGAGGCAGGTTTGCTTGACACCCTTTGACTTAGCGATTTTGGATCCTGAGATTTATGTTCCTTTCACACACTGAAGGAGCACAGAGAATTTCACCCCAAAATATGCCTCCGTGGCATAATGAATATTTTGAATTAAAAACTCTTGGAAATCAATGGGCCTCGAAAGAGACTTTTCCCCTATCTTCCTAAAGATCAGATGAACCCATCAAGAAGAAGAATTGCTTTTCCTTCTCTTCCCTGTTATCTATTTCAGGTAAGGAGAGGAAGAATGTAACCAGGTCTGGCCCAGTCGTCTTACAGAATAATGCCCTTCTCTCAGGTTCAACTTCCAAAGAGAACCACTTACAAGTCAATCTCTGTTCCCTCCATCCATTCATTCTCCCAAGTATCCATTCATTTTTTTCCTGCTAATTATTTAATGCCCCTTAACGGGCATTAAACCTGTGCTCCCCATCTCCTCGATCCATTCTGAAAGGAGGTTATATATGTTTAGACCCCAGTGGGAAATTGGGCGATCATTCTGCCATTCCCCTCATGTACTTCGTTAAATAAATGTATGTGCCTTTTCTCTTATTAATATGACTTATTGTGACTTGATTTTTTCAGCAAACCCTCCAAGGGCAAGAAGGAAGCTTCCTTTTCACCCCAATGGCATATAATATATTTTAGCCATTTTTTCCTTTATATGTATTTTTATTGGTATTATTATACTCAGAAGCATGAAAAAATAAGATAAAGACATAAAGACTGATGTTGATAATGATAGGAGACAGGAATATACTGGGTAGAAGAGGGCAGTTCCCCGGCAAAGGCCCCACCCTCGAGCCCAGAAACCTGTGGTCCTATGTGACAACACACATTCCCGTTTTTGCACCCAAAAAGTTGCCTTTTGGCCTCCCACGGCCCCCTATCCTGTACCCGTATAAATCCTGAACCCCAGGCTCTAGAAGGAGATGGGCAGAGGAATGGCAGAATGGTGCAGCAGAGGAGAGGAGTGCCTGAATGCTCCCCTTCCCATAAGCGGTCTGCACTCTCAGTGGCGGAACAGAGAGCCACATCTCTGTTGCACACCCTGCGAGGGGGTCCAGGGAACTCTCCCATGTCAATGTTTAAGGCCAGGCACAGTGGCTCAGACCTGTAATCCCAGCGCGTTGGGAGGACGAGGCACGCGGATCGCTTGAGCTCAGGAGTTCAAGACCAGCCTGGGCAACATGGTGAAACCCCGTCTCTACCAAAACTACAAAAAATTAGCCAGGCATGGAGGCATGCACCTGCAGTCCCAGCTACTCAGGAGGCTGAGGTGGGAAGATCACTTGAGACTGGGAGGCAGAGGCTACAGTGAGCCAAGATACCGCCACTGCACTCTGGGTGACAGAGCGAGAATGTATCTCCAAAAAAAAAAGAATGATATTTACTCACATCACTGCAACAAATTATCACATGCTTCATGGCTTAAAACATCAGAGATGTATCCAAAACATAGTGTTTTGTATTCTTTTATGAAATCATCAATTAGGTACAGTCATAAGAAGAGACACAGGAGAGGTTTAGGAAAAAATACAGTTTTACTCACAGGTCCTAGATGCAGGAGGCACAGCAAATCATTCACAGCCACATGGGAAGGACGCAAGGGTGGTCAGGATTAGGGGTAGGTTTAGGCCACTGCTTTCATTGGAGTTACAGGAAAAGCAAGGCAGGGCAAGGTGAACAATTAAAAATTGACTAGCTTGGGCTGGCCGCCCCACCGTCTGGGAAGTGAGGAGTGCCTTTGCCCCAGCCACAGTGCAACCCTCCAGGTGTGAAGTGGAAGTGGCAGCCTGTGTGTGATCTTTCTGCCCTCCCCAAGTTTGCATTTTTGACAGTAAAGTTTACTTTTAAATTAAAAGATTTAAATTGGGGAAGATTAAAACATTTGGCTAGCTTGAATAATTTTGGTGAGCTCTATGCCACAGAAGTGGTCCCTAGTTTTCTGGTACCTGGCCCTGGGATGATTAAGGCAGAGGAATATAGCCTTCTGGAGTATGTGGGTCAGACAGAGGATGTGTGGCTCTGCATTGGTTAGTTTGCATATCAAAGGCATGTTCCTGACAGGGAGGGCCCTTTGCTATCACTAAGAATTGGCTAACCCCTGGAGGAGCAGTCTCTTCCCAGCCAGAAATATTTTAAGATGTTAAAACATTGTAATATAGAGTACATTAAAAAAGTATATTTAGAGGCCGAGCATGGTGGCTCACGCCTGTAATCCCAGCAGTTTGGGAGGCTGAGGCGGGCAGATCACGAGGTCAGGAGTTCAAGACCATCCTGGCCAATATAGTGAAACCCCGTCTCTACTAAAAATAGAAAAAATTAGCCGGGCATGGTGGCAGACGCCTGTAATCCCAGTTACTCGGGAGGCTGAGGCAGGAGAATTGCTGGAACCCAGGAGGCGGAGGTTGCAGTGAGCCAAGATTGTGCCATATATATATATTTATATTTATATATTTATATTTATATATTTATATTTATATATCACATAGTCAAGTCTAGAGATAATTAATAAGCAACTCTACCTCTCAGTACCTCAAAAAATATATCGTGCGTGCATTCCTCTCATTATATTCCTCCATGCGTGCATATATAATGTATATTCATTGTATGTGGGTCTCACATATTTTGACACTCAACATTTGCCAGACAGCATAAAACCAGTTATTAAATGATCTGAAGTTTATACTGAGCTCTATCTGACTCCCAAGTCCCCATCCCTAACCACTGGGATACACAATCGTTTTCTGTGTAGGGCTGAGGCCAGCTCAGGGGAAGTGACACATCATAGTCCTATGGACAAGGAAGGATCTAGTACTAGAAACCAAAGTCTCCTGATTTCAGTCTGTTGTATAGCAAATGTTCCTTAAATGCTGTTAGTCAATACTGTCCCCATTCTTTGCAATATCAAAATGTAAAATAGAAGGAGAAAATAATAAACCAAAAACTAAAGAGCAAATGATTTACTTTCTCTTGTTCACCATTCTCCAGTATCTCATCCTTCAAAGAAATGGCACTAAAGGCCGGGCATGGTGGCTCATGCCTGTAATCCCAGCACTTTGGGAGGCTGAGGTAGGTGGATCACCTGAGGTCAAGAGTTCAAGACCAGCCTGGCCAACATGGGGAAACCCCGTCTCTACTAAAACTACAAAAATTGGCCGGGTGCAGGGGCTCACGCCTGTAATCCCAGCACTTTGGGAGGCCAAGGTGGGTGAATCACGGGGTCAGGAGATCGAGACCATCCTGGCTAACATGGCGAAACCCCGTCTCTACTAAAAATACCAAAAATTAGCCAGGCGTGGTGGCGGGTGCCTGTAGTCCCAGCTACTCGGGAGGCTGAGGCAGGAGAATGGCATGAACCCAGGAGGCGGAGCTTGCAGTGAGTGGAGATCGTGCCACTGCACTCCAGCCTGGGCAACAGAGTGAGACTCTGTCTCAAAATAAATAAATACATAAATAGAAAATAAAAATAAAAATACAAAAATTATCCAGATGTGGTGGCTAGCACCTGTAATCCCAGCTACTAGGGAGGCTAAGGCAGGAGAATCGCTTGAACCCAGGAGGCGGAGGTTGCAGTGCACCAATGCACTCCAGCCTGGGTCACCTCTGTCTCAAAAAAAAAAAAAAAAAAAAAGAAATGGCACTAAAACTTATCCATCATATAAATACATATACATTTCATTTCCTGCTGCTTCAAATCCAAACGATATCTATAAGATGTTCATATTTAAGTCATCTTGTTTGTGGGAGGGAGAACACGAAGAAAGTCTATCTATCTATCTATCTATCTATCTATCTATCTATCTATCTATCTGTAGATGGATATATAGATGTGTGAAACTTTCTGTAGGTTTTTTCTTCTCCTCATAATGGTTCTATGAGACAAGTATCAGTATGTCCATTTTACAAATGTTCAAAGTCAGCTTCAAGAACGAAATATCATTACTCTATGGTAACACATCTACTTAGAAGCAAGAATGGGGTTCTATACACTATATGTACAAATATATATAGAGACAAATATATATAGATACATACACATGTATGAAATATATATCAAATAAATGTGATAATCTACTTGTCTAAATCACAAAAAAAGCTAATGGTATTTAATTTAGATTACATTAAGTTAATAAATTAACTTGGGGAAACTGGCATCTCTATGAAATTGAGTGTTCTTACTCAGGAACATCATGGTTTTTTTTTCTGTTTGTCCAAGCCTAGTTTTGCATTCTGTATAGGTTTTGAATATTTGACTCAGTTCTGTTGTACTGTTTATACATGTAACATAAATATACAATTATTTATATAACTTTACATGAAATAAAATTTTACTAGGTATTAAACTGGATTGTTGGTTTTATTTGCTCTCTCTTTTTAGTTGGTACTTAGAATTGTTATAGGTTTATTATTATTATTACTGAGACAGAGTCTCTCTGTCACCAGGCTAGGGTGCAATGGTGCAATCTTGGCTCACTGCAACCTCCGCCTCCTGGGTTCAAGTGATTCTCCTGCCTCAGCCTCCGGAGTAGCTGGGATTACAGGTGACCATCACTACACCCAGCTAATTTTTCTATTTTTAGTAGAGGTGGGGTTTCTCCGTGTTGATCTAGAACTCCTGACCTCAGGTGATCCACCCACCTCGGCCTCCCAAAATGCTGGGATTACAGACGTGAACCACCACGCCCGGCCTAGTTTTATTCTAATGGTTATATTTATACTTTTGTTTTCTTTTTTAAAAAATAGGGTCTCACTCTGTTGCCCAGCCTGGAGTGCAGTAGTGCAGTTTCAGCTCACTGCAGCTTTGACCTTATGAGCTCAAGGGGTCCTCCTGCCTCAGCCTCCTGAGTAGCTGGGATTACAAGTAAAAGCCACAGCGTCCAGCTTATGCTAACTTTTTTTTTTTTTGGCTTTTAAAATAAACTTTATTTTTTAAAGTTAGTATGTGCATTACAGGAAACTGAAAAACACAAGAAGCAAAGAACAAAGTCATTCAAAATCACAAGCAGTTTATAGTTTGACATGTTCTTCTAGATCGTGTGTGTGTGTAGGCACAACATCCAATTTTATGGGACTGAGATTGTACGGTATGTATCATGATTTTTCACACATCATGAATATTTACCAATTCAAAATCCCAAAGCCATATGAGTATTTTGATAACCAAGAATACACTACACCAACTCAAACTGCTAAAAAAAAAAAAAAAATGTAATCCTGCCTTTCTTGGGACAAAAATTTCATAGAAGACAAAAATGGCAACACGCCTCTAGATAAAAGCATTGGCAGAGTTCCGATTTAAATGCTGCATTCCCTTAATGCTCAATTTAAAATGAACCACACAGCAACAGAATATACTAAGTATAACGTTTTTAAGAGAATTCATTAGCAGATCTATACCATTAAAATATTAGCAAAGTATACTTCCATTGAGTTAATGTATTTCTATAGTACAGCCAAAAGAGATTCATACATCAATGGCTATCAAAATGTAAATATGGACATACATGGACACATCTCCATACACCTCTTCCTGTATACTTCCTTCTGCCCCTCTGCTGCCAACCTAATGAACAAGTAAGTCCTGACATACACTGCTCAGAGGTGGCTTAACAATTCCATGTCCAAGATGCATCTTTCTATCAATTATAACAAAGGTATTTACAAATTGGCTAATTCACTAGCTTAGTTTTTATCATAAGTTGTCACTCCATTCATAAAGCTCAGATGTTACAAAATAATGAACTTTGTCCACAATGAACACAGGCACTTTACTAAAAACGCTCATATAGACCTGTGGTTATCATCTAAAACCATCGTCTAGATAGAAGATACTAGCAAAGAGCCCTTCCCTTCACCCTTCCTCGTCTCCCTCTTCCACCATCCCAGTGACTAAGTATAGGATGTCTAGCTCCAAGAGGTGAACTCATAAAGGTCACTCCCAGAACACAGGCCTTCCTAAAATATAACAAAAGGACATTCACAAAGGGACTGGTTTACTACATCTATTTTTAACATACTTTGAGCATTAAGACTTATCCTTTAATACACAATATTAACTAAAATGCACATATAGAACAATGGTTAGACCATCTGAACTAATCTCAGGAGCACAGAACCCTTCTCCCTGCATACCTCCTCCCCCCTCACCCCAACCACCCAATGAAGTCTGCATTCGCTCCCAAACATCATGTTTTTTTTTCTTTTTATTTATTTATTATTTTTTTAAATTTTATTTATTTATTATTATTATACTTTAAGTTCTAGGGTACAGGTGCATAACGTGCAGGTTTGTTACATATGTATACTTGTGCCATGTTGGTGTGCTGCACCCATCAACTCGTCAGCACCCATCAACTCGTCATTTACATCAGGTATAACTCCCAATGCAATCCCTCCCCCCTCCCACCTCCCCACAATAGGCCCTGGTGTGTGATGTTCCCCTTCCCGAGTCCAAGTGATCTCATTGTTCAGTTCCCACCTATGAGTGAGAACATGCGGTGTTTGGTTTTCTGTTCTTGTGATAGTTTGCTAAGAATGATGGTTTTAACAATTCCATTCCCAAGTGCAACCACTCCTAGGAAGTACTGAAAACAAACGCTTAGAGGGGTGTTACTTAAGCCCTCTACTTTTAACCTACATTGTGCACCTTTTTTTGAAACGGAGTCTTGCTCTGTCGCCAGGTTGGAGTGCAGTGGTGCGATCTCGGCTCACTGCAACCTCCGCCTCCCAAGTTCAAGCGATTCTCCTGCCTCAGCTTCCCGAGTAGCTGGGACTACAGGTGCACACCACCACGACCAGCTAATTTTTGTATTTTCAGTAGAGATGTGGTTTCACCACGTTGGCCAAGATGGTCTCGATCTCTTGACCTCATGATCCACCTGCCTCGGCCTCCCAAACTGCTGGGATTACAGGCATGAGCCACTGTACTAGGCCGTTGTGCACTTTTAAACACCTAGAAAGACTAGATGTTTCAAACTGGACTTAAGTTTTCCATTATATACACAGTAGCATTGAATAAATGGTATACATACATAACACAGACTATAATTTGAGTGTCTTCTAAATAGGAACATTCTGGCCTAGAACCCTTCCCTTTCCCACCTCTACCAACCCGGTGGACAGCTATAAGCCATCTGTAATGCTTAGGGGGGATTTTAACAATTTCCCTTCTGTTTTTAAGAAGTCTTCCCTGTGAATTTTAACACAAAGTGTACTCGATGTATTAGTTTACTAATTCTACTTTTGTCATACACTGGCAACCTCTTTAACATCGACTAGATGTAAATTAGGACTCCTATGTCCACTTATATACACTATATACACAGCACAGTAAATGAAAATGCAGACACAAGGGACAATGGTCAATGTGCCTCCTCTTAAACACACTGGACACTGGTAGAAAGCCCTTTGCACTTTGTGCTCCTCCTTCCCCCTGAACCAGCACAAATATCTCAAAATGTGTACTGCTCAGAGAATTGATCAGTTTCCAAGACAATATTTCATATCAAAAGGATAGCTACAAAATGTGTTATTTACTACCTCTACTTTTAACATACTTTGTGCACTTCTAAACATCTAGAAAGACTAGATGTTTCAAATAAGGACTTAAGTTTGTCTGCTATATATACAGTAGTGTTGAATAAACTACACACAGGTAACAATGGTTATATCTCAAAGTGTCTTCTAAATAGGAACATTCTGGTCTAGAACCCTTCATTCCTTCCAACTCCTCTCCACCACCAACCTGGTGGATATAGGCACGTGTCACTTAGAGCTGATGTTATCATTTCACTTCCAAAAGTCCTTTTCAGAAGACAGCCTTTCTACAAATTTTAACAAAGTGTACAAAATGTGTTAGTTTACTAACTCTACTTCTGTCATACATTGGCAACCTCTTTAATATCTAGAGACTAGATATTACAAAATCGGGACTCATTCGTCCAGTATATACACAATATATACAGTATAGCAAAGTTAAATGAAATGCATGTAACATATAGGCAATGGATTAAGCTGAAATGTTCTAATAAACAATGGCAAAACACCTTTTGCAGTTTTTTCCTTCCCACCTCCCAGGTGGTTCAACAATTCCACTTCCAAACAGCATTTCCCATCAGTTTTTAAAAGCTATTTACAAAAAGTGTTATTCTACTACCACTTTTAAATACATCAAGCACTTCCTTCCAAATATCTAGAAAGACTAGATATTTCATATAACTTGTTCACCACATACACAGCACTGTTAAATAAAATTGCACACATATAACAATAGTTACCATCTGAGGTATCTTCTAAATGTGGCCATTTTGGCCTTGAATCATTCCCTCCTCTCTTCCTTCCTTCTCTGTCTTCAATCCAGTGGACAAGTACAGGAAAGTGTAATGCTCAGAGATGGTTGAACAAATTCCTATGCAAAAGTCATTTACAGAAGACAAGTTTTCCTATGAATTTCAACACAAAGCATACAAAATATGCTAATTTTACACTTTGTCATACACTGGCAACCTCTTTAACATCTAGAGACTAGATGTTGAAAAATTAGGACTATTTGTCCATTATATACACTATATACAGAGCAAAACAAAATGCACAAAACATACAGAAAAATGTCTGAAAATGTCCAAGTATGAACACACTAGTATATTACCTTTTGCAATTTCTTCCCTCCCACCTCCTCTAAACCATTGAACAAGTATAGACATTACTACACTGCTCACAAAGGTGGCTTCACAATTCAATTTCCAAAAGTATTTCCTATGAATTTTAGCAAAAAGATATTTACAAAGTGGTATTTTACTACCTCTACATTTAACATACATCGGGCACTTCTAAACATCTAGATAGACTAAATGTTTCAAGTAAGGAGTTAATTTGTCCACTATATACATAGCAGTCTTGAATAAACTGCAAACATGTAACAACACTTATAATTTAAAAGTCTTCCAAATGTGAACATTCTGGCCTAGAACCCTTCCCATCTCCATCAACCCAGAAGACATCAAATTTTCAGAAGACAATCTTTCCTAGGACTTGTAAAACAAAATGTACAAAATATATTAGTTTAAACTCTCCTTTGTCATACACTGGCAACCTCTTTAACATCCAGAAAGACTAGATATTGTCAATTAGGACTCGTCTGTCCTTTATGTACACTATATACACAGATAAGTAAAACAAAATGCACAGAGATAATGATTCATCTTGCCTCGCTGCAAGCAGGATGGCATAGAGCTCTCTGCACCTCCCCCTCTTCTCTCCTCCCCTGAACCACTGCACAAACACAATGAGTATTACTCAACAGGTGACTTGGCCATTCCCCCCAAAAAACATTTCCTATGAATTGTAACAAAAAGATACTTACAAAATGTTATTTTGCTACCTCTAATTTTAACATATATCAGGCACTTCAGAACATCTAAAAAGAATAGACATTTCAAAAAAGCTTAGCATTGTCAACTATATACACAGTAGTGAGGAATAAAATTCACACAAAACAATGGATAGAATATGAAAATGTCTTCTAAATATGACCAGTCTAGCATAGAACCTTCTTTTCTTTCTCACGTCTTCCAGCTCGATGTCATCTAACCCACTTAACGTGGACGTATCGCTTCCAGAGGCCGTCTAACAACTTCATTTCCAAAAGTCATCTCCAGAAGACACGTATTTTCTATGATTTCTTTTAAACAAATGAGAATTTACAAGATGTGTGACTTTCTAACTCTACTTTATCATACGTCGGCAACCTCTTTCCATCTAAAAGGGCTAGATGTGACAAATGTTTTCTATTAAAAGGTTGGGGTGGAGTTGAGAGCAGCTTTTTCATATTATATACACAGGCCTTCTAAAATCGGCCAGTAAATCTTCCCAGAGGGTGGCGGGCATTTCCAGCGGGCCAAACATGGCCTGTCATTCTACCATTTCTCTCTTCCAACAGCAAAATCTGGTAGAACGAAGACCAACTGCCCGATGGCCGCTAATCGTTCCACCCGGTCGTCGTTTGGGACTTCGCTCACCTCCCAGGTCCGTTAAGGCCTTTGTCCGTTGTCGTCAGGACTAGGTAGGTTTCGGCCAATGGCGACAGAGTGGTCACCCGGGAACCGGATCTGCGCGGCTTCGTGGCCTAAAGAGGCAGCTGAGCCTGCCTGCGTCCCTAGGCCGCCTTCCTGGGCCCTACACGCCCTAATGGCCTCCGCCGCGCGGCCGCCATGCTTCCCGGCCCGCCACGCCCGCCGCCGCCCAAAGGCGCTGCGTCCCGGCGGCTCTGCGGGGGTTTCGTTGAGGCCCGGCAGGCTTAGGCCGGGAGACCCGGCGGCCGGCCGGGTCCGGGCCTGGAGAGGCCGCCGCCGCCATCAGTCACCGAGGTGGGGTGGGGAAGAGAGGTTCGCGGCGGCTTCAAGGCCTGGGCACAGCCAGCGGGCAGCCGCAGCAGAGGCCTCCGGTATCTGCATGGCACAGGGCTCGGCCTGTCCCGGGGCCCCCCAGTTCACCCGCCGGCCCAGGGCCGGAGGGCCTGGAGGGCCCTGAAGGAGTGGGCCGCGTTCTGCTTCTCTCTGCGTTCTCTGCCGACCGGAACTCTTTTTTTTTTTTTTTTTTTTTTTTTTTTTTTTTTTTTGAGACGGAGTCTCGCTCTGTCGCCCAGGCTGGAGTGCAGTGGCGCGATCTCGGTTCACTGCAAGCTCCGCCTCCCGGGTTCACACCATTCTCCTGCCTCAGTCTCCCGAGTAGCTGGGACTATAGGCGCCCGCCACCATGCCCAGCTAATTTTTTGTATTTTAGTAGAGAGTGGGTTTCACCATGTTAGCCAGGACGGTCTGGATCTCCTGACCTCGTGATCCGCCCGTCTCGGCCTCCCAAAGTGCTGGGATTACAGGCGTGAGCACCACGCCTGGCCGCTTATGTTAACTTCTTAACTAACCTGCTTAATATACTTGATATGGAAAAAAAACCCTCTTAATAATGGATAGAGAAATGAGCAAATGATATTAACAGATAATTCATATAAAAAGCAGTATAAGGCCACGGACGGTGGCTCATGCCGGTATATAATCCCAGCACTTTGGGAGGCCGAGGCTGGAGGATCACCTGAGGTCAGGAGTTGGAGACCTGCCTGGCCAACATGGAGAAACCCTGCCTCCAATAAAAATACAAAAATTAGCCTGGTGTGGCGGCGGGCGCCTGTAATCCCAGCTACTCAGGAGGCTGAGGCAGGAGAATCGCTTGAACCCAGGAGGCAGAGGTTGCAGTGAGCCGAGACTGCGCCACTGCACTCAGGCCTGGGCGACAGAGCAAGGCTCTTTCTCAAAAATAAATAAATAAATAAATAAACATTATACGTACTCATTAAACTTTAAAAAAATGTGTCAAATTACAAAAAGTGCAGAAATGCAAAACAATATTCCGGGCTAACATGCTGAGTTAAAAAGCCAAATTTAATGTGATCTCAGTTTTTTTGTTTGTTTATATTTTGTTTGTTTTGTTTTGAGAGAGTCTCATTCTCTCACTCTGTCGCCCAGGTTGGATGCGGTGGTGTGGTCGTGGCTCACTGCAACCTCCGCCTCCTGCGTGCAAGTGATTCTCATGCCTCAGCCTCTTGAGTACCTGGGATTACAGGCGTGCCGCACCACCCCTGGCTAATTTTTGTATTTTTAGTAGAGACGGGGTTTTGACATGTTGGCCAGGCTGGTCTTGAACTCTCAAACTCCTGATCTCATGTGATCTGCCCGCCTCAGCTTCCCAAAGTGCTGGAATTACAAATTTATTTGGCTTAATAAACAGCAAGACTAGTCAGATAAACCCTGCAAAAGAAGAAAGTGAAGGGAGGGAGCCCTACCAGGTACTAATGCATATAATAAAGTATGTGCAATATACAAGTATGACACTGGCTCATAAATAGACAGAAAAAGCTAATAAAATAGAGAAAATACTGATATTGTATTTATATTCTAGTATTACATTTGGAAATTTGTTAATAGCATGTGATTAAGGTGCATTTCAAATCATTGAAGATATGATTGATAATTTCAGAAGTGGTGTTCTGATAGCTAGCAAACCAAATAGTTATAAAGGCAAAAAGGGATTCATTTTACATCAGAATAAATTCCAAAGGGTGCAGATTTTAATGTAAAACATGAATGCATACAAATATTAGGAAAAAACACTGGTGAATTCCTCTATCATGAGGAAGTGAAGAACACTTTCATAACTATGACTCAAAATCCAGGTGCATTAAGGAAAAAAGGTTGATACATTTAACAAAATTAAAATAACAACAGCCACATTGTATGACAAAAAACATGGTATACAACTAAAAGATATCTAAAATATTCTCAACTAATATTTCTAAGAAAGTGTTGCTATCCATTCTATGTAAAAGCTTATAAATATAAAGCCATTAAAAAACAACAACCCTATCAAAGACTTGTAAGAACCATAAACAGTTAATGGAAGAAAATGCAAAGAAACTCAAACTTGGTTCTAGTAAGAGAGATATAATTAAAGCTATACTAAGTACCATCCTTCACCTATTAGATTGTCAAATATTCATAGGTTTGTCAATTCACTTAGTTCATGAGGGAGTGCAAAAAGGCACGTGCTTTTGTACATTGCTCACAGGGATGGAAAATGGTATGATCAAAGTAGAAGGCTTAATACTGGCCCCCAAAGATGTAAGGTCTCACTGCTTGAAGACTGATAATATTACTCATAGGAAAAGGATCTTGGCAAATGGGATTACGTTAAGAATCTTGAAATGGAGAGATTATATACTCGACTATCCAGATAGTCCCTAAATGCAATACCAAATGTTCTTATAAGAAAGAGGCAGTGGCCGGGCACGATGGCTCACACCTGTAGTCCCAGCTACTCGGGAGGCTGAGGCAGGGGAAACGCTTGAACCCGGGAGGCGGAGGTTGCAGTGAGCTGACTCCCTCTATAAAAAAAAGAAGCAAGGCTGGGCGCGGTGGCTCATGCCTGTAATCCCAGCACTTTGAGAGGCCGAGGTGGGCAGATCACGAGGTCAGGAGATAGAGACCATCCTGGCCAAGGTGGTGAAACCCTGTCCCTACTAAAATACAAAAAATTAGCCGGGCATGGTGGTGCACGCCTGTAGTCTCAGCTACTTGGGAGGCTGAGGCAGGAAAATCGCTTGAACAGGGGACCCTGAGGTTGAAGTGAGCCAAGATTGCGCCACTGCACTCCAGCCTGGCAACAGAGCGAGACTGAGAGAGAGGAGAGAGAGAGAGAGAGAGAGGAGAAAGAGAGGAAGGAAGGAAGGAAGGAAGGAAGGGAGGGAGGGAGGGAGGGAGGGAGGGAGGGAGGGAGGGAATTGACACAGATAGAACAGTAGAAGGCAGTAAGGCAGTGTGACCAGGTATGCAGAAATTGGACCAATGAAGCTACAAACCAAGGAATGCTGGAAAACCAGAAACTAGAAAAGGCAAGAAATTGATTATTTCCTAGAGCCTCTGGAAAAAGGATGGTCCTGCTGATACCTTAGTTTTGGCCCAATGAAACTGATTTTGAACTCTGGCCTCCAGAACTGTGAAAATAAATTTCAGCTGTTTATAGACACTAATTTTGTGGTAATTTGTTACAGTAGCCGTAGAAAACTAACACAACCACTATGGATGGGAATTTGCTAATATCTACCAAATGCCCTGTGGCACTATTTGAAGAACAAAAGAATGGAAAAATGTAAATACTCATCATTGTAGGGTGCATGAAATACTATCATATAACCACACAAAGGTGGACACTAAGTTAGATGTAAAGAAAACTGATGAAAATCTCCAAATAGTGCTTTGGATATAAAGTAAAAAAAAAAAAAAAAAATATATAAAGATGTGAGTAGCATGATACTTTTTAATGTAAGAAGGGGGAATGCAAAAATATATACTTTTTTTTACTTGTATTAAAAATAAAGAAAAGGACTTCTGTTTGGGGGATGAGATGAAATAGATACACTTCTCAGTACTATTTCTGCTGAGCATGGCTAAAACCTCTCAATATTTTAAGTAAAATAAACATAAGACTCTGAAAGGCTACCTCTAGACAAAGAACCAGAAAAGGGGACATGTAGTAAAAAAGCAAGCTTTTAGACTCTAACTGCCCTGTTTTAGCAAAGGACAATGGAATAAAACACAGCTCCACCCCCACAATGCCAGCAGACTGAGTGGGGAGCATTGATTCCATACTCATCAGATTGTAAACACTCACCCATCTCTACCCTTTGGGGTGATACCAGAGAAGACTATGTGGAGAACAAGTACTTTCATCCTCACCTGGTAGAAATGAATAACCCCCAATGGTGTCAGTGGACACCATGCAAGAAACTTGAGTTGTGCCCACACTCAATGATAATGAGATGCCCCTTCTCTTCTTTTCTGGGCTGGAGTCACCAGAAGTTGAGTGGGAAGGTGAAACGTTTATGATCATCCAGTAATACGGGGCTTTCTTATCTTCACAGGGTCAGTGGAAGCTACATAGAGAACAGTTACAATGTGTCTTCCCCCTCCTGCCAGGATGGTGTCAGTGGAAGCCTGGCAGGGAGTGAAATTTCACCTCTGCCAAGCAGTAACAAGGAGACACTTCCCTTCCAATCTCACACCTGCCCCCTCCACAGTGTTAGTGGAGGCTGAGTGGGGAACCTAGACTTTTATCTCCACCCAGCAGTAATAAGCTCTCCCTATTCCCCTCCACACACACCATGGTGTCATTGGAGGCCACACAGGAAATAGCAAGGAGGCGTGCTGCTCTTCCTAGCCAGAGTAGTGTAGATGGAGGCCTAGTGAGAATCCTGAAACCCATCTCTCCTAAGCAGTAATAAGGCACCACTTCCCCTCCCACCCTCCAGCCCCTGTGTCAGAGAGATTTGAGTAGTGAATCTGGATTTTCATTTAAATAGCATCCGGAGTTTCATAACATGATACCAAAAATATTTAGGATATAATTTAAAAATCTATCTTTGAGAATCTGGAAAATCTAAAATTGAGAAAGAAAATACAATCAATGGATACCAACACCAAAATGACATAGGTGTTGGAATTATCCTATGTGGATTTTAAAAGCAGTCGTCATGAAAAAGCTTCAGTGAGCAAATAAGATGTTCCAAACTGTGCTAATACCACAAATCAAATGCTGGAAAGCAATGAAAATACTGAAAATCTTAACAAATAAAGATATATAGGAGAACCAAATGGAACTTTAGAACCAGAAAATACAATAACTGAAATAAAACTCAGTGGGCGGGGTGTGCTTGGGATGCAGCTGTAATCCTAGCTACTCAGGAGGCTAAGGTGAGAGACTCCTTTGAGACAAGGAGTTCAAGACCATCCTGGGCAATATAGTGAGACCCCATCTCTAAAATAAAGTAAACACTCAATGAATGGATGCAACAGCATAATGGAGAGAAAAGAGAAAAGAATCGGGGAACTTGAATATAGAGAAACAGAAATTAACCCTTTTGGAAAGAGAGGATACACTAAAAATACAGAACAAAGCCTCAAGAACCTGTGGGACTATGACAAAAGATATATTTGTGTCATTTTTGTGTTGGAAGGAGAAGAGAAAGAGTGCATGAGCGAAAAAGTATTTGAGGAAATAATGGCTAAAGACCTTCAAATTTAGCAAAAGACATAAACTGAGAAGTACAAATCTGAGCATATCCCAAAAAGGATTATCCCAAATAAATCCATGAAAAGACACATCATTATCAAACTTTAGAAAACTAAACACAAAGATAAAAATCCTAAAATCAGGAAGAGATAAATAATGCATTGCCTATAATTGAAAAATACAGCACATTTCTCATCAGAAACCATGGAGAACAGAAAGGAGTGGCACATCATTTTTCAAGTGCTTAACGAAAAGAATTGTTAACCTCAAAGTACGTATTCAAGTAAATTATCCTTTAGAAATTGAGGATATACAGATATTCTCAAATGAAGGAAAAACAATTTGTAACCAGCAGACATACCCTAAAACAATGGCTTTAGCCAGAAAGGAACTGATAAAAGAAGTGCTCTTGGAACATAAGAACAAAAAGATGAGTAAATACAATAGCTCTTCCTTCTCCTCTTGAGATTTCTAAATTCTGTTTGATAGTTGAAGTAAAAAGTATAACACCATCTGATTAGTTCTCAATATATGTAGAAGAAATATTGAAGACTATAATAAGTGGCTGATGACAAAGAGACTTTATTGGCCTTGGCATTGGAAACAGCTGGACATACACACACTTGCCACTGTTTAGCATACCTATTACTGAAGGATACATGAAACAATTAATGAATGAGAAGTATACTGGGATGGGACACACAGTTTTCCCATGCTCTAAATAAACAGGATCTGAACATCACTCCCTTGGACACTTGGTTACTTTGGCCTCAAAGATCTTTCCTCTTCCCTTCAAAAATATCTCTACTGGAAAGTAACACTTTCCAGACGCTCCAAGTTGTGCTAACGCCACCAATCAAATTTTGTCAGATCCACTTCCTGGGCATTAAATGCTTCTTCCCTCAAGTCAAAGGGCTAAGGGTAGCCCAGGAATCATCTCCTGCATCTTCATTACTCCCTACCTTGAGAAAGTTGAGAGAGACATGAATTTAGAGAGAAATGAAAGGGGCATTATGGGCCTACCTGCTAAATCACTGAAGGCCATCCAAAAAAGATAGTGATAGGCCAATTTTGCATGTGGGAACATATGCAGATAACATGGCTGAAATCCAGTAACAAATCGTTACATCCCAGGGGAAATCTCGTACAGAGAACACAGTTGAAAAGGCCAGGCAGTCTGTGGACAACAGAAAAGTGCACATTTGAGTAAAGTCGAGTGAATCCATATGCTTACAACAGCACAGAGTCGCCCAACCACAAAAGGCTGTTTGGTCAATACATGCAGCTTTGTTAGAGTGGGGTTATACATATAACTCTGCAGAAATAACTGCAAAAATGCAATACGTAAAAGATAGTAAAGGTGTGTTAACTTGTGCTCAATCTTGTCAGAACCTTGTTGAGTTGTGATACAACACACTGAGCTGATGAAAAGAGCTGAGGCAACAGAGGGAGAGAAAAGCCTCGTGAAAAATCTCAGGGAGGATGCAGAGAGAAAACAAACGAAAACATGGAGAGTGTGACCTCGTGGAGAGAATGTTCTGGTTAAGAATGTAACTCTAGGACTCACTGGCAGATAGGGGTCTATGGGGCCTGGGGTCAGAGAGAAATTAAAATGGATGGACAATTTACAGACAGCGTGGGTGCTCAATTAGTGTAAATCCTTCCCCTTGATGTCCACTTCCCACTTTAATGAAGGTTTAGGGTGCTGACATCAATCACTTTATTATTGTCAGTGCTCTTGTTTCTTCCCTGCTGCCATGGACCAGTGAGAGGCATACAGGGCACTTCCCTTCTCACCATATTTGTGCAATTTCAGGTAAAGGTAACCTGCAGCATCCCATTGAAGCAAATGTGTCCTTCACCAATTGGTCCTAAACCTGGATGGCCTCAGGCCTAGAGTGTCTGGTCAGTTATCTCAGAGCCCTGTCTGCTCCCCTGGTCCAGTCAGTCAGGCTGGACACCCCTGTCTTCTCTTCTCCAACTACCCCCAACAAGTCCTGCCCATTGTACTAGGCCTAGCCCCTCTTTGAGGAGTCTCTGATTATTCCAGCGAGGCCTCCCTGTTCTTGTATAATAAGGAGAATTCACCATAACTTCCACAAGGATCTGGACTTCATGCAATGATTACCACGACCTCTCCATCCCCTGGGCCACTGGAGGTGTGAAGAGTGATGGATGCTCAGTGAACAACTGTGTGACAGTTCAGGTCAAGGCAAGAGAAGAAACTTACCCTGGATGGTTCGGGGACTGGGTCCCAGGAATAATTCTTGACTCTTCCTCCAGTGTTCCTCCTTGCACACTCACCATCAGTAACCTCTGTCTGAAGCTCCAATAAGGCCCCAGAGCCCCAGGTCATGTTCACACCTGATGTGAACACAGAAGGCCCCAACAGAGTGCAGGAAAAGCACAATTATTCAATGGAAAAGGAGTGAGGACCTTCTCCACCCCAACTCCATTGGAGTGCATAGACCAGAGATAGCACTGAATTTCCTACATAATATACCTGAGTGTGGTTCCCTTCTTACATTCCCAAATACACATCAAACTGTAATGATGCTGTTGAGGTTAAGAGATATCATCCCTGTTAAATATGGTTGGAATGGTGTTACGGACTTAAGGATATTAACATACACAAAACTATTGTATGAAAGTGTTTTATATTAAACCTCATTTGATCCTATCAACTCCATTCAAGACCAATTATTATCCCCATTACTCAGATAAGGAAACTGGAGCTAAAAGCTAAGTAGTACAACCTAGGGAAACAGCCTTTTAAATTATTATTCCAGAACTCAAAGCTTAAGATTACAGAAAATATTAAGCTTTTCCTCCCTCTGTCCTGTGAGCTGACATTTGATATATCTTATTATTTTATTTATTTATTTCTCTGTGTTTTTTTTTTTTTTCTTTTTTGAGTCAGGATCTCTCTCTGTCACCCAGGCTGGAGTGCAGTGGTGCAATCATAGCTCACTGCAGCCTCAAACTCCTGGGCTCAAGTGATCCTCCCACCTCAGCCTCATGAGTAGCAGCTACCACCACACCTGGCCATGTTTTTAATTGTTTTTATTTTTTTTATTTTTATTTTTTATTATTATTATACTTTAAGTTCTAGGGTACATGTGCATAACATGCAGGTTTGTTACATATGTATACTTGTGCCATGTTGGTGCGCTGCACCCATCAACTCGTCAGCACCCATCAACTCGTCATTTACATCAGGTATAACTCCCAATGCAATCCCTCCCCCCTCTCCCCTCCCCGTGATAGGCCCCGGTGTGTGATGTTCCCCTTCCCGAGTCCAAGTGATCTCATTGTTCAGTTCCCACCTATGAGTGAGAACATGCGGTGTTTGGATTTCTGTTCTTGCGATAGTTTGCTGAGAATGATGGTTTCCAGCTGCATCCATGTCCCTACAAAGGACACAAACTCATCCTTTTTTATGGCTGCATAGTATTCCATGGTGTATATGTGCCACATTTTCTTAATCCAGTCTGTCACTGATGGGCATTTGGGTTGATTCCAAGTCTTTGCTATTGTGAATAGTGCCGCAGTAAACATGTGTGTGCATGTGTCTTTATAGCAGCATGATTTATAATCCTTTGGGTATATACCCAGTAATGGGATGGCTGGGTCATATGGTACTTCTAGTTCTAGATCCTTGAGGAATCGCCATACTGTTTTCCATAATGGTTGAACTGGTTTACAATCCCACCAACAGTGCAAAAGTGCTCCTGTTTCTCCACATCCTCTCCAGCACCTGTTGTTTCCTGACTTTTTAATGATCGCCATTCTAACTGGTGTGAGATGGTATCTCATTGTGGTTTTGATTTGCATTTCTCTGATGGCCAGTGATGATGAGCATTTTTTCATGTGTCTGTTGGCTGTATGAATGTCTTCTTTTGAGAAATGTCTGTTCATATCCTTTGCCCACTTTTTGATGGGGTTGTTTTTTTTTTCTTGTAAATTTGTTTGAGTTCTTTGTAGGTTCTGGATATTAGCCCTTTGTCTGATGAGTAGATTGCAAAAATGTTCTCCCATTCTGTAGGTTGCCTGTTCACTCTGATGGTAGTTTCTTTTGCTGTGCAGAAGCTCTTTAGTTTAATTAGATCCCATTTGTCAATTTTGGCTTTTGTTGCTATTGCTTTTGGTGTTTTAGACATGAAGTCCTTGCCCATGCCTATGTCCTGAATGGTATTACCAGGTTTTCTTCTAGGGTTTTTATGATATTAAGTCTAACATTTAAGTCTCTAATCCATCTTGAATTAATTTTCGTATAAGGAGTAAGGAAAGGATCCAGTTTCAGCTTTCTACTTATGGCTAGCCAATTTTCCCAGCACCATTTATTAAATAGGGAATCCTTTCTCCATTTCTTGTTTTTCTCAGGTTTATCAAAGATCAGATGGCTGTAGATGTGTGGTATTATTTCTGAGGACTCTGTTCTCTTCCATTGGTCTATATCTCTGTTTTGGTACCAGTACCATGTTGTTTTGGTTACTGTAGCCTTGTAGTATAGTTTGAAGTCAGGTAGCATGATGCCTCCAGCTTTGTTCTTTTGACTTAGGATTGTCTTGGAAATGCGGGCTCTTTTTTGGTTCCATATGAACTTTAAAGCAGTTTTTTCCAATTCTGTGAAGAAACTCATTGGTAGCTTGATGAGGATGGCATTGAATCTATAAATTACCTTGGGCAGTATGGCCATTTTCACGATATTGATTCTTCCTATCCATGAGCATGGTATGTTCTTCCATTTGTTTGTGTCCTCTTTTATTTCACTGAGCAGTGGTTTGTAGTTCTCCTTGAAGAGGTCCTTTACATCCCTTGTAAGTTGGATTCCTAGGTATTTTATTCTCTTTGAAGCAATTGTGAATGGAAGTTCATTCATGATTTGGCTCTCTGTTTGTCTGTTACTGGTGTATAAGAATGCTTGTGATTTTTGCACATTAATTTTGTATCCTGAGACTTTGCTGAAGTTGCTTATCAGGTTAAGGAGATTTTGGGCTGAGACAATGGGGTTTTCTAAATATACAATCATGTCATCTGCAAACAGGGACAATTTGACTTCTTTTCCTAACTGAATACCCTTTATTTCTTTCTCTTGCCTGATTGCCCTAGCCAGAACTTCCAACACCATGTTGAATAGGAGTGGTGAGAGAGGGCATCCCTGTCCTGTGCCAGTTTTCAAAGGGAATTTTTCCAGTTTTTGCCCATTCAGTATGATATTGGCTTTGGGTTTGTCATAAATAGCTCTTATTACTTTGAGATACGTTCCATCAATACCGAATTTATTGAGCGTTTTTAGCATGAAGGGCTGTTGAATTTTGTCAAAGGCCTTTTCTGCATCTATTGAGATAATCATGTGGTTTTTGTCTTTGGTTCCGTTTATATGCTGGCTTACGTTTATTGATTTGCGAATGTTGAACCAGCCTTGCATCTCAGGGATGAAGCCCATTTGATCATAGTGGATAAGCTTTTTGATGTGCTGCTGGATCCAGTTTGCCAGTATTTTGTTGAGGATTTTTGCATCGATGTTCATCAGGGATATTGGTCTAAAATTCTCTTTTTTTGTTGTGTCTCTGCCAGGCTTTGGTATCAGGATGATGTTGGCCTCATAAAATGAGTCAGGGAGGATTCCCTCTTTTTCTATTGATTGGAATAGTTTCAGAAGGAATGGTACCAGCTCCTCCTTGTACCTCTGGTAGAATTCAGCTGTGAATCCATCTGGTCCTGGCCTTTTTTGGTTGGTAGGCTATTAATTACTGCCTCAATTTCAGAGCCTGCTATTGGTCTATTCAGGGATTCAACTTCTTCCTGGTTTAGTCTTGGAAGAGTGTAAGTGTCCAGGAAATTATCCATTTCTTCTAGATTTTCTAGTTTATTTGCGTAGAGGTGTTTATAGTATTCTCTGATGGTAGTTTGTATTTCTGTGGGGTCAGTGGTGCTATCTCCTTTATCATTTTTTATTGCATCTATTTGATTCTTCTCTCTTTTCTTCTTTATTAGTCTTGCTAGCGGTCTATCAATTTTGTTGATCTTTTCAAAAAACCAACTCCTGGATTCATTGATTTTTTGGAGGGTTTTTTGTGTCTCTATCTCCTTCAGTTCTGCTCTGATCTTAGTTATTTCTTGCCTTCTGCTAGCTTTTGAATGTGTTTGCTCTTGCTTCTCTAGTTCTTTTAATTGTGATGTTAGAGTGTCAATTTTAGATCTTTCCAGCTTTCTCTTGTGGGCATTTAGTGCTATAAATTTCCCTCTACACACTGCTTTAAATGTGTCCCAGAGATTCTGGTATGTTGTATCTTTGTTCTCATTGGTTTCAAAGAACATCTTTATTTCTGACTTCATTTCGTTATATACCCAGTAGTCATTCAGGAGCAGGTTGTTCAGTTTCCATGTAGTTGAGCGGTTTTGATTGAGTTTCTTAGTCCTGAGTTCTAGTTTGATTGTACTGTGGTCTGAGAGACAGTTTGTTATAATTTCTGTTCTTGTACATTTGCTGAGGAGTGCTTTACTTCCAATTATGTGGTCAATTTTGGAATAAGTGTGATGTGGTGCTGAGAAGAATGTATATTCTGTTGATTTGGGGTGGAGAGTTCTATAGATGTCTATTAGGTCTGCTTGCTGCAGAGATGAGTTCAATTCCTGGATGTCCTTGTTAACTTTCTGTCTCGTTGATCTGTCTAATGTTGACAGTGGGGTGTTGAAGTCTCCCATTATCATTGTATGGGAGTCTAAGTCTCTTTGTAAGTCTCTAAGGACTTGCTTTATGAATCTGGGTGCTCCTGTATTGGGTGCATATATATTTAGGATAGTTAGCTCTTCTTGTTGAATTGATCCCTTTACCATTATGTAATGGCCTTCTTTGTCTCTTTTGATCTTTGATGGTTTAAAGTCTGTTTTATCAGAGACTAGTATTGCAACCCCTGCTTTTTTTAATTCTCCATTTGCTTGGTAGATCTTCCTCCATCCCTTTATTTTGAGCCTGTGTATGTCTCTGCATGTGAGATGGGTCTCCTGAATACAGCAGACTGATGGGTCTTGACTCTTTATCCAGTTTGCCAGTCTGTGTCTTTTAATTGGAGCATTTAGTCCATTTATATTTAAGGTTAATATTGTTATGTGTGAACTTGATCCTGCCATTATGATATTAACTGGTCATTTTGCTCGTTAGTTGATGCAGTTTCTTCCTAGCCTCGATGGTCTTTACATTTTGGCATGTTTTTGCAATGGCTGGTACCGGTTTTTCCTTTCCATGCTTAGTGCTTCCTTCAGGGTCTCTTGTAAGGCAGGCCTGGTGGTGAGAAAATCTCTAAGCATTTGCTTATCTGTAAAGGATTTTATTTCTCCTTCACTTATGAAACTTAGTTTGGCTGGATATGAAATTCTGGGTTTAAAATTCTTTTCTTTAAGAATGTTGAATATCGGCCCCCACTCTCTTCTGGCTTGTAGAGTTTCTGCCGAGAGATCTGCTGTTAGTCTGATGGGCTTCCCTTTGTGGGTAACCCGACCTTTCTCTCTGGCTGCCCTTAAGATTTTTTCCTTCATTTCAACTTTGGTGAATCTGGCAATTATGTGTCTTGGAGTTGCTCTTCTCGAGGAGTATCTTTGTGGCGTTCTCTGTATTTCCTGAATTTGAATGTTGGCCTGCCCTACTAGGTTGGGGAAGTTCTCCTGGATGATATCCTGAAGAGTGTTTTCCAACTTGGTTCCATTTTCCCCCTCACTTTCAGGCACCCCAATCAGACGTAGATTTGGTCTTTTTACATAATCCCATACTTCTTGCAGGTTTTGTTCATTTCTTTTTCTTCTTTTTTCTTTATATTTTTTCTTCTCGCTTCATTTCATTCATTTGATCCTCAATATCTGATACTCTTTCTTCCAGTTGATCGAGTCGGTTACTGAAGCTTGTGCATTTGTCACGTATTTCTCGTGTCATGGTTTTCATCTCTGTCCGTTCGTTTATGGCCTTCTCTGCATTAATTATTCTAGTTATCAATTCTTCCACTCTTTTTTCAAGATTTTTAGTTTCTTTGCACTGGGTACGTAATTCCTTCTTTAGCTCTGAGAAGTTTGATGGACTGAAACCTTCTTCTCTCATCTTGTCAAAGTCATTCTCTGTCCAGCTTTGATCCGTTGCTGGCAATGAGCTGCGTTCCTTTGGAGGGGGAGATGTGCTCTTATTTTTTGAATTTCCAGCTTTTCTGCCCTGCTTTTTCCCCATCTTTGTGGTTTTATCTGCCTCTGGTCTTTGATGATGTTGACGTACTGATGAGGTTTTGGTGTGGGTGTCCTTCCTGTTTGTTAGTTTTCCTTCTAACAGTCAGGACCCTCAGCTGTAGGTCTGTTGGAGATTGCTTGAGGTCCACTCCAGACCCTGTTTGTCTGGGTGTCAGCAGCAGAGGCTGCAGAAGATAGAATACTGCTGAACAGCGAGTGTACCTGTCTGATTCTTGCTTTGGAAGCTTCCTCTCAGGGGTGTACTCCACCCTGTGAGGTGTGGGGTGTCGGTCTGCCCCTAGTGGGGGATGTCTCCCAGTTAGGCTACTCAGGGGTCAGGGACCCACTTGAGCAGGCAGTCTGTCCCTTCTCAGATCTCAACCTCCATGTTGGGAGATCCACTGCTCTCTTCAAAGCTGTCAGACAGAGTCGTTTGCGTCTGCAGAGGTTTCTGCTGCTTTTGTTGTTGTTGTTGTTGTTGTTTAGCTGTGCCCTGCCCCAGAGGTGGAGTCTACAGAGACTGGCAGGCCTCCTTGAGCTGCTGTGAACTCCACCCAGTTCGATCTTCCCAGGGCTTTGTTTACCTACTTAAGGCTCAGCAATGGCGGGTGCCCCTCCCCCAGCCTCGCTGCTGCCTTGCAGGTAGATCACAGACTGCTGTGCTAGCAATGAGGAAGGCTCCGTGGGCGTGGGACCCTCCCGGCCAGGTGTGGGATATAATCTCCTGGTGTGCCCGTTTGCTTAAAGCGCAATATTGGGGTGGGAGTTACCCGATTTTCCAAGTGTTGTGTGTCTCAGTTCCCCAGGCTAGCAAAAGGGGTTCCCTTCCCCCTTGCACTTCCCAGGTGAGGCAATGCCTCGCCCTGCTTCAGCTCTAGCTGGTCGGGCTGCAGCAGCTGACCAGCACCGATTGTTCAGCACTCCCTAGTGAGATGAACCCAGTACCTCAGTTGAAAATGCAGAAATCACCTGTCTTCTGTGTCGCTAGCACTGGGAGCTGGAGACTGGAGCTGTTCCTATTCGGCCATCTTGCTCCGCCCCTTTAATTGTTTTTGTTTGTTTGTTTGTTTTATTTTGTTTCTATGTTGCCAGGGTTGGTCTCAATCTCCCCAACTCCTGGCTTCAAGTGACCCTCCCACCTTGACCACTCAAAGTCCTGGGATTACAGGCATGAGCCACCATGCCTGGCTTATTTTTTATTTCTTATATTTTTCTTTTATTTCTTTTTCCCACATGTTTGAAAGATGTATCTTTTTCTTTCTTTCTTTTTTTTTGAGATGGAGTCTTGCCGTGTTGCCCAGGATGGAGTTCAGTGGCACAATCTCAGCTCACTGCAAGCTCCACCTCCTAGGTTCACGCCTTTCTCCTGCCTCAGCCTCCCGAATAAAGGGGATTACAGGCGCCCGCCACTGTGCCTGGCTAATTTTTTGTAGAGATGGGATTTCACCGTGTTAGCCAGTATGGTCTCGATCTCCTGACCTTGTGATCCATCCACCTCGGCCTCCCAAAGTGCTTGGATTACAGGCATGAGCTACTGCGCCCGGCCTAAAGATATATCTTAAAGCATTATTATTAAGTTGTCCTTTTATAAAAAAATGTGCCAAAGTATTTTTTAAATTCTAAAAACCATTATAAAGTGTAAAATGCCATCCATATAGCAAAAATTAAAAATCAAAAAGCATGTGACCATGTGTATGCCACTGCACTCCAGCTTGGGTGACAGAGTGAGACTCCATCTCAAAAAAAAAAAGTGGGGGGCACGTGAAAAGTTAGTAAAATTGCAACTTCTACTCAGATATAGGGTTTATATGCTATATGTGTGATATACTCTTAGACATAAAGCAACACAAATCTCCAGTAAACACCTGGAAATATGCCAAACCGAACAAATTAAAATAAATGAAAATGCATCATAATTACGTGAAACAGATAAGTTATAAAAATAAAGCATAAGATATGATTGCACTTTGCAAAAGAATATATATCAACATGAGCGTATAAGTATTGAGAGGTGACAATGTGCTAGCAGCTCTCACTCTCAGCGCCTCCTCGGCCTCCGGCGTCCACTCTGGCTGTGCTTGAGGAGCCCTTCAGCCCTCCACAGCACTGTGGGAGCCCCTTTTTGGGCTGGCTGCTGTCGGAGCCTCCGCCCTCTGCTTATGGGGAGGTGTGGAGGGAGAGGCGTGGGCAGGAACCGGGGGCTGCACTCGCGGGCCAGTGTGAGTTCCGGCAGGCGTGGGCTCCGCGGGCCCCGAACACGAAGCAGCCAGCTGGCGCCGCCCGGCCCAGGGCAGTGAGAGGCTTAGCACATGGGCCAGCAGCTGCGGAGGTTGCCCAGGGTCCCCCAGCAGTGCGGCCTCCCCGCGCGCGGCACTCAAATTCTCGCCGGGCCTTAGCTGCCTCCCCGTGGGTCAGGGCTTGGGACCTGCAGCCCACCATGTCTGAGCTCCTCCCCTTGCCGTGGGCTCCCGCAGGGCCTGAGCCTCCCCAATGGGCGCCACCCCCTGTTCTGTGGTGCCGGGTGCCATCCACAGCCCAAGGGCTGAGGAGTGCAGGTGCCCCTGGGGACTGGCAGGCAGTTCGGCCTGCAGCCCCAGTGCAGGATCCACTGGGTGAAGCCATCTGGGCTCCTGAACTGTATGGGGACTTGGAGAACTTTTACATCTAGCCAGAGGATCATATGTGCACCAATCAGCACTCTGTGTCTAGCTCATGGTTTGTAAATACACCAATCAGTACTCTGTGTCTAGCTCAAGGTTTGTAAATACACCAATTGGTACTCTGTATCTAGCTAACTCTGTATCTAGCTAACTAGCACTCTGTGACTCTGTGTCTAGCTCAAGGATTGTAAATGCACCAATCAGCACTCTGTCAAAATGGACCAATCAGCTCTCTGTAAAGTGGACCAATCAGCTCTCTGTAAAATGGACCAATTAGCAGGATGTGGGTGGGGCCAGATAAGGAAATAAAAGCAGGCTGGCCGAGCTAGTGGTGGCAACCCGCTGGGTTCCCGTTTAGGACCATGGAAGGTTTGTTCTTTGGCTCTTTGCAATAAATCTCATTGCTGCTCACTCTTTGGATCCACCCTGCCCTAATGAGCTGTAACACTCACCGGGAAGGTCTGCAGCTTCACTCTTGAAGCCAACAGACCATGAACCCACCGGGAAGAACCAACAATTCCAGACGCGCTGCCTTTAAGAGCTGTGACACTCACCACTAAGGTCTGCAGCTTCACTCCTGACAGCGAGACCACAAACCCACCAGAAGGAAGAAGGTCCAGACACATTTGAATGTCTGAAGGAACAAACTCCGGACACACCATGTTTAAGAACTGTAACACTCACTGCGAGAGTCTGCGGCTTCATTCTTGAAGCCAGTGAGACCAAGAACCCACCAATTCCAGACACGGTATGTGTAGGATTACAAGAGAAAAATTTTGGAAAACAGGCATATATGAATTAACAGAGACTATGTTTTTACAATAATGGGCAGAAGGTGGGGCAGAAGAGGAAAACAGAATAATTTCTAAATATGCATTTCTATACCCTTTCATCCTTATTAAACAATGGAAAGTCATAATTGATAATCTGACAAGGTTATGAGATAAAGTTTTGTAAAACAGGAAAATCTGGCCGGGCACAGTGTCTCATGCCTGTAATCCCAGCACTTTGGGAGGCCAAGGCGGGCAAATCATGAGGTTGGGAGATCGAGACCATCCTGGCTAACACGGTGAAACCCTGTCTCTACTAAAAATAAAAAAAATAAAAAAAATTAGCCAGACATGGTGGCGGGCTCCTGTAGTCCCAGCTACTTGGGAGGCTGAGCCAGGAGAATGGCATGAACCCGGGAGGCGGAGCTTGCAGTGAGCCGAGATGGCGCCACTGCACTCCAGCCTGGGCCACAGACCGAAACTCCGTCTCAAACAACAACAACAACAACAAAAAGGAAAATCTGCAAACCAAGCTGCAAAATGACAGGGTAGAGATACATTTATTGACTAAAAAATATGTGCAAATATTGCTCCACAAAATAGCACATTAAAAAAGTTCCTTTGCTAATCAATGTGTGTATGTTGGTTTGATGATGGTGTGATACAATGTATGTATGTTAGTATGACACTTTCATTTAAATTTGCATTTCTGTAGGATTTAAAATATGGAAGTTTTATTGAATAAAAGGTTAGAAATATAAAACGGGAATGATTACAAAATACGATGCTTATATAGTTACTGCTTTGTAAATGTATTCACGATATATGTTTTATGAGTAAAGAAGCAGATCACAACAATTTGGCAGTATTTCTGTGTGTGTCTGTACTACACAATTATTCACACACCAACTCGTGAAGCTTTCTGTTTGGTTCAATAGGGACCGAACTTTCAGTCCTAGGGTTTGAAGATCCCAGGATGGGCATAGATATGGAAGAATTGCTGCCAGTGTGAGGAATATTCCAGAAAGCTTTGTTCTGTACAATGGAATTCATCCACCTCCCTCACTCCCCAAATCCTCAACCCCTTGCCAAGTCCTCTGGTTGACTTTCACTCCTGCAATTCTGACTCTGAGCACAAGGTGGCATTGTTATCCATTTTCTAAAGTTTTTTCCCCAGTGAAAGGCCATATTTTTAATAAACAGAAACAAAATATTTTCTTCAAAGTACATTATGAAACAATAAGTACACAGTGATTCCAACTCTCCTTGAAAAATACATGTATATAAAAAGATTTAGGAGATATATACTTAGTTTCTTTTTCTGCTTCCTCCTGTATCTACATCTCACTAACTTATTAATATGTATTAGATGTCTACTATGTGGCAGGTGCTATCAGTTCAATTCTAATTCTGCATCCCGGACCTCCCTCTCTTGATATCTAGACCTGCACCACAGGGAACAAGATGAATGTTAGTGCCCACCCCATGGCGGGGTGAGGTATGACATCAAACACACCATTCCAAGCTAGTTTAGTTGAAGTTTCCCCTTGAGTCTTGGAAACTCAGCACAGAAAGAGGAAATTATGTGATTGAGTGGAGATAAATTACTACCTTGGAAAACTGAGGCAACTTGTAAAGTAAATATTTATTCTCTTGCACAGTGCCAACACGCTAGTGCCTTCTCCTGACAGGATCTCTGTAACAGCATGAAAGATGAGGCAACCCTTGTATGGTTTCATCTTCGTTCTTCTCACAGGTGGGACGTAGAGATTTTACTTTTTTCATTATTTCTTTGTTAGTTCCGAGTGTTTCTGTGTCTGCCTTATCCCTAGGAAGGGGGTCCTTCCCATTTACTTATGCAAAAAGCCCGTCTGTGATGATGTGGAGTTTCTGCTTCATTTAAGACTTCCTGTCCCAGTTAAGGGGGCTTGCCCATGCTTGGCTTCTTGTCATTCAGGACTTATTTCAAATGCCATTTCCTGAGAAAGAGCTTCACTGACATCCCCACCTATGATAATCTCTGTACTGGTCATTTTCTACTATATTTACATGTTTATTTTCTTCAAAGCATTCATCCCCATATGAAATCATCCTGTTTATTGATTTGTTTACCTGCTCATTGCCGGTTTTCCCAGATTAAAATGAAAGCTCTATGTTTTGTTCCCTGTTTTGTTTTGTACCTGTTTTGTTACCTGTGCCATATCCTCAGTTCCTAGTTTAGTGGCTCACATATAAATCACTGGATAAGTATTAAGTGAAGGAATTGTTACCTATTTTACACACTGCAATAGAGAACTGTTTAAAGCTGAGTGTGAGTAGCAGAAAAAAATGACAACAAAATTAAGTATCAGAAGATTTAAAATTTTGAGAAGTCTTTGTTGTAGATCTATAGCAGTGCTTTTCAAATCTGGATGAGTATGAAAACCAGTTGACAAAATTACTCAAAATGAAGACACCTCCTACCTCACCTTCCTTGTTTTGGTTTATCACATCCAGGATAGGCCTAAGAATCTGCAGTTTTTACAAGTACTTTCTGATGATTTTGATGAAGTGATGCATGAATCACACTTGGAAACATTCTGACCTAAACAACTGACATTTGTATACTATTAATTTTATGTCTACCATGCAGAATTCTGGAATATATGAAGTGTCTCTGTTAATGTAATTACTTGAAAGTGTACTGGTCTTTCCATCCCACCGAAGACCACAGATTGTTTTCCCAAATGGGATAACAATATTCTACAATATTCTTGGGTGGTCTGAAAGACTGGTTATATGGACAAGGCTGTGCATTAAAGGTAACTTTGTATTCTTATGCTTTAATGTCTGGGACCTTGTTGACACTGAAGAGACTGCCACTCCCAGGGCTAACCAATTCCTATATGTAGCAAAGTACTGGATTATGCCTTTCATATGGAAACCAACAAATCCGGAGTCCACATCCCTTCCATGTCTTCTCACACTCACAACACCACTACTCCCCTGCTTAATCAACCAAGGGCCAGGTACCAGGCAACTTGGGACAACCACTGTGTCCCAAAGCCCATTGAAAATGTTCAAACCAGCCAACACTAAGACTGGCTACCCTACCTTGCCCATTTCTCCTGACAGAAACCACAATAAAGAATCTTGGCTTGTCCAATGGTAGTGGGTTATCAAACCTTATTAACATTAATGTCATTAAAGTTGGTATCCACCCCTCACTGCTAAATTTGACTGGCTTTAAATTATATATATATATATATATATAATTTAAATATATATTATATATATTATATATATTATATATATATATATATGGCTTTAAATTATATATATATATATATATATATATATAATAGATATAAAATCTTGCTCATGATTTCCCCTTGCTCCCTTTGCTTCCTGGCTGACACTTTTCACCCTGTGAGGCACTGCCTTAGCTTTAGTTTATTTGAGAAGGTATATGTTTCTCATTCATTTTTGAAGACCAGATCTGCTGGATTTGGTATTCTTAATTGGCAGGGTTTTTTTCTTTCCTTACTTTAAATATAGTATCCCATTCCCTGCTAGTCTATAATGTTTCTGCTGAGATTCTGTTGATAATCTTATGGGAGCTCCCTTGTACATGATGAAGATGAAGACCTTTATGATAATGCACTTCCATTTAATGAATATTAAATATATTTTATTTTTCTTGTGACTTTCTTAATAACATTTTTTTCCTCTAGCTTACTTTATTGTAAGAATACAGTATATGATACATATAACATACAGAATATGTGTTAATGAGCCATTTATGTTATTGGTAAGTCTTCTGGTCAACAGCAGGCTATTAGTAGTTAAGTTTTTGGAGAGTCAAAAGTTATATAAGGAATTTTGACTGCATGAGGCCCAGTGACCCTAACCCTCACATTGTTCAAGGATCCACTGTAGTTAATTTTTTTCTAGTTCATTGTAGTATACAGTTAGTTTGTTGATGAGATTTTTATTCTATTTTAATGTAAATGCTTACTGCTATAAACTTCTTGTTTGGTACATCTTTTGCTGCATCCCGTAAGGTTTGGTATATTGTGTTTTCATTTTCATTTGTCTCAAGGTATTTTCTGGGAGGTTGAGTAGGCTGAAGAGGAGGAGCAAGAGGAGGGGTTGGTTTTGCTGACTCTGGGGTGGAAAAGGTGATAGAAAAAAATTCACGTATAAGTAGACCTGTGTAGTTCAAACTCATGTTGTTCAACTGCTGCAGCCACTATGTAAACAGTATAGAGGTTCCTCAACAATTTTTAAATAGAATTATCATATGATCCAGGAATTCCAGTTCTGGATATATATCCAGAAGAATTGAAAACAGAGTCTTGAAGAGATATTACATGACCACGTTTATTGCAGCATTATTCACAGTAGCCAAGAGGTGGAAGCAAGTTAATTGTCCGTCAATGAATGAATACGTAAAGAAAATGTGACATAGAAATACAATTCAGTCGGGGCTGGGCGTGGTGGCTCACGCCTGTAATCCCAGCACTTTGGGAGGCCGAGGCGGGTGGATCATGAGGTTAGGAGATCGAGACCATCCTGGCTAACACGGTGAAACCCCGTGTCTACTAAAAATACAAAAAAATTAGCCCAGCGTTGTGGCAGGTGCCTGTAGTCCCAGCTACTCAGGAGGCTGAGGCAGGAGAATGGCGTGAACCCAGGAGGAGGAGCTTGCAGTGAACCGAGATTGCGCCACTGCACTCCAGCTTGGGCGACAGAGTGAGACTCCGTCCAAAAAAAAAGAAAAAAGAAATACAATTCAGTCTTAAAAAAAGAAGAAAATCCTGTCATATACTATAATATGGATCAACCTTGAGGACATTATGCTGTCACAAAAAGACAAATAGCGTGTTAGTCCAAATATATGATGTAACTAAAGTAGTTAAACTCTTAGAAACACAAAGTAGAATAGTGATTGCTGGGGGCTTAGGGAAGTTGTGAAAAGGGAATTTTTTTGTTCAATGAGTATAGAGTTTCAACAGATAATACATTCCCAGAGATCCATTGCACAACAATGTGCGTATAGTTAACTCTATTGTACAAGTGCATATAGTTAACACTATTGCCCTGTATGCTTAGAAATGGTTGGTAAATTTTATTTTGTTTGTTTTTATCACAAAAATCAGTGAGACAGTCCAATAAATAAATGGGCAAAACTGTGAAAAGACACTCCAAGAAGGAAGATATACAAATGTCAAATAAGCACAAGAAAAGATGCTCAACACAATTACGCATCAGGGAAATGCAAAAGAAAACTATAAGAGGCCACTACACTCTCTTGAGAATGGCCAAAATTTAAAAGACTAACCATATCAAATGTTGGTAAGATTGTGGAGGATGGGACTCTCATATACTGCTGGTGGTTATGAAGAATGGTTTAACCTCTGTGGAAAATAGTTTGGTAGTTTCTTCTTTCTTTCCTTCCTTCTTTTTTCTTTCTTTCTTTTTTTTTTTTTTTTTTTTTTTTTGATGGAGTCTCCCTCTGTCGCCCAGGCTGGAGTGCAGTGGTGTAATCTCGGCTCTCTGCAACCTCAGCCTCCTGGGTTCAAGCGATTCTCCTGCCTCAGCCTCCTGAGCAGCTGGGAGTACACGTGCGCGCCACAACGCCCAGCTAATTGCTAAGTGCTAAGATTACAGGCATGAGCCACCACATCCAGTCAACAGTTTCTTACGATGTTAATTTTACATCTACCATATAATCCAGCTTAGCACTCTTATGTATTTACTTACCACAGAGGAAGAAAGCATATGTCTATGGTAAGACTTATACACAAATCTTCATAGCAGCTTTATTTACAAGAGCCACAAATTGAAAATAAGCCAAAATTTTCCCAACAGTTGAATAGATAAATTGTAGTGTACCCATATACTAGAATACTATTTGGCCATTAAAAACAATAAAATTGGTCGGGCGCAGTGGCTCATGCCTGTAATCCCAGCACTTTGGGAGGCCAAGGCAGGTGGATCACATGAGGTCAGGAGTTCGAGAACAGCCCGACCAACATGGAGAAACCCCGTCTCTACTAAAAATACAAAATTAGCCAGGCATGGTGCATGCCTGTAATCCCAGCTACTCGGGAGGCTGAGGCAGGAGAATCACTTGAATCCAGGAGGCGGAGGCTGTGGTGAGCCGAGATCGTGCCATTGCACTCCAGCCCGGGCAACAAGAGTGAAACTCTGTCTCAAAAATAAATAAATAAATAAATTTTTGATACATGCAACAATACTGATAAATCTAAAATTAAATAAGCGGAAGGAAAGAAGTGAGGCCAATAAAAAATACAACCTTCTGGCCGGGCACGGTGGCTCAAGCCTGTAATCCCAGCACTTTGGGAGGCCGAGACGGGTGGATCACGAGGTCAGGAGATCGAGACCATCCTGGCTAACACGGTGAAACCCCGTCTCTACTAAAAAATACAAAAAACTAGCCGGGCGAGGTGGCGGGCGCCTGTAGTCCCAGCTATTCCGGAGGCTGAGGCAGGAGAATGGCGTGAACCCGGGAGGCGGAGCTTGCAGTGAGCTGAGATCCGGCCACTGTACTCCAGCCTGGGCGACAGAGCGAGACTCCGTCTCAAAAAAAAAAAAAAATACAACCTTCACGTTTCCATTTAAATAAAATTCCAGGAAATGAAAAATAATCTAAAGTAATAGAAGATCAGTGGTTGCCTAAGGACAGGACAGGGAGGGAGGATGATGGGAGCCTATGAATACAAAACAACAACCTATGAGTACAACAATCACAGGGTTCTGAGTTTTCACCTGTGTTATCACTATTCCAGCAATCCTGTGGGTGAGTATTTTTATCCCCATTTTACAGACGGGAACGCTAGGCTGAGAGAGAGTCATTACCTGTCTCATCCTCCCACATCCTGTCTGTGTATGGAAAGTAGCTCCAGGACACTGGTGCAGGACACCACACTCACTGGGGACAGGAGAGTCCTATATCTCCCTGCCTCACCTCACCAGACAGCCAGGGCAACTTGTCTCAAAGTGGAAAGGAGGTGACTTGCATCCAGGATCGCTTCATCTCACCACACCCCAGGGAGGTTCATCCCCCACGGTGGGGCACCCACACCTTCATCTGAGTCCCAAACTCCTGAAGTTGTGCTCCTGCTCTTCTCTCTAGACAACATTGGTCTTTATTAAAAAGTCTTCAGTCATCACAACGATATCAAGTTTCTTTCTCTTTCTCTCCTTCCTTCCTTCCCTCCTTCCTTCCTTCCATCCCTCCTTCCTTTCTTCCCTCCTTCCCTCCCTCCCTCTTTCTTTCTTTTCTTTCTTTTTCTTTCTTTCTTTCTTTCTTTCCTTCTTTCTTTCTTTCCTTCCTTCCTTCCTTCCTTCCTTCCTTCCTTTCTTTCTTTTTTTCTTTCTTTCTTTCTTTCTTTCTTTCTTTCTTTCTTTCTTTCTTTCTTTCTTTCTTTCTTTCTTTCCTTCTTTCCTTCTTTCTTTCTTTTTCTTTCCATTCTTGCACTGCTACAAAGAAATACTAGGTAATATTAATATATAAAGAAAAGAGGTTTAATTGGCTCACAGTTCTGCAGGTTGTACAGGAAGCATAGCTGCTTCTCAGGAGGCCTCAGGGAACTCACAATCATGGCAGAAGGAGAAGCAGGCATGTCTTACACGGCCAGAGAAAGAAGAGAGACTTGAGGGGAGGAGGTACTGCAGGGGAGGAGGTTGTACTTTTAAATAACCAGATCTTATGAGAACTCACCCACTATACAGTACAAAGGGAGAAAATGGTGCCAAATCATTCATGAAGGATCCACCCCCATGAACCAATCACCTCCCACCAGGCCTCACTTCCAACAATGGGGATTGCAACTGAACATGAAATTTGGCTGGGGACACAGACCTAAACCAAATCACTTTCTCACTTTCTTTCTCTTTCTCCTCTTTCTCTTTCTCCTCTTTCTCTTTCTCTTTCTCTTTCCCTTTCCCTTTCTCTCTCTCTCTCTCTCTCTCTCTCTCTCTCTCTCTCTCTCTCTCTCTTCCTTCCTTTCTTTTCTATCTTCCTCTCTCTTTCCCTCTCTCTCTCTCTCTCACAGGGTCTGACTCTGTCACCCAGGCTGGAAGTGCAGTGGTACAATCATGACTCACCAGAGTCTTGGCAATCTTCCTGCTTTAGCCTCTCAAAGTGCTGTAATTACAGGCATGAGTCATCTTGCCCAGCCATGAGGTCAAGTTTCTATGGCAACCACCACGGGCAGTCTGGTCCTGCACAGTGCCTCAGCTCAGCCCACTGCTTCTGTGCCTTTCTCTAAAAGCAAAACACCTTCATTCTTCAGACTGCCACGTAAGAAGGCTTACTAGTTAGAAGTAGGCTAGGACACAGGCAACTGGCAGAACTTTGCCCAGGTGGTTGAAACGAAGCATGTCCTTGTTTTCAGGGGGTTTTATTTGCTTTAAAAGTGACACAGCAGGAGTATTATCAGTACACAAAGATGCAAGGAGATATCCTAGAATTCTTGCAGATAATCTAGCCCACTGACAGTGGACCTCCCTCTACTTCCTACAGAGTTACACCAGGAGGCTCATCTTGTCTGCTTGTCTCTCTTCCTGTGATGTTATAATTGATCACTGGGTTCGGGTGCTGTCAGCCTGAACTATCCATTATAAAATTTCCCATGTGCTTTTCACCTCATATATTTTTGCATGCTTTGAAGATTGTTGCCAGAACTACATTGGATTAAAGTTTGCACAAAGGTGATGTACTAATTCTACGGTTTTTTTTTTTCTTTATTCATTAGTTGTAATTCTTTGGCTGGGCACAGTGGCTCACACCTGTAATTCCAACATTTTGGGAGGCTGAGGCAGGAGGACCACTTGACCCCAGGAGTTGGAGACCAGCCTGGGCAACATAGTGAGACCCCATATTTGTCTAAAAATAATAATAATAGGCTGGGGACAGTGGCTCACACCTGCAATCCCAGCACTTCAGGAGGCTGAGGAAGGAGGATTGCTTGAGGCCAGGAGTTCAAGGTCAGCCTGGGCATCATAGTGAGACTTTGTCTCCAGAAAAAAATTAAAATAAATAAAAATTAGCTAGGAATAATGGTGCACGCCTTTGGTCCCAGCTACCTGGGAGGCTGAGGTGGGAGGACAGCTTAAGCTTAGGAGGTCAAAGTTGCAATGTGCCATGATCATGCCACTGCACTCCAGCCTGGGTGACAGAATAAGACCCTGTCTCAATAATAATAATAATAATAATAATAATAATAATTTTAAAAAGAGGAAATTGTAATTACTTTATAAAAGAAACTTTCTTTTATTAATGACAACTATTAGGTTATGCTGGGAATGGTATGCACAGGAAGGGTAGGATGAATGCTTTAATTCTTTTGCAGTATATTTCCACTTTTCAAAATAATGAGTTATTTTCCTAGAAGCCTGCATAGGTGAGCAGTTAGCTTGTTTTCTGTATTTTTCTTTTAGATTGTCATCAGAAGTTAATAGACATGTATGTATTTGATGTGCTATAATCCATTGCAGTCATTTTTTTGTTGACCAAATTGTTCTCTGTTTGGCCAGTAGGAGCCCCTTCAGGTTAGCTTCTAAGTATTCTTTGACATGCTTTCTGGTATGATAGTTTGGTCCAGAATTATCTGTAACAAAGCTTACCCTGGACCTGGAATCATATGTCTCTCCAAGGAAGCTCAGTTCTTTTTAGCAGAAAATGATTTCAGAGGAATCTATCTGAGTAATAGGGTTTCTCATTGCTGCTGAGTTGATCATTATTTCTTACCTTTACAGTACATGGATCCTATAAATAGGTATTATATTTTAAAAGACTATACATCGTCAGGTTCCATCCTTGCTGCTCTTCATCCTTAGAGTAACTGAGTTTTTAATTGCATTTAAATTTATCAAACTTAAATTTAAATAGCCATATGTGGCTAATGAGTACTGTATTAGAAAGCAGCAGCTCTACACACGTTTTTGCACCTTGCTTTTTTTCAGTTAACAAGATATCCTAGAGATTACTTCATAACATTATAGAGAGTGAAAGTTTGTTTTTTATAGCTTCATAGTACAGCACTCCCTAATATAGACATTCATTAGATTATTCAATCATCCTCCTATTAATGAACATTTGTCTTGCTCCTAGTTTTCTGCTGTTACAAATTTTCTGCCAGGAACAGCCTTGTGTTTATGCCGTTTTTCATTTTTTAATTTTTTCTTTGGAATAGATTCCAAGAAAAGAGAGATCTCCTTCCAAGAGTAAATACCTATGCAATTTTACCAGATAGTATCACATCCCCTATATAGGGGTTGTTCTATCAATCCAGCCACTGCATGATGGTGGGTAACCTGGTAAGACAAATGAATTTCATGAACATAGGCCCGTTGTCTTTTCATTTGCTGTGAAGCAAGCTCCTTGGTCAGAAGCAATGCTGTATGTAATACCATGACAGTGGATAAAGCATTCTGTAAGTCCATGGATGGTATTTTTGGCAAAAGCACTGCATGCAGGGAGGGCAATCCATATCCAGAATACTCCAGTAAGGACATACTACAGTAAGAACAAAATGCTGCTCTTTCATGAAGAAAGTGATCCAATGTAATATATCTGCCACAAGGTAGCTGACTCTGGAAAATAGTGTCATACTGGGGACTCAGGATTGATCTCATGTACTAGCAGATACTCAGCTGTGGTTGTAGCCAAGTTGACATTGCTGAGTGGAAGTCCATGTTTCTAAGCCAAACATAAAGTCCATCCCTGCTTCCATGGACACTTTGTTCATAAGCCTATTGGGTAATGACAGGAGTGGCTAGGCAAAGAGGCTGACTGGTATCCACAAAATGGTTCATGTTATCCACCCTTTCATTAACATTCACATTGGACAAAAAATGTTTTCATATTTTCCCTGATTTATAGAGATTTATCCACATATCTCTTCTCTAGACTTTCATGTCACCAATTTTCCAATGATTTTCCTTCTAAGTCCTTGACCATCCAGACCATCCATTCTTCACAGTTCATGACTTCCACTCACCAGAGATTGACAGTTCTTTTAGCAGTTAAAAATGTACCACTTCCTTCTGGTCTACATGATTTCTGATGGGAAATTTGCTTCCCTTCCTATTGTTTTTCTCAATGAATTATTTCTTTCTTCCTGCTTTCAAGATTTTTTCCTTTTTGTTTTCCTCCTTTCTATCCAAGACAACAATGACAGGAAATTAGATAGTCTGTCATAGTCCCACAGGTTGTTGAGCCTTTATTCTATTATTTTTTTTAGTCTACTTTGTCTCTGTTGGTCTAATTGGATAATTTCTATTGTCTTATATTCAGGTTCACTATATATTTTTCTTTCCTTTCCTTCTGTTGAGTTCATTCATTCGATTTTTATTTCAGTTATTCCATGTTTCAGGTGATGGTTAATTTTATGCATCAACTTGAATGGGCCATGATTACCAAATATTTGGTCAAACATTATTCTTGAAGTTTCTGCTAAAGTATTTTTTGGTTTGTTTTTTGTTTTTAAGATGAGATTAACATTTAAAGCACTTGCTTTGAGTAAAAATGGATTACCTTCCAGAATGTGAATGGGCCTCATCCAATCAGTCAAAGACCATAATAGAACAAGATTGATCTCCCCTGATCAACAAAGAATTATGCCAGCAGACTTCCTATGGACTCAAAACTTCAACCCTCCTTGGGTCTTCTGGCTGCTGGCCTACCCTACAAATTTTGGACTTACCAGACCTCTACAATCTTGTGAGCCAATTTCTTAAAATAAATCTCTCTCTCTCTCATATTGGTTCTGTTTCTCTGGAGATCCCTGACTAATATGTTTCAGTTCTAAAATTTCCAAGCTAGGTGTGGTGGCATGTACTTGTAGTCCCAGCTACTTGGGATGCTGAGACAGGAGAAACCCTTGAGCCCAGGAGTTTGAGCCCAGCCTAGGCAACATAGTGAGATTCCCCATCTCTTAAAAATAAAATATAATAATTATTTAAAAAATGAAATTTCTGTTTGGGTCTTCTTTATGCCTTTGATTCATTTGCTGAGACATTCTGGTTTTTCATTTATTTTAAACAGGTGTGTGAAGTAATTCCCCCTTATCCATGAGGTATATGTTCTAAGACCCCCAGTAGATGCCCCCAACCACAAATAGTACCAAACCTTATATGTATTATGTTTTTTTTTTTCCATTCTGATAACCAAGACTGCTACTAAGTGACTAATGGGCAGGTAGCATATACAGCACAAATATGCTGAACAAAGCGATGATTCATGTCCTGGGCAGAACTGAGTGGGATGCTGAGACATTTTAATCACACTATTCAGAACAGTGCAACATTTAAAATGTGAATTATTTATTTCTGGAATTTTCTATTTAATGTTTTTGGACCACAGTGGACCGAGGGTAACTGAAACCATGGAAAGTGAAACCACAAATACAGGGGGACTACCATATTTACTAATTAGAACATTTTCATGATAACTTATTTAAAATCATTGTCTGATAATTTCAACACCTGCGATGCCTTAGTGTTATTATCTGTTGACTGTCTTTTCTCATTCAGGTTCAGATTTTTCTGGTACTTAGATAGGAGAGGAGTTTTTTTTGTATTATCTAGAACATTTTGGATATTATAAGTCTCTGGGTCTTATTTAAGTTGTATGTTTTTGCAAGGCTTCTCTCACACCATTCCAGTAGAGGAAGGGGGTTATCTCATAACAGCCAGATGGGGATGGAAGTTCAGGTTCTCCAAGTTGCCTTCTCTGATACTACCCCAGAAGGTGGGGAGGGAAGACTGGTTACAGTCAGCTGATTGTTGAATCTATGCTCCCCATTTAGCCTTTGCTGGCATGTTGGGAATAGAGCTGTGCTTCATTTTGTGGTGTGTCACTGGAGTATGCTAATTATGTGCTAAAAGCTTTTTTTTTTTTTTTTTTTTTGAGACAAGAGTCTCGCTCTGTTGCCCAGGCCGGAGTGCAGTGGGGCGATCTCTGCTCACTGCAAGCTCCGCCTCCCGGGTTCATGCCATTCTCCTACCTCAGCCTCCGGAGTAGCTGGGACTACAGGCGCTCGCCAACACGCCTGGCTAATTTTTGTATTTTTAGTAGAGACGGGGTTTCATCATGTTAGCCAGGATGGTCTTGATCTCCTGACCTCCTGATCCGCCCGCCTCGGCCTCCCAAAGTGCTGGGATTACAGGCATGAGCCACCGCACCTGGCCTATTTATTTATTTATTCTTAAATTGAGATAAGGTCTCACTTTATCACTCGGACTGAAGTGCAGTGGCATGATCTCATCTCACTGAAGCCTAGACCTCCCAAGTTCAAGTGATTTTCCCGCCTCAGCCCCACAAGTAGTTGGGACTACAGGCACATGCCACCATGCCTGGCTAATTTTTTGTATTTTTTGTAAAGACGAGGTTTTGCCATGTTTCCCAGGCCAGTTTTGAACTCCTGGGCTCTAGCAATCTGTCAGCTTTGGCCTCCCAAAGTGTTGGGATTACAGGGCTGAGACACAGCTCCCAACCAGCTTGTCTAAATAGGTTGTAAAAGTTAATGCTATTTGGCTGGGCGAGGTGGCTCACGCCTGTAATCCCAGCACTTTGAGAGGCCGAGGCGGGCAGATCACGAGGTCAGGAGATCGAGACCATCCTGGCTAACACAGTGAAACCCCGTCTCTACTAAAAAATACAAAAAATTAGCTGGGAGTGGTGGCGGGCGTCTGTAGTCCCAGCTACTAGGGAGGCTGAGGCAGGAGAATGGTGTGAACCCGGGAGGTGGAGCTTGCAGTGAGCCGAGATCACGCCACTGCACTCCAGCCTGGGCGACAGAGCGAGACTCTGTCTCAAAAAAAAAGAAGTTAATGCTATTTTAATTAAATCACACTAAATTAATAAATTAACTCAGGGAAATTGCCATCTCAATGATATCCACTTGAAGGGAATCAATTTATTTCACCCCATAATGTTACTACTTTGACATATTTCAAGGTGGCTATTCAGAACAACTGCTGGAAATACAAGAATAGCTGAAAAGTTGTCTTTTGTGAAGGAGCTTTGAATTTGTAGAGAAAATCGGCCTTGATGTAGGTAATCTTTCTCTGGGGGACTTCCCTTATGGGGATCTAGGAAAGATTAACTGAGAGTTTGATACCTTGATGTAACAAAACTCAGAACTCTGAATGTGCTCCCCTAGCCCCACACAGATACAATGACAGAAGATAGAAGCCTCACTCGCAGGAATTGTTTGAGTGCAAATTCTGTCCAATCGTTTATTGGCTTTTAAGATACACAGAACCAAGGGATATCCCTAATGAGACAGCTTTATAAATAGATGCAAGAATACAACTGAGCAAACACACACACAACACACTCATGTAGACATATACACACACGCATACACAAATGAAGAAAAATGTCATCTGCTGTGTAGGACAAAAAAAACTTCACAGTTTTAACCCGGGTGTATCGTAGTACTAAACAAAGAAATGACAAATCCAGCAATAAAGGCAAACTTCATTAGGAGAAGCCAGAAGCCAGAGTAGCAAATACATCTAGTTTTCAACAAAATGTTACAAGACCTACAAAGTAGAAATGGTTGACTGTAGCTAGGGCTGCCATAACAAAATGCTATAGACTGTGTGGCTTAAACAGCAGACATTTTCTCACATTTCTGGAATATGAAAGTCCAAAATCAGGGTGCCAGTATAATCATTTTCTGATGAGAGCTTTCTTTCTGGCTTATAGGTGTCTACCATCTCATGCTATGTGTTCACATTTTTGCAATTACAGAGAGAGCAAGCGAGAGCAAGCTCTCTGATGTCTCTCTTATAAGGGCACTAAATTCATCATGAAGACCCCAAACCAATGATCTCATCTAACCCTAATTACCTCCCAACGTCCTCATCTTCAAATGTCATTACATCAGGAGTTAAAGCTTCAACATGTGAATTCGGGGAAGATACAAACATCCACAAGTCAAGAAAAATTGTCTTTGAGTGTCTTAAATGTTGGACAGAATGTTCTCTACATTCTTGAATGTTTCATAATCTCATAAAAGCTGTTCAACATCATGCCTCTGAGCACACCCAAATCCACTTTCCCACACTGGGAAGACAAGTGTGTCTTTGAACTCATCAAGTGGGCTTAGTGATAGATCTCACCAGGAACTCAAGGCATGGTTTTTGCCTAACTGCTTCTCCTGGACTGCTTTGTTTATTAATAGATTTATTTTTTAAAAACTCTGGACCCATCTCAGTCACCAGTGCAGTGTCCTCAGGTCATGCCTTATGCAGCCATATCACACCAGGATTTCAGCCACTTACTGCCTTCTTGAGAGGCAAACATCCAGAAATTACTAGCATTTCTTTGATATGGAATTGCCGATTTTTTTCCATCGTTAATAATGAAATATGTATTGAGCTCAAAACCCATATTATTCCATTGTGGAGGCATCTCATTAGCTCTAAAGTGAAAATAAGAGAGTAAGAAGGGAAATGCATATATGGGCAACTTCAGTGGTTAAATCTGAGACGAGATGGTTCTTTCACATTAACTTTTTTTCTTTTTTGTTTGAGACGGAGTTGCCCAGGCTGGAGTGCAGTGGTGCGATCTCGGTTCACCACAACTTCTGTCTCCCCAGGTTCAAGCGATTCTCCCACCTCAGCCTCCCGAGTAGCTGGAATTACAGGCGCCCACCACCATACTTGGCAAATTTTTGTATTTTTAGTAGAGATGGGGTTTCACCATGTTGGTCAGGCTGGTCTCGAACTCCTGACCTCAGGTGATCCACCAGCCTCGGCCTTCCAAAGTGCTGGGATTACTGGAGTGAGCCACTGCGCCCAGCAAACATTAACTTTTAAACTTGCTCAACTTTCAAGGAATTGTGGCTGGGTGTGATTCTCAAGTGTGGAGAATCACTTGAGGCCAGGAGTTCAAGACCAACCTGGGCAAAAAGGAGAGACCCTCATCTCTACAAAAAATAAAAAATAGTTAGCAGGGCATGGTGCTGCCTGCCTGCAGTCCCAGCTACTCCAGAGGCTGAGTGGGGAGGATCACTTGAGCCCAGCAGGAGATGTAGGCTGCAGTGATCTATGATGGCTCCACTGCATTCCAGCCCGGGCAATAGAAAGAGACCTTGTTTTTTTGTTTGTTTCATTTTGTTTCTTAAAAAGGACTTGAAGATTTTCTTAAAATCCCTTTTTGGACTCCTCATCCTATTAAACCACAGGTCTGTGTCTCACCCAGTGTTTCTCTTTCTTTCTTTCTCCCTTCCCCTTCAAAGACAGAGTTCCAGAAAGTGATTTCTACATTCCTGTTAATATTCTTCACGTCATACTGACTTCGTATTTTCACTACAGCCACACTATTGCTCCTGTACCCCTAATTGCAATAAAATTGCTCACCAACGTCACAGACTATCTTTTGTCACTAGATCCAGCTATTTTGTATACAGATATTAATATACTGAATGTTACTTTTAGTGGCATTTGCAGGCTGCCTCTTTCTCTTAACCACAAGTCATTGACTTTTTTTTAGGCTCTGGAGCATGATGTACTGGACACAAATTCACGCTGTTCCACTCCCTAATTGTGCACTCTCAGGCAAAGTCTTTATTTTGTCTGTCTCTCTGGTTTTTCATTTACAGACTAAGAATAACATTATGTCTATCTCAGAAGTGCGCTGTGACTATTAAACGTATCAATACATAAAGTAATGAGCACATTTATAAAAAAAATATACAAGTAATTAGCACATTTCTGCATAAGAAAATTTAGAAATTTTAGTCTCACGCTGTCATAACAAGTAACTACAAACTTCAGGTTTAAAGCGTCAGTAATTTATTCTCTCACTGTTCTTGAGAGCAGAACTCTGAAACCAAGATGTCAACAGGGCCATGCAACCCCCCAAAGCTTTAGGGGGGAGTTCTTTTTTTCTTCTTCTCACATCTAGTGGTTCCTGGTTTACCTGTTTTGTGGCAGCGTGACTCCAGTCTCTGCCTCCTTTTTTTTTTAGAGACAGGGTCTCACTCTGTCTCTAGGTTGTAGTGCAGGAGTGCAATGGAGCAATCATAGCTCACTGCAACCTCGAATTCCTAGGCTCAAAGGATCCTCCCACCTTAGCCTCCCAAGCCATGAAGACCACAGGCATGTGCCACCATGCCCAGCTAATTTTTCTATTTTTGTACAGATGGGGCTCTCACTATATTGCCCAGGCTGGTCTTGAACTCCTGGCCTCAAGTGATCCTCCAGCCTCAGCCTCCCAAACTGCTGGGATTATAGGCATGAGCCACTGCGCCTGACCTCTGCCTCCATCTTCACATGACTTTCTTCCTATGTGTGTCAAGTCCCCCTCTTCTTTCTCTTATGTAGACACCAGTCATTTGATTTAGGCACCAACCTCAATCTAGGATAATCACATCTGGAGCTCTTTAGCATAGTTATACCTGCATAAATCTTATTTCTGGGTAAGGCCACATTCACAGATATGGGGGGTTAGGATTTAGTGATACCTTTTTGTTCTTTTTATTTTATCATTATTATTATTTTTTTTAGAGACAGGGTCTGGCTATGTTGCCCAGGCTTGTCTCAAACTACTAGCCTCAAGCAGATTCTCCTACCTCAGCATCTCAAAGCACTGGGATGACAAGCATCAGCCACCACACCCAGTTTGGAGTTACCTTTTTGGGTGACGCAATTCAACCCAATACAGTGATATAGGAGGTTGCAAAATTACATGTAATGTGAGATGTTATTTTCTGTGTATAAATACAAATACATGCACGCATAAGTATACAAATACCTGTATAAGAAAACTTCTGGGGCCGGGCGCGGTGGCTCAAGCCTGTAATCCCAGCACTTTGGGAGGCCGAGACGGGCGGATCACGAGGTCAGGAGATCGAGACCATCCTGGGTAACACAGTGAAACCCCGTCTCTACTAAAAATACAAAAACTTAGCCGGGCGAGGTGGCAGGCGCCTGTAGTCCCAGCTACTCGGGAGGCGGAGGCAGGAGAATGGCATGAACCCGGGAGGCGGAGCTTGCAGTGAGCTGAGAGATCCGGCCACTGCACTCCAGCCTGGGTGACAGAGCGAGACTCCGTCTCAAAAAAAAAAAAAAAAAAAAAAAAAAAGAAAACTTCTGGAAGAATATAATGCAGATGCAAACATTAACAGGTTTGATCTTTGAGTGTCATGTTTGTAGTAAATACAATAGCACAAACAAAAAGTAATTAGGGGATGATTTCATTCCTCGCTTCCACCATCCTCAGGTATCTCATCCTACAAAAAAAAAGGGCACCAAAGCTTATCCATTGTAGAAATATGTATGTGTTTCTTTTCCTGCTGCTTCAAATCTGTATGATCTCTATGAGATGTCCATATTTAAGTCATATATGTTGTTAGAGGGAGAACACAAGAGAGGCTAAACATATATTTATTTTAAACATTATAGGACTTTCTATAGATTTTCTCTTTTCTCCTCACAAGAGCTGTGTGAGGTATTTAATATGCCTGTATTGCGGATGACAGAGATCAGACATGATGAAGGGGAATTTAGTACTCCAGGTTCATATACATCTACTTAGAGGCATGTGTGTGTGCGTGTGTTTGTGTGTGTAATACACAAAATATGTTCATATACCTATATTCTTTTGCAAAATTTAAATAATATTAAATATTTTTTTTTCTTGCAACTTGCCCTTTGCATTCAGCATGATAGCTCAGAATATTAATTTCCATTTCTTAAGTTATGGTAATTTGGCATACTTTCAAAGTTTCATAAGTATGTATATTGTTTCATGTGAATTACCTGTTGGTAGCGTTTGTCCCTTTCTTCATTCATGAGTCGTGTTCTTTCCATATTAAGAATATTAATTAGAATATTAAAGAGTCAAAGTAACCACTAGAAAAAAAAGTAATAACTTTTCTAAATACCAATAAAAAAGTAAGACCAGTGGAAACAGACAATAGTGAAAGTCCTAGTCAAATTACATATAGAATGTATTTGTATGTGTAAACATTGTAACAGAACTGAACCCAAACATACAAATATACTGATTATATAAAAAAATATAAATGGGGCTGGGCACGGTGGCTAACACCTGTAATCCCAGCACTTTGGGAGGCCGAGGCCGACAGATCACCTGAGGTCAGGAGATCAAGACCAGCCTGGCCAACATGGTGAAACCCTGTCTCTACTAAAAAATACAAAAACTAGCTGGGCACCTGTAATCCCAGCTATTAGGGAGGCTGAGGCAGGAAAATCACTTGAACCTGGAGAGCAGAGGTTGCAGTGAGCCGAGACCATGCCAGTGCACTCCAGCTTGGGCAACACAGTGAGACTCCATCTCAAAAAATATATATATATGTGTGTATGTGTGTATATATATGTGTATGTGTATTTATATATATATAAATGGGCATAACTTACCTATCAAAAGAAAAAGATTTTCATATTGCCAGTTGAAGCAAAGTTCAAAAATGTTTTTTCAATATATACACCTCAAAACCATTCAGATAGGTCAAATTTTAAATTAAGTAAATATACACCAAGCAATTGCAATTTTTTTAAAAAAAGCATGTATTACAATCTTGATATTTAAGAGGGTAGATTTGACACCAGAATGGTTTAAAAGAGTCTACTTGGTAATGCTAAAGAATAAAATTTACAAGGAAGTTGTGTTATTAATATTTATGCACTCAGGCCAGGTGCGGTGGCTCACGCCTGTAGTCCCAGCACTTTGGGAGGCCGAGGCAGGCGGATCACGAGGTCAGGAGATAGAGACCATCCTGGTTAACACAGTGAAACCCCATCTCTACTGAAAAAAAAAAAAAAATTAGCCGGGCATGGTGGTGGGCGCCTGTAGTCCTGGCTACTCGGGAGGTTGAGGCAGGAGAATGGCATGAACCTGGGAGATGGAGCTTGCAGTGAACCGAGATCGTGTCACTGCACTCCAGCCTGGGCGACAGAGCAAGACTCCATCTCTAAATAAATAAATAAATAAATAAATAAATAAATAAATAAATAATATTTATGCACTCAACTGCACAACAAAAATATTCATAGTTCAAAAAATAAAGGAGCTGCAAGGAGAAATAGGAAGAAGCATGCTAATGATCAATTATTTAAACACAATTTCCTTAACCAAAGAATGATAAAGTTGCCAAAAAATTTGCTGAGTATACAGAAGACCTAAACAACATAATGCAGTGGGTAGACAGATATGCTGAATTCGGAAGCCTGATATTAGACAATACATCTACTTTACATGAACATTCATGAAAATTGGCTCTTTCAGAAGCTGTTAAACAAATCTTAGAAATAAATGGAAAATACAGAAGACAACTGCAGAATTTTATGAGAATAATGACGAAGAAAATGCAAAGCCAGGCGCGGTGGCTCACGCCTGTAATCCCAGCACTTTGGGAGGCCGAGGTGGGCAGATCACGAACTCAGGAGATTGAGACCATCCTGGCCAACATGGTGAAACCCCGTCTCTATTAAAAAATACAAAAATTAGCTGGGTGTGGTGGAGCGCACCTGTAGTCCCGTGCACCTGTAGTCTCAGCTACTCCGGAGGCTGAGGCAGGAGAGTCACTTGAACACGGGAGGTGGAGGTTGCAGTGAGCCGAGATGGCGCCACTGCACTCCAGCCTGGGCGACAAGAGCAAAACTCCGTCAAAAAAAAAAAGAAAAAAGAAAAAAAGAAAACAGGAGGAAAAGAAAGGGCAAATATAGAACATTAAAAATAACAAGTGGGAAATAGTTATCAAAACATGGAGAGTTTCAAGATTCTTCAGTGAATAATTTGCACAACTCTATTCAATTACATTTAAAGACAGATGAAATGGATAAATTTCTAGAAAATTACAACTTACCCTAGTTGACTCCATTAGAGACCAAAAGTCTAAACAGACCTAAACAGATCAACTATGTAGAAGAAATAGAGAAAATAGTTCAAGACCTCTCCCGTAAAAAAAGCACAAGACTAGATACTTCCACAGGAGAATTCTACTAAACCTTTAATGGAAAGATGTACAAGTATATAACTGAACCCAAAACCTAACAAAGGTTTCACCAAAAATGGCCAGACATGGTGGCTCACGCCTGTAATCCCAGCACGTTGAGAGGCCAAGGCAGAAGATCACTTGAGGCCAGGAGTTCAAGACCAACCTGGGCAACACAGCAAGACCTCATCTCTACAAAAAATTTAAAAATTAACCAGGCATGGTGGTGCACACCTGTAGTCTCAGCTACTCAGGAGGCTGAGGTGGGAGGATCACCTGAGCCCAGGAATTTCAGGCTGTAGTGAGCTATGATTGTAGTACTGCACTCCAGCCTGGGTGACAGAGTGAGACTCCATCTCAAAAAAAAGAAAGAAAGAAAAAAGAAAAAAAAAAGATTTCACCAAAAATTAAAATTACAGATCAATCACAAAGAATATGAACGGAGTTTCTTAACTATCAGCAAACACAGTCCTACAGCACATACACAAATTGTCCTCCAGATCACAGCATTGTAGAGCTTGTTCCAAGAATGCAAACGTGTTTCAATATCATTAAATCCAATAATATGATCTATTGTATCAATAAAGCAAAAAAGAAAAAATACATGATCACCTCTATAGATACAGAAAAGGTTTTGATAACATCCCAACATCCATTCATGTTTAAAAGAACTCAAGAAAATGGGAGTTGGTGGATTTTTTTTGGTGGATACTTTCCTTTTTTTATTTTAATTTAATTAAGTTAATTAATGAATTTTTTTGAGACAAAGTTTCTCTCTGTTGCCCAAGCTGGAGTGCAGTGATGTGATCTCAGCTCACTACAACCTTTGCCTCCCAGGTTCAAGCAATTCTCCTGCCTCAGCCTCCTGGGTAGCTGGGATTACAGGCATGCACCACCACGCCTGGCTAATTTTTGTATTTTTAGTACAGACAGGGTTTCGCCATGTTGGGTAAGCTGGTCTCAAACTCCTTACCTCAGGAGTGATCTGCCACCCTCAGCCTCCCAAAGTGATAGGATTACAGGTGTGAGCCACCACACCTGGCCTGATTTTTATTTTTTAGAGACAAGGTCTTGCTATGTTGCCCATGCTGGCCTCAAATTTCTAAGTTCAAGGAATCCTCCCACCTCAGCCTCCTGTGTAACTGGTACAATAGACATGCACCACCACACTGGGCTTGGTGGATACTTTCTTTTTTCTTTCTTTTTTTTTTTTTTTGGAGACGGAGTCTTGCACTGTCACCCAGGCTGGAGTGCAGTAGTGTGATCTCGGCTCACTGTAAGCTCTGCTTCCCAGGCTCACGCCATTCTCCTGCCTCAGCCTCCCCAGTAGCTGGGACTACAGGCACCCACCACCACACCCAGCTAATTTTTTGTATTTTTTACTAGAGACAGGTTTCACCGTGTTAGCCAGGATGGTCTTGATCTCCTAACCTCGTGATCTGCCTGCCTCGGCCTCCCAAAGTGCTGGGATTACAGGCATGAGCCACTGGGCCTGGCCTGGTGGATACTTTCTTAACATGATCATACACACAGACAAACTTGCACACACAATCCCCTGGGGCAAAAAGCCAGCATATTACTTAGTGGAGAAACACTAGAGGCTTTCCTGCTAATACAAAACCAAGACATGATGCCCACTTATCTCCTCTCGTATTTGACATTGTGTGGGAGGTATTATCCAACACAATTAGCAAGAGTAAGCAATTAGAAATAAAGGAAGGGGTAAAATTCTTTTTATTTGCTGATGTGATGGTTATACATTGGATAATCCAAAGAAACAATAGAAAAATTAAACAAAAAGAGAATTTAGCAAAGTAGCAGATTATACTATCAACATCAAAAATCAACAACTTTCAATATACAAACAAAAATTCAAGCATATAATGAAAGAGAAGAAAATTATTAGCATAAACTTAAGAAGTAATGTCCAATACTTAAAACAGAAACTTAGACTCAAACAAGTAGGACACATGATATTCTTGAGTAAGGAGACTCAATACAATTGAAATGCTAATTTCCCTATATTAATTTATTAATTAAACGTGATTCCAATAAAAATACCATTAGCCCTTTTTGTGGACTTAGACACGTTGATTATCAAAGTTATTTGGCAGACTAAACAGCAAGACTAGGCCGGGCACGGTGGCTCACGACTGTAATCCCAGCACTTTGGGAGGCCGAGGCGGGCAGATCACGAGGTCAGGAGATCGAGACCATACTGGCTAACATGGCGAAACCTCGTCTCTACTAAAAATACAAAAATTAGCCAGGCGTGTTGGTGGGCGCCTGTAGTCCCAGCTGCTTGGGAGGGTGAAGCAGGAGAATGGCGTGAACCCAGGAGGCGGAGCTTGCAGTGAGCCGAGAGTGCCGCACTGCACTCCAGCCTGGGCGACAGAGCAAGACTCTGTCAAAAAATAATAATAATAATACAAATTTAAAAAAAATAAAAAAATAAAAGCAAGACCAGTCAGATAAACCCTGAAAAAGAAGAGTGAAGGAGGGGGGTTACAGCTGGTCCTACCGGATACTAAGACATAAAATAAAGTATATACAATATGAGTGTGGTACTGACTCATGAATGGACAAAAAACCTAATGAAACAAAAGAGAAAATACTGACATAGATCTAATCATATTTGGAAATTTAATATGTGATTAAGGCAGTATTTCAAATCATTAGAGATATAATTGATTATTTAAATGGTAATATTGTGATAAATAGATAACCATGTGTTTAAAAAGCTAAAAATGGGCTGGGCATAGTGGCTTATGCCTGTAATCCCAGCACTTTGAGAGGCCAAGGTGGGAGGATTGCTTGAGGCCAGGAGTTCAAAACCAGCCTGGTTAACATAGTGAGAATCCCATCTCTATAACAAAATTTAAAAATTAGTTGGCTCTGGTGGTGTGTACCTGTAGTCTCAACTGCTCAAGAGTCTGAGGGGAAAGATTGCTTGCGCCGAGGATTTCGAGGCTGCAGTAAGCCATGATCGCACCACTGCACTCCAGCCTGGATGACAGAGCAAGACTGTCTCGCTCTGCCAAAACAGAAAAGTAAAAATGAACTCATTCCTCCGTCTTAAATCAAGATAAATTCTAGATTGTTCAGATTTAAATGTAAAAATGAAGCCATCTAAGTATTAGAAGAAAAACAGTGAATCCCTCTATAATCTGGAAGTAGGGAAAACTTTTTAAGTATGATTAAAAATCCAGTGGCATTAGGTGGCAGGACACAAAATGAACCCCAGGCCTGAGTGCCCTCATAGACTGTGCTTTTTCCTCTGTGGAACCTGCAAGACAGTTGGGAGGGAAATTGGTGTTGTGCTCCTGTTTCTGACTAATGGTTTAATCATCTTCCCAATCTGTTATCTACTCATCAACCAGTAAGTGTCTACTGAGTCTCTACCATGCTTCACTTCCAGTGGTCTTGTGCTATGAAAGCTACATGTAAGTGCCCACAAGATCTTGCAAGTAATAATGGAGCTCTGTAGGCCAATCTGATACACATCAAACAATTTCAAGGGAAGATTCAAGGCAGCACACTTGGAAATGCTTAACAGTTTTCTGCATCAGTCTACTCATCTCTTGCTAGACCATGGGGTCTTTTCTTTTTTTGTGAGATTGTTCATACAAAATTGGGTGCATTCAGGGTGGTATGGCTGTAGACTTTTCTGAGATTATTCAGAGATTTCCCCCAGGAGCCAACTGAAGCTCTGAAGAGTACCTTCTTCAGAGGGAAGTAAAAACCACTGCTCAGTAAGAGTAGCTCTCTACCCTCAGGAGGCCAAGTATAAATGACACAGGAGGTAAGGACCCTCACTGTCTCTTACATGGCAGGGGCCCTATATTGGTTTGATGGAAATTTGGATCAAGGCTGGCTAATATGATGCTGGTCTGGGACTGCCACACAGGAATGGCTGGTGTCTTCAGAGAAAAACCCTTGATATGTTTTCACATACAGTTGGTAAAATTTGAACTATAACCCAGGCCTGTTGACTCCCAGTCCTATGCTCTTCCTTCCGTGCTGTTACCCTCATACTGAGTAAAGTTCCTGTCTACTCCTCACTTCTGCACCAGAGTCAGTTCACTCACTTTGTGTGCCAATCTCAGGAGGGCCATGCTTTTCCGTGGCTCAACACTGGAAACAATCATCCCAATCAGAGAATAGCAATTGTCAAAACTTTCTGGGTATTATTATATTGTCAATAAACATGAAAAGATATTTGAAAGAAGGCACACCCTTTAAGCCTGCAATCATTCCTCTAGTAGTGTTTCCTAAGGAAGTGGTTAACCATGTGCACATAGACTTAGACATAGAATGGCTGTCCTTACAGATTGCTCACTTCAGTTCTCTGGCATGGGATGAGTTTGGAGGAAGAAAAAGATGTAAGGGGAAAAGGAATCAGGGACAGGGAAGAGGGAAACAGCTTCACATACTCATATTCTCTGTTGTCACAACTCTACGGTTCTACCAAGGATTTTGATCATAGGCAAAGAGGGTGATCCACTACTACTCAATGATTCCCACAGTCCATAAGATATTACCCACCCACAAGCAGTCTCACGTTCTCCATAGCCCTCATCTATCTTTCTTCTCATCGGCGGACAATGGTTCTATTTCCATGACTCAAACCCTAGAGGCTCTTGTAATACTCCAATGCTCTCTGACAATGGTTTACGATAGGAATGAAAATTGAGACTACAGTAAATCCTCACTTTTTGTCCATAGGTTCTTGGAAATGGCAACTTCAAGTGAAATGATGTATAATGAAACTCCTTTTACCACAAGTTAATTGATATAAACAAAAGTTAAGTTTTTGCTTTTATAACAATCTGTTTATAAAAGCATCACCAAATGTTTAAGTAAAGTTCAAAACACTTCTAATATTAAACACTGAAATAAATGTGAGCTATACCTACTGATATGGTTTGGATCCATGTCCTTGCCCAAATCGCGTGTCCAACTGTAATCCTCAATGTTGGAGGTGGGACCTATTGGGAAGTTATTGGATCATGGGGGCAAATTTCCCCCTTGGTGCTATTCTAGTGGTAGTGAGTGAGTTCTCTTAAGATCTGGTCATTTAAGTGTGCAGTACCTCCTCCATTCCCATTGGTCCTGCTCCTGCAACGTAAGACGCCTGCTCCTGCTTTACCTTCCACCGCGAGTAAAAGCTTCCTAAAGCCTCCCCAGAAGCAGATGCCATCTTGCTTCCTGTATAGCCTGCAGAACTGTGAGCCACTGAAACCTCTTTTCTTTGTAAATCACCCAGTCTCAAGTATTTCTTTATAGCAGTGTGAGAACTAATACATCTGCATTTAAGAAAGATTAATAAGAACAAGATAATTATCTACCCAATTATTCCAGTTCAGGGTCACCGGTTGCTAAAGCCTATCTTCAAAGCTCAGGGTACAAGGCAGGAACCAGCTCTGGACATGATATCATTGCATCACAGGGTGCACATACACACACCCACGTTCACTCACACTGGGACCATTTAGACACGCCAGTTCACCTAACCTGCAGATCTTTGTGATGTGAGAGGAAACTGGACTACCCAGAGAAAACCTAGGCAAACATGGGGAGAATGTGCAAACTTCACACAGATATCAGCCCCGGCCAGAAATCCAGTTTTTCCCGTTCAGTGTTAAAATAAAACATTGGGAACAAAATGACAACATTTCAGGACCCGCTATATTTCAGAACTGTAGAAGGTTGGTCTACTGGAATTGTAGTACACACAGGGCTGTGTGTTTCCAACATTTTCCAGCCTGTGGAAACCTGTTGAACCCTATCCTGACAACCACTGTTTCCCTATGGTCCCCAGAGTCTCCAATGGGAGCAACGAGAATAGCAAATATGCCACTCATAATGTTTTTAAATTTTCAACATTATAATTTAAAACTACTACAGCTCACTATTAAAAACAAAAAAAAAGCAATGGCTTGGGAAGCCTCAAATACCAGTGCCAAAAAAGATTAGGGCAACCAGGGCCCTGGTGGCTTTGTGTCCGGAATTGGTGGGTTCTTGGTCTTGCTGACTTCAAGAATGAAGCCGCGGACCCTCACGGTGAGTGTTACGGTTCTTAAAGATAGTGTGTCTGGAGTTTGTTCCTTCAGATATTCAGATGTGTCTGCAGTTTCTTTCCTTCTGGTGGGCTCATGGTCTCGCTGACTTCAGGAGTGAAGCTGCAGAACTTCGCGGGGAGTGTTACAGCTCTTAAAGGTGGTTGTTTGTTCTACCGGGTGGGTTCGTGGTCTGGCTGGCTTCAAGAGTGAAACTGCAGACCTTTGCCGTTAGTGTTATAGCTCATAAAGATGGCATGGACACAGAGTGAAAAGCAGCAAGATTTATTGTAAAGAGTGAAAGAACAAAGCTTCCACAGTCTGGAATGGGACCCCAGCAGGTTTCCACTGCTGGCTCAGGCACCCTGCTTTTATTCCCTTATCTGGCCCCATCCACATCCTGCTGATTGTTCCATTTTACAGACAGCTGATTGGTCTGTTTTACAGAGAGCTGATTGGTCCGTTTTGATAGGGTGCTGATTGGTGTGTTTACAAACCTTTAGCTAGACACAGAGTGCTAGACAGAAAAGTTCTCCAGGTCTCCACTAGATTAGCTAGATACAGAGCACTGATTGGTGCATTTACAAACCTTGAGCTAGACATGGAGTGCTGATTGGTGTGTTTACAATCCTCTATCTAGACATAAAAGTTCTCCAAGTCCCCACCCTACTCAGGAGCCCAGCTGGTTTTGCCTAGTGGTTGCCGCATGGGGCTTCGGATGGAGCTGCCTCTCATTCCCCGCTGTGTTCCGGCACTCCTCAGCCCTTGGGCGGTGGAAGGTATCTGGGGCCAGGGAGCAGGGGGTGGCACCCGTCGGGGAGGCTCTGGTGAGCTGCAGCCCACTGTGGGGAAGGGCCGGGGAGAGCATGGCGAGCTGCAAGTCTGGAACCCTGCCCCTGGGAGGCAGCTGAGGCCTAGGGGTAATTTGAGCAGGGCACAGGTGAGCTGGCAGTACTGGGGGACCCGGCGCACCCTCCACAGCTGCTGGCCCAGGTGCCAAACCCCTCACTGCCCAGGGCGATGGCGCAGGCCAGCCGCTCCCAGTGTGGAGCCTGCAGAGCCCGCGCCCACCAGGAACTTGTGCTGGCCCGGGAGCACCGCGCACAGCCCCAGTTTCCACCTGCAGCGCCTCTCCCTCCACACTTCCTCACAAGCAGAGGAGCCGGCTCCGGCCTCAGCCAACCCAGAGAGGGGCTCCCACAGTGCAGTGGTGGGCTGAAGGGCTCCTCAAGTGCAGCCAGAGTGGACCCCGAGGCCAAGGAGGTGCTGAGAGCAAGGGTTGCTAGCACGTTGTCACCTCCCAGCTTCAGGGTGCAGTAGTAAAAGCTTGAGAGAAATTCCGGGTCAGCCCGGAATTTAATCAGCCATTCAAAGTTGTTTCCCTGATTTATTTAACCTCTCCTAATTTCTATACTCTGAAATAAATTATGGGACAGGCACAGTGGCTCCCTCCTGTAATCCCAGCACTTTGGGAGGCCGAGGTGGGCGGATCACTTGAGGTCAGGAGTTCGAGACCAGCTTAGCCAACATAGCGAAACCCTGTCTCTACTAAAAATACAAAAATTAGCCGGGTGTGGTGGCAGGTACCTGTAATCCCTGCTACTTGGGAGGCTGAGGCAGGAGGATCTCTTGAACCTGGGAGGCAGAGGTTGCAGTGAGCCAAAATCACACCACTAAACTCCAGCCTAGGTGACAGAGTGAGACTCCGTCTCAAAACAACAACAACAACAACAACAAAACAGTCAATTCACATAGTGCTTAAACCAAGGTCTCCTGGTCCTAGGGGGATGATTTCACTTCTCCCGCTATTATCATCATCAACAACAGGATTATTTGGTGAGCATCTATGCGGGAATATAAAATGACTAGTCCCTAAGTCTTGGTAGGAGAGGTCACTGGGTATATAAAACATTTCTCAATCTTCTTTCAGTATCACCTCCCTTAGGGTGGTTTTTAGACATATTTTCCCTATCAACTACTTTCTGCCCAGATAATGAAATTTTATTACCACAGACGAAATGTTAACTCGTTATGTACTATGGACCTTTGTAGTACCAAAAATCATTCCAAAGTCTATCATCCCTCTATCCTCAAAAATCTATTTTTAGCCCCTTACTGGTAATATCACCCCTCTTGGGAACACAAAATAATGTTATGAAAGCTAAAGCTGGAACCACATTCCTGCCCCTTATTTGATGTGTGACACTGGAATCCTTTTCAGCCTCTGTCGGCCTGCCCTTGCTTATCTGTGAAAGGGAACTCATGATGCCTTTCTTAGAAAAACTGTTCTGTGGGGATAAATGAGAAATACCACACAGAGTATATGGCACCTAGTAGGATTTCAACAAATGGTCATCCAGGCCCACCTTTCTTCTCCCTGCCAGAGAAGTGATGACTGTTATCTAAACCAAGCAGCATAACTGCCACAGAAACCATCTGAAAGTGGAGCAGGAAGATGGAGTATGTGCTCACACTTACATTATACATGAAGCTTTGGGGCCATTTCTGTGTTGCAGGATGGTTTGTTAAGGCATTGGGGTGAGGTGAGAAGATTTGTCATTTTCTTCCCCATTCTTTGGTCTTCTAGATAGATATTGGAAAAGCAGTTTCCCATTGAGTCTCAAATGAAGAGAGAGTGCAGATTAAGAAGAGGCAGGAGTCACAAGCCCTTGACGCTCATACCAGACACATTACTGCCTACAGGACCTTGTGCTGGGATTTCATCTGCACCATCAGCTTCTTCAAAGAGAGAGACGTTGTTGAGTGAGTACACATAAGGGCACAATCCTAGCAACATAAAAAACTACAGGTGTTTAAGTCCTAGAAGGTCATTCTTTATAAAAGGAGACCATGTGTTGTCCTTTGAGGAGAGTAAGAGTTACATCCCCATTCCTCATCATTATTAGAGGCCTCTGCAAAATTAATTTTCTATCAGTGAGTCTCAATTGGTCATCTGTAAACTGGAAATAATGATGCCTTCCTCACAGACTTGTTGTGAGAGAATGATGCAAAATGTATAATTGCACATTCTTGGCTGTAAATATTTGTGCTATCTTAGAATAAGTGCCCCTTTACACCTTCTTTCCCCTGAAAATAGTGTTCCTGAGATTTGTCCTATAAGGTAACTTTGCGGATTTTTAGATATTATGAACCCTGACCATTTTTTGTACCATTGCCCAAACTGCTTGAGTTTGTGTGGTGAGCAAACTCTGCCATCCAGCTCTGTACTTAGCAGCAAGTGCGTTGTAGTCATATACATCCATGAAGAGAGCATAATTGTACCTCACTAGTAGGGTTGTCATGAGGATTAAATTCAGTCACTAAAGTCAAGAACATGGAGCTGGACCTTCTAAACAATGTGCTCCATCAATATTGTTAGTTGCCTTTCCTCTCTGGATCAGGGAACTAATATGGCTTCTACCCAGACCCCTCAGGTAGGACCCCTTCACTTGCATGCACATCAGAATTAGCTTGGAGAGCCTTTTAAAAACTTTTAGCAGAAACTCTCTTGTTGTTGGAAATAGGACTTATATATTAAAGTGCCTTCAAGTGATTAAGCCATAGTAATATGGGCCTCAGAAAGTAATGTTCCATTTGACACCTGAAGTGTTATGTGAAAGCTTATTTCCCCTTCATTCCACCAGTGCCAGGTATGACCAGCTTTTGCCTTTACTGACACTTAGAACGCTCATTTCCTTACACCTGCCCATTGGAAGAGCTCTCTCAGATGATCGTTAACTTAGAGATTCACAGCTCTTTTTCCTCTGTGGTGTCTCCTGTTACAAGAGCTCAACGTGAAAACATGGCATGCTTCCATGATGTTAAGCCTGAAGGTAAAATGAGAGGACACAAAATAGCTTATTATCTGGAAATAGGATGTTGATTTTTTTTTTTTTTTTTGAGATGGAGTCTCACTTTTTCGCCCAGTCTGGAGTGCAGTGGTGTGATCTCGGCTTACTGCAACCTCCACCTCTTGGGTTCAAGCGATTCTCCTGCCTCAGCCTCCTGAGTAGCAGGGATTACAGGTGCCTGTCACCACGCCCAGCTAATTTTTTTATTTTTAGTAGCGATGGGGTTTCACCATGTTGGCCAGGCTGGTCTTGAACTCCTGAACTCAGGTGATCCACCTGCCTCAGCCTCCCAAAATGTTGGGATTACAGGCGTGAGCCACTGCGCCCAGCCAGATGTTGATTTTTGTCCCTGACCCCAAAGGCCATGAATGAAGTGATGAGATGGTAAGGGACTGATGATGCTCTATTCTTCACAAGATGCCATCAGCTGGAGATGGAAGCCCCAGTGTAGGCTCCTAGGGGTGCCTCTACTTCCCTCACTCCCTGAATTATTTTCTGTGGACTAAGATTTGTGCTCTGTTTCTGGCTCTGATGGTGTTGGAATGGTGTTGGTGTGTGATTTCTGGGAAGTAGGAATGGGGAGGAATGCTAGGGAGGTGTCAGCTGTTAGGGAAGCCTTGAGAGGAAGGGATCCTGATGTAAGAAAGGAGTGAAAACCATGGCCCTAAGTCAGGTTTAGTCTGGCATGCACGTGTTGTCTATTTTTAAATTCTTTTTTTTCTTTTTTGAGACAGTCTCGCTCTGTTGCCCAGGCGCAATCTCGGCTCACTGCAAGCTCTGCCTCCCAGGTTCACGCCATTCTGCTGCCTCAGCCTTCCGAGTAGCTGGGACTACAGGCACCCGCCACCATGCCCGGCTAATTTTTTGTATTTTTATTAGAGACAGGGTTTCACCGTATTAGCTGGGATGGTCTCGATCTCCTGACCTCATGATCCGCCCACCTCGGCCTCCCGAAGTGTTGGGATTACAGGCCTGAGCCACTGATGCCCGGCCTTAAATTCTTTTTAGAGAAATTATTTTTTCAAAAAAGAGATGAGGTCTCACTGTGTTGCCCAGGCTGGTCTTGAATTCCTGGGCTCAACCAATCATCTTGTCTCTGCCTCCCGAAGTGCTGGGATTACAGGCGTAAGCCACCATGCCCAGCCACATGTGATGTCTAAAAATAATCTTATATTTCTCCTTCTCAGAGGCGTCTGAATTTCCTGTCAGGCTATGACCCTGTTTGTGTGCTTTGGAAACTGGTTTCTGACACTGTGAGTAAGGACAGCATTAGTGTTGTTCTCAGAAGGCCGAGTGGTGGCATGAGGATGGGAGTTGTGGGAGAGGATTGAATCCTTTGGAGGACACAGGTGGTCAGAGCAACTTTCAAGACCCCACTGATGGGAAACAGAACAGCCTCCTCTGGCTGAGAGGAGGGCAGTAGAGACAGCTAGGAGGGCAGCAGGTGCCTCTTAAAGCAGGAACCATACAGTGGCACATGAGGACCTGGATCATCAACTGTGGCTAAGTGAGATGCTAACCTGAGATGTTAGAGCACTTTTACATGCTTTCATGAGCTGGAGCTAGAACATAGGCTGCTGATTCCCAACTCTGCACTCTCCTCATGAATTACTGCAAGCTGCCTTTTCAAAGGAAAGGCAGACTTGTTTCTTGCCATCTTGAAGACAGGGTTTCCTCATCTCAAAAAAGGGGATAGACACTGCTCCCTTAAAGAGTGGTCCTGAAGGTAAACTGCCATCTTGTGTGTGCAGAAAATAAGCCAAGTGCAAATATAATCCCATTCATGTTAATGAGACCCAGGGGTGATTGGAAAGTGGAGGGATCAGCCAATGGTGCAGTTTGCTCAGAGCACAGAGTGCTTGGCACACAGGGCTAGAAATGTGGGCTGGGTCCATGGGGAAGGAGGTGTCCTTGGCAGGGAGAAAAGGTGGGCTGCTTTTGAGGATGTTTTGAAGGCATGATTATCTTCATCTGCTTTCCTAACAGCACCAACATTATCTGGAACCATTCTTTGTTTCAAGGGCTATATTTGGCACTGAGGCTCTGTTGCTATGCAACAGGCTCCTCTGAGCTCAGAGCATGATGCAGGGGTACTGATCTGGACAGCTGCGTCCACAGAGTCCTGGAGAGGGGATGACAAAGAGGGGGTGGGAGAAGGTCTGGGAAGCCTGTACAGGAGTAAGGTCCTAGGGTCTGCAATGGCCTACTCTGGGAGGGGCCGACTGTATGGTGTAGACATGTCAGTCAACACTGGTGAGGGACAGAGCAAGCAAAGGAGATGGATTAATGAACAAAATATATGGAGTTAACATAAAATGAAATTTATGTTTAGTCTTTTAATATACATAGGAATTTTCCAAACATAACTGGCAAAAGACTCTCCAAAATGTTTCATAAGTTACTCTGAAGAATAACCTGTTTTGTCATTTCGATAATTAGGGGCTTTAAAGCAATCCTAGGCAAAAAGAACAAATCTGGGGGCATCACATTATTAGACTTCAAAGTATGCTACAAGGCTATAGTTACCAAAACAGTATGGTACTGGTATAAAAGTAGGCACAAAGGCCAATGGAACAGAATAGAGAACCCAGAAATAAAGCTGAATACTTACAGTCAACAGATCTTCAAAAGGCATACAAAAACATAAATTGTTCTACTTAAATGGTGTGCAGTAGGAGAAATTTTTCAAAAACATAAATTGGAGAAGGGACAACCTATTTAATAAATTGTGCTGAAAAAACTGGAAAGCCACGTGTAGAAGAATGAAACTAGATCTCTATCTCTCACCTTGTAGAAAAATCAACTCAAGGTGGATCAAATACTAAAATATAAGACCTGCAACTATGAAAATTCTAGAAGACAGCATTGGAAAAACTCTTATAGACATCGGCCTATGCAAAGAATCTATGACTAAGACTCCAAAAGCAAATACAACAAAACCAAAGATAAATAAATGGAACCTAAGTAAACCAAAAAGCTTTTGTGTTGGGAGAAAAGCTGAGTGTTGGGAGAGAAGCTGAGGCAGGGCTTGCATGTCTGCTAGACTTGCTGGCTCCTTGCTTCTAGCACTCCCATTATCTCAAGCTGCCATATGTTTCTCATTCACTTGATACACTGTTTCCTTTCAACCACCACATCCCCACCACCTGTTTGAGCACCAATAAACAGCATGGGCTTCCAGAGCTCAGGGCCTTCACAGCCTCCACACTTGCATTGGCCCCCTAGTCCCACTTTCTCTCTCAAACCGTCTTTTTCTCATATCCTTTCACTCCACCAGACTTCATCACTCCCACAACCTGGTGTTGGGTCTGATCACCCCAACACTTCTGTGCAGCAAAAAAAACAATCAGCAGAGTAAACAGACAACCCACAGAAAGAGATAAAATATTTGTGAACTACACATCTAACGATGGACTAATATACAAAATCTACAAGGAATTCAAATGAATCAGTGAGAAAAAAAAAACAAAAACAGTCCCATCAAAAAGTGGGCAAATGACATGAATAGACATTTCTCAAAAGAAGATATACAAATGCCTAACAAACATACGAAAACATTCTCAACATCACTAATTATCAGGGAAATGCAAATGAAAATCACAGCCATACCACCTTACTCCTGCAAGAATGGCCATAATTAAAAAGTCAAAAAACAATAGATCTTGGCATTGATGTGTGGCAAAGGGAATGCTTATATGCCACTGGTGGGAATGTAAATTAATACAACCTCTCTGGAAAACAGTATGGAGATTCCTTAAAGAGCAAAAAGTAAATCTACCATTCGATCCAGCAATCCTGCTACTGGGTAGCTACTCAAAGGAAAATAAGTCATTATATAAAAAAGTCATTGCATACATATGTTTATAGCAGCACCATTCACAATTGCAAAGATGTGGAACCAACCTAAGTGCCCATTAGTTAATGAGTGGAGAAGTAAATTGTGGTATATATAAACCATGTAATACTACTCAGCCATAAAAAGAATGAAATAATGTCTTTTGCAGCAACTTGGATGGAACTAGAGACCATTATTCTAAGTGAAGTAACTCAGGAATGGAAAATCAAATATCATATGTTCTCATTTACATGTGGGAGCTAAGCTATGAGGACATAAAGGCATGCTGAGTGATATAGTGGACTTTCAGAACTCAGAAGGGGGAGAGTGGGAAGGGGCTAGGGATAAAAAGTCATTCATTAAGTACCATGTACACTACTTGGGTGACAGGGGCACAAAAATCTCAGAATTCACCACTATTTAATTCAGTCATATAACAACAACAAAAATTACTTGTACCCCAAAAGCTATTGAAATAAAAATTAATAAAGAACAAAAGCAAAAACAAAAATTAGGGGCTTTAAATTTTAGGAAAGAAAAACCAAAAATGAAATGGAGACCAATGACTCTTAGCTCATCGCATCCAGAATTACAGCTTTAGAAACCTCAGATGAGGAATTGCCAAAAGTGATAGGAGGAAGAAAAGAACCCAGCTTGATGGCATCAGCCATGGCGTTCTGGAATTTTCCACACATTGTCAGCAATTCCTCTGTATCCATCACTTTTTGGCTTTTTTCTTGTTGTTGTTTTTCTGAGAGAGAGTGTCGCTCCATCGCCCAGGATGGAGTGCAGTGGTGCAATCTCGGCTCACTGCAAGCTCTGCTTTCTGGATTCACGCCATTCTCCTGCCTCAGACTCCCTTGTGACTGCCAGCAGGTTGTAGTCCAGACTTATGCCACCCGAGATGATCTCTTGGAAATCCCTTTAGCTAATCCTGACCTTAACCTATATACCGATGGAAGTTCATTTGTGAAGAATGGGATATGAAGGGCAGGTTATGCCATAGTTAGTGATGTAACTGTACTTGAAAGTAAGCCTCTTTCCCCAGGGACCAGTGCCTGGTTATCAGAACTAGTGGCACTTACCAAAGCCTTAGAACTGGGAAAGGGAAAAAGAATAAATATGTATACAGATAGCAAGTATGCTTATCTACTCCTACATGCTCATGCTGCAACATGGAAAGAAAGGGAGTTCCTAACCTCTGGGGGAACCCCCATTAAATGCCACAAGGAAATTATGGAGTTATTGCACAGTGCAAAAACCCAAGGAGGTGGAATTCTTCACAGCATTCTACAAAAACCCAAGGAGGTGGAATTCTACAGCAGCATAAGCAGCTGGCAGAGGCAGCAGAAAGGAAAGAGAGAAAGAGACAGGAAGTCAGAGTGAGAGAGGAAGAAACAGAGACAAAGAGAAGGAGACAGGAAGAGACAGAGAGACAGAAAGTCAAAGAAGGAAAGAGAGGAAGAGACAAAAAGGGAGTCAGAGAGAAAGAGAGAAAGAGAGAGACAAAGGAGAAGTTGAAGAGAAAGAAAGAGAGATGGAAGTAGTAAAGAAAAAACAGTGTACCCTATTCCTTTAAAAGCCGGGGTAAATTTCTAAATGTCTACCCAGCCAAGGTATATTCTTCTTATGTGGAACACTGACCTATATCTGCCTCCCCACTAACTTGGACAGGCACCTGCACCTTAGTCTTTCCAAGTCCCAACATTAACATTGCCCCAGGAAATCAGACCTTATATTTAGCCCTCAAAGCTCAAGTCCGTCAGCACAGAGCCATACAAGTAATACCCCTACTTATAGGGTTAAGAATGGCTACTGCTACAGGAACCGGAATAGCCAGTTTATCTACTTCATTATCCTACTACCAGAGACTCTCAAAGGATTTCTCAGATAGTTTGCAAGAAATAACAGAATCTATCCTTACTCTACAATCCTAAATAGACTCTTTAGCAGCAGCGACTCTCCAAAACCGCCGAGGCCTAGACCTCCTCATAGCTGAGAAAGGAGGACTCTGCACCTTCTTAGGAGAAGAGTGTTGTTTTTACACTAACCAGTCAGGGATAGTATGAGATGCTGCCCAGCATTTACAGGAAAAGGCTTCTGAAATCAGACAATGCCTTTCAAACTCATATACCAACCTCTGGAGTTGGGCAACATGGCTTCTCCCCTTTCTGGGTCCCGTGGCAGACATCTTGCTGTTACTTGCCTTTGGGCCCTGTATCTTTAACCTTCTTGTTAAATTTGTTTCCTCTAGAATCGAGGCCATCAAGCTACAGATGGGCTTATAATTGGAACCCCAAATGAGCTCAACTAACAACTTCTACCGAGGACCCCTGGACCAACCTGCTGGCCCTTCCACTGGCCTAGAGGGCCCCCCTCTGGAAGACACTACAACTGCAGGGCCCCTTCTTTGCCCCTTTCCAGCAGGAAGTAATTAGAGGGGTCAATGGCCAAATTCCTAACAGCAGTTGGGGTGTCCTCTTTAGAGGGGGGATTGAGAGCTGACAATGTGCCAGCAGCCCTCGCTCACTCTTGGCACCTCCTCAGCCTCAGCATCCTCTCCAGCCATGCTTGAGGAGCCCTTCAGCCTGCTGCTGCACTGTGGGAGCCCCTCTCTGGGCTGGCTAAGGCTGGAGCTGGCTCCCTCTGCTTGCAGGGAGGTATGGAGGGAGAGGTGCAGGTGGGAACTGGGTCTGCGTGTGCCACTCGTGGGCCAGCATGAGTTCCAGGTGGCCCAGGCTCGGTGGGCCCCGTGCTCGGAGTGGCTGGCTGGCGCCACCAGCCCTGGGCAGTGAGGGGCTTAGCACCCGGGCTAGCAGCTGTGGAGGGTGTGCCAGGTCCCCCAGCACTGCCGGACTGCCTGTGCCGTGCTTAAATTCTCACTGGGCCTCAGCCACCTCTCCCACAGGGCAGGGCTCTGGACCTGCAGCCTGCCATGCCCTAGTCCCCCAATGGGGGGAAACCCATGCAGCCTAAGCTTCCCCGACAGGCACCGCCCCCTGCTCTACAGCGCCCAGTCCCATCAACCGCCCAAGGGTTGAGGAGTGTGGGCATGCAGTGTGGGACTGAGGAGCAGCTCCGCCCATGGCCCTGGCACAGGATCCACTAGGCAAAGCCAGCTGGGCTCCTGAGTCGGGTGGGGACTTGGAGAATTTTTATGTCTAGGTGGAGGATTGTTAAGTGCACCAATCAGCACTCTGTATCTAGCTAATCTAGTGGGGACTTGGAGAACTTTTTTGTCTAGCTAAAGGATTGTAAATGCACCAATCAGCACTCTGTGTCTAGCTCAGGGATTGTAAATGCACCAATCAGCACCCTATCAAAACAGACCAATCAGCTTTCTGTAAAAACAGACCAATCAGCTCTCTGTAAAACAGATCAATCAACTCTCTGTAAAATGGACCAATCAGCTCTCTATAAAATGGAACAATCAGCAGGATGTGGGTGGGGTCAGATAAGGGAATAAAAGCAGGCTGCCGGAGCCTGCAGTGGCAACCCGCTGGGGTCCCCTTCCATGCTGTGGAAGCTTTGTTCTTTCGCTCTTCGCAATAAATCTTGCTGCTGCTCACTCTTTGGGTCCGCACCGCCTTTATGAGCTGTAACACTCACCGCGAAGGTCTGCAGCTTCACTCCTGAAGCCAGTGAGACCACAAACCCACCAGAAGGGATGAACAGCTCCAGATGCACTGCCTTTAAGAGCTGTAACATTCACCGTGAAGGTCTGCAGCTTCACTCTTGAAGTCAGCAAGACCACGAACCCACCAGAAAAAAAGAAACTCTGGACACATCTGAGCATCTGAAGGAACAAACTCCGGACACACTATCTTTAAGAACTGTAACACTCACTGTCAGGGTCCGCAGCTTCATTCTTGAAGTCAGTGAGACAAAGAACTCACCAATTCCAGACACAGAAGCATGTGCAGTGCCTTTCTTATCCTTGGGAATTGAGCACTCTCAATGTGCTTAGAAAGTTGTACACAAGCCCATTTGAGGCCTTTTTCCCTTTTCCGATGGAATGTCCCTGAGAGGTCATGCATCACCATTTTGTTTCTTAGTGCATATGCCCAGGAATTTTCTTCTCCCTGGCATCTGGTTTCAATGAACACTTTAATGTTAATAGCTGTGTATCATCAAGAGATTGTCCCTCCAGGCTGGGTGTGGTGGCTCATGCCTGTAATTCCAGCACTGTGAGAGGATGAGGTGGGTGGGTCACGAGGTCAGGAGATCGAGACCATCCTGGCTAACACAGTGAAACCCCATCTCTACTAAAAATACAAAAAATTATCCAGGCATGGTGGTGGGTTCCCATAGTCCCAGCTACTTAGGAGGCTGAGGCAGGAGAATGGCATGAACCCAGGAGGCAGAGCTTGCAGTGAGCCAAGATTGTGCCACTGCACTCCAGCCTGGGCAACAGAGTGAGACTCTGTCGCAAAAAAAAAAGAGATTGTCCCTTCCTGGTGCCCTGGCATAGGCCGCTGAATTATCATTTTTGGAGAAGCAGTGTGATAATTGTCAAACTGTCACCAGACATTCCTAGTGGGTGGGGGGAGAGTCCTCTTCTGTCCTGCTCATGCCTATCTAACTACCTGTAACATTTGGAAATGGTGAAGCTGTTGGAGTGTTGTGGGAAGTCAGGGACTCTGAACAGAGGCACTGGCTGGAGCCGTGGCAGAGGAACATAAATTGTGAAGATTTCATTTTAATATGGACATTTATCAGTTCCCAAAATTAATACTTTTATACTTTCTTATGCCTGTCTTTACTGCAGTCTCTGAACATAAATTGTGAAGATTTCATGGACATTTATCAGTTCCCAAATAATACTCTTATAATTTCTTATGCCTGTCTTTACTTTAATCTCTTAATCCTGTTATCTTCATAAGCTGAGAATGTACGTCACCTCAGGACCACTATTGTACAAATTCATTGTAGAACATGTGTGTTTGAACAATATGAAATCTGATTGTATAACATAGGTGTTTGAACAATATGAAATCAGTGCACCTTGAAAACGAACAGAATAACAGTGATTTTGGGGAACAAAGGAAGACAACCAAAGGTCTGCCTGCCTGTGGGATTGAGCAGAATAGAGCCATATTTTTCTTCTTGCAGAGAGTCTATAAACGGACATGCAAGTAGGAGAGATATTGCTGAATTCTTTTCCCAGTAAGGAATATTAATAATTGATACCCTGGGGAAGGAATACATTCCTGAGGGGAGGTCTATAAACGGTTGCTCTGGGAGTGTCTGTCTTATGCGGTTGAGATAAGGACTGAAATATGCCCTGGTCTCCTGCAGTACCCTCAGGCTTATAAGGGTGGGGTGAAGATCCTGCCCTGGTAAATTTGAGGTCAGATCAGCTCTCTGCTCTCAAACCGTTTTCTGTTGTTGAAGATGTTTATGAAAACAATATGTACATGACTGAACATAGACCCTCATCAGTAATTCTAATTTTACCCTTTGCCTTGTGATCTTTGCTTTGGCCTTTGCCTTGGGATCTTTATTGCCCTTTAAAGCATGTGATCTTTGTGACCTACTCTCTGTTTGTACAACCCCTCCCCTTTTAAAGTCCTTAATAAAACCTGCTGGTTTTGTGGCTCAGGTGGACATCATGGACCTACTGATATGTGATGTCACCCCTGGAGGCCCAGCTGTAAAATTCCTCTCTTTGTACTCTTTCTGTTTATTTATCAGACCAGCCAACACTTAGGGAAAACAGAAAGAACCTACGTTGAAATTTTGGGGGCTGGTTCCCCCGACAGTGGAGTTTGGTGGCTAATGATAATTAAAGCATTAGAGTATATTTGAGAAGACTTCTCACAGGAAGTGATGTTTAAGCAAAGACCTGAGGCTAAAGAATGCCAAATGGAAATTATAGGAGGCCATTGTTTTGGACTAACCTTTTGCACTAGGCCCAAACAGCATAGACTAAAAATCAAAATGGAGTCACCCACGCAAAAGTTCCCTTTTTTTTTTTTTTTTTTTTTTGAGACAGAGTCTTGCTTTGTCGCCCAGGCTGGAGTGCAATGGCACAATCTCAGGTCACTACAACCCTCTACCTCCCAGGTTCAAGTGATTCTCCTGCCTCAGCCTCCTGAGTAGCTGGGATTACAGGGGCCTACCACCACGCCCAGCTAATTTTTGTATTTTCATTAGAGACAGGTTTTGCCATTTAGCCAGGCTGGTCTTGAACTCCTGACCTCAGGTGATCCACCCACTTCAGCCTCCCAAAGTGCTGGGATTACAGGCATGAGCCACTGTGCCCGGCCCACTCATGCTAAAGTTCTGAGTAACCAAACCCAAACTAAGTTGCTGTATGACCTTCCAGAGAAAGAGATAACAGTCTCTTCTACTACACACTAGCCCATTTTAAATCAATTGGCATGATAATGAAGTTCCCTCTGCTTTAATTCTCACACAAAAAAGATAGCCTGAAGTTACCTGAGGTTAACTAATCGGTTGTTTTTCTATTGTTCTGCCTCTCTGTCCCTTCCTTATAAGAAAAGTATCTTTGAAATGACTAACATGGGGCCGGGCGCGGTGGCTCAAGCCTGTAATCCCAGCACTTTGGGAGGCCGAGACGGGCGGATCACGAGGTCAGGAGATCGAGACCAGCCTGGCTAACACGGTGAAACCCCGTCTCTACTAAAAAATACAAAAAACTAGCCGGGCGAGGTGGCGGGCACCTGTAGTCCCAACTACTCGGGAGGCTGAGGCAGGAGAATGGCGTAGACCCGGGAGGTGGAGCTGCAGTGAGCTGAGATCCGGCCACTGCACTCCAGCCTGGGTGACAGAGTGAGACTCCGTCTCAAAAAAAAAAAAAAAAAAGAAATGACTAACATGATCTTTATTCTTTCTTTCTGCAATTTTCAGCCTGTCTCTGTCTATAAAGTTAACCTCTTCTGTTCAACTCATTGGAGCACTTACTGTATTTTATGGTATGACGTGTGACCAGATTCTAGAATTACAAATAAAGCTAATTGAGATCTTTAAAATAAATTTGTTGTAGTTTTATCTTTTGACCTATCTGGCAACCATGAAGTGAACAGTCTTCCCCATGAAGCCCTGAAAGTCTTGAGTAATCCCTCTTAAGTCTGAGCTCAGCTCTCTTTGGCATTTGAGCTCCCCGATACTTTTGGCTTTGTGGGTACCAAGGTTAGTTTGTGCTATGAGAAAGCATTTGACTTTGGAGTACATAGGGTTAGTTTGTTCTGTGGCAGGGCAGGGTTTGCAGTAGCTGAGAAGTTACTGGCAAGGGCTGCATTTTTTTGCTCTGTTTGGAGATATCTCATGTGTTTTCTCAAGATTATAGCTATACAGAAATGTGGGTTTCACCACATTTGCAGCTAGCATAAAGGGCTGCAGTTTTAAGGTAACTGACAGGAATGGCAGTGAGTGGTTATTACTGCAGGGGAGTGATCTCCGGCTTTCGGAATTCACAGGTATGTGGATTTTTTCTTCTGCACTTAGGTACGGGAAGCATCAGGTATCTGACTGGGTGAGACAGAAACTGTAAAATCATTGGCTAAGTTGGTCAAGAAGATCTTGTAACCAAAGCCATCTTGGCTCTGGGAAACCCAAAATCCAACATGAAAATGGGAACCCTAATTTCCTTCTTTTTCTTTTTTTTCTTTCTTTTTCTTTTTTTTTTTTTTTTTTTTTTTTTTTGAGACGGAGTCTCGCTCTGTAGCCCAGGCTGGAGCGCAGTGACGCAATCTCAGCTCACTGCAAGCTCTGCCTTCCAGGTTCACGCCATTCTCCTGCCTCAGCCTCCCGAGTAGCTGGGCCTACAGGTGCCCACCACCATACCTGGCTAATTTTTTTTTTTTTTTATTTTTAGTAGAGATGGGGTTTCACCATGTTAGCCAGAATGGTCTTGGTTTCCTAACCTCGTGATCCACTTCTTTTGGCCTCCCAAAGTGTTGGGATTACAGGAGTGAGCCACCGTGCCCGGCTGGGATCCCTAATTTCTAAAGATCTGAGTACTTCACATTTCAGTAGACCTGCCTTAGTTGTGCATAAGGTTTCTAGCCCCAGGCAGGGCTTGGTGGTTCACACTCATAATCTCAGCACTTTGTGAGGCTGAGGAGGGAGGATTATTTTGGGTCAGGAGTTTGAGACCAGTTGTCTTTAAGACAAAAAAATAAAAATAAAAAAATTAGATGAGCCTGGTGACACATGCCTGTAGTCCTAGCTACTAGGGAGGCTGAGGCTGGAGGATCCCTTGAGCACAGGAGTTCAAGGCTGCAGTAAGCTGTGATTGCAGCACTGCCTTTCAGTCTAGGCAACAGAGTGAGTCAATATTTAAAAAAAGAAAAAAAGATTTCTGGCCCCAGAAGCAACAAATTTTTACAAAAGTGACAAAATTTTACTAAAGATAATCTAGTATTACGATGACCATTATGTCGAACGTCATCTAAGAAAGTGTACTTGAATTCTCAGCCTCTCGAAGGCAGAGAAAATGGAATTCCTATTGGCATGTAGAAGGCTAGAGTAGACAACAGGACTCTAAAATAGCTTTTCTAAAAGACTTACTGTGAAAAGCTAGTAAAAGGCTAAAAACGCAAGATATCCCCCATATAAAGGACTGTAAAACTTACCTAACTCTTAGTGCTTCCCTTTAACTTACGTTACCTGGAATATTCCCAGTGTACTAAACAATTCAGTGTCTGAATTGCATTTCGTTTTTAAAAAAGGAAAGTTAGGCTGGGCACGCTGCCTCACGCCTGTAATCCCAGCACTTTGGGAGGCCGAGGCGGGTGGATCATCTGAGGTCAGGAGTTCGAGACTAGCCTGACAAACATGGTGAAACCCCGTCTCTACTAAAAATACAAAAATTAGCTGTGCATGGTGGCACAAACCTGTAATCCCAGCTACTTTGGAGGCTGAGGCAGGAGAATCTCTTGAACCTGGGAGGCGGAGGATGTAGTGAGCTGAGATCGTGCTATTGCACTCCAGCCTGGGCTACAAGAGCAAAACTCAGTCTCATTAAAAAAAAAAAAAAAAAAAAAAAAAAAAGGAAGTTAAACGATTTCCTTATAAGGTAGAAACACTCCAAAAGTCTGCAGATAGTACACTATTTGCTTATACTTTCTGGACAAAAAATGGAGGCCAGGGCCATAGTTTTAAAATTTCCAAAATTGGCCAGCCGTGGTGGCTCAAGCCTATAATCCTAGCACTTTGGGAGGCTGAGGCGGGTGGATCACAAGGTCAGGAGATTGAGACCATCCTGGCTAACACAGTGAAACCCTGTCTCTACTGAAAATACAAAAAAATTAGCCCAGCATGGTGGCGGGTGCCTGAAGTACCAGCTACTGGGGAGGCTGAGGCAGGAGAATGGCGTGAACCAGGAAGACGGAGCTTGCAGTGAGCCGAGATCACGCCACTGCACTCCAGCCTGGGCGACAGAGCAAGACTCCTTCTCAAAAAAAAAAAAAAAAAAAAAAAAATTCCGAAGATCTTCAAAAGTTTTCTGAAGAATTCAGGCCTGAGTCTTAGCGACAAAGTCTTGCTCAGTCACTCAGCAGGCTGGAGTACAATAGCCTGATCATAGCTCACTGCAGCCTCAAACTCTTGGGCTCAAGCAATCCACCTGAGGTCGTTGGAATTACAGGCATGAGCCACTGTGCCTGACAAAACAAAATTCAAAGTCTTAATTGTAACTTTTTTTTTTTTTAAACAGAGTCTCACTCTGTGCCCAGGCTGGAGTGTAGTGGCACTATCTCAGCTCACTGCAGCCTCTGCCTTCCAGGTTCAAGGGATTCTCGTGCCTCAGCCTCCAGAGTAGTGTGTGCCACCACACCCAGCTAATGTTTGTATTTTTAGTAGAGAAGGGGTTTCACTATGTTGGGCAGGCTGGTCTCCAACTCCTGACCTCAAGTGATCAACCTGCCTTGGCCTCCCAAAGTGCTAGGATTACAGGTGTAAGCCATCGCGCCCGGCCCTTAATTGTAATTTATGATCCCCTGTGATACTTGACCTCTACCACCTAATACATTTGGTGGGACCTGGGGAGACCCAAAAGGGTAAAAGCGGCAGAATAATCTTCTCTTGAGAATGGTATCTGTAAGAATTAAAAAAAGAGGAAACACAAAAAGTTTATTTTAGAGAAAACAAATCTGAGAAGGGCGTCTGGCCAAGTTAGGTCAGAGGCACACTCTCTTACAGACTAAGAGTTTTCAAGGATTCAGGGTGGGAAAGTTTATCAGAGGCTTGGACTGCTTCTGTGTCTCTTTGTTGTGCTTATCTGGGAGGGACAATTGTGTGTCTGTTCCCGTATATCTTTCTGCAGCTACAGGCATATCCTCCCCGCCCCCCGCCGCCCCCGCCGCGGCCCCCGCCACCTCCCAGAGTCTGCTTTTAGCTTCCCTATCTTAGTGTGCCCGAAGGGAAAGGAATGTGTTTATTAAGGCCCACTGTTTTACTGGGGCCCATTGTATGAGGGTGAAGTTTGGCAGTTACCCAAGAGACTTTCCTCCCACCTCCCTCTGTGCCAGAGCTGTCTTATCTGTATTTTACTGTCTGCTCTTTCCGGCTGCTTGAAGTTAGAAGAGAAGTGATTTCCTTGAAATGCATGAGGCTAGAAAGGGAGCTGGAACTTAAAGTGGCGGTGTTTGTTCGAGATGATGGTGCTTCTGCTCTTTCAGTATCAAGGACCTGACAAGCCCCATCTGGTCTACTTATGGACCAGGCAAAGCCAGAAAGACTGAAATGACCTTTTGAAAGTCGTTCCCAAAGTGTTTCAGCTCCATGGCAACCAACAACCTAGAATGACTTCTAGACTTGTCCCAGAGTACTTCTCCAATAAGGGACCCCTAAAACAGCAGTTTGCGAAGTATTGTTGCCATTTTGTGCAAACAACTAGGACATTGAAAAAGGGAGTGCCCCCAAAGATTTCCAAGAAAGCCCCTGAAAACAGGCTACCCACTCCCTCAGATAATAATCTTCATTTAACACCAGGATTTATAGGCCCCCAAGGAATGCTCAGGTTAAGTTTCTACCAGTTATTTTTTGTCCTATTCATTAAAGGACTCTTCCCTGAAGTCAGTAATCAAATTAACAAAAAATCAAAAAATCTAAATTGAAAAGACTATGAAATGAAATCTTTACAACTGATCGGGCTCTGTGGCTCATACCCATAATCCCAGTGCTTTGGGAGGCTGAAGTGGGAGGATCGCTTGAGGCCAGGAGTTCAAGGCCAGCCTGGGCAACATAGGGAGACCCCCCTCCCTACAAAAATAAAATTAGCCACACTTGGTGGTCTGCACCTGTAGTCCCGGTTGCTTGGGAGGCTGAGGTGGGAGGATTGCTTGAGCCCATGAGTTTGAGGCTGCAGTGAGCTTTGATGGTGACCATACGCTCCAGCCTGGGTGACAGAGAGAGACCGTCTCTAAAACTATACATAAAATCAAATACAACTTTATGACATTTAGTTGGCTATTTTGAAACTCTTTGTAAAAGAAATTTACATCTGTAAAGGAAATCCCCATTAGTAAGGTTGTCTCCCTTTCTGCACCTAAACCACTAGAAACTTTAACGATGGGAAAGGTAGTGAGTTAGTTTACATAACAATCTTACCTATGTTTAAGGTGCTTTTTCTAGCCATCTTGTCTTAATTGGAGCTTTACCTATGCCTTTTCTGGTTTTGACAAATAACAGGGTTTCTATTAATCGAAGTTTCTATATTGCTCTAAGTATTGTAAATTGTCTTGTTTTATCTGAAAGTAATCTTTTTTTTTTTTTTTTTTTTTGGAAGTGCAAATTGTAGAGTTGCCTGGCTAACAATTGCTTAGGGCAACGGAATGGGTGATTGAAAGATTGATGGTCTAAAGGGGAGAAGGTATTTCAAAATTGGCAAATGAAGAATCTTAATAAAGCTATAAAATCTGCTTCTTTTTCCACGTCTATGTGTGTTATGCTTATGTAATATTTCTCAACCAAAATGTGTAAGAGACTCTGACTGATTGACTTAAAGAAAAAGTGCTTGAATCAAATATTTTATCAAAAAATAGAACCTAACTCAAATGCCTTTTGGCTTATGTGACTTGAGTAAATTTTTGGTAAATAGGACTGTTTGGAAATAATTATGTCTTTTGATCAGCAAAAATACCCATGTATTTAACTTTCGGATTTTTGGTTAAGTAGCCAATGCCTAACATTTTTATTCTGTAAAAATGATTAACAGAATAACTGGAGATGGTGGTTAGTTTTATTCAATGTCTTATAGAATTTTCATGATCTTGTGTCAGGTCAAATCAGCCTGGTTGTGCAAATTCTTATGAAAGTGGTGGGGGGAATGTTTCAAAATGACTCAGTGACTAATTAAATTCCGACAAATTCATGGTTTACTCCGAGGCTTTCACACACCACCAGTCATGCAAATATATTCAACAGACACAGACAGTTATAGACAGAGAGAAGGAACACAGCAAGTAGTTCAGGAGACCAGCCTACTGACTGGGATGGGGTGGGGGGAGTGCTTCTTTTTCTCTCAGCAGTGCTTCCGGTAACTGCAATGGATAGAAAAGAGGCCTCCGAGTTCTCACAGGCAGAGTTTCTGCAGGTGTCTCTGTCATGGTCCATTTCTTTGTGATTTTTATGGTCCTCTGTAGAAGTGTCCAGTATCCATACCCATCATCTTCAGCTACCTTTTGGCTTCACTTTCTTGTCAGGTCTTGTTACAGTAGGTAGCTAGCCAGGCATGAGTGGGGCAGGAGAGGGCTCCCCACCCCTGCACCAGAAATGTCAGGCGACCATCAGGTGATGGTTTGGCAGTTGTCACACTGCCTCTCTAAAAATGATAATTGGTCACAGGCACCAGGGAGAGGCAACTTCCTGATGATCCAACAGTTGTCACATTAAAATGTAATTGGTCACAGGTGCCAGGGAGAGGCAATTTCTCAATAGATAAAAACACTTGAAATTGGTAATCAGCAGCTTCCAATAAAATCTCAGGTATTGGTCAAGTGAGCCTGGGCATGCACATTAAGAGACAAAAAGGCAGAGTATGACCTTCTGGGGGTATTCCACTGGAAACGGGAAGAAAGCCTCCATTAAGCATGTGTACAACTGCAGTAAACACACTGCACATGCTCACCTCCCAAGTGCAATGAGGGCACTGTACATGTGGGTTGCCCACCCTAAGGGAAGAATAAAGGGAAAGAGATGTAAGACACCAAAAGTAGTCCAGCATATACAAGTCAAAAGGTCAAATGCTGCACTTGTCCTTCAAGTTGCCCACTGAGGCCCCTTCCAAGTGTCCTTTCCTTTATTTCGTTCCTGCTCTAGAGGTTTTTAACAAACATACTCCTGCTCTAAAACTTGCCTCGGTCTCTTCTTCTGCCTTGTGCCCCTCAGTCAAATTATTTCTTCTGAGTAGGCAAGAACTGCAGTTGTTGCAGACCTGTATGGATTAGCTGTCAGTAACTTGAATATTCGCCACCCCTAACAGTGTCTGGCCACAAGAAGTGTCATCTTATCACCTCATTCCACCATACATATGCTTATCGCTCTCAGAGCTCCGTAGTTTCACTATCAGCTGAGTCACTTGTCATAAGTGACTCCATTTTGAGAGATTTAGGAACATAAACATTATAGATCACAAGAAAGGTATTAAATATGTAAATTAGACACAAATGTTTATAAATGAACTCTTCATAGTTTTAAAAATCTTTTTGGTAACTTAAATCCTTAAGTAATAAATAGTCATTAATTGTTCAGGTGATTTCTAAATAAGTTAGAATACTAAAACATTAATTACTAATCATATGTGTAAAATTTATATACCTTGGCATCTTGTTTTTATGTGGTATAGAGAAGCAAAATATACTTGGGTCTGTTAGTAAACATTTAAAAATTTGTTGTGTGAGACAGTACATGCTTCTAGAAATTATGAAATAAATTGTAGGGGCCAAAGGAACACCTCTCCTTCACTCTGTGAAGGTTTGCTGAAAAATCAGCTCACAAGAGGGAGATTAATAGGAGAAATGGCACGCACATTTATTGGCTTGCCTGGAGAGAATCACCGAGTGATTCCCAACCTCCCCCCCATTGGAGTATGGAAGCTTATATACTATTTCGAGGTTACAGCAAGAATGGGGACATGGAGCATAGCCAAAAACAGGTTATGGTGGTAAATCAGGTTATAGCTGCAAGATGGATTATGGGAGGGAGAGAAGCGGAGGCATGGCTGGCAAAGGTTGTCTTGTTATGTAGATGAAACATCACAGGTAGCAGCCATCAGAAACAATAGATGGTAAATATTTTGTATAGACCTTTAAGGTGTCAGACTCTCAGTTAGTTAATCTTTCCTAGATCTGGACAAAGAAGGGCTTCAGAGAAACTTTGGCTGCATCAATGCAGATTTTTTATAGATGCAAATCTCCTACAAGAAAAGAGTTTTGTGGGGTTACTTCTGCTCATTGTGTTAATGGTGGAGGGTGTCCAGGTTCTTGGTGTCATGAACAAGGAATTGGACAAAACGCACAAACAAAGCAAAGAAGGAATGAAGGGTTTTATAAAGTATACTCCACGGTGTGGGAGCGGGCCTGAGCACAGGAGCTTAAAGGACCCATTACAGAATTTTTGGGAGTTTAAATATCCTCTAGAGGATTCCATTGGTTACTTGGGGTATGCCCTATGAAATGGAGAGGATGGGCCGGGCGCAGTGGCTCAAGCCTGTAATCCCAGCACTTTGGGAGGCCCAGACGGGCGGATCACGAGGTCAGGAGATCGAGACCATCCTGGCTAACACGGTGAAACCCCATCTCTACTAAAAAATACAAAAAACTAGCTGGGCGAGGTGGCGGGCGCCTGTCGTCCCAGCTACTCGGGAGGCTGAGGCAGGAGAATGGTGTAAACCCGGGAGGCGGAGCTTGCAGTGAGCCGAGATCCGGCCACTGCACCCCAGCCTGGGCGACAGAGCAAGACTCCGTCTCAAAAAAAAAAAAAAAAGAAAAAAGAAATGGAGAGGATGAAGTAAAGTTACAAAGTCATTTACTTGGCCTATGCCCTATGGAGAGGCTATTTCCTGTCATGGCTAAAGCGTGAATCAGCCTTATGTTCCCTACCTCCAGACCCTATTTCCCTGCCTCAGTTGGCTGTCTGGGCAGCCATCTCAAAATATGTCAAAGAAGTATATTTTGGGGTGAAATATTTTGATTCTCTTCAGTATATTCATAAAATATTGGCATGTGACACAGTTCAAATTGCCTATTTCTTACATTTTCACAAAAAAATAAGATTACTAAGAATTTAAAATTTTAATTAATATAATTAAAACTACTAGAAATCAAAAAATTTATGTACAAGGAAAGTAAGGTGTGTTTTGGCAAGAGAAATTGTAAAAAGACATGAGAATATGTTTTTGTTAAAAGAGCAAATTTCATCTAATTTGGAGGTTTTTAAAAGGATATTTCAAAATATAGATTTAGGAAGTGTCGACAAAAAGAGTCAAACTCTGTAAAATATTTAAAGGGATTTATTCTAAGCCAAATATGAGCAACATGGCCCTTGACACAGCCCTCAGGAGGTCCTAGGAACATGTGCCCAAGGAGGTGGGGGTGCAGGTTGGTTTTATACATTTTAGGGAGGCATGAGACATCAATCAAATACATTTAAGAGATACATTGGTTTGGTCCAGAAAGGCGGGACAATTCCAAGGGGGGGGCTTCCAGGCTATCAGTAAATTTAAGGTAAATTTAAACATTTTCTGGATGACAATTCGTTGAGGTTGTCTCAAGACCTCTGATCAATAGAAAGGAATGTCTGGGTTGTGACAAGAGGTTGTAGAGACCAAAGTTTTACTATGCAGATGAAGCTTTTAGCTAGCAGTCTTCAGAGAGTATAGGTTGTGAAATACTTCTTACCAGACTTAAAGCCTATGTTGATGTTAATGTTGGAGAGATATAATGAGGCCCGTTCAACCCCCACTTCATATCATGACATAAAACAGTCTCTCAGGTTCAATTTTAAGAATGCTGGCTGAGGAGAAAGTCCATTCAGATGCTTGAGGGGACTTAGAATTTTATTTTTGGTTTACAGAAGGAAAGACAAACAAGGCAGAGAAGGAACCAGTAAGTAGAAGAGATTAAAAAAAAAAGTTATAAGTATGAAGATGTAGTTTTGGTAAAGAAAGATGAAAAAAGTAATTTTTCCTTTTGCTTAAGAGAACTTTGTGTGGTCAAAATGATATAGGGAAAAGGAAAGTAAATTTTGCAAGTTATAGAAAGTTCACGGAATAGACATCTCATGAAAAAAATTTTATGTGTCATCAAGTTGCTTAAAATTAGAAGCTAATTATAAATAATATAAAGTTTTGCCAAAAATTGGTGATTAATAAAAAAAAAATGCACTGGTGAAGGTAAGGTTTTGGACCCCTGTGTTGGAATAACTGGATTTTCTCAGAACATTGAGCTGTTTTTAAAAGGAAATTGTGAGAGGTTTTTCTTTACCTTTTAGGTAACTGGCCTAGGGAACAGAGATTCTGTGTTTAATCAAGATAATTTTTTGGGCTTTGTGCTTATGAAATCTTTTGTCATTTTCATTTTATTTCATAGGGACCTGTGATCCTATTTTGATCAAGTATTCTAGACCATTGATAGTTGACATACTTCTCAAATATCAAAATTAAGTATTTTTGACCTTGAAGTAACTTTGGAATATTATGATAAGCCCTAGAACTTCTGAAAGTAGTTGTAAAAGAGATATTACACCAAGTCAGCTTATCTGATATGCTCATTTATATGAGAAGCACTGTCTAAATAAGGAATGATGGTTATTCTTCTTTTGAGTTATATTTACATGGATATATTATTACTATGTGTTCCGAAATCGTATAACATTCGTGGAACTCTGATATGTCTTGGTATAAATGCTATCAGTCACAATGTTGTTTCAGAAATAACCAAATTCTTTTTGTCAATTCCATCATTATTATAATAGACTCTCATCAGGTTTTTAACAATGGCTATTTTCATATTTAATGTCCACAGTTAATAGCTTTATTCTGATGCCTTTTTGAAAGCGTCTCGCAAGCAATTATAATCCAAAAGTGTTATGGCTTCAAGGAGATTCATAGAAATAAGGAAAATAATTCTGACCAGTACAGGTTTTTAATAACTTTGAGTTCATATGATTAGACTATATTTCCATAATTCTAATGAAAAAATAGAGTTTGTGAAACTGATGACCAAGATTAGAGTAAGAATTACATGAGACACAATGAACTGATGAAAAAGAGTTATGGGTTTTTAAGGTTTCTTTATTTCAAACTTTTGCTAGTTCTTTTTTTTTTTTTTTTTGAGACGGAGTCTTGCTCTGTGCCCCAGCTGGAGCGCAGTGGCATGATCTCAGCTCACTGCAACATCCGCCTCCCGGGTTCAAGCAATTCTGTGCCTCAGCCTCCGAGTAGCTGGGATTACAGGCGCCCGCCACCACGCCCAGCTCATTTTTTTGTATTTTTAGTAGGGACAGAGTTTCACCATCTTGGCCAGGCTGGTCTTGAACTCCTGACCTTGTGATCCACCTGCCTCAGCCTCCCAAAGTGTTGGGATTGCAGGCGTGAGCCACCACCCCCGGCCAGCTTTTTTTTTTGAAACAGTCTTGTTTTGTGCCCCAGCTGGAGTGCAGTGGCACAATCTCGGCTCACTGGAACCTCTGCCTCCAGGGTTCAAGCGATTCTTCTGCCTCAGCCTCTCGAGTAGTTGGGACTACAGGCGTGTGCCACCATGCCCAGTTAATTTTTTTTTTTCTTTTTTTAGTAGAGACTGGGTTTCACCATATTGGCCAGGCTGGTCTTGAACTCCTGACCTGGTGGTCTGCCTGTCATGCACGTCCATGTGAAAAGACCACCAAACAGGCTTTGTGTGAGCAATAAAGCTTTTTAATCACCTGGGTGCAGGCGGGCTGAGTCTGAAAAGAGAATCAGCGAAGGGAGATAAGGGTGGGGCCGTTTTATAGGATTTGGGTAGGTAAAGGAAAATTACAGTCAAAGGGAGGTTGTTCTTTGGCGGGCAGGAGTAGGGGTCACCAAGTGCTCGGTGGGGGAGCTTTTTGAGCCAGGATGAGCCAGGGAAAGGACTTTCACAAGGTAATGTCATCACTTAAGGCAAGGACCGGCCATTTTCACTTATTTTGTGGTGGAATGTCATCAGTTAAGGTGGGGCAGGGCATTTTCACTTCTTTTGTGATTCTTCAGTTACTTCAGGCCATCTGGGCGTATACGTGCAAGTCACAGGGGATGCAGTGGCTTGACTTGGGCTCAGAGGCCTGACACTGCCCACCTCGGCCTTCCAAAGTGCTGGGATTATAGGCGTGAGCCACCGTGCCCGGCCAGAAACTTTGCTAGTTCTTATAACGTTTTCTTTTCCAGATTTAAGAAAACCTTTGTTTCTTCTCTTAAGCTATCTATAGCTTACAATAATTTGGTAAAATATACTTTTGTAAACAAAAATTGAAGCATTTACACACATTTACCACACAATAGTTTTTTTTTTTTTTTTTTTTTTTTTTTGGTTTGTTTTTTAATTGAGATGGGGTCTGAGACGGAGGTTGCCCAGGTTGGTCTGACACTCCTGGACTTAAGTAATCCTCTCACCCCAGCCTCCTGAGTAGCTGGAATTGCAGATATGCACCACATGACCACACAAAATTTTAAATGTTTCCTTACAGCTATCTGTCAAACATGAAATGGTGTCTCTCTAGCTGGAACAACAACTCAAAGAAATCCATGGTAATAATACAGAATGTCTGGGCTTCCAGCTAAAACCAACCCTCAAGCCTGGAACCTCGACCCTAAAGCCTGGAACATCGACCCTAAGTAAAAACAGACCGCATTTTTCTGCCCAAATGACTGCCTTTCTGGCCCGCCCTGCCCCTTATTCTGTGCCCATAAAAAGCAGACCGGCTGACAGAAAAAAAAGAAGAAAAAAAAGCAGCAAAAGTGGCTGATGCAAGTGGTTGGGGATACAAGCTGCTGAACATTAGGGATGCATGTGGCTGAACATCAGAGACAACAGATAGACATGGGTAACTTTAGATGGTGCAGCTTTGGAGGGGGGCCTGGCTGGAGATGGCTGGGCTTCAGGGAAAGATCACCTTCTTCCTGCACCACTCCCTTTCCAACTCCCCATTCCGCTGAGAGCCACATCCATCACCCAGTAAAATCCTCTGCACACACTACTTTTCAGTCCATTCATGTGAACAGATTTTTCCTGGATGCTGAACAAGAATTCAGGTGTCAAAAAGGGCAGGTGCAGGAGGCTGTCACCCTGAACCTTCACTGAGCTGTAACAGCCATCCATGGACTGCAGGCTGAGTGAAATGAGCCACTCCAGTTCCTCCCTACGAAGGGGGTCAAGGTCAAGAAAAAATCCTGTCTCAGTAATGAGGAGGACACTGTAACCTATAAATGGCATGTTGAGACCAGAAACCCAAAATGATGGCAACTGAGAGTAGTATTGATGTCGTAAATTTTTATCACACTCTCACTTACCAAAAGAGGGGGAATTGTCAAATAAAAATTATGGAAAGCCAGTGTTCGGACAGGAGGCATTAGCCAGGGCTAAGAGGAGAGGTCAGAGCTGATTTGAGACTAGCCAGATACATCAGGAAGGAAATACTTCATGATCTGGTTCATTCCTTGGAAATCTAGTGTGGAAATCTGTTACCCAGCAGTTGTGCATGTCGGGATAAATATGTAGAAAAAAATATATATATGTAAATAAATAGTTTATATGTATACATATATTACCTAAAGAGATACACATCTGAAAAACGAGTACCAGTCTATTTGCATTGTGTAATTACCTTGGATATCTTGGATATCTATAGGTCATTGTGTGGGGATCTTATAAATGAAAAATACAGAATGATTTTATTTTCTAAGTATACATTTTTAGTGTTTAATATTTTGTTATTAGGGAGATTCACTGAGAAAACTTGAAAGTATTGAATAGCAAATTAACAAGTTCACATATATTTACTATCTTTGTTTGGGTGGCTATAATAGAATGCCATAGAATGAGTAATTTATAAATAGTAGAAATTTATTTCTCAGAGTTCTGGAGGCTGGAAAGTACAAGATCAAGGCATCAGTGGATTTGGTGTCGGGTGAAGGCTTGCTCTTTGTTTCATTGATGGCACCTTTGCTGTGTCCACACATAGCGGAAAGGGCAAAAAAAGATGAACTTGCACTCTCAAGCCCTTTTATAAGGGCACTCATCCCATCTATGAAGGTGGAACTTTCATGGCCTAATTACTTCCCGAAGGTCCTACCTCTTAACACTGTTGCATTGGGGATTAAGTTTCTACATGAATTTTGGAGGAACACAAACACTCAAACCATAGCATTTACCATTTTATAAAAATGTTCACATGATATTGTTTTATAAAAAAATAAAGATTTAGGCTGGGTGTGGTGGCTCACGCCTGCAATCCCAGCACTTTGGTAGGCTGAGGCGAGTGATCACTTGAGGTCGGCAGTTTGAGACCAGCCTGGCCAACATGGTGAAACCCTCTCTCTACTAAAAAATACAAAAATTAGCTGGGCATCGTGAAATGTGCCTGTAATCCCAGCTACTTTGGAGGCTGAGGCAGGAGAATCGCTTGAACCCAGGAGGTAAAGGTTGCAGTGAGCTTAGATCACACCACTGCACTCCAGCCTGGGCGACAGGGCGAGACTCTGTCTCCAAAACAAAAACAAAAACAATACAGATTTAAACTCACGACTTCACAGTTTGTGTAGGTGTGTGCTTTTTCGGTCTTACACTTCTTTCACCCCAAATGTTCACACCCTGTCGTATGCAGGTATCTCTTCAGCTTACTCAGGGGCTGGACTTTCTCTCTCAGGGCACTGAGCCCTAGGAAGGGACTTCAGACAACGTGTTACTGGCAGAAGGTATCTGAGTCACATAGCACCAAAATATGTTAGTGGTGGTAAATATTCAAGTTACTGGTGGCAAATATATATGGGTCTGCAGCAATCTCAATTCTTGCCTCCTCAGAAGAAAGAATTCGACTGAGGTACATAAGGCAGAAAAGGAGACCGAGAGAAGTTTCAGAGCAGGACTGGAAGTTTACTTCAAAGCTTTAGAGCAGGAAAGAAAAAAAGAGAAAGGAATGCTTGAGTCCACTCGGTCAGTTCTTGAGATCTTACTGGAAGCTGCCAATTACCCATTTCAGGTGTTTTTGTCTATTGGGAAACTGCCTCTTCCTGGTGCTGGCTGAGATCAATTATCATTTCAGAGAGGCAGTGTGACAACTGCTGAACCATCACCTGATGGTCACCTGACATTCCTGCCCCACTTATGCCTGACTAGCTACTTACTGTAATAAAGTGGTGAAAAATTCCAGAAAATTCTGGCTGATGCCCTGGCACACAGAGAGGCTCCTAGTTTATTCCCTCTCGCTGGCCTGAGACTTTAAGAGCTACATTTCTGGCTCTAATCATTAGGAGTCTCCATCTACATTGACTATATTTTATTTTGTCTTTAAGAAAGTACTTGATTCTTTTCTACTTTCATTACAGTGACACACTGAACTTTGACTTTATATTTTCCTGGTCTTTTTTTTTTTTTTTTTTGTATTCTCTCTCTAGGATGGGCTTTAGTTAATTCCAGTCACACGAGTATTTTCAGAACATTCTCTTACTTTGCCCTAACTTAAGTAAACCACAAATATTATAAGAGTTTAGAAAAGCTGTGCATAGAGGGGGTCACCCACCATTCCATGGTTCTCATTTCCACTTCGTTTCTCCAGGTCACACCTGAATCATTCCAGACAAGTTCCTATAGCTTATTAAGCCTTAGCACCTTCACGGAGCTGGTGATTCTGAGTTCAGAGTCCCCTTGTGAGGAATACATGGAGAAAAAAGTAATGTAGCAAGTACAGAGCTTGGGCTAAGATAGGCACTCAGAGTTCTCTGAGTCTGCAGAGTAAATGAATACAATGTAATGCACTGGAGATGACCAGCAAGCTGAGTTCTCCGTGTTTGTTTCAGTAAGTATCTGGGTCCTAGGCCTCATGATTGTGATTGTTGCTAACCACCTTTGCAGGAGTGGCTACATTAGAAACATCTCCCTGGGTGTTAGGCTGGCAGCAAACTTTCGGGGGTGGTAAGAACAGGAAGTTAATTCTCCTTTGACTCCTAGGACACTCCTCTCTCTGCTTGGGGAAGGAACTTCCTGTAAGCAAGGCTTGGGACTTGCTCTCGCCTTCCTCAGCAGCCCTCCTCAATCTTCTCCAAACTCCCGTCCCCAGGCCACACAGATTCTCCTCAAGAGAGCCCTGTAAGGACATTGGTAAAATGTCACTGCCTTCAGGACACACCATGGGTGAGTTGGCCAGCATGAGGCTGGAGTCTCAGGTCTCCACAGGGCAAAAGGGACTGAGCCCCCTTCCCCACCTTACCCTAACCCACATGACACCCAGCCAATCTCCCTTTAGATGGGGGTGGGCAGTGGCAAGGGCCCAGGCCTGAGTCTTGTGGTCTTCTCAGGGCCAGGGTTTGAGGTATGAGGATGGTCTCCTGAGGCAGGGGTTGGTAAAAATTAACATTCCTTGGTTGTACACCTAGAGGTGGTAGTGGGGCAGGGAATAATACATCTTTAATCTTCACACTAACCATTCAAGGTAGATTGTATTACCCCCCACCCCCGCCCCAGAAATTTCTCAAGGCTTGCTTTACGGCCCAGCGTATGACTTATTCTGGAATGTTCCATGTGTAGCTTTTCTGTGCAGTGTTCTATGTCATTTAAGCAAACTTATTACTCATGCCATTTAAATCTTCGCTATGTAGCTGAATTTTTGTCTGCTAGTTTTATCTGTTACTCAGAGAGGTGTGTTAAATTCTCACAGTCATTGTGATTTTATTTATTTATTTATTTACTTAGATCCGTTTTTGCTTCGTATCTAAACATAGATTGGTCCATGTTAAGACATGCATACAAATTTAGAATTACTTTCTTTTTTTTTTTTTTGTATAACTTGAAACTTTATTTTTAAAGTATTCTGAAAATTTTTCAATAATTTTAACCACCACCTGCTTCCCTTAAGCACACACACATTTTTATCTTACAATTATAAGCCTTATTGCAGTACAAAACAAGAAACAATAATTCTACTAAGTTAGCCAGCCAATCAAAATACTTCAGTAAATAATCATGCTACAGCCTGGAATCACTCAAACAAAAAATTCTTCTAGTTCTCTTTAAAGATATGTGTTTATTTTTTCATAAAATCAAAGTAATTGATTCAACAATACTAGCAGCTCTAGTGTGCAACAAACCATCTAATATCTAATGTTTAATCTTTTTTTTTTTTTTGAGATGGAGTCTTGCTGTATTGCCCAGGCTGGAGTGCAGTGGCGTGGTCTCCGCTCACTGCAAGCTCCGCCTCCCGGGTTCACGCCATTCTCCTACCTTAGCTTCCTGAGTAGCTGGGACTACAGGCACCCGCCATCATGCCTGGCTAATTTTTTTGTATTTTTAGTAGAGACAGGGTTTCACCATGTTAGCCAGGATGGTCTCGATCTCCTGACCTCGTGATCCACCCGTCTCGGCCTCCCAAAGTGCTGGGATTACAGGCCTGAACCACAGCGCCCGGCCTAATCTTCTTAACGTGTATATTTTCATTCCTATAAAGTTTCTGTAAAAAGCTTGCAATGATAATAAAGATAAATAAGTACAGTTGTCCCTTGGTATCCACGGGGTATTGGTTCCAGGATCCCCCCAGCCTGCCCACCCACAGATACCAAAAATCCAAGTATACTCAAGTCCCTTACATAAAATGGCATATTTGCATATAACCAATGCACATCCTCCTGTATACTTTATCTCTAGACTAATACCTAATGGAATGTAAATGCTATTTAAATAACAGTTATATTTTATTTTTTATTTGTATTATTTTAATTTTTTTGTCCTAATATTTTTGATCTGCAATTGGTTTAATCCACAGAGACAGAGTCCATGGATATGGAGGACCAACTGTGTTTTGTTACAGGTACTTCAAATAGCACTTCAGTACACCTTTGACAAAATTTTTACAATAGTCCAACTTTCAATATGAAACAGCTTAAAAAGGCATGGGTCAAAAATAAAGTATAGTAGTATCACTTAGGCAAATAAAGCCTCATAATCATACAAGCACAACAGTGTTAGGACTCTCCCTGTTTAGGTTGAGAAAGAGTATATAAAATATTTCCTTCAAATAAAATTACATAAATTGCTTAGAAAAATGCCAAAATCAATACTTTCAGACATACTAAGGAAAAAAACCTTGAACATTATTTGAAAATATAAACTAGTTATTCCTTGCTTTTGTGTAACAGATGAGTTCTTGAAAAGTTTTGTATAAAGCAAATTCTGTAAACCATTATCTTGCTTGCACTAGAGGAACATATCCCAAGGAAACCTAAGAGAAAGTGTTCTTTAAAGCATGTGATTCTCTTCTGTTTTTGTTGGCTGTCTCTACGTAATAAACAGGCACACCTCTACGTCTTTGGGTGTGTTACTCAGACTGTCATGTTTCATCTCTGTAAATTAAACCCAAGTTACTTAAAAATCACCTGTGGTAAAAGAAGCAAGCAGATCACCCCCACCTACTATCCCTCCTGCCTCCCCCTTCCCCAAAAGGGAGTTCTCAGATTATGATGCAAAACTTACAATTGTTCATTTATCCACAGTCTCAACAGAGGATTTTCCACTATATTTAAGTATGGTAGGATAATTACCCACCTGTTCCTCTTTTCAGCTTAGGAACATAATGGTTAATTCCTTTTATTGCTAGAAAATGTCATTCCTGAAGATTTTATAAACAAAGGAAACTGTGAATGACAATTTGTCATTATGAAATAAGTCCTTTGTAGTTTAGAATATTTCCCAAATCATAACAGTTCTATTTGGAATGTTACCCACAACTCTACAAGCATCTTATCCCTCTACAGGAATGACTACCTTACTAATTAAAATAAAAATTTAACAAGGATCAAAATAAAATTCTGTAGCATTAGACTCTTGCAAAAATAAAAACTAAAACTAGACCTAGTCATTGCTATTTGATCAAACTTAGAACAGGCTTAAATAATAGGACCACTCCATTAAAGAGGCATAAAAAGAAAAGTTTACTAAAATAAATGTTAAAGTCTTATGGAGATGAAGATCTCTAGAATAGAGTCTTAAGTCTATGACTACTGCTATAATTAATGAGCAAATAAATGACTTGAAATTATTCCTCTGAAAAGATAAAACTGCATACATATTATGAAAAAGACTATGGCACTTGGAAAATATTCCTGGTAAGTAAACATGGTAAATGTATATGGATACATCCTAGCCTCTTGTCTACTTTTAATTTATTTTGTGAAAGATGGCACTCGCTGGGGGGGAAAAAAAAAACCTTAATCACCTGAAAAAGTGAGATTATCACATAGTCCTAAAAATAAATAGCTTTGAAAAGACCAGTGAAAAAATACTATAATTTTCTCATCCATATTCACCTTTAGTGTCTCTGTAGTTCTGTAAATTTACAAAAAAAAAAAAAAAATCCAATGCAATTTGAGCCACATGTGGACAAAATTATACTTTCATATGAAATGTAAAATAAATGAAATATAGCAGGACTATGTGCTGCAGCTAAAAGCAAATTTTTGCCTCTCAGTCTTTTGAGTATATATAAAAAGAGATGGCATGTCTTAAGGAATAATTCCTTTAAAAAATGAATTTGACTAAATTATTTGTACAGCATCATGAATTTATACTTTTCAGTACAGCCAAAGCATATGTTTACAATATTAAAGTGCCTACTTTATAGCATCAAATCATGTTCTTGCCTCTGAAAATTAATTTGGCTGTTTCTAAAACATTGTATTAATTTTCTATGTATTTTACCTACTTACTATGCAGGACAAATACTTGTGAAACCATTCAATTTAATGCAGGCCTCTTGATAAAAATGCATTTTAAATAATACAGGCTTTAAAAATAAGATCACCAGAGACCACAATTGTTAGTGGTTGCGACAGTTTACATAACCAAATCCAAGGCAACCACTTTCTCTTGTGGTCATTCTTTAAATTGAGTAAGTTGATGTCTCTTCCAGTGAGGAGCCTGTCTGAATGTTTTGCCACAAACTGAGCATTCAAATGGTTTCTACCCTGCGTGAATTAGGTAGTGTTTTTCCAGTTTAGATGGAGATCGGAAACTCTTAGCACAAATACTGCATCGGTACAGGAAGACATCATTTTTCTCCTGACGCTCTGAATAACTGCAAAAAGGATGGCTTTGCTCTGATTCCAGAAGTACATTAGGAAGACAGGGCTGCCTGATGCTACCAGGAATAAAATCCTGTGAGTCTGCCTTAACTCCTGACATTTGATTTGACGCTGAGACCTCGTATTTTTGAACACCAGGAGCCTGACATTGTTGGGAATCATTATAGTTAACATTATTACCTGGATGATTAGAAAGATTGTTCAAGTTTCCAAATTCTACTTGGCAAAGGGATGCATAAGGACTCTTTTCATTATGAATCTGTTCATGTTTTTTTAAGTGAGCTGACTGTCTAAAAGATTTCCCACAAATATTACAGTCAAAAGGCCTCTGTCCAGTATGAATTAAATAGTGTCTTTTTAGTTTGGATACAGAAGGAAATACCTTCTCACATTTGTCACAAGGGCATATCTTATGTCTAGTAAGTATGTTTTCCCTTGGAACTGAAAAACCACACTGAAGTACGTCACAGTTATTAAATAATTCCTCACCTGATGAGCCACAGATTGACAAGTCTTTCTTATTCACCGAATTATCAATGCTTAATAAGTTTGCTGTCGTAAGGATATCTTTCATTTTTTTCCCAAATTTTGGTTCTGGAACTGCTTTTGCCAAGAAAATGGCAAAGTCAATGTTTTCTTTTTTTTTATTGCCAATTGTTTTATATGTTCCATGTTTGCCAAAAGGACCCACAAATGTTCTTTGGGTTTGTTCAGAGCTCAGCTCACCAGAAATACGATCACAATTTTTCAAGAAACTCTTTTTAAATACGTTTTTCCCAGATCAAAAGTTATCTAATTTTTTACTCCTGGCACGTTTAAGCTTGGCCAAGATATTTTTTTAACAATGGTTTTATAGTTGTAGCTTCTTTTGAACCTGCTTGGAATTTTGCCACCTCTAGCAGGAAAACACATGTGTTCATTGAGAATCTACTGTGATTCAAAACACTTTTCACACTTTGGACATTGAAAAGGGACAATATAAATTGAGTGGACATAAAGTGGATTATTCTACTCAGATTCACCAATATCACCATTTTCAAAACCACCCTGATTTGCCTTTAACTTATTAGGCAGGGGGCGATATTCTGTATGCCTCTTCTTTAATAAAAGAGCCCGAAAAGCCTTATTTCTAGTATGGATTTGTTTATGCTTCAGAAGTTTGCTTTGAATCTTAAATCCTTTTTGACAAAAACAACATTGAAAACGTCTTTCTTCTGAATGTGTAAGTTGGTGGATTTTTAAGTGAGGTGACTGTTGAAAAGATTTACTACACAAGACACATTTAAAAGGCCTCTGACCAGTATGAATAAGTACATACCTATTAAGTTTTGACTGTGATGGAAGCATCTTGCCACAGATTGTACTTGCATGAATATTCTTTCTTCTCTTCATGTTATATGTGGGATTGGACTTACAGCACGGGTGTAATGCCCATCTTTCCTCTGGTAAAAGTATTATACACTCCATACATTGGCTTTTCTTGCTTGGCCTCCAGCAGTCTTCTGACCTGTTTAACCTTATTCTGATAGGTTTCATTGTGAAGTTGTTGGTGCTTCACAGATGTCTTCAGATTTTTTAAGTGGCACTGACAAACACTACATTTAAAAGGCAGATTATGAGTTAGTTGATGCCTCTCCAGATGAACTAGTTGTCTAAAGGTTTTATGACACACATCACATTCAAATGGCTTTTGACCAGTATGAATGAGATAGTGCCTAGTTAATTTTGTTGATGGTGTTTCAAAGTGCTTGAAGCAAATATTGCAAATATATGGCCTGTTTCTAGGTAGTTTGTTGGCTACCACGCACTGTTGAATCTTTAGCATTTTTAAATTGTTTTCAGCCATCATATTTTTCAGTGATATACTCTGATGAGCTCCATAGTGTTCTTACACCAATGTTGCCTCAAGGCTGAAAGTCTGTTGATTTTGTTGTCTTGACTAGTACCATTAAAACGATGTGAAGATTTCATGAAAGTAGGCGAACAAGAAATGAAAGACCTTAGCGGAATTGAGGCAGGTCCGACCCTCCCTGGGGGTCTTTCCACTTCTCAATCGGGTTTCTGAAGTCCTCCTCACACACCTGGAGCTGGCGAGGGCCTGGGAGCCACGCACCTCAGGCCCAGGTGCCGCGAAGGCAGTGCGCGCACCTGCTTTCTTTGTATCTTCTTGTTGATGTGAACCTTTATCATTATGAGTTCTTTTCTCTAGTATTTCTTAAAGTATATATTTTCTCTTATTAATATGGTTATATAAGCTTTTAGTCGGTCAGTGTGTAAATGGTATGCATCATGCCATTTTTCTTATTTTCAAATATTCTATATTATTAAATTTTACATGTTTCTTTTCAGGATAATTTGATGGAATCTTTCATCTAGTGTGATACTCTCGGCCTTTTAATTTGGAATACTTAAGTCTAATTTCTTTTAATGAAAATATAGGTATGATTTGGTTTAAATAGACCATATTACTATATATTTATTTTTGCCTGTTTTAAGTTCTTTTCCACACCTCTCCTTTGAAATGATTAATAGTTTTAACTATTAAAATTTTACCTCATTTGGCTAGAAAGTGAAATGTTCTGCCATTGTCGTAGTGTTTATCCTTAGGATTACAATATATATCTTTGGCCTATCACAATTCAGTGTAAATTAGTTTTGTTATTTTTTCTTTTGAGATGGAGTCGTACTCTTGTCACCCAGGCTGTAGTGCAATGACACGATCTCAGCTCACTGCAACCTCTGCCTCCCGGGTTCCAGCAATTCTCCTGCCTCAGTCTCCCGAGTAGCTGGGATTACAGGAGCATACTAACACACGTGGCTAATTTTTGTATTTTTAGTAGAGATGGGGTTTCACCATGTTGTTCAGGCTGATCTCAAACTCCTGACCTCAGGTAATTCACCCACCTGGGATTACAGGCATGAGCCACTGTGCCCGGCCGGTTGGTCACATTTTTGCCCAATTTTTGTTACATTAACATCATTATGGAATATATGTCTTTTCTTTAGAAATGTTTTTTCTTAAAGTACACATTTCCTCCTATTATTTTTTGAGACAGGGTCTTGCTCTGCCTTCCAGGCAGGAGTGCAGTGGCTTGATCATGGCCCACTGCAGCCTTGACCTCCTGGGCTCACATGATCCTCCTGCCTCAGCCTCCCAAGTAGCTGGGACTATAGGCACATGCCACCACACCTGGCTAATTTTTTTTCTTTTTTTTTTTTGAGATGGAGTCTCCCTCTATTGCCCAGGCTGGAGTGCAGTGGTGTAATCTTGGCTCACTGCAACCTCTGCCTCCTGGGTTCAAGCGATTCACTTGCTTCAGCCTCCTGAGTAGCTGGGACTACAGGTACACACCACCACGCCCAGCTAATTTTTTAAAAATATATTTTTAGTAGAGACAGAGTTTCACCATATTGGCCAGGCTGGTCTCGAACTTCTGACCTCACGATCCGCCCTCCTTGGCCTCCCAAAGTGCTGGGATTACAGGCATGAGCCACCATGCCCCGCTGGCAATTTTTTTTTTTTTGAGACGGGAGTCTTGCTCTGTCTTCCTAGGCTGGAGTGCAGTGGCACGATTTCTGCTCACTGCAAGCTCTGCCTCCCGGGTTCACACCATTTTCTTGCCTTAGCCTCCCTAGTAGCTGGGACCACAGGTGCCCACCACCACGCCTGGCTAATTGTTTTGTATTTTTAGTAGAGATGGGGTTTCACTGTGTTAGCCAGGATGGTCTCGATCTCCTAACCTCGTGATCCACCCATCACGGCCTCCCAAAGTGCTGGGATTACAGGCATGAGCCACCGCCGGCTGGCTAATTAAAAAAAGAAATAATTTTGTAGAGGCCGGGCACAGTGGCTGAAGCCTGTAATCCCAGCAGTTTGGGAGGCCAAGGTGGGCAGATCACTTGAGGTCTGGAATTTGAGACCAGCCTGGCCTGGAGGTCTGGAATTTGAGTCCCAGAAATAAGGAGAGGGAACAGTGGAGAAGTAGTATTAGATATGCTTACCACATGTTTTTTGTTTTTGTTTTTTGTTTTTTTTTGAGACAGAGTCTCGCTTTGTCCCCCAGGCTGGAGTGCAGTGGTGCGATATTGGCTCACTGCAAGCTCTGCCTCCTGGGCTCACTCCATTCTCCTGCCTCAGCCTCCCAAGTAGCTAGGACTACAGGTGCCCGCCATCAAGCCCGGCTAAGTTTTTGTATTTTTAGTAGAGACAGTGTTTCACCATGTTAGCCAAGATGGTCTCGATCTCCTGACCTCATGATTCACCCACCTTGGCCTCCCAATGTACTGGTATTACAGGCAAGAGCCAATGCGCCTGGCCACGCTTACCACTCTTTTAAAATTCTCTCTTTCACTCTTCTGGTAATTAATTTCCATAAGTATGTCTCTCCAAGATTCATTCTGGATATTTTCTTCAGCAATGTTTTCATTTATCTGATTCTTCTTTGAGGCAGGGAACTTGCCTTTGACCCTTGAGCCATAATACCAAGCTTTTAGGGTAGATTTTATTATTCTCCAAGTAGAGGTGGGAATTGAGGGTTAGAAATGATAAGCAATTTGTTCCAGGTTACCCAGAATGAAAAGGGCAGAGCAAGGACTATCATCATAGATCAGCATCACCCAAACCCAAACCCTTTCTGCTGTGCTTGTTTTTTCCTTGGCTGTGAATGTTCCCCAACTCTCATCTCCCAGGAGGTGAAACCACAGTGAAGTCTTTCAACTTTTTTGGCACTGTGATATATTTCTTTCTAGATTATAAAAAATCACCAGCCTGGGCAACACAGGAAGACCCCATTTCTAAAAAAAAAAAAAAAAAAAAAATCAGCCAGATGTGGTGGCATGTGCCTGTAGTCCCAGCTACCTGGGAGGCTGAGGTGGGAGGATCTCTTGAGCCATAGAGGACAAGGCCACAGTGAGCGGTGATCATGCCACTTGCACTACAGTCTGGCAATAGAGCCAGATCTTGACTCTAAAAAATAAATAAATAAATAAACAAACAAACAAACATCAGTGAATTTTTTCATTATCCATTATATTTTCCCAAGATTTTTTTCTGGTATTCTAAGTGTTGATGTGCTGTTCTCAATTTAAGGTCACACTGATCAAGTTGCTCAAAGAAGAGCAAGATGTTCGGATATTTACCAAAGGAGATTGAGCAGTAGGTCTGAAAAAGTCAATCCTGGCATACATTCTTCATCCCATCAGCAGCAAGATGGAGAAGCAGCAATGCATGGTGCCCACATGGACTCTTCAGTAAGATAGTAAGTGACCAGTCAGCATGGCTGGAATGTACCAGCCGATGAAATACATAAGCATGTAGCTGAATATATCATTCTTTCCAACTTGACAGAGAGAGAATGACAGAACTCGATTAATGGTTGAGCAAACTTCATTGTAGCCCTGGTATCAGTGGATCAAATGTGTGTAAAAGACTTTCAGAACATATGTGAACTACCTTTTCTCCATTTGCTCACAGCACTCCCTATGCTATTTCACCCTATAATCGGAAAGGCAGTTTTCGTAAACAAGACCAAACCCATGTTAACATGGAGAGAGAGCAAAAACCTCCAGAGAGAAGAATGGAGGGGAACATGCCGGATGGGACCTTAGGGAGCTGGTTCAAGATCACAGTGAGTGTCCTGGCAAAATGGATCTAACGTTCCGAAGGAGAACAGGGGTAACTGTGTTGGATTTGTGTAGACACTAGATCCTTTTGTAAGGGCAGGAAAGTTTGTAATCTGTCCTTTATTACTAGGAGTTAACATCCTAGATCATCTAAGAGTAAATTCAGAGAAGCAATGTAAAGGGAACAGACTTGACTGCAGAGAGAACGGAAGAGGTCATTTACAATCAAAGGAGGAAACGAATGCTAAGGAGATAGAGTATCTCCACACCGGATGCTTCAGTTTGGCTCAAACTAAGGGTGTGAGGGGTTGAATTAGTGGGGTCCTTGTCAAAGGGGCAGGCCTGGTCTGCCTTAGGTAAACTCTTGTGGGACTTTATAAAAGAAAACTCATATTAAACATCTTAAATTGATTATTTTAAGAAAACTGAATAGTAAGAAAGGGTATTTAGGAAATCCATGTGTGCTTAGAAATAATAGATATTAGAAATGATGAATGACATAATAATGAAATACATAAGTTAGCAATAATGGATGTTGTCCTATCTTCAACTATTTTAAAGCCTGAAAGGAACATATTTGGGTCCAATTTTAATGTTTAATTCCATTATGTCAGTCTCCTTTCCTCACTCATTCTTTCTTTCACTCATAGGTTCCCTTCGGCATAAAATACAATGAGAAGTGGCTGCTGAATTTGATTCGGAACGAATGCAGTGTACCCTTCATCCCAGTTGAAGTAAGAAAGGACCATGAGGCAGACGAGAAAAAACAGGACAGGTTGGGGACTGGATGAGCAGAGACTCTGGCCTCATATTTTATTTCTCTTGCAACTCTCCCTATAGTTTCACTATGAAAACATGCATGCCAGCTTCTTTGTGGAGAATGCCAGCATCGCCTATGCACTGAAGAATGTCAGTGGCAAGATTTGGGATGAGGATAATGAAAAGGTGTGTGTCAAGTGAATGACCAAGGCCAGCATTGAGCAAGAGGGCAGAGCAAGTGTGAGGTCTTACTTGATCTTGGGGCTCAAAGTTCCTAGTGCTTACTCAGCCCCTCTTGCGTTCTCTGCAGATATCAATCTTTGTCAACCCTGCTGGTATACCCCACTTTGCGCAGAAGGAGCTGAAGTCAGAAAAGGTGGAGAAGATAAAGGTAATACAGACTCATGGCAAGTTGTTCACACAAAGCCAGACCCACCGCTTCTTCCCTACCTATTGTCCCCTTCACCACCTCAACTTCAGAGCCTCTGAAAACCATCTCTATACTCTGCAGCTGGCCATGAACCAACAGTGTGATGTCTCCCAGGAAGCTCTTGATATCCAGAGACTCCCCTTTTACCCAGGTATGGCTGATAACAGTAATTCTATGGCAGATGAGGGCAGAGGTGTCTGTGTGAGATGGAGACTTAGAGTTGGCAACTTGGGGAGGAGTTAGTGCTGATGCTGTACCAGGCAGGTCCCTCTCAGACTTCTGATTTTCTCCTCTCTGCTTTCTGGAGACATGATGACCCGTGATACTAAAATGGCGTCGAATCCTGGAAAGTGCATGGCTGCCTCCCTGCACGTCCATGAAGAGAACATACCTATGGTGAGGCCTTAGGCTCATGCTGTGATTGAGGGTGAAAGTGGAAGAGATTAGCTAGGAGGCTAATTGGTCTAAGATATCCCCTGTTGGGGGCCTTCACTCTTAATTCTTAATTCATGCCTCATCATAGCTTTTGCCCTTGAACCCAAACAGCAACAAAGCCTCCCAGAAGCTTGACATTATGCCAAAGGCCCCCGACATTAACAAGCTGAATTTCTTGAAAAATAAAATGATCGTTTTTTCAAGAAAAAGGGAGAGGAGGGTTCATTAGGGTAGTGACAAGAGGCAAGGAAGTGGATTTGTTGGCAAGGGAGGAGACTGAGGGTGCAGGGCCCTCCGGCTGCTCTTTCCTGGGCTATGTGGTTCTTCTGCATAATTGCAGGTGATGTCTGCAGTGGGGATGGACAAATGGAAAGGGACAGAGCCAGGAGAGAAGTGTGCAGACAGAAGCCCAGTGTGCACCACCTTCTCGGATAACTCCAGCAACATAAAGTCAGTCGTACCCTCTGTCACCGCCTGGGGCCCTGACCTGTGCTTGATAGTGCCCTTCTGCAGGAGGAGGCAGCACTGGTCTTCTGGGAGGACCACAGACCCTCTCCTTCCCCCTCGCCCCACTCCTCTCTCTGTGTCACTCACTCATCTGTGCTTAGAGGTCTCCTTTCCTTCCTCTGACATGCTGCCCTTTTCACCTGCTCTGGGATGCTTTTCCCGCCTGTCTCCACCCAGCCTCCTTCAGCGTGCCCTCTGTGAATGTGCACCAGGAAGCAGGACTTCCCCACCTCCCCAGGACCAGCAGTATTCAGGTGCTGGTGCCCTGGACCCAGAAGAGTCTTCCAGCCCAGGTCTTCATGCTGAGACAGGCCTTCCTGCCTCCATGCTGAGACACGGTTTCCCTCCCCTGTCCTGAAGGGGATTCTCCTTCTCTTGCTCCAAATAGGTTCTCCCACCCGTCCTGAGCTGGCATGGGGGCTTCCCTGCCCCATACTGAGGGCTGAGGCCCTGGGTGGCTGCTGTCATGCCATCTCTTCTCTGGCCCAATGCCAGGAGCTGGGCCCTCCTCGGGGAGAAACCTGGGTTTCCTGAGTCAGGGGACCAAAAGTGGGCCACCTTCCCGAGGCAGGAGTGGATGGCAGAGGGCAGAGGAGGTTGAGGAGACAGGCCTCTCGGGGCGCTGTCTCTCCTTCCCTCCACAACTCACATTGTCTTGCCTGGGCCCTCAGAGGAGTCCTGGGTAGCCCAAGACAGGTAGCATTCTTCGGTCAAGGCGTCAGCACAGAGGGGCACAGGTGTCAGGGACCATCACAAGAGAATGCAGTGGTCGGGAGAGGGGGTCCCCAGACTCTGAACCCCATGCTGAGCTAGGGCCTGACCCTTCACTCCTCCATTTCCCATGCCCAGCTCAGACTGAGCTCACACAGGTGAGAAAGGCTCCAGCTGCATCCAGTGGGCCCCAGCCCAACAGGTGCATGTTTTCCTTACCTGCCTCGGTCCCCAGGACCAGCCGGGGGCGGTGAGGGAAAGGGCTGCAGCAGGGGCGCCCTTTTCTTCTCTCTTCCTCCTTGAACTCCATCACCATGGTACAGCGTCTTTCCCTTCCCTTTGCTTTGCATCCTGTTTCTCCCTTGTCTCTCCTCTCCTATGTGTCACCTGTCTCTCCCTCCCCTACCTTCACCCCGTTTCTGCCATCATCCCTCTGTCTTCCCCTTCCTGCCTCCTGAGCCTGCATCACCACCCTCCCTGTCCCAGCATCCTGGGCCGTCCCTAAGAGCTGACCTGGTCTTGGACAGGGCCAGGCCAGGCAGATTGATGGACACCCAGTGAGGTAGCAGAGCCCTGGGCTCCCACCCCATTTCCTGCTCCCTGTGGAGCCTTCATTGGGGACCTGGACAAAAGTGAGAGAGGGATGGAGGGAGGGGAAGAAAGTCCTGAAGCCTGGGCTCTCAATGCAGGGTTGCAGGGGCAGGGACTCCGGAGTGTAGGTGGACACACTGCACTGTGTCTCTGATGTAGGTGTGATTGCTCCCATGAGGAGGACAGCTCCACAGTTTCACTTACCGTTGTCCATTTTGTTTTGATTTTCGGCAGCTCCATCCTGGAACTGTTCCCCAAATTATTATGCCTGGTAAGCGTATTCCTTGATCATTGACTTTCCTAATTGGGATTGATGCTGCCCCCAACTGCCCCAAACCCCTTTAGATATTGTCCCAGTTACATTTATGGATCTAACCCTTAAACCTCAAGGGAGGGGGGAAGGTGATACAGTCCCATGTGGGAACTTGGCAGAGCCTGTGGAGCTTCTTCACACAAGTTCACAACAGCCTTCAGGTGGCGGCAATGCTGACTGTAGTAATCTTGCCCATGTAATTTCCAGAACGCTTTCACACCTGATTTCTGATCTCACCCTCTCCTGGGTCTTTCCTTTTCCCTAATTATCCAGTGCCACCTCCCTACTTTGCACTATTGACTTCCTCTTGCCTTCCCCAGGATGGCCAGCAGTCACCCAGACCAACTCTGTGTGGTACTGAAGCCCACAAGACGTTACCAACCTGTAAGGTGAGAAGAGAGGATCCAGCAGGGTGGTGCATGAGAAAGGGGGGGTACCATCTGTGGTCCTGGGGACTTTTATTCCAGGGAAGCTTCTTTGGATCTGAGATGTTGAAGAATCTGGTCCTGCAATTCCTGCAGCAGTAAGTATCCCTGGGAATCTGAGGCAAGAGAGGGTTAGGTCAGATGAGGTTACCCAAGTACAAGTCTGCCCACAGTGAGACTTTTAAGTCTCATTTGGCACCCAGGCCACAGAGATAGCCTATTCTCATTGGTCCCCAACAGGTATTACTTGATCTATGACTCTGGAGATCGACAGGGTCTCCTTAGTGCTTACCATGATGAGGCCTGCTTCTCCCTGAGCATTCCCTTCAACCCCGAGGACTCAGCCCCGTGAGTATTATAGCTCAGACCCTGGTCTGGGGCCGTGTGACTCCCCTGCAGAAAGACACCAACTCCTGGAAATGCCCTCGCTGGCCAGACCACCCACTCTTGCTCCTCTTTTTCTCCTAGGAGCAGCTTGTGCAAGTACTTCAAGGATAGCAGGAATATAAAAATTCTCAAGGACCCCTGTAAGTGTGTGATGGAGAAGACTGGGCAGGGTAAGCGGGTGTGACAGGAACAATCACACAACCAAAGTGTGGCAGCCCCCCAAATCCTTGCTTCTCTTCTCCTCTACAGACCTGAAGGGGGAGCTGCTGAGGCACACAAAACGTGACATTGTGGACTCCCTCAGTGCCTTGCCCAAAACTCAGCATGACCTCAGCTCCTTCCTGGTGGACATGTGGTGCCAGACGGTGAGTACCTGCTTCCTCCCTCGGGCAGGCCCAGAGAGCCAGAGGTGGGTAGGAGGTTAAGGGAGATCCTGAGCACCTGAGCTCTTCCCTTTCAGGAATGGATGCTCTGCTTTTCTGTCAATGGGGTATTCAAGGAAGGTGAGTGTCTGTAGAGTCCCTTCCCCAGATCCCCCACTGCTCCCTCCCCCTGGCTGGGCTCCCTCTCAGAACTCCCCCAGCTTCCCTGATTTCGTTCCTTTCCTTCCTCTTGTTCCCTCTGTGTTTTCCCACCCCAACTCTGCCCATAAACCACCCTGATCTGACCTAGGTCCACGCCTGTCTGCCCTGCACAGCTCAGGCTTGCATTAAGGTCACAGACTGTGGAGTCTGACAGCTCTCATCCCCAAGTCCTTACTCTGTGAACTTGTGCTAGTTACTTAACCCTTCACTTTCCTCATTTGCACAATAGGGCTAATAATAACCCATCTCTTGGGCTACTGTGATACAGGAATCAAGTGAACTTGTGGTTTTCACAGGGCCCCACACATCATAGGGGCCCTATCACTGGGAGCGGATTATTCCTGTTGTTGCCCTCCCCATTCCTACCACATCCGCCTGACTCCAAGTGAGCAATTATCCTGGCCTGGCCCCCTTCTGTGTGAGTGTCAAGCAAGACTGATTGGGGAACACCGTGTGAACATGTAAAGCCTGTGCAACTCTAAGGCAATGTTGTTTGTTGTCTTTGAAGTGGAAGGACAGTCTCAGGGTTCTGTTCTTGCCTTCACTCGGACCTTCATCGCTACCCCTGGCAGCAGTTCCAGGTTAGTGCTGTGTTGTGGGTGGGAGCACCCATCCCGGCCTGGGGCCAGTGGTGTGGGAATGTGGTGGTGCAGTCCTCGGGGTGTTCTCAATGTTGTAAAAAACCAACAGTCTAGTGTAATAGTTAAGAGTATGGGCCAGGAGCAGTGGCTCATGCCTGTAATTCCAGTATTTTAGGAAGCTGAAGGTGGGAGGATTGCTTGAGCCCGAGAGTTTGAGACCAGCCTAGGCAACACAGTGAGACCCTATCTCTACAAAAACACTAAAAATTGGCTGGATGTGGTGGTGTGCATCTATCATGCTGCCATTCAGGAGGTTGAGGTGGAAGGGTCTTGACCCCAGGAGGTTGAGGCTGCAGTGAGCCTAGATCACATCACTGCATTCCAGCCTGAGTGAGACCCTGTATTGAAAAAAATTTTTTAAAATGTGTGGGCTCTGGAGTCAGAGTATGAGTTCTTTCCTGATGCGATACTCACTGTGACTTTGGTTGAGGCATATGACCTTTTTGTAATTCAGAATCTTCCTTTGAAACTGGTGATTACACTGTCTATTCCCTTGGGCTATTGTAAAGGGCAAATGTGAGTGTAAAACCATCCTTGGGTTGTAGGTAAACCTGCAAAACTGGTGAAGCATATAGGCAGTCTCTCCAAAGGTGGGCTCTGTGGGAGGGTTAGAGGGTACCAGCCAAAAAGCTAGGAGGCAGGCACAGTAGAGGTATCAAAGAAATCAGGTTTCTGAACAGTAGGAAAAGATTCTTGTAGGGGGTGGGGAGATGTCCTTCTCTCCAGCTACCTGATGGCCCATTTTTCCTCCAGTCTGTGCATCGTGAATGACAAGCTCTTTGTGTGGGATACCAGCCACCAAGGGACCCAGAGTGCCTTATTCACCCTAGTGCCCACAGCCTTCTCCAGCGTGCCTGCCTTCTCCCAGGAGCAGCAGAAAATGGTGCAGGTTTTCTCTGTCCAGTCGGGGATGAACTACCAGTTGTCTCAGAAGTGAGTGCTAGGCCGGGCGTGGTGGCTCACGCCTGTAATCCCAGCACTTTGGGAGGCCGAGGTGGGCGAATCACGAGGTCAGGAGATCGAGACCATCCTGGCTAACACGGTGAAACCCCATCTCTACTGAAAATAGAAAAAAAAATTAGCCGGGCGTGGTGGCGGGCGCCTGTAGTCCCAGCTACTTGGGAGGCTGAGGCAGGAGAATGGCGTGAACCCAGGAGGTGGAGCTTGCAGTGAGCTGAGATTGCGTCACTGCACTCCAGCCTGGGCAACAGAGCAAGACTCCGTCTCAAAAAAAAAAAAAAAAAAAGAAGTGAGTGCTGGGTGTGTATGGTGATCAGTGATTGGTATGCGCTGGGAGGAGCAGGGGAATGAATAATGGGAACTTGCAGATCGTTGGCTTTGCTTCTTTATTTCACTCAGTATCAAACTGTACATTTCCCTTTTGGTATATATTCAGCTACCTAGTTATTTTGAACAGGTGTACAGTACTTCTCTGAATTCTGTCAATTGAGAAAAATGACGAGACAAGTCTCAATCATTTTAGGAGGTTTATTTGCCAAAGTTAAGGACATGTGCCGGGGAGACAGGTCTATGCCTTTCAAAGATGATTTTGAGGACTCTGGATTTAAAGGGGAAAGGGTAGGATATTGAGAAGTACACAATTTTCATGTAAGGGGGAGGGTAGGGAAAGATAGTTACTCATGCCTTTGTCTGGCTCAGTGAATCTGCATTTTTTTATATAAAGATGACATAGACAAAATGGGGCCGGGGAACAATCAGATATGCATTTGTGTCTGGTGGACAGGGGGGTGGCTGTACCTGTAAAGATAAGCTATCAATTTACATTGTCGTGGTGAAATTTTAATAGAAACACCTTACGGTAAAGATCTTGCAGCTCACGAGAAATTTCCTTGCGGACAAAATATGGGGGAGGTGTGTAGCTTTTCATCTTATAGCCATCTTATTTAGGAACCGAAAGAGGAGGCAGGTTTGCATGACCCAGTTCCCAGCTTGACTTTTCCCTTTAGCTTAGTGATTTTGGGATCCCAAGATTTATTTTCCTTTCACAGTTCTGTGGATCCTGTTCCTTTGTTGGTAGACATTTGGCTTTTCAGGGTTGGTAGACATTTGGCTTTTCACAGGGTTCCTTCTGCTGCAATAAATTCCAGAAAACACAGACATGTTTCTGTTGCATAGATTAAGAAATGGCATTGTATTGTCAGAGTGTCTCCACTTGGGTCCTAATGGATGTTACCTGTCCTTCCCCCACCACAGCTGCCTTCATAACAACCAGTGTGACTACGTCCAAGCTCCTCATGTTCTTGCACGGCCCAAGGTGAGGTCTAGGAATTCAGGCCAAGTGAGCAGAGGTTGGGTGACCTGGGGATGGAACTTTGGGCTTCCGGCTCTGCTGCTCTCCCAGCTCCCTCCTGCACTTCCTCTCGGCCAAGGGCAAGATCCCAGAGAAGGCCCTCACATAGACTGACCTAGGATTCTGAAAACAAAGCCCTAAGAGGAAATCCTTAAGTGTCATAATCTTCAGCCTCATCATCTTTCCTGTATTTTTATTCCAATAGATGTATTTCCCTGTGACTGAACCAGGAGATCTGGCTCGGGCTAAGAAACCAAAGCCCAACTCACAGGGTTGACTCTCATCCTTCCAAAGGGGCCAGTTCTGTGCACTTGTCCACCCCTGTCACCCCCAGGATCTCTGTTTCTTTTCACAATAAAGAATGATGTTGCTTGTTATGTCAATTCCCTGCAAAATCCATTTGAGTCAGGCATTATAATCTCTGTTCTACGGAAAAGGAAAGGAATATTCAGAGAGAATGAGTAACTCCTGGGAAATCCTAGAGTAGAGTCTCAAATCTTGGACCCAGCCTTAGGACAGAGCTGTGCTCCAGAGGGCCATGTGGCTTCCAAGGTGGGGAGTGCTCTCTAACCCTGTTAAACCTGGAGGCTAATATTCTATGTCCCTAGTCCATCAAGTAAGATATTTTTTATGCAGAGAACATTATTACTTTCTTAGCCATACAAATCTATTCAAATTTAAAAACAACCCATTTGAGGAAAAATAGCATTAAAGAATGCATGAAAACCTGGGAAGAAAAAATTGCCCACATATATGATGGACATAGGATTAATAGTCTTCATATATAAAGAAATCAGTAGAGAGAAGGGAAAGTGATATCAATCTCAAATCGTTATAAAAAGCTATTGCAGCCGGGCACGGTGGCTCAAGCCTGTAATCCCAGCACTTTGGCAGGCTGAGGCAGATGGATCACTTGTCAGGTGTTCAAGACCAGCCTGACCAAAATGGTGAAACCTTGTCTCTACTAAAACTACAAAAATTAGCCAGGTATGGTGATACATGCCTGTAGTTCCAGCTACTCTGGAGGCTGAGGCAGGAGAATCGCTTGAACCCAGGAAACAGAGGTTGCACTGAGCCGAGATTGCACCACTGCACTTCAGCCTGGGTGACAGAGCAAGACCCTGTCTCCAAAATAGTAGTAATAATAATTTCAAAGTAAAAAATAAAAAGCAATTGCAGTGGCCCCCCAAAATCTATGAAAAGCTATCCAACTATAATAACTACAAAAACATAACTGCAGTCGTTGAGATAAGGTGGTAATTTAGAAGAAAAAGCTAAAAACATTTTCAGAAAAATAACATTGTGTGTGTGCACGCACATGTGCATGTGGGGAATCGTGTCTGTATTGACGTAGTAGTTTCCTAGAGCTGCCATAATAAAGTACCACAAACTAGGTGGTTTAAAACTGCACAGATTTCTTTTACAGTTCTGGAGGTCAGAAATCCAGAATCAAGATGCCAGTAGGGCCATGCTCCGTCCAAAGGCTCTAGCGGAGAATTCTTCCTTGCCTCTTCCAGCTTCTGGTTGCTGCTGATGATTTTTAGCTTGTGGCAGCATAACTGGTATCTCTGCCTCCATCTTCACATTGTCTTTTTTTCAGTGTCTTCTTTCCCTTTCAAAGTCACTCACTGGATTTATAGTTCACCCTAATCCAGGGTAATTTCATATCTAGATCCCTACATTAATATCTGCAAAGACATTTATTCCAAATAAAGTCCCATTCTGAAGTTCCAGGTGACATATCTTTTGGAGGCCACTCTTCAACCACCTACATTGTACCCTCTGGTCCCTGAAAATTCCTATCCATCTAATGTGAAAAATACATTCACCCCATCCCACCATATCCAAAAGTTAATGCAGTCCAGCATCAACTGTAAGTCAAATATCCTGTCTAAATGCCATCAACTCAAAAAGTCCCAAATATCATCTAAATCAGGTATGAGTGAAATCTGATCTATGAACCATGTAGGGGCAAAATTCCTTTCCATCTGTGGACTTGTAAAACCAGAAAACAAGCAACCTGCTTCCAAAATTCATTGGCAGGACAGGTATAGAATACACATCCCCATTCTGAAGGGGAGAATATGAAATAATAAAAGCAGTCACTGATTCAAGCATGTTTGAAATCTAGCAGGGTTTTGCTGGGCGTGGTGGCTCACACTTATAATCCCAGCACTTTGGGAGGCTGAGGCAGGTGGATCACTTGAGGTCTGGAATTTTAGACCAGCCTGGCCAACACGGTGAAACCCTGTCTCTACTAAAAATACAAAAATTAGCCAGGCATGGTGGCAGGCACCTGTAATCCTAGCTACTCGGGAGGCTGAGGCAGGAAAATTGTTTGAACCCGGGAGGTGGAGGTTGCACTGAGCCAAAATCACACCACTGCACTTCAGCCTGGGCGACAGAGTGAGATTCTGCCTCAAAAAACAAAAAACAGAAACCTGGCAGGGTTTCAAGGCCTGAGAATTACCCTCTGTGGCTTGATGCTTTATTGTCTGGGCCACACAAAGGCATCACTGCTCTACTGGCCTCCTCCTCTGTATCCATGGCTCTGCCCTCTGAGTCTTTCTTCCTTTATCTTAAAGGATGTCAGATGTTAACAGTCAAGTAACTCTATCATCCTTTTTACTGCCTGTAGAATCCTAGATGTCTGATAGCTTGCTTTCATTTTTCCCTTTTTTTGTTTTCTTCAGGTCAAGCTGGCAGTGTTTTTAGTGGTATAACGTTCTTCTAAAAAAAACCTTGTGGGTCTCCTGTATGTGTCAAAGGGATCCATGCCATCAGACGAGGATTATCCACAGATCCTTTCTGGATACTATATATTTTTCCTTGATTGGGCTTAGAGGATTGATTGGATTTATTAATCACACATTAAATGTCTTTAGCACAAGGTATCCAGCCACACTCTTGGCTCTTTATCCAAAACACACTTAAAATCTTTCATGTGTTTATTACTACTTGTATGTCTTCTTTGGAGAAATGTCTAAGTCCTTTGCCCATTTTTGAATTGGGTTGTTTTCTGTTGTTGTTCTTGCTGAGTTGTGGGAGTTCTTTATATTTTCTAGATATTAATCTCTTATCAGATATATGATTTGAAAATATTTTCCCTTTTCATTCCATTGCTACATCCTCTGATGCACAAAAGTCTTTCATTTTGATGTAGTACAATTTATCTGTTATTTTCTTTTGTTTCCTTTTCTTCTAGTGTCATATCCAAGAAATCATTGTGACATCCAATATTATGAGGCTTGTCCCTGTGTCTTCTGCTAAGAGTTTCATGCTTTTAGCTCTTATAATTTTATCTTTCATCCATTTTGAGTTAATTTTTGTTTATGGTATAATGTAAGGGTATAACTTCATTCTTTCCTGTGTGGATATCCAGTTTTCCCAACAACATTTGTTGAAAAGACTGTACTTTCCTCACTGAACAGTCTTTGCACCCTGTTGAAAAGCATTTGACCATTTATGCCAGGATTTGTTTTTAGACTACCAATTCTATTTGTTTACATGTCTGTTATTCTGCCAGTACCACTGTTTTGATTACTGTAGCATTGTATTAAGCTTTGAAATCAGGATGTGGGAGACTTCAAACTTTGTTCTTTTTCAAGATTGTTTTGGCTAATTGGGTCCTTTGAGTTTCCATATGAATTTTAGGATAGATTTTGATTTCTGCAAGAAAATCATTGTGATGTTGATAGGGATTGCATTGAATCCATAGATCACTTTGGGTAGTATTGATATTTTAACAATACAATGTCTTCTAATCCATGAACACAGGATGTCTTGCATTTATTTGTCTTCTTAAATTTCTTTCAGTAACATTTTGTACTTTTTAGTGTACAAGTCTTTCGCTTCCTTGGTTAAGTTTAATCATAAGTACTTTAAATGGAATAGTCTTTTAATTATTCTTTCAGATTGCTCACTGTTAGTGTATAGAAATGTAAGTAATTTTTTTTTAAGAGCCAGAGTTTCACTCTGTCACTCAGGCTGGAGTGCAGTGGTGTGATCATAGCTTACTGTAACCTTGAACTCCTGCACTCAAGCAATCCTCCTGTTTCAGCCTCCTGAGTTGCTAGGACTATAGGCATGTACCACCACAGGTGGCTAATTTTTAAAATAATTTTTTTTGTAGATCAGAGTCTTGCTATATTGCCCAGGCTGGTCTCAAACTCATGGCCTCAAGCAGTCCTCTCACCTCAGCCTCCCAAAGTGCTGGGATTACAGGAATGAGTTACTACACCCAGCCTTGTATATTGATTTTGTATCCATCAACATTGCTGAATTCATTTATTACTTCTCACAGATTTTTGGTGGAGTCTTTAGGATTTTCCACGTATAAAATTATTTCCACTGCAAACAGAACTAATTTTATTTCTTGTCTAACTTGAATGCCTTTTTACTTATTTTGCTTGCTTAATTGTTCTGGCTAGGACTTCCAGTACTGTGTTGAATAGAAATGGCATGAGTGGGCACTCTTTTCTTATTCCAATCTTAGAGGAAAAATTTTCAGTCTCTCACCATTGAGTATGATTTTACTCATGGGTTTTTCATATATGGCCTTTATTACGTTAACATAATTTCCTTCTATTCCTAGTTTATTGAGTGTTTTCAATTGTGAAAGGGTATAAGTTTTGTCAAATGCTTTTTCTAAATTGAGATAATTATGTGCATTTTCCCCCTTCATTCTGTTAATGTGGTACATTACATTACTTGATTTTTATATGTTGAAGCACACTTGTATTCCAGGAATAAATCCCACTTGGTCATCGTGTATAACCTTTTAATATCCTGTTGAATTTAGCTTGCAAGTATTTTTTTGAGGATATTTGCATCAGTATCCATAAGGGGTACTGTTCTATAGTTTTCTTGTAATACCTTTGAAATTATTTCAAAAGTTATATTTACACTGCACTATAGTCTATTAAGTGTGCAATAGCATTATGTTTAGAAAAATGTAGGCTCGGCACGTGGCTCACGCCTGTCATCCCAGCACTTTGGGAGGTCGAGACGGGTGGATCACGAGGTCAGGAGATCGAGACCATCCTGGCTAACACGGTGAAACCCCGTCTCTACTAAAAATACAAAAAACTGGCTGGGCATGGTGGCGGGCACCTGTAGTCCCAGCTACTTGGGAGGCTGAGGCAAAAGAATGGCGTGAACCTGGGAGGTGGAGCTTGCGGTGAGCCAAGATCGTGCCACTGCACTCCAGCCTGGGGACAGAGCGAGACTCCATCTCAGGAAAAAAAAAAATGTAAATAGCCTAATTTTAAAACACTTTATTGCTAAAAAATGCTAATGATCATCCGAGCCTTCAGTGAGTCATAATCTTTTTGCTGAAAGGATAAGTGGTCTTACCTCAATGTTAACGGCTGCTTGTTGATCAGGGTGATGGTTGCTGAAGATTGGGTTGGTTGTGGCAATCTGTTAAAATAAGGCAACAATGGCTGGGTACAGTGGCACATGCCTGTAGTCCCAGACACCTGGGAGGCTGAGGAGAGAGTATCCCTTGACTACAGAAGTTTGAGTTCAGCCTGGTCAACCTAGTGAGACCTCTGACTCTTACATTTAAAAAAAGACAACAATGAAGTGTTTTTTTCTTGCTCTGTCGCCCAGGCTGGAATGCAGTGGCATGATCTCCACTCACTGCAAGCTCCGCCTCCCAGGTTCACACCATTCTCCTGCCTCAGCCTCCCAAGTAGCTGGGACTACAGGTGCCCGCCACCACTTCTGGCTAATTTTTTGTGTTTTCAGGAGAGACGGGGTTTCACCGTGTTAGTCAGGATGGTCTCGATCTCCTGACCTCGTGATTCACCCGCCTTGGCCTCCCGAAGTGCTGGGATTACAGGCGTGAGCCACCACGCCCAGCCAGTAATGAAGTTGTTGCTCCACTGATCGACTCTGCCTTACGTGAAAGATTTCTCTGTAGCATGTGATGCTGTTTGATAGCATTTACCCACAGTAGAACTTCTTTCAAAATTGGAATCAATCTTCTCAAACGTTGCCATTGCTGTATCAACTAAGTTCATGGCATATTTTAAATCCTTTGTTGTCATTTCAACATTGTTCACAGCATCTTCACCAGGAGTAGATTCCATCTCAAGAAACCACTTTCTTTGCTCATCCATAAGAAACAACTCCTCATCCATTTAAGTTTTATCCGAACATTGCAGCAATTTATTCACATCTTGAGGCTCTACCTTTTTTTTCTTTTCTTTTTTTTTCTTTTTTTTTTTTTTTGAGATGGAGTCTTGCTCTGTCGCCCAGGCTGGAGTACAATGGTGTGATGTTGGCTTACTGAAACCTCCATCTCCCGGGTTCAAGAGATTCTCCTGCCTCAGCCTCCTGAATAGCTGGGATTATGGGCGTGTGCCACCACACCTGGCTAATTTTTGTATTTTTAGTAGGGATGTGGTTTCACCATGATGATCGGGCTGGTGTCGAACTCCTGACCTTGTGATCTGCCTGCCTCAGTCTCCCAAAGTGCTGGGATTACAGGCGTGAGCCACCGTGCCCGGACCAGGCTCTATTTCTAATTCTAGTTCTCTTGCTGTTTCCACCATATCCGCGGTGACTTCCTCTACTAAAGTCTTGAAACCCTCAAAATCATCCATGATAATTGGAATCAACTTCTTCCAAACTCCTGTTAATGTTGATATTTTGACCTCCTCCCATGATTCAGAAATGTTCTTAATAACATTTAGAATGATGAATCCCTTCCAGAAGATTGTCAATTTACTTTGCCCTAATCCATAAGAGGAATCACTATCTATGGCAACTATTGTCTTAAGAAATGTATTTCTTAAATAATAAACCTTGAAAGTTGAAATTACTTCTTGATCCATGGGCTGCAAAATGGATGCTGTATTAGCAGCTACGAAAATAACATTGATCACTTTGCACATCTTCATCAGAGCTCTTCAGTAACTAGGTACATTGTCAATAAGCAGTAATATTTTGAAAGGAATCTTTTTTACTGAGCAATAGGTCTCAGTAGTTAATTTAAAATATTCAATAAACCATGCTGTAAACATATATGCTGTCATCCAGGCTTGGTTGGTTGTTCCATTTCTAGAGCACAAGTAGAGTAGATTTAGCAAAATTCCTTAGGACCCTAGGATATTCAGAATGGTCAATGAGCATTGGCTTCAACTTCAGGTCACCAGTTGCATAAGCCCCTAAGGAGAGTGAGTCTGTTCTTTTTTTTTTTTTTTTTTTTTTTTTTTTTTTTTTTTTTTTTTGAGACGGAGTCTCGCTCTGTTGCGTAGGCTGGAGTGCAGTGGCCAGATCTCGGCTCACTGCAAGCTCCGCCTCCTGGGTTCACACCATTCTCCTGCCTCAGCCTCCCGAGTAGCTGGGACTACAGGCGCCCGCCACCTCGCCCGGCTAGTTTTTTTTTTTTTTTGTACTTTTTAGTAGAGACGGGGTTTCACCGTGTTCGCCAGGATGGTCTCGATCTCCTGACCTTGTGATCCGCCCGTCTCGGCCTCCCAAAGTGCTGGGATTACAGGCTTGAGCCACCGCGCCCGGCCGAGTCTGTTCTTTAAAGCTTTGAAGTCATGCATTGACTTCTCACTAGCTATGAAAGTATTAGATAGCATCTTCTTCCAATGGAAGGTTGTTTCATCTACATTGAACATTTGTCATTTAGTGTAGCCACCTTCATCAATTATCTTGGCTAAATCTTCTGGGTAACTTGCTGTAGCTTCTATATCAGCACTTGCTGTTTTACCTTGTGCTGTTATGTTATAGAGATAACGTCTTTTCTCAAACTTCGTGAACCAGCCTTTGCTAGATTCAAACTTTTCTTCTGCACCTTCTTCACCTCTCTCAACCTTCACACAACTGAAGAGAGTTAATGCCTTGCTCTGCATTAGGCTTTGGCTTAAGGGAGTGTTGTGGCTGGTTTGATCTATTCAGACCACTAAAACTTTCTCCATATTAGCAATAAGGATGTTTTGCCTTTTTGTGCCCAGGCTAGAGTGCACTGGCACAGTCCTGGCTCACTGCAACCTCCACCTCCCGGGTTCAAGCGATTCTCTTGCTTCAGCCTCCTGAGTAGCTAGGATTACAGGCACACGCCACCACGCCTGGCTAATGTTTGTGTTTTTAGTAGAGATGGTGTTTCACCATGTTGGCCACGCTGGTCTCAAACTCCTGACCTCGTAATCTGCCTACCTCAGCCTCCCAAAGTGCTGGTATTATAGGCGAGAGCCATCACACCTGGCCCTATTTTGGCTTTTGACATGCCTTCCTCACTACACTTAATAATTTCTAGCTTTTATTTTTATTTTTTTTATTTTATTTTATTTTTATTTCTTGAGATGGAGTCTCATTCTGTCACCCGGGCTGGGGTGCAGTGGCACGATCTCAGCTTACTGTAACCTCCACCTCCTGTGTTCAAGTGATTCTACTGCCTCGGCCTCTTGAGTAGCTAGGACTACAAGCATGCTCCACTACTCCCAGCTAATTTTTCTATTTTTTTTAGTAGGAACAGGGTTTTGCCATGTTGCCCAGGCTGGTCTCAAACTCCTGACCTCAAGTGATCTGCCCCCCTTAGCCTCCCAAAGTGTTGGGATTACAGGCGTGAGCCACCACACCCAACCAATGGAATTGTTTTGAGAGTCCAAAAGTAAAACAACATGACTAATCTCAACTGAATTTTGACAAAGGTTCCAAGACAATTCAGTGGAGAAATAATAGTCTTTTCAACAAAAGGTGCTGGGCCAACTGGATAGCCACATATAAAAGAATGAAGTTACACTCTTACCTCTCGCCTTATAAAAAATTAGTTCAAACTGAGTCAAAGACCTAAATGGAAGAGCTAGAACTATAAAACTCTTAGAGGAAAATATAGGGATAAATATTTGTGACCTTGGATTACAAAGGATTCTTAGATTCAAATGACTCTTGAATTCAAAAGATTCTTAGATATGACACCAATACCAGGAGCAGCAAAGAAAAAGATAATCTAGACTTCATCAAAATTAAAAACTATTGTGTTTCTTTTCTTTTCTTCTCTCTCTCTCTCTCTCTCTTTTTTTTTTTTTTTTTCCTTTTGAGACACAGTCTCGATCTGTGGCTCAGGCTGGAGTGCAGTGGTGCAATCTCGGCTCACTGCAACCTCCACCTCCCAGGTTCAAGCGATTCTCCTGCCTCAGCCTCCTGAGTGGCTGGGACTACAGGGAGGTGCCGCCACACCTGGTTAATTTTTTGTATTTTTAGTAAAGGCGGGGTTTCACCATGCTGGCCAGGCTGGTCTCAAACTCCTGACTTCAAGTGATTCACCCGCCTTGGCCTCCCAAATTGCTGGAATTACAGGCATGAGCCACCGTGCCTGGCCAAACACCATTGTGTTTCAAAAAGCACCATTATGAAAGTGATTAAAAAATCCACAGAATGGGCTAAAATATCGGCAAATCATATATGTAGTGAGGGATTTCTGTCTAGAATATATAAAAACGCTTGCAACTCAATAATAAAAAGAAAAATAACTCAAATAAAAAGTGCACAAAGATCTGAATAGACATTGATCCAAGGAGGATATACAGATGACCAATAAGCACATGAAAAGATGTACCACATTATTAGTCATCAAGGATATGCAAATAAAAACCACCATGATATACCACTTCACCCCCACTAAAATGGCTGGAATCAAAATTTCAGATAATAACAAATGTTGACAAGAATATGGAGAAATCAAAACCGTCATACACTACTGGTAGGAATGTAAAATATTCAGCCACTTTGGAAAATAGTTTGGCAGTTCCTCAAATGAGTAATCATATTGGAATCATAAAGCTTAAAAACATCATGCTAAAAAAAAAATCCAATTTCCAAAGAATACATATTATACAATTTCATTCCTATGAAATGTCAAAATAGGGAAATCTATAGACAGAAAACGTATATTAGTAGTTGCTTTGGTATGAAGAGGATGGGGGAATAGGAGAGTGATAGCAAAAGAATAGGAGGTCGCTTTTTTTTTTTTTTTTTTTGAGACAAAGTCTCTCTGTCGCCCAGGCTGGAGTACAGTGGCTTGATCTCGGCTCACTGCAAGCTCCGTCTCCCGGGTTCAGGCCATTCTCCTGCCTCAGCCTCCGGAGTAGCTGGGACTACAGGCGCCCGCCACCACGCCCGGCTAATTTTTTTGTATTTTTAGTAGACATGGAGTTTCACCGTGTTAGCCAGGATGGTCTTGATCTCCTGACCTCGTGATCCACCCGCCTCAGCCTCCCAAAGTGCTGGGATTACAGGTGTGAGCCACTGCGCCCAGCCAGGAGGTCGCTTTTGGAGGTGATGAAAATATCCTAAAGTTGACTGTGATGATGATTGCATGTATCTATGAATATACTAAAAACCATTGAATTTTACACTTTAAATGAGCAAATCTTATGGATTGTAAATTGTATCTCCATAAAGTTGTTTCTAAAAGATAAATTGAGGCCGGGTGCGGTAGCTCACGCCTGTAATCCCAGCAATCAGGAGGCCGAGGTTGGCGGATCACCTAAGGTCAGGAGTTTGAAACCAGTGGGGCTAACATGGCTGAACCCCCATCTCTACTAAAAAGAAAAAGAAAAATTAGCTGAGCATGGTGGCATGCACCTGTAGTCCCAGCTACTCTGGAGGCTGAGGCAGGAATATCCCTTGAACCCGGGAGGCAGAGGTTGTAGTGAACCAAGATCGTGCCACTGCACTCCAGCCTGGCTGACAGAGTGAGTCTCCATCTAAATAAATAAATAAATAAATAAATAAATAAATAAATAAATAGAGACTTAACCAGACTTGGTTATTATTTGAATATGAGGGACAATGTAGAGCGATTCAAGGATAATAGCCACGTTTCTGGGTTGGTCAATGGGTGAGTACTAAGGTAAAAAACAAAGGAAAATAAACATGTCTAAGGTGAGAAGAAGTGATGAGAGAGAGAGGGAGAGAGAGGAAGAAAAGAAGGAGGAGGAGGAGGGAGAGAGAGGAAGAAAAGAAGGAGGAGGAGGGGGAGGAGGAGGAAAGAAGAAGGAGAAGAAGAAGAAGTAAGAAGAGAGGAGAGAGAAGAAGGAAGAAAGAAGAAGAAAAAGAAAAAGGCGGCCGGGCGCGGTGGCTCACGCCTGTAATCCCAGCGCTTTGGGAGGCCGAGGCGGGCGGATCACAAGGTCAGGAGATCGAGACCACGGTGAAACCCCGTCTCTACTAAAAATACAAAAAAAAAAAAATTAGCCGGGCGCGGTTGTGGGCGCCTGTAGTCCCAGCTACTCGGGAGGCTGAGGCAGGAGAATGGCGTGAACCCGGGAGGCGGAGCTTGCAGTGAGCCGAGATCGCGCCACTGCACTCCAGCCTGGGCGACAGAGCGAGACTCCGTCTCAAAAAAAAAAAAAAAAAAAAAGAAAAAGAAAAAGAAGAAATAGTAGTATTAAGGGCTTCTGAGTTGAGAAGGCCAATATAGTAAGAATGGTCAGTGGAGAGTGTTCCTCAGGCCCTAGCATAAATGAAGAGGTATCAGAGTGGGCGTGGACTGGCAGATAGTGACCCTGCAGCAAGACGAGGCTCTTCTGGGTGACCTGGAGGTGAGACAGGGTGAGGGTCTCAGTATTCTGCACTACAAAAGTCAGGTGAGAGATAGCAAAAATGTCCCAAAGAGGCTTTTCCCTGGGGTGGGTGAAAAAGAGAAGAGAGCAAGCAGATTTGAGAACTGCTCCCCACTCCTCCCACCTCCTCAATTACTTCTAGGCTTTTCTTGGAATCTCTCGCCACAGAGCTGTAGAAAAGCCCTATTCTGGTTTCCAGAATGGGAAGAGACCTCCCAACTATGCTCAGAAGTGAGTCACTAGGTGGGAATTTGGGGAAGAAATGGAGGGAAGGAGGTAAAGTGATATATTAAGGTCACCACCTTGGTCACGTGTCTATCTATATTTTTGGAGTAAGCAACAGAATTAGGAGTCTGAACTTAAGAATTAAGAAGCTCTGTAATATAACAGTGGAAGATCAGCACCTTCCCAACCTCTTGTCAGGGCAGGGATGCTCTATCTCTGCATCACTCAACCTGCCTTGGCCTCACAGCTCTTCCTTTTGCTTAGGTCTTCAAACCATCAACAGTGAAAGCTACTAATTTTAGCAGGTGGCATTAGTTGTCAGCAAATGTTTTTTCATATTTAATGAATGTTTATTATAATAGAATAAAATAAAAATGTTTATTGAAATTTGTCTCAGAAGGATAAAAAGGTAGATTATTTACGTGAAATGGCCAAGATCTGACAACAGAACTGTTCCCTGAAGATTTACTTCACAGATTATTTTGAAAACACCAACTGTGTTCAGGAAAATTTTCTCTCCTTTTTTTCCATAAAAAATTCAAACAAGTGAGAATGCTCTAAAAACGATGGTGTGGAGCCCAGAGAAAATGTTTTCTGTGTGCTATAGATGAACATAAACTATATATAAATATATTACTTTCCCAGGTTGAAGTGTTTCTTTCAAAAATAAAATTTGATTATTTTCAATTTTGTGAAGCATGCTGATTTTTAAAAAGGAATTAAAGAGGAATTATTAGGAAGCATATACACAGCCAGGGAGAAGAGGAGAGAAAGCAGAGAAGGCCAAGGCCAGGGTCCGGGGGTTTGGGGTGGGGGAAAGGAAGGGTACAGACCCTCCCAAGTAACCGAAGATGGGTAAACTCCAACCGCAAGGCGATGATGCCACTTGTGGGCCCTCAGATTGGAGAGGACGGAGATGAGTGACGGGGCTGTGCACATGGGGCACCGCGCACAGACGGGAGGAGGGGGGTGTCTGTGTGTTCCAACAGGGGAGTACCAGTTGACTGGCCGCCGGCCCGTGGGGGTTGGTGGGAAGGAGGGTGAGCTTGGCGGTGACGCACGGCCCTCACGTGACCGGGAGCTGCAGAGCTACGCAGCCTTCGGCGCAGTCGTCACTCGCGTCTAGCTACCAGCTCCCCGCTGCCCTGCGCTCGGCGGGCTGGCATCCGGCCCAGGGGAAAGCGGAGCAGGTAAGGGCCCCGGGGCCGGCGCGCCCTGACCAGGCCAGCAGCGGCTTACCGACCCCCTGACGGGCACAGAACAGCGCAGGGGGTCCCGGCCAGCTTTCTCCACAACCCAACATTCTTGGGAACATAGTGGTCCCCTGGGGTGGGGAAGCAGGGGCGGCTGGGGCTCCAGGGGCAGCAGAGCAACCAAGAGCGATGGAAAACCATTCCCGAGTCCTTGCAGGAAAACGGTGAACACCACTGGGGGCGGGGCGGCCGAGGGTGGGGGCGGGGGGCGGGAGACGCGGGGCGCTGGCAGTGAGGAGGGCCCTGGGCGGGGAAGGAGCCGGGTGCCCGCGGTTCCTCGCTAGCTTTCCGCTGCAGCAGCCCCCGCTCCCCGCACCCCAGCCCATCTGCAGGTCTGCGGGGCCAAGTGTCCCGGCGGCGCACCTCGCGGCGAGAATCGGGAGAAGGAGGAGACTGCAAGGATAGGCCCAGGTCAGTGCGAGGGACGGTGGTGGGGGCGGGTGCAGAGTCCAGTCTGAGGTCCCCTCCCAACTCCCCCATCTCTCGTCCTCCATTTTGGTGCCTGCCGAGATCTAGGGATGGATCTGTAGGGAAAATGGTGGGTTTGTGGGGAGGGATGGGAAGACACGAGAGGTCGGGGGGCGGGGGTGGGGGTGGGGGTGGGGGCGGGGGTGGGGGGGGCTCGAATGGAGGCCCCCTAGTGGGCGCACTAAGCCTCTCTGGTGGGAAACATGAAATTAAAACAAAACATGTTGATATCCATGACGCGGAATTCTGAAAAATGAGTATCCATGCCTCTGTCCTCGGTACTGAAGCGTTCACCAGCTGTTCAGCCCCTTCTCTCTCCTTTTGTCTCCTAGGAGTAATGGAGTCCAAAGAGAAACGAGCGGTAAACAATCTCAGCATGGAAAATACCAACCAAGAAAATGAAGAAAAGGAAGAAAAGGAGCAAGTTGCTAATAAAGGGGAGCCCTTGGCCCTCCCTTTGGATGCTGGTGAATACTGTGTGCCTAGAGGAAATCGTAGGCGGTTCCGCGTTAGGCAGCCCATCCTGCAGTATAGATGGGATATGATGCATAGGCTTGGAGAACCACAGGCAAGGATGAGGGAAGAGAATATGGAAAGGATTGGGGAGGAGGTGAGACAGCTGATGGAAAAGCTGAGGGAAAAGCAGTTGAGTCATAGTCTGCGGGCAGTCAGCACTGACCCCCCGCACCATGACCATCACGATGAGTTTTGCCTTATGCCCTGAATCCTGATGGTTTCCCTAAAGTTATTAGGGAGACAGACCCCTGCTTTCGAAATTTACATGTTCATGATGTGCCCTTGTTGTAAACCTTTACCTGTCACTTGTTTACGTGGGTCTCCTATTACCAGCTTCTAATTGAATATTGTGTTTTTGAACCAGTCTGTAAGATTTTTGTTAGCAGAAGAATTTTACCTATTGCATGGAAAGATGCTCATTATATATTGTGAAGTTAATAAAGCAGCTTTAAAAAACAATCTCTATATTCTTTTTTTGTTTAAAAAATTATATTAATCTACTTAATACATGAAAAGTACTGAAATTAAATATACCAAAGGATTAATATAGGAACTCATTCTATTGGATGGGTTAATGTATTTTTTATATTTTCTGTAATTTAAGAAGAATTGGAAACATTTTAAAATAACCTTTGAAAGCAGTAGAGTCACTTAATAAATACTTGCTGATCAGCACTACTCACAATAGCAAAGACATGGAATCAACATAAATGTCCATCAGTGAGAGACTGGATAAAGAAAAATGTACATCATGGAATATTATGCAGCCATAAAAATAAAGAAATCATGTCTTTTGTGGGAATATGGATAGAGCTGGAGGCTATTATCCTTAGCAAACTAATGCAGGAACAGAAAACCAAATACTGTGTGTTCTCATTTATAAGTGGGAGCTAAATGAAAACTCATGAACACAAAAAAGGGAACAACACACTGGGATCTGTAGGGGTGGAGAGTGGGAGGAGGAAGAGGAACCTAAAAGATAACTATTGGGTGCTGTGCTTAATACCTGGGTGATGAAATAATCTGTACAACAACCCCCCAACCTGCCCCCGGCCCATGACAGGAATTCACCTATGTAACAAACATTCACATGTACCCTGGAACCTAAAAGTTTTTTTAAAAAAAGAAAAAAAAATACTTGCTGATCAAATTTGGATCTCTTAGCCAGGTAAATAAACCCAGGACCTTGTATAAATTGGGGGTGGCATTTCCTTCACATGACTGGAATGAGGTCATTTGTGTGAGACCTGTGTTTACCTGTTTTTTCTCCCATCCACACCTATTATGCAAGACTCCCATCCTCAGATTTTCCCTTCAGATATTTAGCAGAGTGCTCAAAGTAGGTCTCACTAGTCCGGCATACCTCCTGTTCTCAGGATTAAGATGTCTGTTGGTCATGCTATGATTTCTTCCTGACGAGGCAGGCACTTAACCAAAGTAAAATTAATAATGACTGAGTCAGGAGCTCTGCGTTTTTGTCTTGGTTCAGTTTTTAAACAAGTAAATAACTTTAGACGTGTAACTTAGATTACTTGCCATTCCTAAAGGAACACTGGGTTCATTTAGTAATGTCACAGTGTTTCCAAAACTATGCTAATCTGCCACCTGTGTGAGAATCACCAGGGGACTTTCTTGAAAATGTGGATTCATACACATTATTAGTCGCCACCATGCCTGGCTAATTTTTTGTGTTTTTTAGTAGACATGGGGTTTCACCATGTTAGCCAGGATGGTCTCGATCTCCTGACCCCGTGATCCGCCCGCCTTGGCCTCCCAAAGTGCTGGGATTACAGGCGTGAGCCACTGCACCTGGCCGGTATCAATTCTTAAAAGCCATAATAACTTGTAGAATATAAAGGTGAATATCTGAATTCAGGGAAGCATTAAAATGTAAAGGATGAGATCATGAAAAAAGCATTAGATTTATTACATAACAATTTGAATTTTGTTATCTTTTGTGGGATATTAGGTGATTTCTTTTGTACTCAATTGTATTTTTCTTAACATGGATTATGTTAAAAAGAAATACAAGCTAACAACAGATCCAGATCCAAAGAACTATTCAGTGAGCTTACAAAAGCAAATGAAGCACATAAAAATTCCCATTGACAGAACTGAGATATGCAAATTTCATGTTAGCCTTGGATAGAGTGTTCATGCCTTAGTGTAATTATCCCTCCTATGGAGTGTAGGTAAAATCACTGTCTTACTTTTAATCAATAGAACACAGCAAAAGTGACAGGATGTCACTTCTGTGATTATGTTACAGAAGATTGTGATTGTCATCGTGCTAGCAGATTCCTTGTCTCTCTTCCTTCCTTCTTCCTCCCACTTGCTGGCTTTGATGAAACAAGCTGCCATGTTGGAGAGGCACATATAGCAAGGAATTGAGAGTGTTCGCCAGCCAACAGCCAGTGAGGAACTGAGGCCCTCAGTCTAATAGTCCTCAAGGAATTGAATCCTGCCAAAACAACAAAGGTGAGTTTGGAATCAGATTCTTGCCCAGCTTAGTCTTCAGATAAAACTGTGGCCCAGGCTAACATCTTGATTACAGCCTTCTAAAAGACCCTGAGGTGGAAGATCCAGATAAGCCACACCCAGACTTTTGATTCACAGAATCTCTGGGATAATAAATGAACGTTCTTGTAAGCTGCTAAATTTTGGGGTGATTTGTTACACAACAATAGATAACTAATACAGTCTCTACAGACTTTTAAAAACAACCACAGCACCATTATCACAAATAAAAATGGACAAAAATTTCTTAATGTCCAGTCAGTATTCAAATTCTCAGTGGTCTCATATAGATAGATAGATAGATAGATAGATAGATAGATAGATAGATGGAGTTTCACTCTTGTTGCCTAGGCTGGAGTGCAATAACACAGTCTCAGCTCACTACAACCTCTGCCTCCCAGGTTCAAATGATTCTCTTGTCTCAGCCTCCCAAGTAGCTGGGATTACAGGTGCCCACCACCATGCCTGGCTAATTTTTGTATTTTTCATAGAGATGGGGTTTCACCATGTTGGCCAGGCTGGTCTCGAACTCCTGACCTCAGGTGATCTGCCTGCCTCGGCCTCCCAAAGTGTTGGGCTTACAGGTGTGAGTCACTGCGCCCTGCCAGGTCTCTTAATTTTTAACCTCAAGCTATGTAAACTAACACAAAATTAATTATGTGCTTGAGGAACACTATTGGCCTCATCAAGTTACAAATAACAAGAAACACCTAATGTAAAGCCTTCTACTGAGAAGCTGACAAAAGAATGCGTGTTTGGAAAAATGCCTCAGATCCAACATAGGTCTGGGGTCACAGACTCTGAAAGTCTAGCAAATGATAACAGAAAAGCTGGTCTGTTTATGCAATGAAAATTTAAGACAGTCTGAGGATAAGGAAGGGTCATCACACACAACTGAGTAATCCCAAACAGTCATTTGATACTCTGATATCTGCATTTTTCAGAAGTCTTGTCAAATAGTTACATGTACTCAGATTTGTCAAAGTAACTTGTTTAACTCTAGAAGAAAAAAAAATATCTGCATGGTGGCTCATGCCTGTAATCTCAGCACTTTGGGAGGCTGAGATGGGTGGATCACCTGAGGCCAGGAGTTAGAGACCAGCCTGGCCCACATGGTGAAACCCCATCTCTACTAAAAATACGAAAACTAGCTGGGCGTGGTGGCGGGCGCCTGTAATCCCAGCTACTTGGGAGGCTGAGGCAGGAGAATTGCTTGAACCTGGGAGGAGGAGCTTGCGGTGAGCCGAGATCCCACCATTGCACTCCAGCCTGGGTGACAGAGCGAGACTTTGTCTCAAAAAGAAAAAAAAAGGAAAAGTGGCTGCAGGCTGATAAAGTCGGAAAGATGCAGGCATAAATTACAAGATTACCATTCACTGTTGCCATTGAGTATATACCTGCAATGACAAGTTGTATTACAGTGCTATTAGAGGAAGCATGGGACTGAGACAACAGGATAAACCAACAAGCATAAGAAACCATTTCATCAACCAGTTTGATTGAAGAAGGGATGGAGTATGTCACCACGATGTCATTTTTTTTCTCAAGATGCACAAAATTTAGGGGACTAACATAAATACAGTAGGCCCTTCATATCTGTGGGTTCTGCATCCATGGACTCACCCAATCATGGATTGAAAATATTTGGAAAAACAAATTCCATAAAGTTTCAACAAGAAAAATTTGAATTTGCAATATGCAAGTACTACATTGAATTTGCATTTAACAAAGTTATATGTAGGCATTGCATAAGGTATTAAAAATAATCTAGACATTGTGTAAAGTTTACAGGAGGATGTGTATAGGTTATGGGCAAACTCTATGTCATTTTATTTAAAGAAAATGAGCATCTGCATCTGCATATTTTTATATTCCTGGGGGTTCCTGACACCAGTCCTCCATGGACATTGAGGGACAACTGACTGTACATGAAGGACATAATTGTGAGTCTTCAGGGCCTCACATTTTGGAAATAAAGATGTCCTATGAGAGTTATAAATGAGTAAATCTTATAGACAACAGACATGATTTTCCATCTCTGTGGATAAAGCAGGAAAATATCTGTGAATATGATACTGAAAAGATTGGGTTCATCTAGTCAACATCATCTGGAAGTAGTCCCATGGAGGTGGGGCAATGGAAGTGCTTCAGTAAGAAAAATAATAATAATAGTATGCTCTCATGAGCAGAGGCTTGGAGATCCTTTGAAACAGCATGGGGTTGAAACAAAACTTGAAGACCAATGACAAATTTTAGAATATTTTAAGGAAAGGAACTATGAAATAGATGGCATAAGTGTAGGGTAAGAGGCAGCTTTAGAGAGAAGGAAAGATGCAAAAACAGGGCACAAACCAATGCAGAATGAGCTGAAGGGGGTTCTGCCAGTAATATTCGACTAGCCCAGTGAAGAAAATGCATTCAATACAGATCAGAACAGCTATTAACTAATGGATACTTGAGGTACTAAAATGCATTTTTTTAAAAGAATAAAAAGCAGCTTCATTCCACGGGGAATTTATAGTAAACTGTCCCAAAAGAACTAGAAAATAAAATTCTTATGAATGTTAAAGGAATAAAATTTACCACACAAGCTATGAATCAATATAATCAGTTGAAGGAAGTAGTGAGAGTTTGAATTCCAAAAGATAGTATTTACAGAACCAAAGGAAAAGGTAGATGGGCAGATATAAAGACAAGCTTTCTATCAGATGTCTTAACAAGGACAAAGGCAGTTGTGTATTGATAAATGTTTAACAATTGAGTTTCCATTAAACTGTTTGTAGTGTTAGCCTATTTCCACTATGTAAATGCTCCGGCTACAGTTGATTTCCAGCTACCAACATGATGTCACTTAATGCAGAGTTGAGAAGGGATGTGCACAATTTGCTGTCAAGAGCACACCACTTGCTTAAAGGCCTCCCTCATCAATGTGATTAAAAGGGGAACATTCCCATGCAAAGAAAATGAAAGATGAAAGTGAGAAAAGGAAATACGTGTTGTAAACGAGATGTAGGATGAGCATAAATGAGGGGAAGATGAAATAAAACGAGATCAAGGTAGACAGAAGTCAGCTGTATACAGTACTCTTATGAGCAAAAGGGCCAAGAAAAGTGTGTGAGAGTGTGTGTGTTGTGCGTTTGTGAAAAGTGGGGGTAGGTGTAATGGTGGGAAGGGATAGATTGGTTGATTACCTAGACATGGATACTCCTAGGCAGTTTAAAGGAGTGTTTGTAGAAGCATGGACTTTGGAGTCAGGAGACCTTACTTCAAATATTGGCACCACCACTTACAAGCACCGTGTGTGACCTTAAACAAAGTTGGTCAACCTCCCTTAGCTTTATTTCTTTTATCTATGAAATGCTGAAAGTGTTTAGCAAGATGCCCTTCACATGCTAAGCTCTCAGTAAATGCTAGCTGTTAATGTTATAAAGCAGTAAAATGAAAAAATGCTTTTGATTCACTAAAAATGGGTAGTCTAATCTTTCAAAGTTAATAACATTAGTGGGTTTTAAAAAGTATTTATTGATCCCAGATGTCAAAATTTGGCCTAAAGAGGATCGAATCTGACAAGCACATAGTTTGTATCACACACTGATGTATGATTTTTGAATCACTGCTGATATTTAATAACTGATAAATTCCACAGGAAAAATCAAGATTTTAGATTTTCATGAAAAATCAGGAGTTTTGTAAACCCTGGGGTTGCATTCCCACATTGCATCAGTTGACTGGAGGTAGCCTAGTGTTGGTTTCAATCCTTTAGAAAGGCAGGTGTTTCCGTTTTACTTTCCTTACTTAGCTTTAAAGAAAGAAAAGCTTGTTCACATTACCTAGTTACCTTCCTGGCCCCCAGAGGCACTTCAGTTTGTGTTCTTTAATTCATATCAACTGCATTTCAAAAGTGATATGAAGCAATGGTTCAGCAAATGATTGAGATTCAGACCAATGTGGAATTCAGTACTTTTTATGTTCCAAATCTGCAATTTACAATAAGGTAACCATGAGCCATATTTGGATATTGAGAACTTAAAAAGTGACTAATGCAATTGGAGATGTGCTAAAAGTATAAAGTACACACAGGATTTTAAAGACATAGTACAACAAAGTGAAATATCAGTCATTTTATATTGATTATATGTTGAAGTGATAGCATTTTGGATATACTGTGTTAAATATATTATTAAAATTAATTTTATCTGCTTCTTTTTACTTTTAAATTACGTTTACTACAAAACTTAAAATTAGATTTATAGTTCATAATATATTTCTATTAAATAGCACCATTCCAAATCATTTAAAAGATATACCATGTTTTTAAAATTAAAAAAACTTACTTAATGCCCGATAAAAATGATAAACAATCATTTTGGAAAACACAAAGAAAGAAAAAATTAAAAATCTTAATTCTACTAAATATTATTAAATATTTCAGTTTCTTTTTGTTTAGGTTTTTCTACACGAAATATTCATACATAGAATCTTATTCATAAAAATTGGATCATACTGTATATACTATTTTACGTTCCTTTTTGACTTAACATTTAAACATAATCTTGGCTGGACACGGTGGCTCACCTCTGTAATCCCAGCAGCACTTTGGAAGGCTGAGGCGAGCGGATCATGAGGTCAGGAGATCGAGACCATCCTGGCTAACACGGTGAAACCCCGTCACTCCTAAAAATACAAAAAAATTAGCCGGGCGTGGTGGCGGGCACCTGTAGTCCCAGCTACTCGGGAGGCTGAGGCTGGAGAATGGCATGAACCCGGGAGGTGGAGCTTGCAGTGAGCCGAGATCGTGCCACTGCACTCCAGCCTGGGCGACAGAGCGAGACTCTGTCTCAAAAAAAAGAAAAAAACAGTGAGCTGAGATCCAGCCACTGCACTCCAGCCTGGGCCACAGAGCGAGATCCCGTCTCAAAAAAAAAAAAACCCAAAAAACAAAAACATAATCTTTTTGCAATGTTTTTAAGAATTCTTGACCAGGCGCGGTGGCTCAAGCCTGTAATCCCAGCACTTTGGGAGGCCGAGACCATCCTGGCTAACACGGTGAAACCCCGTCTCTACTAAAAAAATACAAAAAACTAGCCGGGCGAGGTGGCGGGCGCCTGTAGTCCCAGCTACTCGCGAGGCTGAGGCAGGAGAACGGCGTAAACCCGGAAGACGGAGCTTGTAGTGAGCTGAGATCCGGCCACTGCACTCCAGCCTGGGTGACAGAGCGAGACTCCGTCTCAAAAAAAAAAAAAAAAAAAAAAAAAAAAAACCGAATTCTTTGAAACAAAGTTGTTAAATGGATTAACAAATTGAGTACAATAATAATAAAACTGGGAGAAAATACAGATAAGTATTTAATTCAAGTATGTTAAAGGCATTTCTCAGCATATGACTCAAGGAAATTAAACATAAAATAACTGATTTTATTACATAAAAAACAAAATTTTGTATAAGTACAATGCAAAAACAAGCAAATGAAATACTGAAAAATATTACATGTAGGAAAGACAAAGGATTAATATTATAACTATAAAGTAAATTGATTCAAATCAATCAAGGAAAGGGGAACATATAAATATAAAATGGACGAAAAAAGGAAAGGTAAAAAATTTTATGACTGACTAGTAGACACATGGAAAAAATTATCAATTTCATCCACGTCTTAGCTCAAGCTGCTATAACAAAATACCATAGACTAGGTGGCTTAAACAACAGAATTTTACTTCTCACTGTCTGGAGGTTGGAGTAAGAGTGCCAGCATTGTTGAGTTCAGTGAGGGTTTTCTTCCCAGCTTGTATTATACATGACTTCCTTCTTGCTGTATCTTCACAGGCAGAGAAAGAGATCCTGTGTCTTCTTTTCTTTTTATAAGGCCACTAATCTCCTCCTGAGAGCCTTACTCTCATGATATAATCTAACCCTAATTACCTTCTAAGGATCCTACCTCTAAATACCATTACACTGGGGATTAGGGCTTGAACATATTAATTTTGGGGAAACAGAAACATTCAGTCCACATCAGCTAGTAATCAAGGAAGTACAAATGAGAGCAAGTAACATTTTGAAGTATCAACTTGGCAAATAATTTTGATAATAACATCAGCCAACATTTATTGACCACTTATGATCTAAGTGCTTTACATACCTTACTCATTCAACTTCCCTAACCATATAAATTGTTTATGGATACTAGTATAAGGAGATTGGACCACATATTCAAAGCCACATTACTATATACTTATGAGGCTGGAGTTGAACATAGACAGTCTGACTTCTGAATCCATGACATTATTAATTATTCATACCTAGAGATGAGGGTTCAGAAAAATGGGCAGTTTCGTACAGTGCTGGTGAGAGTAAGAACTGGTACAACATTTGTGGAAGGTAGGTTGGAAATAAGTATTAAAAGAATTCTATAACCTAGAAATTCTATGCCTATTACTGTACTATAACAAAAGTGAGTAGTCATACAAATAATCTGTACTTGGACTTTGAAAATATCCAAGTGATTAAGAAAATGTGGCACATATACACCATGGAATACTATGCAGCCATAAAAAAGGATGAGTTTATGTCCTTTGTGGGGACATGGATGCAGCTGGAAACCATCATTCTTAGCAAACTATCACAAGAACAGAAAACCAAACACCGCATGTTCTCACTCATAGGTGGGAACTGAACAATGAGATCACTTGGACTCGGGAAGGGGAACATCACACACCGGGGCCTATCATGGGGAGGGGGGAGGGAGGAGGGATTGCATTGGGAGTTATACCTGATGTAAATGACGAGTTGATGGGTGCTGACGAGTCAATGGGTGCAGCACACCAACATGGCACAAGTATACATATGTAACAAACCTGCACGTTATGCACATGTACCCTAGAACTTAAAGTATTATAATAATAATAAATAAATTTTAAAAAATCCAAGTGTGCAAGAATGTAAATATATGCAATAATAGGATGTTTATTTTAGCATTTTTGAAAAACCAAAAAACTCAGTAAGACTTTAATGCTTAGAAATAATGGGAAGGATTAGTACATTAAGATGCAATAATACTCAGAAAAACTATACAGCCATTATAAATAATGGAGTAGTTCTGAGCAGAATGAAATGGAAAACTGTTTAGGCAATATTGTTATATCAATTATATTGCATAGGGAGTTTTAGCTGTATATAAAAAATAATCGCCTTAAACTAGCTTAACTATTAAGGAAGTTTGTGATCTCACATAGCAGGAAGAGCACAGTAGGTAGGACAGGCATCAGGGGCCATTGATTCAGTAACTAAATGAAGTCATTAAGGATCCAGGTTCTTTCCATCTCTGGTCAGTGCTGTGACCATCTTCTGCTGTGCCTGGTGTCAGCTTCATCCTAAGGCTGGAATTACCCCTAATGTAATAAGATGGCTGTTTATTGTGATAGAGTGTACATTCTTCTTTGTTTCTGTCTCTCAGGAGAGAGGGGAAAACCTTTCCTAACTATGGAATAAAATGCCATCCCTTCAATATGATCAGGCCATTTTAAGAGGGTTGTCCGCCCTCAACCAGTAATGGCCCTTAGGTAAATTCCAGGTATTGACAGGTTCAGAATAACTAGGACGTGTCCCCGAAGCTTGTGGTGAAGTGGGATGGTGTTGACATCCAGATATTTGGAGTTCTGTTAGGGAGGAAGAGGGAAATTTATGTTAGGTAGGTATAGATGACACTGGGAGCCTCAAACATAGGAATGGCTGAGGACACTATGGACTCCAAGAGGACCTGGTGAGAGGTGAAAGACAGCAAGAAGACATGCTGAATAATCTTTGGAAGGAAAGGAGGCAGGGCATAAATAACTGAGGCAATCCAGAAAGTGCCAACACCCAGGGGAGGAGAGAAAAAAAAATAGAGGATCGAGAGACAGAGAGAGAGAGAGAGAAAGAGAGAGAGAGAGAGAGGCTAAATAATATGAATCAATAAAAGCTCCCCAACTAAAAAAAATCTGAAGGATCCCTGGAGCCCTGGGGTTAAAACCAGAACAAGGAGCATTTTTCAGAGTACCAGCTCTGACAAGGCCATTCACTAGAGCTAAGTGGAAGTCATGTGGGTCTGTGCCCACAGGATGCCCACAAAACCAGTCATTGAGGAATAGAATCAAGTGAAGAGAACTGCAAATAGATACATTCTTTAGAGTTGTCACTCTTATCACATACACAGCACCTCCCTTCCCATAATCTTGCCCTGCTCTGTGGACCATGTTGGGCATCCCTCTCCTTCCAGGAGTAGGTAGAAAGTCAGCATTGAATGTTGTTGCACAACATCCCTGAAAAACAAACACTTTGGTTGTCTCAGCTTTGAATCTTGCTGAGGTTTGCAAGGGCTTCCATTGGGCACTGTTTGTTCACTTGGTAGGCTCATAACATCCACTCCAGCCAGGCTACGCTCTTTACTTCACTAGCCCTTTCCAGAACACCTCAAACAACAACAACAAAAGAAAAACAAAAAAACCCCTCCAATCCAATCCATCTTTCTAGATTGGACCCGGATTCGTCTTCCTCACAATAGCTTCTCTGGCTCTACAGATACTCCCCTTCTCTGACTTTTATTGAGCTGACAGGACCCCATAGTTTTTCCACTTTTTTCCCCCTGCAGTTGTTATATGCAAGAGTGGACCTGCACAGGCATCCCATGTTCTGCTCCCACCCACATCTCATGATGCCTTAAATTATGTTTCATAATTGTTTTGTATCTATCACAGATCTTAGGCCACTGAATAATCAGTGAACTGGTGAACTGGTCTTTCAGTTTCTCCTGTTACCCTTCTCCAATCCAGTCTCTATATGGCAATCCAAGGAACATTTTTTTTTTCTTTGAGACAGAGTCTCACTCTGTCGCCAGGCTGGAGTGCAGTGGCATGATCCTGGCTCACTGTAACCTCTGCCTCCTGGGTTCAAGCGATTCCCTTGTGTCAGCCTCCTGAGTAGCTGGGACTACAGGCGCATGCCACCACACCTGGCCATTTTTTTTTTTTTTACTTTAGCAGAGACAAGGTTTCACCATATTGGACAGGATGGTCTCGATATCCTGACCTCGTGATCTGCCCCCCTTGGCCTCCTACAGTGCTGGCATTATGGGCAGGAGCCATCGCACCCGGCCAGAACATTTTACGAGAAAATTAGAGCATACACCTCCCCTCATTATATCAAATAAATGCCTCTGTTGCATTCAGGTAGTTAAAAAATAAATAAAATCCTTCAGGCCCTGTAAGATCTGGCTCTTGGCCACTACTCTGACACAGGTACTCTTCCCCTTCATTGTTAAGCTCCAGCCACACTGCTTTCCTTTAGTTCTAAATGGGCTGAGGACTTTCCTGCCTTAGAGCCTGTGCATTTGCTGTTTCTCCTGGGAGGCAAACTACACTCCTGCCCTGGCTAACAACTATTTACTCTTTAGGACTCATCTTAAATATCATGCCTACTGTTAGGGACAAGCTGCCCCAAAAAACTTCTTGGTACTGCCAACACTTCCCCCAAACCTCTCCGTGCTGCCCACCCCTCCCCCTAAACTCTGCAACTCTTCTCCTTCCCCCAAGCCTCCACTATGCCCTTATCTAGGTGCTGCAGTGAAGCCAGCATCACTTATCAGACCTTGCTGCAATAAACAAATCCCAATTATAAACCATCTGGACCACACAGGGAGAGGTCGTGGGAAGCATAAACAAACTTCACCTACACCCTCCTGTAATAAACGTCACAAGGTGATATGTGGCAAAATTAACCAACAAACAACCCCAGGGTCTCTCTCCCCCATTTAAATCCCTCATTTTGTAAGCTCAGGGCTGCCTCCTCTGTCTGTAGTGGAGTAGCCAGCAGGTTCAATAAACGTATTTGCCTGACTTTGGGTCTATTCCTCCTTTCTCTCGGCTGACCTTACATTCTAGTACCGAAACCCAGGAAGGTGATAGACTCTGGGCAGGACTCTCTCTCTCTCTCTCTCTCTCTCTCTCTCTCTCTGCAACAATGTAAAAACTGATAAACTGAAAATACAACAATTCTTAGACTACGAGAGAATTGAGGTCACAGGGCAAACTATTGTTCCCTCAAATTGGAGAGACAGACAGGTGTATACAAAGAATCACAGCTTACCTGGAGCAGGAGCCCGGGAGCAGAAACCACCACTGGAGCTTGTACCACGGTAGGAAAACATAAACCATAATTGACAAATTACTGAAGGTTCAGTGTAGACAAGATTAAGAGTTGGAAACTCCAGGTGGGCTCAGTCTTAGCCTGTATCCACCCCTACTTTTGTGTGTTTATGTCTGAAGCCCTACCAGTTTCTCACAGTGAAGATCAGAAAAAAATACCTTCCTGCTTCTGACAAGGGGATGCTAAAAGTAAGCATTCTGATATATACCCAGAATCTTTCGTTCTTCTTAACAAGACCTGCTATCAAGAGAAACAAACCAGCCAGGTGCAGTGGCTCATGCCTGTAATCCCTCCACTTTGGGAGGCTGAGGTGGGCAGATCATGAGATCAGGAGTTCGAGACCAGCCTGGCCTGTTATGCCCAGACCGTTTGTTCCCCAAAGAAGACCACCAGAGTCCAGAGTCAAAGCCAAGCGGCAAGGATCTTTACTACAAGTTCGAACTTGGTCCCTCCATTCCACAGCATACAAGAGGGCCTCGAACAATGCGAGTGCTTGCTTTTTATAGCCCGATGTAAACAGGATATGTAAAGTTACAGGGAACAAGGTAATTCTCTCGGTTACAGCATTACAATTGGTTAACATTCTACATTTAGCATTCCTTATCGGAGATCTCCCAGGTGATGTTTTTCTGAAGTTTGAAAGAAATATGGAGGAATGTGTTTGTGCTGGGCTCAGGAAGTTGGGAGATATATGGGGGATGTGCCTCATTCCTTTCAGGCCAACATACTGAAACCCCATCTCTACTAAAAATACAGAAATTAGCTGGGCATGGTGGCATGCATCTGTAGTACCAGCTACTCGGGAGGCTGAGGCAGGAGGATTGCTCGAACCCGGGAGGTGAAGGTTGCAGTGAACCGAGATCACGCCACTGCACTCCAGCCTGGGCTACAGAGCGAGACTCTGTCTCAAACAAAACAAAACAAAGAAGGGTACCTCAAGGCATTTAATAATCAAACTCCCAAAGGTCATGGATAAAGGAAGGATCCTAAAAGCAGCAAGAGAAAAGAAAAAAATACAGTGGAGTTCCAATACATCTCACAGCAGATCTTTACGTTTACATTAGAAACCTTACAAGGCAGAAGAGAGTAGCATGATATATTTAAAGTGCTGAAGGAAAAAACAACTTTTACCATAGCAAAGTATATTTGGTGAAAATATCCTTCAAACATAAAGCAGAAATAAAAACTTTCCAAGACAAACAAAAGCTGAGGGATTTCATCAACATCAGACCTGTCTTACAAGAAATTCTAAAGGGAGTTCCTCAATCTAAAAAAAAGATATTAATAAGCAAGAAGCTATCATCTGAAGGTATAAAACTCATTGGTAATAGTGAGCACACAGAAAAACAGAATATTATAACACTAATTGTGATGTGTAAACTACTCATATCTTAAGTAGAAAGAGTAAAAGAAGAACTGATATAAAATAAGTATGACAAATTTCCAACATGTAGACTGCCGAGACCAGCTCGGTCTCAGAGACCCTAACCCAGTGGTGCTAGAGGAATTAAAGACACACACACACACAGAAATATAGAGGTGTGAAGTGGGAAATCAGGGGTCTCACAGCCTTCAGAGCTGACAGCCCCAAACAGAGATTTACTCACATGTTAACAGCAAACCAGTCATTAGTATTGTTTCTATAGATATTAAATTAACTACAAGTATCCCTTATGGGAAACAAAGGGATGGGCCGAATGAAAGGAATAGGTTGGGCTAGTTAACTGCAGCAGGAACATGCCCTTAAGGCACAGATTGCTCATGCTATTGTTTGTGGCTTAAGAATGCCTTTAAGCAGTTTTCCACCCTGGGCGGGCCAGGTGCTCCTTGCCCTCATTCCCACAAACCCACAACCTTCCAGCATGGGTATCAGGGCCATTATGAACATGTTACAGTGCTGCAGAAATTTTGTTTATGGCCAGTCTTGGGGCTGGTTTATGGCCAGATTGTGGGGGGCTTGCTTCCAACATGTCCCCCTTCTCTGATTTGCAAATTGATAAAAGCAAGGGCAGCTTTGTCACGGTGAGCTACTTCTTGCAGGAGTCAGGATCCACATCTGCAGAGTATACAAAGACAAACGACATAGATTAAAAGCACAGTTATCATTGAAATCACAGAGCTTTCAAGTGTTTTTGTCCATTTTAATGGGTTACTAGCTGCTAATTTGTCTGCAGCTCCTTCAAGCACTCCAGTTCCTGGCATTAAGGTCAGGTGTGCCTGGGATGTTTTAAATATTTGTTCTTTTAATTTTGCTATATCCAAAAACAAGTTTGTAGAGTGTCCTTCTAGACGCTTTTTTATTCTTTCCCAAATTTTGATCTTATTAAGAGCATTTAATAGTTTCCACAAATCCTTATGTTTAGCTCCTAGAGCAGGCCATATCATTTGAGGCTGAGGTGCCACTATACCCCCATGGTTCCAGATAATAGGAACTTTTGCTGTACTTCTTATTATATCTACCATCTGACCGTTTTGTTCAGATAATCTGAACATAGTGTGACGGTGGTATGCAGACTGAGAGGTGCAATTCAAGCTAAACATCCCCTTAGGGGACCAATTAATAATGATTCCATAGGAATCGTTGTGTAGCACCTCTGCCTGTTCTGCAAAGCAATCTTCCTAAACAAGTATGTTCATTTTTTCTAACTGGGTCCAATCCTGTTTACAAATAGGATTTTGAGGGTGGTATGCCTCAATTATAGGAGCAGATTTATGAGAGTAAATACTGAGATCACAAAGCATGTGTAACTGTGTCATAGAGTGATTGCATCCAAGCATTATTACCAGCCCTTATTGAAGGAATACTCGGCCGGGCGCGGTGGCTCAAGCCTGTAATCCCAGCACTTTGGGAGGCCGAGACGGGCGGATCACGAGGTCAGGAGATCGAGACCATCCTGGCTAACACGGTGAAACCCCGTCTCTACTAAAAAATACAAAAAACTAGCCAGGCCAGGTGGCGGGCACCTGTAGTCCCAGCTACTCGGGAGGCTGAGGCAGGAGAATGGCGTAAACCCGGGAGGCGGAGCTTGCAATGAGCTGAGATCCGGCCACTGCACTCCAGCCTGGGCGACAGCGAGACTCCGTCTCAAAAAAAAAAAAAAAAAAAAAAAGAAGGAATACTCACGGCAGTGGTAACCGCTATCATAGCTACCATTAAATTATTTATTGTGACTGGTTGTCCCGCTTTCCTCAGGTTTTCTTCTGCCATCTGTGACAGCTTCTTGATCTGTCCCCAGGTGAGTGGCTGTGTTCAACGGGTGTTGTTCGTGACAGTTGGGGTCCTCCTCAGCGTCAGTCTCGACATGGCTGCAACCGGAGGGTCCTCGGGATCCTCCCAGAGTCTCTTCCTCAGCATCCGGCTCAGGATAAGGTTTCAGGTGTCTTGATGGTATCCAAATCGGCTGTTGATTTTGGCCTGGAGAAATACAAGCATAATCTCTACCCCAAGTTATTATTTTACCTATTTCCCAAGTTTTTGTTATGGGATCTTTTCACCAAATAATGCTAGATTCAATTGTGTATCGGCTGTCCTGTAATCCCTATTTTTCCTCCTTTTTTGTTTTTGTCAGCAGTTGTTCATCTATATGAAATCGTAACCGAGCAATTTCAATTAACTGTGTGGAATGAATCACGTATCAAGAATCAGAAATCATATTAATAGGCATATCAAAAGCAGTCAATACCTCAATTACAGCTACCAGCTCTGCTTTTTGAGCTGAAGTATAGGACGTCTGGAAAACTTTACTTTTTGAGTCAGAATAAGAAGCTTTACCATTACTAGGCCCATCTTTAAAAACATTCTCAGCACCTTCAATTGGTTTAAATTTAGTTATTTTAGGGAGAATCCAATTAGTTAATTTCAAAAACTGAAACAGCTTCGTTTTAGGAAAATGATTATTGAGAATACCCACAAAGTCAGCTAAATGGGTTTGCCAAGTAAGACTATTTATAAAAGCTTGCTGTATTTGTGCCTTCATGAGAGGGACAATAATTTTTCCAGGATCATATCCATGTAATTTAACAATCCAAGTTCTCCCAATCCCTATCATAGTAGTGATTTGATCTAAATAAGGAGTTAAAGTCTGTGAATTAGCATGTGGAAGAAAAAGCCACTCTACTAAGTCCTGTTCTTGGACAATAACACCAGTAGGTGAATGCTGAGTTGAAAAAATTAGCAAATCTAGAGTCTTCTCTGGATCTATTTTATTTATCTGAGCTTTATGGACTTGCTTCTCAATCAGTTGTAACTCTGCCTCAGCCTCCTTTGTTAATTGTCGGGGGCTAGTGAGACTAGTATTTTCTCTAAGGATAGAAAACAGATTACTCATGGCATAGGTAGCAACACCTAGAGCAGGTCATATCCAATTAATATCCCCTAGTAATTTTTGAAAGTCATTTAATGTTTTTAGTTGATCCCTACATATGGTTACTTTCTGTGGCACAATGGTAGTGTCATTTGCTAAGGTCCCCCAGTAGGAGTAAGGAGTAGTGGTCTGAATTTTGTCAGGAGCTATGATTAAACCAGCACGAGAAATCGAATTTTGCAAGTGATCATAACATTGATCATAACATTGGAGTAATATTTCTTGAGTGGGGGCGGCACAAAGTATATCATCCCTATAGTGAATAAGGTAACACTGTGAAATTTTTTTACGAGTAGGTTCAATTGCTTGCCCCACATACGTCTGGCAAATTGTTGGGCTGTTTGATATGCCCTGTGGCAACACTTTCCAATGATAACGCTTAGCAGGCTGCCGGTTGTTTACTGCAGGAATTGTAAATACAAACCATTTACAGTCTTGCTCAGCTAGAGGGATAGTAAAGAAACAGTCTTTTAAATCTATGACTATTGAAGGCCATTTTTTTTGGAATTATACCAGGAGAAGGCAATCCTAGCTGTAATGCTCCCATAGGTTGTATAACTGAATTGATGGCTCTTAAGTCAGTTAACATTCTCCATTTACCTGATTTTTTCTTAATTACGAAAACTGGAGAATTCCAAGGGGAAAATGTTGGAGCTATGCGCCCATTTTCTAATTGTGCAGTAACTAGTGTCTCTAAAGCCTCTAGTTTCTCTTTACTTAGCGGCCATTGTTCTATCCTAATTGGCTTATCTGTTAACCATTTTAAAGATACAGGTTCTGGAGGCTTAACAATGGCCATCATCAAAAATGATATCCTAATCTTTGGCGGGAACTTTGTTTTCCCGCTTGAAGTGGTTCTTTCAAATCTTGCAAATTTTTTTCTAGTCCCATACCAGGGACATACCCCATTTCACGCATCATATGTTGACTTTGAGGGCTATATAATTGTTCTGGAATTAGAACTTGTGCTCCCCATTGTTGTAATAAATCTCTTCCCCATAAATTTATAGGTACAGAAGTTATAATAGGTTGAATAGTCCCAGGTTGTCCATTGGGCCCTTCACAATGCAAAATATAACTACTTTGATATACTTCAGGGGCTTTACCAACTCCAACTATGCTAAATTGAGTGGGTTGAATTGGCCACACGGATGGCCAGTGCTGTAGAGAAATGATTGAAATATCTGCTACTGTATCTACCAAACCTTTAAATTTCTTTCTTTGAATAGTTATTTCACAGGTAGGACATTTATCAGTAATTTGATTTACCCAATAAGCTGCTTTGCCTTGTTTATTTGTGCTTCTGAATCCTCCTGTTCATTTAATTTCACTTTTTCCCATTCCCACATACAGCACAATCAGGAGCTGTGCTATGCACTCTCCTGGTTCTGCTTTCCACGGAACAGAAGTAGATATAACAATTTGAATTTCCCCATTGTAATCTGAATCAATGACTCTTGTATATATTTGTACGCCTTTTAAACTTACACTAGACCTTCCTAAAAGTAATCCTATTGTCCCTGCTGGCAAGAGTCCACAGACTCTTGTTGGGATCTTTTGCGGGGGTTTCCCAGGCAGAAGGCTCACAGTTTTTGTGCAGCATAAATCTACTGTGGCACTACTGGCTGTGGCAGGGGACAGACATTGTACAGGGGTGAGGGAATGGCCTGAGCTGGAAATGCCCCGGTTTAGAACGGGGCCCGGGACGGGCCCCTCATGGCGTTTCCCGAAATCGGGTTCCCATCTTTATCAAACTTAGAGTGACAGTGAATAGCCCAATGTTTTCCTTTTTTACATTTTGGACATATTTCAGGCTCAACAGTTTTCTTTTTTCCCCTATCTGGCAGCCTGACTAGCTGATGTTTTCTACATTCTTTTTTAGTATGACCATGCTTCCCACAGTTAAAACAAGCTCCAGGAAATGGAGTATTTACTTTATCCACTCTCAGTCCTGCCATTGCCTGTGCCAACAAAGTAGCTTTATGCAGATTACTTCCAATACCATCACAGGCCTTGATATAATCAACTAAACGTGCTTTCCCTCTGATATGTCACAGAGCAGCCTGGCAATCGGGATTAACATTGTCGAAAGCTAATAACTGCAACACTATATCTGCAATCATCTTTTTAAGGGACTCCTGTAACCGAGCTATAAAATCAATGTATGGTTCTCTTGGCCCCTGTTTTATAGCACTAAAGGAAGGGTATTGTTCCCCACCTGAAGTGATTTTTTCCCCTAAGCTCTAATGCACACTCCTCTGAGCTGTTCTATGGCATCATCCTGCATGACCAGTTGTACATCTAAACCAGCCCAGCCACCAACCCCCAAAAGTTGGTCTGCAGTTAATTTGAGGTTTGGCCTGGGCTTTGCGAGCTGCCTGAATGGGAGCTTCATCTGCCCACGAAGTTTTAAATTTTAAGAACTGAGCAGGAGTTAGACAAGCTCAAGTAAGAGTGCCCCAGTCAGTAGGAATCAACTGACTGGAAACAGTAACATTCTTTAACAGTCCCATTACAAAAGGAGAACCTGGTCCATACTGATTTATACCTTGTTTAAATTCTTTGAGTAATTTAAAAGGAAAAGGCTCAAATGTAGCTGTAATGTTTCCCTGTTGATCTGGTGGATGTATTCTAACAGGGAACTGCCAAGCCTCTAAATCACCATCTTGTCTAGCTTGCTGAATTCCTGCCTGAATAGAACTAAGAGCCGTTGCTTGAGGCGCTGCTTGAACAGTCACTGGGGCAACTACTTTTCGCCCAGTGTCCTCTGGAAAAGAAAGATTTGGAGGGTCATTTTCTTCAAAATAATAATGAAGGGGTGCGGAAGGGTAGGGATGAACCTCTCCTTCCTTTGTGCTTTAGCTGGCAAATAAACATGCTCTGTAACCTTGTCTGTTACTTCGCTATACTCTTGTTCCTCCTCATTATCAGTGTGAAAAAGTTCCAAGGTGAAACGAACCAGACCCCATACCTGTCGCATCGTTACCCTGATGCTTCCAAGCTCCCCTTCTTACTCACCACAGGAATTGTTTTAAGAGTACTCGGGTATCCTCCAGCTAGTTTTCCATTCCAACCGTCATTCTGGTGACCCTTCGACCTGGATTTGAGCCCCCATGAATGGACGCCACTTGCTGAGACCAGCTTGGTCAAGGAGACCCTAACCCAGTGGCACTAGAGGAATTAAAGACACACACACAGAAATATAGAGGTGTGAAGTAGGAAATCAGGGGTCTCACAGCCTTCAGTACTGAGAGCCCCAAACAGAGATTTACCCACATATTTATTAACAGCAAACCAGTCATTAGCATTGTTTCTATAGATATTAAATTAACTAAAAGTATCCCTTATGGGAAACGTAGGGATGGGCCAAATTAAAGGAATAGGTTGGGCTAGTTAACTGCAGCAGGAACACTCCCTTAAGTCACAGATCACTCATGCTATTATTTGTGGCTTAAGAATACCTTTAATAGGTTTTCCACCCTGGCGGGCCAGGGGTTCCTTGCCTTCATTCCTGTAAACCCAAAACCTTCCAGTGTGGGCATCAGGGCCATTATGAACATGTTTCAGTGCTGCAGAGATTTTGTTTATGGCCAGTCTTGGGACTGGTTTACGACCAGATTTTGGGGGGATTGCTCCCAACATAGACAGTACATTAAGATATAAATGGAAACAAAAAAAGTTAAAAAGCACATGAAAAAAGTTAAAGTGTAGAGTTTTATTAGTTTTCTCTATGCTTATTTGTTTGTTTGTATATGTAATCAGTGTTAACTTGTCACCAGTTTAAAATAATGGGTTATAAGACATTATTTGCAAGCTTCAGGGTAACCTCAAATCAAAAACACACAACAGAAGCAAAACAAAACAAACAAAAACAACAAGAAATTAAAACATACCACCAGAGAAAATAATCTTCACTAAAAGGAAGACAGGGAAGAAGAAAAGAAGGAAGAGAAGACCACAAAACAACAGAAAACATATAAGAAAATGGCAAGAGTAAGTCCTTACTTATCAATAATAACATTGAATGTAAATGAACTAAACTTTCTAGTTGAAAGATGTAGAGTGGCTGAATTGACAAAAAATTAGAACTATCTGTTGCCTACAAAAAACATACTTCATCTATAAAGCCAAATATAGAATAGAAATAAAGGGATGTAAAAAGATATTCCATGTGAATGGAAACCAAAAAAGAGCAAGAGTCACTATAGTCATATCAAACAAAATAGGTTTCAAGACAAAAACTATAAATAGAAACAAAGAACATCATTATAAAATACAAAATGGGTCAATTAAACAAAAAGATATAACAATTATAAATATGTATGCACCCAACAATGGAGCATGCAGATATATAAAGTAAATATTACTGGAGCTAAGGAGAAAGACAGACATCAACACAATAACAGCTGGAGACTTCAACACTCTACTTTTAGGATTGGACATCATCCAGACAGAAAATCAACAAACATCAGACTTAATCTCCATTATAGACTAAATTGAGCTAGTAAATATTTATAGAACCTTTCATCCAATGGTTGGAGAATACATGCTCTTCTTCTCAAAACATGGATTATTCTCAAGGATATATCATATATTAGGTCACAAACAAGTCTGAAAACAGTTTTTAAAAATTTGAAATAATATCAATTATCTTCTCTGACCACAATGGTATAAAACTAGAAATCAATAACAAGAGGAATTTTGAAAACTATACAGACATATGAAAATCAGACAATGTGCTCCTGAACGACCAATGGTTCAATTAAGAAATTAAGAAAGAAATTGGCCGGGTACAGTGGCTCATGCCTGTAATCCCAGCCCTTTGGGAGGCCGAGATAGGCAGATCACGAGGTCAGGAGATCGAGACCATCCTGGCTAACATGATGAAACCCCATCTCTACTAAGAATACAAAAACATTAGCTGGGTGTGGTGGCGGGCCCCTGTAGTCCCAGCTACTCAGGAGGCTGAGGCAGGAGAATGGTATGAACCCGGGAGGTGAAGCTTGCAGTGAGCTGAGATCACACAACTGCACCCCAGCCTGGGTGACAGAGCAAGATTCTGTCTCAAAAAAAAAAAAAAGAAAAAGAAAAAAAAAGAAAAAAGAAAAAGAAATTAAGAAAGGAATTGTAAAATTTCTTAAAGCAAGTGATAGTGGAAACACAATATAACAAAATCTATGGAAATCTATGGAATACAGTGAAAGCAGTACTAACAGGGAAGTTTATAGTTATATGTGCCTACATCAAAGAAGTAGGAAAACTTCAAATAAACAACCTAATAATGCATCTTAAAGAATTAGAAAAGCAAGAACAAACCAAACACAAAATTTAGTAGAAGAAAATAAATAATTAAAATCAGAGCACAAATAAATGAAATTTAAATGAAGAAAACAATACAAAAGATCAATGAAATGAAAAGTTGAGTTTCTGAAATAATAATGAAATTGATGAACCGTTAGTCAGAGTCATTATGAAGAAATGAGAGAAGACCCAAATAAATAAAATTGGAGATACAAAGTAGACATTACAACCAATACTACAGAAATTCAAAGAATCATTAGAGGCTACTATGAGCAGGTATATGCCAATAAATTGGAAAATCCAGATGAAATAGATAAATTTCTAGACACATAAAATGTGCCAAGATTGAACCAGAAAGAAATACAAAACCTGAACAGCAAAGCCATTATAAAAATTCTCCCAGGAATGTAAAGCCTGGGACTCAATGGCTTCACTGCTGAATTTTACCGAACATTTTAAGAAGAACTAATACCAATCCTACTCAAATTATTCCAAAAAATAGAGGAGGGAATACTTCCAAACTAATTCTACTAGGCCAGTATTATCCTGATACCAAGACCAGACAAAGACACATCAGAAAATAAAGTACAGGCTAATATGTCTCCTGAATATTGATACAAAAATTCTCAACAAAATATTAGCAAACCAAACTTAACAATACATTAGAAAGAGCATTCATCATGACCAAGTGGGATTTATTCCAAGGATACAAGGATGATTCAACATATGCAAATCAATCAATGTGATACACCATATCAAGAGAATGTAGGACAAAAAGCATATGATCATTTCAATTGATCCTGAAAAACATTTGATAAAATTCAACATTGTGTCATGATTTTAAAAGAATCTAAAAAAGCTGAGTATCAAAGGAATATATCTCAACATAATAAAAGCCATATATAACAGACCTACAGCTAATAATTAAACAGAATGGAAGAAAAACTGAAAGCCTTTTCTTTAAGATCTGAAACACAAGGATGCTCCCTTGCTACACTGTTGTATTATTCCATTCTTGCATGGCTATAAAAAACCTATCTGAGATTGGGTAATTGATAAAGAAAGGGTTTAATTGACTCACATTTCTGCAGGCTGTACAGGAAGTACGGCTGAGGAGGCCTCAGGAAACTTACAATCATGACAGAAGGCAAAGGGAAAGCATGCACATCTTACATAGCTGGAGAAGGAGGAAGAGCGAGATGCGGGAGGTGCCAAACACTTTTAAACAACCAGATCTCATGAGAACTCACTCATTATCAGAGAACAGCAAGGGGGAAATCTGCCCCCATGATCCAATCAGCTCCCACCAGGCCTCACCTCCAAAACTGGGGATTACAATTTGACATGAGATTTGGGTGGGGACACAAATCCAAACCATATTAACTGTTATTCAAAATAACACTGGAATTCCCAGTTAGAGCAATCAGACAAGAAAAAGAAATGAGGGGCACCCACACTGAAAAGGAAGAAGTCAAATTATCCTTGTTTACAGACGATATTATCTTATATTTGGAAAAAACCTAAAGACTCCACTAAAAAAATTAGGAGAACTGATAAACAAATTTAGTAAAGTTGCAGGATACAAAGTCAACATACCAAAATCAGTAGCATTTCTATATGCCAATTGTGAACAATCTGAAAAGGAAATCAAGAATGTAATCCCATTTATAATAGCTACAACAATATTAAGTACATAGGAATTAACCAAAGAAGTGAAAGATCACTATAATAAAAATTATAAAATATTGATGAAAGAAATTGAAGAGGACATAAAAAATGTCGAGATATTCAAAATTCACAAATTGGAAGAATCAATATTGTTAAAATGTCCACACTACCCAAAGAAATCTATGGATTCAATGCAATCCCTATCAAAATTCCAATGACATTCTTCACAGAAATTAAAAAAAAAACTATTCTAAAATGTATATTCAATCACGAAAGACCCAGAATAGCCAAAGCTGTCCTGAGTAAAAAGAACAAAACAAGAAGAATAACATTTTCTGACTTCAAATTATACTACAGAGCTATTGCAACCAAAACTGCATGGTGTTGGAATAGAAACAGACATATAGCAGTGGCTCACACCTGTAATCCCTGCACTTTGGGAGGCCAAGGCGAGTGGATCACCTGAGGTCAGGAGTTTGAGACCAGCCTGGCCAACATGGTGAAACCTCGTCTCTACTAAAAATACAAAAAAATTGCTGGACATGGTGGCAGGTGCTTGTAATCCCAGCTACTCAAAAGGCTGAGGCAGGAGAATCACTTGAACCCAGGAGGTGGAGGGTACAGTGAGCCAAGATTGTGCCACTGCACTCCAGCCTGGGCGACAGAGAGAGACTCCATATCAGAAAAAAAGAAACAGACATATAGATCAATGGAACAGAATAGAGAACTCAGAAACAAAGCTATGCATCTATAGTGAATTCATTTTCGACAAAGCTGCCAAAAAATACGCTGTCTCTTAAATAAATGGCCCTGGGAAAACTGGTTACCATATGCAAAAGAATGAAACTAAAACCCTATCTCTCACCATATACAAAAATCATATCAAAATGGATTAAAGACTTATATCTAAGAACTCAAACTATGAAACTACTACAAGAAAATGTTGGGGCGAATCTCCAGGACATTGGACTGGTAAATATTTCTTGAGTAATATCCTACAAGCACAGGCAACTAAAGCAAAAATGGACAGATAGGATCACATTGTTACCTTTGCTGTGCAGAAGTTACAAAGCTACTGCACAGCAACGGTAATAATCAACAAAGTGAAGAGACAACCCACAGAATGGGAGAAAATATTTGCAAACTATCTATCTGACAAGAGATTAACCATGAGAATATATAAGGAGCTCAAACAACTCTATAAGAAAAAAATCTAATCATCCAATTAAAAATGGGAAAAGATCTGAATAGACATTTCTCAAAGAAGACATATGAATGGCAAAGAGCTATAAGAAAAGGTGCTCAGTATCACTGATCATTAAAGCAATACAAGTAAAAACTACAATGAGTTATTATCTCACCCCAGTTAAAATGACTTTTATCCAAAAGTTAGGAAATAACAAATGCTGATGAGGATGTGGAGAAAAGGGAACCCTTGTACACTGCTTTTGGGAATGTAAATGAGTAGAACTACAAATTTTGGAGTCTCCTGAAAATAAAAAAATAGAGCTATTATATGAGCCAGCAAATCCACTACTAGTTACATACCCTAAGAAAGGAAATTAGTATATTAAAGAGATACCTGCCTACCCATGCGTATTGCAGCACTAGTCACAATAGTCATGATTTGGAAGCAACTCAAGTGCCCATCAACAGATGAATGAATAAAGAAAATGTGGTACATACACACAATGGAGTACCATTCAGCCATAAAAACAGAGTAAGATCCTGTCATTTGCAACAACACAGATGGAACAGGAGGTCATTATGTTGAGGGAAATAACCCAGGCACAGAGAGACATACTTCATGTGTTCTTGCTTATTTTCATGAGCTAAAAATTAAAACAATTGAACTCATGGAGATAGAGAGCAGAAGGACGGTTATAAGGGGCTGGGAAGGGTAGTTGCAGGAGAATGCAGGGGTGTTTGGGAAGGAAGTGGGGATGGTTAATGGGTACAAAAAAAATACAAAGAATGAACAAGATCTAGTATTTGATAGCACAACAAGACTATAGTTAAAAATAATTTAATCGGGCCGGGCGTGGTGGCTCATGCCTGTAATCCCAGCATCTTGGGAGGCTGAGGCGGGCGGATCACCAGGTCAGGAGATCGAGACCATCCTGGCTAACATGGTGAAACCCCATCTCTACTAAAAATACAAAATATTAGCTGGGTGTGGTGGCGGATGCCTATAGCCCCAGCTACTCGGGAGGCTGAGGCAGGATAATGGCGTGAACCCAGGAGGCAGAGCTTGCAGTGAGCCGAGATCGTGCCACTGCACTCCAACCTGGGTGACAGAGCAAGACTCCGTCTCAAAATAATAATAATAATAATAATTTAATTGTACTTTTAAAAATAAAATGGTATAATTGGATTGTTTGTAACACAAAGGATAAATAATTGATGTGATGGATACCCCGTTTATCCTGATATGATTATTACACATTGTATGCCTGTATCAAAATATCTCATGTACCCAGGAAATATATATACGTGCTGTGTATCCAGAAACATTAAAAATAATAAAAAATTAAAGTAAAAGAGAGAAAAAGACTTTCTCAGACAAATTAAAATTAGGAAATTTGTTGCCATGCCATAATATACACTTCAAACAACGTTAAAAGAAGTCCTTCAGAGAGAAAAATAATAGAGATCAGAATTTTGGATCTACATAAAGAAAGGAAGAACATTAGAGAAGGAATAGATGAAGATAAAATAAAATCTTTTCTTATTTTAATGAATGTATCAGGTTACAATTTATTCAAAATAACAATAGGCAACAATGCATTCAGTGATTATTGCTATGGATAAGTGATAGGAATAACAGCAATGTTTTAAGTGAAAGAAGGGAGAAATTGGGAATACTCTTTTAATTAGTACTTATCCATGAAAATATATAGTATTATTTGGAAGTGGAATTTTATTAGTTATAAATATGTATTACAAACTCTATGGTGACCACTAAAAAAAGTTTGAAAAAAGTATTATTGATATGCTAAGAGAAGAGATAAAATGGAATTATATAAGGTGCTCAATTAAAACCAGACAAGACAGAAAAAGAGTGGAAGACAAAAAAGAAAGAGATATAACAGTGATAACAATTAGAAAACAGGTAAAATATGGTAGATATTAATTCAACTATACCAATAATCACTTAAATTTTAATAATTTAAGTACATCAGTTGAAAGAAATGAACTGTCAAAGTGCATAAAACAACATGACTCAACTATATATTTTCTATATTCTACAAGAAACCAACTTTAAATATGAAGACATAGATAATGTAACAGTAAAGGGGTTGAGGAAAATATACCATGTTAATTCTAATGAAAAGAAAGCTATAGTAGCTATATCAACTCGGGCAAAGAAAAATTTAAAGGAAGAAAAATTACCAGGGATAAAGAGGGGCACTGAATAATGATAAAAGAGTCGATTCTCCAAAGAGACATAAAAACCCTGAAGGTGTATGTGCCTAACAGAGCGCCATCAAAATATATGAATCCAAAATTTACAAAACTGCAAAGAGAAGTAGATGAATCAACTATTGTAGGTAGAGACTTCAATACCTTTTATCAGTAATTGACAGATTTAGCAAGCATAAAATCAATAAGGATATAGTTAAACACAACATCATGAATCAGTTGTATCTAATTGATATTTATGGAATACTTCATCCAACAACAGCAGAATACACACTCTTTTCAAGCTTACACAAATTATTCATCAAGATAGATGACATTCTGGGCTATAAAACACACCTTAAAAATTTAAAAGAATAGATATCATGCAAAGTATGCTCTCAGACCACAGTGGAATTAAATTAGAAATCAACAAGAGAGAGATAACTGGAAAACCCCCCAAATACTTGAGGGTATAAATAACACACTTAACAATTAATATTGTTAAAATGATCATAAAAAGCAATCTACGGATTCAATGTTATCCCTATTAAAATACCAACTTAATTTTTTTACCGAATTAGAAAAAAACAATTCTAAAATTCTTGTGAAACCAAAAAAGATCCTGAATAGCCAAAGCAATCCTATGCAAAAATAATAAAACTGGATGCATCATATTATCTGATTTAGAATTATACTACAAGTCTATAGTAACCAAAACAGCATGATATTGGAATAAAAGTAGACACATAGATCAATGGAACAGAATAGAAAACCCAGAAGTAAAGGCACATATTTACAGCCAACTGATGTTTGACAAAATCAACAAGAACGTACACTGGGGAAAGGACATTCTTTTCAATAAATGGTGCTGAGAAATTGGATTGTCATTTGCAGAAGAACAAAACTGGACCACTGCTTCTCACTATATACAAAAATCCACTCAAGATGGATTAAAGACTTAAATGTAAGACATGAAATTATAAAAATACTAGAAGAAAATCTATGGAAAACTCTTCTGGACATTTGTCTGGGCAAAGAATTAATGACGAAAACCCCAAAAGAACAGGTAACTAAAACAAACATAGACAAATGGGACTTAATTAAACTAAAGATCTTCTGTGTAGCAAAATAACTAATCAACAGAGCAAACAGACAACATGCAGAATGGGAGAAAATATTTGCAAACTAAGCACACATCAGGGGACTACTATCCAGAATTTTCAAGGAACTCAAACAATTCAACAACAATAACAACAAAATTATCCCATAAAAAAGTGAACAAAGAACATTAACAGATACTTTTCAGAAGACATACATATGGCCAACAGGCATATGAAAAATGCTGAACATCACTAATCACCAGAGAAATGTAAATTAATATCACAATAAGATATCATCTTACACTAGTTAGAATGGCTATTTCTTTGGAATAGCTATTTTTAAAAACACAAAATATAACAGATATTCATGAGGATGTGGAGAAAAGAGAACTCATACACTGTTGGTAGAAATGTAAATTAGTAAAACATCTATGGAAAACATTATGGAGACTTATCTAAGAACTAAAAGTAGAACTACCAGTCAATCCAGCAATCCCACTGCTAGGCATCTACTCAAAGGAAAAGGAAGAATTACATCAAAAAGATACCTGCACCTGTATGTTTACTGCAGCACTATTTACAATAGCAAAGATATGGAATCAACCTAACTATCCATCAATGAATGACTGGATGAAGAAAATGTGGTATGTATACATAATGGAATACTATTCAACCATAAAAAGAATAAAATCATGTCTTTTGCAGCAACACAATGAACTGGAATCCATTGTCTTAACTGATACAAGTCAGACACAGAAGGATAAATACCACATGTTCTCACTTATAAGTGGGAGCTAGATAATGTGTATACATGGATGTAGAGTGTGGAATTATAGACAATGGAGATTCAGAAGGGTAAGTGGGTTGGAGGGTTATGGATGATGATAAATTACTTAACGGGCACAATGTGTATTATACAGATGATTGACACCCAGAAAATCCTGACTTTACCACTACATAATTTATACATGTAACAAAATTACATTTGTATCCCATAAAATTAGATAAATAAAATTAAAATAAACAAAATGGCAGCAGTAAGTCTTTACCCCTCAATAATTACTTTGAATATACATAGATTAAATTTTTCAATCAAAAGACAGAGAGTGACTGAATGGAAAAAAATGAATACCCAACTACATGTTACCTACAGGAGACTCACTTCAATTTAAGGACACACAGAACTGAAAGTGAAAAGATGAAAAAAGATATTCCATGCAAATGGAAACGAAAATAGAACAGGAGTAGCTATACTTAGATTAAATCGACTTTAAGTACAAAACTGTAAAATTAGACAGAGAAGGACAGTATATAATGATAATGGTGTCAATCCATCAAGTGGACATAAAAATTGTAAGTATATTTGCACTTAACATAGAAGTACCTAAATATATAAAGGAAATATTAATGAATCTGAAGGGCAAGATGGACTATAATACAATAATAGCAGGGGACACTGGGAGGCCAAAGTGGGCGGATCACGAGGTCAAGAGATCGAGGCCATCCTGACCAATGTGGTGAAACCCCATCTCTACTGAAAATACAAAAAGTAGCTGGGCGTGGTGGTGCATGCCTGAAGTCCTAGCTACTCAGGAAGCTGAGGCAGGAGAATCGCTTGAACCTGGGAGGTTGAGGTTGCAGTGAGTCAAGATTGTGCCACTGCACTTCAGTCTGATGACAGAGTGAGACTCCATCTCAAAAAAAAAAAAAAAAAAAAAGGCAGGGGACATTAAGTCTGACTTTTAACAATGAACATATCCGGAGAGAAAATCAACAAGGAAAACTTGGACTTAAACTGTACTTTAGCCCAAGGGTAACTATCAGGCATACAGAAAGAATTCCGTCCAACAGCAGGAGAATATACATTATTTTTAAAACTCACACAGAGCATTTCCAGAAGATCATATGCCAGGCCTCAAAACAATCTTAACACATTTCAAAAGACTGAAATTATATAAAGTATCTGACCACAATGGCACAAAACTAAAAATAAACAACAGAAAAAATTTTGAAAACTTCACAAATACATGAGAATTAAACCACATACTTCTAAACATCGATGGATTAGTGAAGAAATTAAAAGGAAAATGTTAAGTATCTTGAGACAAAATGGAAACACAATATAACAAAACTTACAGGATGCAGCAAAAGTAGTTCTAAGGGGAAAGTATAGACCAATAAATACCTGTAACAAAAAAAGAAGAAAATCTCACATGAACAACCTAATATTACAACTCAAGGGACTGGAAAAAAAACAAATTCAGCCCAAAGTCAGAGGAAGGAAGGAAATAATAAAGATTTGATTAGAAATAAATTAAATAGAGAGTAGAAATACAATAGAAAATATCAAGGAATTGAAGTTAGTTTTTTGAAAATATAAACAAAAGTGACAAAACATTAGTTAGACTAAAAAAAGACAAATGACTTAAACAAAAGCAAGGATGAAAAAGAAGACATTATAACTGATACCACAGAAATTAAAAAGATCATAAAAGACCACCATAAAAAATTGTACACCAACATACTGAATAACCTACAAGAAACGGATAAATTCATAGACACATACACCTACTAACACCGAATTATGAAGAAATAAACAATCTGAGCAGAACAATAATGAGTAAGGAGAGTGAATTAGTATTAAAAAGTCTCCCATAAAGAAAGGCTCAGAATGATTTATAATCCTTTGGGTATATACTCAATAAAGGAATTGCTGGGTCAAATGGTGTTTCTGTTTCTAGGTCCTTGAGAAATCGTAACACTGTCTTTCACAACAGTTGAACTAATTTACACTCCCACCAACAGTGTAAAAGCATTCCTATTATTCCACAGCCTTGCCAGCATCTATTGTTTCCTGACTTTTTAATAATCACCATATTGACTGGTGTGAGATGGTATCTCATTGTGGTTTTGACTTGCATTTCTCCAATGACCAGTGACGATGAGCATCCTACTATGAAGACACATGCACAAGTATGTTTATTGCAGCACTATTTACAATAGCAAAGACTTGAAACCAACCCAAACGCCCATCAATGATAGACTGGATAAAGAAAATCATGGCACATATACACCATGGAACATTATGCAGCCATAAAACAGAATGAGATCATGTCCTTTGCAGGGACATGGATGAAACTGGAAGCCATCATTCTCAGCAAACTAACACAGGAACAGAAAACCAAACACCACATGCTCTCACTCATAAATGGGAGTTCAACAACGAGAACACATGGACACAGAGAGAGGAACAACACACACCAAGGCCTGTTGGGGCATGAGGGGCAAGGCGAGGGAGAGCATTAGGACAAATACCTAATGCATGCGGGGCATAAAACCTAGATGGTGGGTTGATAGGTGCAGCAAATCTTCATGGTACATGTATATCTATATGACAAATCTGCACATTTTGCACATGTATCCCGGAACTTAAAGTAAAAAATAAAGAAAGGCTCAGGACCTGATGTCTTTACTGCTAAATTCTACCAAACGTTTAGAAATAAATTGATATTAATCCTTTTCAAAATCCTTCAAAAAATTAAAGAAGAGGAAATACTTCCAAACTCATTTTAGGAGGCCAGCATTACAATGATACCAAAGCCAGTCAAAGACACTCTAAGAAAAGAAAATTGTAGGCCAATATTCCTGATAAACATAGATGCAAAATCCTCTGCAAAATAAGAGCAAACTGTATTCAACAACACATTAAAAGAGTCATTCGACCAGGCATGGTGGCTCATGTCTGTTATCCCAGCACTTTTGGGAGGCCGAGGCGGGCAGATCATGAGGTCAAGAGATTGAGACCATCCTGGCCAACATGGTGAAACTCTGTCTCTACTAAAAATAAAAAAATTAGCTGGGCATGGTGATGTGTGGCTGTAGTCCCGGTTACTTGGGAGGCTGAGGCAGAATCGCTTGAACCCAGGAGGCAGAGGTTGCAGTGAGCCGAGATCATGCCACTGCACTCCAGCCTGGTGACAGAGTGAGACTCCATCTCAAAAAAATAAATAAATAAAAAATAGTCATCTGCCATAATCATGTGGTACATGTGGTATTTACAACAATGATGCATGATGGTTCAACATACACAAATCTATAAATGTGATTTATTATATGAACAAAATGAAGGATAAAAATGTTATGATCATCTGAATAGATGTAGTAAAAGCATTTGACAAAATTCAACATCCATTCATGATAAAAATTCTCCACAAATTAGGTATATAAGGAATGTACCTCAATATAGTAAAGGTCATATATGAGAAACTCACAGCTAACACCATACTAAATGATGAAAAGTTGAAAGTTTTTCCTCCGAGATCAGGAACAAGATGAGAATGCTCACTCTCAACACTTCAACATAGTACTAGAAATCCTTGCCACAGCAAATAGGTAAGAGAAATAAATAAAAGGCATTCAAATGGAAAAGAAAGCAGTTAAATTGTCCCTGTTTGCAGGTGACATGATCTTATATATATGTGTGTGTATATGTATTACATATCTAAATAATATACATGTATGCATATTTATATTACATAAATGTAACACTTATATAATAAAAATATACATATATACATGTATATTTATATAATTAAATATAATATACACGTATATATACACATGTGTATATATGTATAGACAATGTATATTATTATATTTCTATACATAATATTTATATGTATATTATTATATTTTAGGGTGTTTTATATATATATATAAAACTCTAAAAACTACAAAAAAACTCTGTACTTATTTATTACTATTTTTTTATGCAGTGTCACTGTGGTCCAGGCTGGAGTGCAGTGGCACAGTCTCGGCTCACTGCACCTCTACCTCCTGGGTTAAAGCAATTCTTGTGTCTCGGACTCCCGAGTAGCTGGGCTACAGGTGTAAGCCACCACGCCCAGCTAATTTTTGTATTTTTAGTGGAGAAGGGGTTTCACCATGTTGGCCAGGGTGGTCTCGGCCTTTTGGCCTCAAGTGGTTCGCCTGTCTTGGCCTCCCAAAGTGCTGGGATTACAGGCATGAGCCATTGCACCTGGCCCCAAAAACCTTTTAAACCTGACAAACAAATTCAGTAAGGTTTTAGGATATACAATTAATGTTAAAAATCAATAACATTTCTATATACTTACAAGAAATTATCCAAAACATAAATCAAGAAAACAATCCCATTTACAATAGCTACAAAAAAGAATACTTAAGAATGAATTTGGCTGGGCGCGGTGGTTCACGCCTGTAATCCCAGCACTTTGGGAGGCCGAGGCAGGCGGATCACAAGGTCAGGAGATCGAGACCATCCTGGCGAACACGGTGAAACCCCGTCTCTACTAAAAATACAAAAAAATTAGCCGGGCGTGGTGGTGGATGCCTGTAGTCCCAGCTACTTGGGAGGCTGAGGCAGGAGAATGGCGTGAACCTGGGAGGCAGAGCTTGCAGTGAGCCAAGATTGCGCCACTGCACCCAGCCTGGGTGACAGAGCGAGACTCTGTCTCAAAAAAAAAAAAAAAAAAAAAAAAAAAAGAATGAATTCATGCAAGCTTGACCACTGCCTAAAATTGAAAAAAGAAAAATGAATAAACCTAGCCAAGGAAGTGAAAAAAACTGTACACTGAAATCTACAAAATGTGAATAAAAGAAGAAGACATAAATAAGTGAAAATATAGTCCTTTTCATGAATTGAAAGAAGTAATATTGTCAAAATGTCCATTACCCAATTCCTATTGAAATTTCAATGACATTTTTTTCATAGAAATAGAAAAATCAGGCCGGGCATGGTGGTTCACACCTGTAATCCCAGCACTTTGGGAGGCCGAGGCAGTTGGATCACAACATCAGGAGATTGAGACCATCCTGGCTAACACGGTGAAACCCCGTCTCTACTAAAAAATACAAAAAACTAGCCGGGCGAGGTGGCGGGCGCCTATAGTCCCAGCTACTCGGGAGGCTGAGGCAGGAGAATGGCGTGAACCCGGGAGGTGGAGCTTGCAGTGAGCTGAGATCCGGCCACTGCACTCCAGCCTGGGTGACAGAGCGAGACTCCGTCTCAAAAAAAAAAAAAAAAAAAAAAAAAAAAAGAAAAGAAAAGAAAAGAAAAAAGAAATAGAGAAAACAATCCTAAAAGTTACAAAAACAAACAAAACACCCGAAAGAGCCAGAGCAATCTTGAACAAATGGAAGGAATCTGAATTGACCACACTACTTGACTTCAAAATATATCACCATGCTGTATTAAACAAAACAGCATGGTAGTAGCATAAAAACAGACTCACAGGCAAATGGAATGGAATATAGAGCCCAGAAGTAAATCCATGCATATATGGTCAATTAATTTTCAACAAATGTGCCAAGAACACACAGTGAAGAAAGGATAGGTTCTTTGATAAAGGGTGTTAGGACAACTGTGTATCTGTATATCTACATGCAGAAGAATTAAACTGAACTCTTATCTCACACATTTTTTAAAAAAACTCAAAATGTATTAAAGAGTTAAATGTAAGACCTGAAAGTGTAAAACTACTAGAAGAAAACATATGGGTAAAACTCCATTGCATTGGTCTGGACAATAATTTTGGAATATAGACCCAAAAGCATAGACAACAAAAGCAAAAAAAAAAAAAAAAAAAAAAAATAGACAAACCAGACTACATCAAACTAAAAAGTTTCTGTACAGCCAAGGAAACAATGAACAGAGTGAAGTGACCATCTACAGAATGGGAGAAAATATTTGCAAACCATACATCCGATAAAGGGTTAATATCCAAAGTATGTAGGAAACTCAAACAACTTTACAGAAAAAAAGCAAATAATCCAATTAAAATATGAGCAAAGGACCTGAATAGACATTTCTCAAAAGAAGACATACAAATGACCACCAGGTATATGATAAAAATGCTCAAAATCAGTAATCATCAGAGAAGTGTAAATTAAAACCACAATGAGATATCACCTCACACCTGTTAGAATGGCTATTATCAAAAAACCAAGAAATAATTACTGGAGAGGATGCGGATAAAAGGGAACACTAGGACATTGTTGGTGGGAACGTAAATTAGTATAGCCATTATGGAAAACACTATGGAGATTCCTCAAAAATTAAAAATAAAACTACCATAAAATCCAGCAATCTCACTACTAGGTATATATCCAAAGGAAATGAAATCAGTATGTCAAAAAGATATCTGCAGTCCTATGTTCATTACAACATTATTCAAATAGCCAGGATGTGGATGTGGAGTCAACCTAAGTATCTATTGATCTATCGATCTATCAATCTATCAATCTATCAGTCTACCTATACATACATACATACACGCAATGGAATATCATTCAACCATAAAAAGAATGAAATCCTGTCATTTGCAGTAACATGGATGGAACTGGGAGATTTTATGTTACATGAAATAAGCCATTGCATGTTCTCACTCATATGTAGGAGAGTAAAAAGTGGATCTCATGGAGGTAGAGGGTAGAATGATGGTTACCAAAGGCTGGGGAAATGTAGTGTGGAGGGAGGGATGAAAAGAGGTTGGTTAATGGGTATAAAAATATAGTTAAGTAGAAGGAATAAATTTTAGTGTTCCATAGCACACTATTGAATATACAATATTATACTATTGTGTATTTCAAAATATCTAGAAGATTTGGGACATTTCCAACATAAAGAAATGATAAATATATGAAGTGATGGATATCTCAATGACCTAGATTTAATCATTATACATTGTGTGCATGTACCAAAATATCACACGTACATCACAAATATGCATAAGTATTATGGACTAATAAAAATATTTGAATTCATAGATGTAAAGAGGGCAATTGTGGTTACCAGTTGGGGTGGAGGTTGGGGTTGGAAGATGTTGGTCAAAGAATAAAAATTTCAGTCAGGAGCAATAAATTCAAAATATTTATTGTACAACAAGGTGACTATACTTAGTAACAACATATTTTATTCTTGAAAATTGCTAAGAAAAGATTTTAAGTGTTTTCACCACAAAATTGCAAGTAGTGAGGTAATACATATGCTAATTATCTTGATTTAGCCATTCCACAATATGTATATATTTCAAAACAACATGTTGTAAATGATAAACATACGAATTTTTGTCAATTTAAGAAATAATAAAAATAAAAATTATCTCACCTTGATAAGGACCATAAAAATTCAAATAACTCACTAAATGGTACATTTGTATGTCAATTTTATGTGTATACAATATACCCCATTAATAAGTTTTAAAATATTAAGCACATTATGTTGATATATTAGTATATCTTATTTTTTTGTGTGTTCAGTCAAGGAACTAGCTTTTAGCCTATTATTTATTCTATATTTTTTCTATCTTCTCATTTAATCTTTATTCTACTTTAGTATGTTTCCCATAATTTCTTGAAACAGAATCTTAATTCATTTGTTCTCATTCATTTTTATTTTTCATGTAAATATTTACTAGCATAAAGTTATATTTTCTCTGACTTGGTTAAATAACTTAGGTTCTGATATGTAGTAGCTTTATTATATTATTTTTTAAAATTTAATTTAATTTAAAGTGCTAGGATACAAGTGCAGGACATGTAGGTTTGTTACATAGGTAAACATGTGCCGTGGTGGTTTGCTGCACCTACTAACCCATCACCTAGGTATTAAGCCCCGCATGCATTAGCTATTTATCCTGATGCTCTCCTTCCCACTGCACCCCTGACAGGCACCAGTGTGTGTTGTTCCCCTTCCTGTGTCTATGTGTTCTCATTGTTCAGCTCCCACTTTTTAATGGGTTAGTGGTTTTTTTTTCTTGTAAATTTGCTTATGTTCCTTGTAGAATCTGGATATTAGATCTTTGTCAGATGGATAGATTGCAAACATTTTCTACCATTCTTTAGGTTGTTTCTTCATTCTGATGATAGTTTCTTTTGCTATACAGAAGCTCTTTAGTATAATTAGATCCCATTTGTCTGTTTTTGCTTTTGTTGCAATTGCTTTTGGTGTCTCTTCATCATGAAATCTTTGCCCGTGACTATGTCCTGAAGGGTATTGCCTAGATTTTCTCCTAGGGTTTTCATAGATTTGAGTTTTAAATTTAGATCTTCAATCCATCTTGAGTTAATTTTTGTATAAGGTTTAAGAAAGGGGTCCATTTTAAATTTTCTACATATGGCAAGCCAGGTCTCCCAGCACCATTTGTTAAATAGGGAATCTTTTTACAAAATTAAATAAGAGCCAGACAGAGATTAATATTAAGTTTGGAAGTGTCTATACAAACTGGCATCTAGGAAATCTCAGGTGTCTTGAATAACAACATGGTCAGTGGAGGGCAGTGGACCACATCACCTGGCACAGATAGTGAATCAGGCAGGGTGATAGGCAGGTAGGGCTTTAGTGTGGGAGTGGGAGGGTGGTCCTACCCAGCTTTTACAGCCCTGCTGCCGAGAGATGACTTACAAGTTCATCAGCCGCCACCACCCCACTACCACACCCCTCCCTCCAGCCCTCTAGTCCCACATTCTGCCTCAGTGCTTTCTCCTCCTTCACTTCACTCTACCACTGACAGTTCTTGTGAGTCTAGGATCAAGACACACATGCACACACATTCTTTCTTTGCCAGGCATATAAATGTTTGGCCACATTTGGAAAGTCTTCCCCTCTACCTCCACTCAATCCCCACTTCCCCCTTGGCCCTCTGCCATTTGGAGACCACTCTGCTAACCCTTGAAGCCCAATTCTCTGAGTAAACTTCTAGTACTAGCTAGAACCCCTCCTACCAGAATACTGTTCACCATGTCAGGATATAAATGTTGGTGGAAAGACTGATATCTGAGCCAGAGTCTGATCAAACTTTGGCCTGAGCCAGGGCATGGATCACAGTTCTAAAGGTCATCTACATCTATAGGTCTGACTCCTCAGCAGGTCAAATTCAAAAGACTTTCTCTACACCTAAAGAGCAGGTTTTTATACCTGGACCATAGGGGAGGTCACATAACCATGGGAACCACCTGACCAATAAGGTTCAGGGGCACTCAATCTTTACATGACTGAGAGGCCTCAACCTCATGTGACCATGGGTTGGTACATGACCATAGAATCCACGTGATCAGCAGCAATAGATCACCTATGTGACTTCCAGGACCACATGATGGTGAAGGTCATAAAAGAGCAGGATCCACAGGACCCACAGCATTAGGATCCCATAGTCCCTACATGACTGAGAGGGCTCAGCCTGTCACATGACTGTGGTAGGGGAACATGACCATAAGAAGGTACATAACCATAGTATTCATATGACCAACAGTGGTGTGGCACCAATGTGATTTCAAAGGGAAATTGAGGACCTTCCACTTGAAGGTTGGCAGCTGTATTCAACCATTTTGTATTGCTATAAAGGAATATCTGAGGTTGGGTAATACATAAATAAAAGAGGTTTATTTGGCTCACAGTTCTACAGACTGTACAAGAAGTATGATGCCACAATTTGCTTCTGGTCATGACCTCAAGAAGCTTTCTCTTGTGGCAGAAGGCAAAGGGGGAGCAGGCATATCACAAGGCAAGAGAGAGCGCAAGAGAGGGAGGGGTACCAGGCTCTTTTTAGACCACCAGCCCACACATGAACTAATAGAGTGAGAACTTCCTCATTACCATGAGGACAGCACCAAGACATTCATGAAGGATTTGCCCCCATGACCCAAGCACCTACTACTAAGCTCCACCTCCAACTTGGGGGGGGGTCACATTTTAACATGAGATTTGGAGGGAACAAACATCCAAAGCATATCAGTGGCCCCATGATTCTCATGGTTTAGGATCACACTGTGCTCTTGTTACCTGTAGGACTAAGCCTTTCACATGACAGTGGAGTGGGGTCCAAAGGGCTGCAATATTAACCCGATTCACAGTATTAGGAATCAACAGTGTTCATGTGCCTGAAAGGGTCCTTGTGATCTGCATGTCTCATGGACTGTTCATGAGACCTGGAGATTTGAGATTGCCCACATTATTGGGCTCCCTATTGATGGTGGTGGTTCCAGGTGACCTTCCATAGCACACAAGCACTTTAGGTGCCCCTACTCCTCTTTAATGTGCCAAATTTATGCCTGCTAATGCTTATATCTGTATAATATTCTTTCACAAGTTTCCTTACGTAGGTACTTAAAAATTTATGCAGAAATGAATACATTTATATACTTATCTACAAAATATAAGATCTCATTCTACACTTAGTTTTATAAGTTTTATAACTTGCTTGTCTCACTAAAACCATACCTCGAAGGTCATTGATATTAAATTTCATGTGTTATTACAAAAAAGATACTTTGAGAGCAGGTATTCTCTTTTGTTTTAGAGTAATGCTGTTTATTTCATTTATTATGTATTTATAACTGTAATAAATATCAAATGCTCCTGCAATTATATAAAAAATTGTCAGCAACATTCAAGCATTCTCTACCCCACCCACAGGAAAGAGACACACATTTAGAATGACCAGGCTCTGAGATAACTGACAGGACACTCTAGGCCTGAGGCCATCCAGGTTTAGGACCAATTGGTGAAGGACACATTTGCTTCAATGGGATGCTGCAGGTTATCTTTACCTGAAATTGCACAAATAAGGTCACTTGAGTAAAAGTACTTGACTAAAAGAGAGAAATGCAAATAATGCAAATGGTACAGTGCTTGGAACATAGTAAATCCTCAATGTAGGTACCAGACTCCCATTGACTTGGCAGAAGAATATCCCTGGAGCTCAAGAATAAAAGATAATAGTGAGGGAGCCACTTCTAAGTATACAAGGATATATTTTCCCCTAATTCAAAACCAAAGCAATAATTATCATTATTTTATACACCATGACATTCTAGGATTTAAAACCTAGTAGTATTACACGTTTGTAGTATTGTGCCCTCATGGATACACACTCAACAGCTCCTCCCACTTTGAATTACCCACTGGTGCAGATGAAATCCTGGTCAGAGTCCTATAAGTGGTAATGGTATCAGGGTCAAGGGCATGTGACTTCTCTCTCCTCTTTATCTGCACTCTTTCTTCATTTGAGACTCCACAGGAAACTATTTTCCAGTATCAGTATAGAAGCTCAAATAAGGGGGCAAAAATGACACAGAATTAAAGAAATGGTTTGATAATCTTTTCCCTCTTCCCACATTCCTTGGTAAAGCCATCCTGCATCACAGAAATAGCCCCAAAGCTTCATTTATAAACTACATGTAAGTATATGCTACTTCTTCCTGCTCCATTACCAGCTGGTCTCTGTGGTAGTTACGCTGTTTGATTTATTTATTTATTTATTTTTTTTTGAGACGGAGTCTCGCTCTGTCACCCAGGCTGGAGTGCAGTGGCCGGATCTCAGCTCACTGCAAGCTCTGCCTCCCGGGTTCACGCCATTCTCCTGCCTCAGCCTCCCGAGTAGCTGGGACTATAGGCGCCCGCCACCTCGCCCGGCTAGTTTTTTGTATTTTTTAGTAGAGACGGGGTTTCACCGTGTCAGCCAGGATGGTCTCGATCTCCTGACCTCGTGATCCGCCCGTCTCAGCCTCCCAAAGTGCTGGGATTACAGGCGTGAGCCACCGCGCCCGGCCACGCTGTTTGATTTAGATGACAGTCATCACTTCTCTGGGAAGGAGAAGAAAAGTGGGCCAGGATGAACATTTGTTGAAGTCCTACTAGGTGCCATCTTCTCTGTATAGAATTTCTCCTTTATCCCACAGGACAGTTCTGTAAGTAAGGCATCACGAGCTCTCAGCGGTTCCCTTTTCCAGATGACCATGGGCAAGGTGACAGAGGTTAAGAAAGTTTTCCAGTGTCACACATCAAGTAAAAGGCAGGAATGAGGTTCCAGCTTTTGTCCTCATTAAAATGTTCCATGCATTTTCAACAGAGGATATATTGCCCCCAATGGGCTGAGAATTGGTTTTTAAGGGTAGGGAGATGATAGACATTAAAATGGTTTGTGGCACTACATAGGACCAAAATACATACAGTTAACGTTACATCTGTGGTATTAAAATTTCACATTTCAGGCAAGAAGGGATTAATAAGGAGGAAAAACATGTCTAATAAGCCTCCTTTGGATAATGAAAGAAGGTTGGGAAACATTTAATGTGCCCATTGATCTTTTCTGTAGATAATGGGCCACCAAGGCTTAGAGGCTGGTATTTCACACCACCCCATGGATGCCTACTCAATAACCCCTTTAGATGATGATGCTGATGATGATAATGGGCATTTAATTATAAGTTACTTGAGTGGTATTTTCATTAATCTTAACCTTTACTCAAGTAATTTATAATTAAATACCCATTGTATAGAAAGTTAGGAGAAGTTAAATAAATCAGGGAAACTTTGTTGTTAATGTCTGAAATTTCGCTAAAGCTTCTGCTACAGATATTCACAGCTCTGTGCTCGGATGATCCCCCTGACTCCCTGAGCAGAGACTGCAGACTGGCATGGAGAGCTACAGGGAGTCTAGGCAGAGCCACTGCTCAGGCACACACAGAGTTCCAGGGCCCTTGGACTACTGGGCACTCCAGCACCAGTGGCTGTAGCTCTGGCAACAAGAAAGGCCAGGCTCCCTGGAAGGCCTCCAGTATAGGGGCTAAATCCATGGGGCTGAGGAGCAGATGGACTGCAGGCCTCACCTCCTTTGCACCTTGGTGGATAATGCCCAGCGGGCTGGTCCCTAGCATGGTCATTCCAGCCTCACTTGAGCTCTAGGGCCAATAGCAGCCCTGTACTTCCCTGGAATGGAGCTCTCAGTGGTAGCAGATGGGTCCACCAATCTTGGCAGGGTGATTAAGGACTAATGCAGGCCCCCAGCACAGTACAGCTGTCTTACAGAAAAGTGGCCAGATTTTTTTCCACATAGATCTCTGTCCCCACTACCTCTCACTGGGCAGGGCCTCTAGACTTGGGACTCCAGCCACCCCACCCATGTTTGGGCTCTTGGACCAGTAGCAGCTCTGTACTTCCCTGGGACAGAGCTCTCAATCGTAGCAGGCAGGTCTGCCATTTTTGCAGCTCTACAGCTCCTGCTCCTGTTTTCTTCAGGCTCAGGAGGGAGCCAAAAGACTTAGGACTAATGCAATCCTCCAGCACAGTGCAGCTGCTTTTTGGATAAGAAGGCAGACTCTCTTCCGTATGGGCCCTGGCCCTGTTACTCCTCAGTGGGCAGGGTCTCTCAACCTGGGGTCCCCAGAACAACCACCTTGTCCCCGCCCAAACGTTTAAGTCAGTGGTGGCGCTGTCATTCTCTAGGGAGGAAATCCCAGAGACAACCCACAGCCCCTCTCTCATTGCAGCTGCAGTGGTACTGCCCTTAATGCCTTTGGGCTGGGGAAGGAACAAAGGTCCAGGTCGCATTGCTGGCACCCCCAGCACACCACAGCCACCATATGGGGAGGAGCCCAGTCTGTTTTCCCTGTGAGGCCTCACTCCCTACTCTTCAACAGGCAAGGCCCCTGGCTTGGGACTACAGGGCAGCTATACCACCCCCAACTGAGCATTCCCACTGGCAGTGGCTCTGTGTTTCCCTGGGGTGGAGTTCCCAGTGGCAACAGACAGCCCCTTTACCACTGCCACTGCAGTGGTTTTGACCTTGTCTTTGGACTGGGGAAGGAACAAAGAGCCTGAGGGCATTACTCATGTCTCTAGCATGCCACAGTCACCATGTGGAGAGGAACTCAGTCTCCCTTTCGTTTCAGTCCCTGACCCCTTACTCTTCACCAAGAAGGGTCCCCAGCTCAGGCCCATGGCACAGCCACCCCACCCTCTGGCTGAACACTTTCATTAGCAGACGCTCTGCATTTCTGTGAGGTGGGGCTCCCAGAGACAACTGAAAGCCCCTCTGACACTGCCACTGCAAAGGTACTGCCCTCGATGTCCTTGGACTATGGAAGAAACAGAGACCCCTGAGTGCCTTACTCACACCTCCAGCAAGCTGCAGTTGCTGTAAGAAGAGGCCAGTCTGTTTTCCCCATAGGCCCCCAGGCTTGAGCCCACAGTGCAACCACCCCACACCAGGCCAATCACTCTGATTAAGAGCGGTTCTGCATGTGTCTGGGATAGAGCCCCAAGAGACAAGTTAAAGGCCCTCTGCCATTGCCACTGTCAAGGTTCCTGTTTGCCCCCACGCTGTAGAGGGAACATAAAGGCTGAGTTTACCCCAGGGCTGCAGTATGAAGTCCAGGAGTGCCAAACCCAGATCTGCAGCCAGCCCTTGAGTGGGAAAGGAGCCTACACTCTCAGAGCACTGAAAGAGAGAGAGCACAGCTGCAAATGTGGGCAAATACAGAGTAGTCATGTGACTGAACAAGAGTCTACCTATCAGCCAGCATGCTTAAGCACCATCTACTGGATCACAGCCAAAACTTCAACACAAAAAATACTTTAATATATCCCCTGTGAAACCAAGGACAATAATTCAACTACAAATAAATACCCTGCACAAAGCATTGGCCCTCTGAAAACATTGAGAAATGAAGGTAACTGACTACACTCAAATTACACCACAGCTAAGGGTACACAAGCCCACACACGAGAGAAACAATCAGTGCAAGAACTCTGGCAACTCAAAAGCTAGAGGGTCTACTTACCTCCAAATCACTGCACTAGTTCTCCAGCAATGTTTCCTAACCAGGCTGAAAAGCCTGAAATGACAAAAACAGAATTCAGAATATAGATAGGAATGATCATCAACATTCAGGAGAAAGTCAAAACCCAATCCAAAGAATATAAGGAATACAATAGAACTATATAGGAGATAAGAGATGAAATGCTGTTGTAACAAAGAACCAGGCTGGGCACGGTTGCTCACACCTGTAATCTCAGCACTTTGGGAGGCCGAGGTGGGCATATCACTTGAGGTCAGGAGTTCGAGACCAGACTGGCCAACATGGAGAAACCCTGTCTCTACTAAAAGTACAAAAATTAGCCAGGCGTGGTGGCATGTTCCTGTAACCCCAGCTCCTTGGGAGGCTGACACAGGAGAATCACTTGAACCCAGGAGGCGAAGCTTCCAGTGAGCCGATATTTCACCACTGCACTACAGCCTGGGTGACACAGCAAGACCCTGTCTTAAAAACAAACAAAACAAAACAAACACAATTGATATGATAGAGCTGAAAAACTCACTTCAAGAATTTCATTAAAAAAATCACAAGTATTAACAGCAGAACCCACCAAGCTGGGGAAAGAACCTCAGAGCTCAAAGACCAGTTCTCAAAAATAAGACACAAACAAAAATACAATAAAGAAGAATGAACAAAACCTCTGAGAAATACGGGATTATATAAACAGACAAAACCCATGACTCATTGGCGTCCCTGAAAGAGTGGGAGAGAAAGAAAACAATTTGGACAACACATTTGACAATATCAGACACAAAAATTTCTCCAAGCTCACTAGAGAGCCCAACATTCAAATTCAGGAAATGCAAAGAACCCTGCAACATACTATACATGACAATTATCTCCAAGGCACATAGTCAGATTCTTCAAGGTCAAAATGAAAGAAAAAATATTAAAGGCAGCTATTGAAAAGGGGCAGGTCACCTACAAAGGGAAATCCATCAGGCTAACAGTGAAGTTTCAGCAGAAACCCTACAAACCAGAAGAGATTAGGGGCCTATATTCAACATTCTTAAGAAATTCCAACCAGGAATTTCATATTCCATCAAAGTAAGCTTCATAAGCAGAGAAATAAATCCTTTTCAGACAAACAAATGCTAAGGGAATTCATTAGCACCCGACCTACCTTACAAAAGGTCCTTAAGGAAGTGCTAAATATGGAAAGGAAAGACCGTTATCAGCCACCACAAAAACAGACTTAAGTATACAGACCATTGACACTATAAAGCTACCACAAAATCAAGTCTGCAATAATAACCAGCTAACAACATAATGACAGGATCAAACTTGCACATATTAATATTCCCCTTAAATGTAACCAGGTTAAATGCCCCAATCAAAAGGCATAGAGTGCCAAACTGGATAAAGCAGCTAGGCCCAACTATATGCCGTCTTCAGGAGACCTCATTTCACATCCAATGACACCCAAAGGCTCAAAATAAAGGGATGGAGAAAAATCTACAAAGCAAATGGAAAACAGAAAAAAGCAGGGGTTCTTATTCTAATTTCAGACAAAACAGACTTTAAAGCAACAATGATCATAAAAGACAAAGAGGGGCATTACACAATGGTAAAGGGCTCAGCAAGAAGACCTAACTAGTTTAAATATATATGCACCAACATAGGAATATCCAGATTAATAAAGCAAGTTCTTAGAGACCTATGAAGAGATTTAGATAACCACACAATAAAAGTTGGAGACTTTAACATCTCATTGATAGTATTAGACCATTGAGGCAGAAAACTAACAGATATTCAGCACCTGAACTCAACAGCTGACCAGATGGACCTAACAGACATCTACAGAACTCTCCACCCAAAAATAAGAATATACATTCTTCTCATATGCACATGGCATATACTCAAAAATCAACAACATAATCAGCCATAAAAGAATCCTTATCATCTGGGCGTGGTGGCTCATGTCTGTAATCCCAGCACTTTGAGAGGCCAAGGTAGGTGGATTACCTAAGGTCAGGAGTTCAAGACCAGCCTGGCCAACATGGTGAAATCCCCTCTCTACTAAAAATACAAAAAATTAGCTGGGCATGATGGCAGACGCCTGTAATCCCAGCTACTCAGGAGGCTGAGGCAGGAGAATCACTTGAGCCCAGGAGGTGGAGGTTGCAGTGAGCTGAGATTGCACCATTACACTCCAGCCTAGGTGACAGAGTGAGACTCCATCTCAAAAAACAAACAAACAAAAACCTTATCAAACTCAAACCAAAATCATACCAAACACACTCTCAGACCTCTCAGACTATTACAGTAGAATAAAAATAGAAAACAGTATTCAGAAAATTCCTCAAAACTATAAAATTACATGGAAATTATACAAAGTGTTCTTTTTTTTTTTTTTTTTTTTGAGTCAGAGTCTCGCTCTGTCGCCCAGGCTGGAGTACAGTGGTGTGATCTCGGCTCACTGCAACCTCCGCCTCCTGGGTTCAAGTGATTTTTCTGCTGCAGCCTCCTGAGTAGTTGGGACTACAAGTGTGTGCCACCACGCCCGGCTAATTTTTTTGTATTTTTAGTAGAGACAGGGCTTCACCATATTGGCCAGGCTGTTCTCGAACTCCCGACACAAAGTGTTCTTTAATAACTCTTGGATAAACAATGAAATTAAGGCAGAAATCAAGAAATTATTTGAAACTAATGAGAACAAAGATACAACATATCAGATATCAGAATCTTTGGGACACAGCTAAACCAGTTTTAAGGGTGAAGTGCTAAATGTCCACATCAAAAAGTTAGAATGACTTCAAATTAACAACCAAACATTACACCTAGAGTAACTATAGGAACAAAAGCAAACCAACCCCAGAGCTAGCAAAAGACACAGAATAACCAAATCAGAGCTGAACTGAATAAAATTTATTTGCACAAAAACATACAAAAGGTCAATTAGTCCAGGTTGGCTCTTCAAAACAATAAATAAGATTGATAGACTGCTAGCTACATTAATAAAGAGATAAGATCAAAATAAACACAATCAGAAATGACAAAAGGGACATTACTACTGACTCCACAGGAACACACACACACACACACACAAACCCCTCACAGACTACTTTGAACACCTATATGCATAAAAACTAGAAAACCTCGAATAAATGAATAAATTCCTGGAAACATACAACTTCCCAAGATTGAACCAGGAAGAAATTGAATCCCTGAACAGACAAATAATGAGCTCTGAAATTGAATGAGCAATAAAAACCCTACAAACAAGAAAAAGCCCAAGACCAGATTGATTCACTGTCAAATTCTACCAGATGTATAAAGAAGAACTGAGACCATTCCTACAGAAACTATTCCCCAAAATTGAGGAGGAGATACTTTTCCCTAACTCATTCTATGAGACCAGCATCATCCTGATCAAAAACCTAGCAGAGACAACAACAACAAACACTTCAGGCCAATTTCTTTGATGAACATAGATGCAAAAATCCTCAACAAAATACTAGCAAACTGAATCCAGCAGAACATCAAAAAGCTAATCAATCATGATCAAGTAGGCATTATGTCTAGGATGCAAGGTTGGTTGAACATATGTAAACCAACAAATGTGATCTATCACATAAACAGAACTAAAAACAAGACAAGATCATCTCAATATATGCAGAAAGGCTTTCAATAAAATTCAACATCCCTTCATGACAAAACCCTCAGTGAACTAGTGGTTGAAGGAACATACCTCAAAATAACAGCCATATATGACAACTCCACAAACAATATCATATTGAACAGCCACAAGGTGGAAGCATTACTCTTGAGGACTGGATGCCCACTCTTGCCAGTCCTATTCAACATAATTCTGGAAGTCCTAGCCAGAGCAATCAGGCAAGAGAAAGAAATAAAAGGTATCTAAACAGGAAGAGGGGAAGTCAAACTATCTGTTTGCAGATGATATTACTCTGTACCTAGAAAACCCCATAATCTACCCTAAAGTTCCATGAACTTCAACTTTAGCAAACAAAATCAATATACAAAAGCATTAGCATTTCTATACACCAACAATGTCCAAACTGAGAGCCAAGTCAAGTATGCAATCCCACTTACAAAAACAACAACAAAAACAAAAACCTAGGAATACAGTTAACCAGGGAGGTGAAATATCTCTACAAAGAGAATTACAAAACACTTCTCAAAGAAATCAGAGATGACCCAAACAAATGGAAAAACATTCCATGCTCATGGATAGGAAGAATTGCTATTGTTAAAATGGCCATACTACCCAAAGCAATTTATTCAATACTGTTCCAATCAATCAATGACACTCTTCACAGTTTTAGAAAAAACTATTTTAAAATTCATATGGAACCAAAATAGAGCTCAAATAGCCAAGGCAATCCTGAGGAAAAGTAACAAAGCCAGAGACATGTTACCTGGCTTCAAACTATGCTACATAGCATACCTGACTTTGAGTGGCCACAGTAACCAAAACAGCATCGTACTGGTACAAAATCAGACACAGAGACCAATATAACATAATAAAGAGCCCAGAAATAAAGCCACACACCTACTACCATCTGATCTTTAACAAAGTCATCAGAAATAAGCAATGGGGAAATAATCCCCTATTCAATAAATGGTGCTGGTATAACTGGCTAGCCATATGCAGAAGATTGAAACTGGACCCCTTCCTTACATCATATACTAAACTCAAGATGGATTAAAGACTTAAATGTAAAATCTAAAACTATAAAAAGTTTTGAAAGCCGGGTGCGGTGGCTCACGCCTGTAATCCCAGCACTTTGGGAGGCCGAGGCGGGCGGATCACAAGGTCAGGAGACTGAGGCCATCTTGGCTAACATGGTGAAGCCTCATCTCTACTAAAAACATAAAACATTAGCCAGGCATGGTGGCGGGCACCTTTAGTCCTAGTTACTCGGGAGGCTGAGGCAAGAGAATGGCATGAACCCGGGAGGTGGAGGTTGCAGTGAGCCGAGATCGCGCCACTGCACTCCAGCCTGGGCGACAGAGAGAGCCTCCGTCTCAAAAAAAAAAAAAAAAAAAAAAACCCTTGAAAAAAGCCTGGGAAATAGTATGCTAGGCATTGGCCCTGGCAAATATTTTATGATGAAGAAACCAAAAGCAATTGCAACAATACCAAAAAATTAACTAATGGAACCTAATTAAATTAATAACTTCTGCACAGCAAAGGAAACTATCAACAGAGTAAACATACAACCTACAGAATGGGAGAAAATATTTGCAAACTATGCATCCAACAACAAACTAATATCCAGAATCTATAAGAAACTTCAACAAACATATAACAAAAAACAACCCTATTAAAAAGTGGGCAAAGAACATGAACAGATACTTTTCAAAAGAAAACATATGCATGGTCAACAAGCATATGAAACAATGCTCAACATCACTAATCATTAGACAAATGCAAATCAAAACTACAATGAGATACCATCTCACACCACTCAGAAGGGCTAATATTAAGAAGTCAAAAACTACAGATGCTAGCAAGGTTGTGGAGGAAAGGAAATGCTTATACACTTCTGGTGGGAATGTAAATTACTTCAGACATTGTGGAAAGCAGTGTGGTAATTTCTCAAAGGACTTAAAATGGAATTTCCATTCAACCCAGCCATCCCATTATTGGGTATATACTCAAAGGAATATAAATTCTTCTACTATAAAGTGACATGCACACATTCCACAGCACTATTCACAATAGCAAAGTCATGGAATCATCCTAAATGCTCATCAATGGTAGACTGGATAAACAAAACGCAGTACATATACACCACGGAATACTACACAATCATAAAAAGAATGAGAGCATGTTCTTTGCAGCAACATAGATGGAGCTGGATGCCATTATCCTAAGTGAACTAATACAGGAACAGAAAACCAAATACTACATGCTCTCACTTGTAAGTGGGAGCTAAACATTGAGTACACATGGGCACGTGTATTTGAGAGTAGAAGGTGGGAGAGGATTGAAAAACTACCTATCATGTACTATGCTTATTACCTAGATGATGAAATAATCTGTACACCCAACCCCTGTGACATGCAATTTACCTATATAACAAACCAGCAAATATACCCCTGAGCCCCCAGCCTAAAGTAAAAGTTAAAAAAGTATTAAGTGAATAAAGAAATGAATTATACTTGAATATAAAAATAAAAGAAATAACTTTCATACTGGGATATTAGGAGTATATCTGATAAATATTATTCTGATTTCATTATATTAATGTAAAATTTTAGAGTATCTGAGGTTTAAAAGGATGCTTTCAAAAACTTATTAAGAAATTCTTGCCAAGACATTTGTGTATATGAGCAAGTGTTACAAATATCATCTGTTACAGAAACTACGGCAAAGGAGCTTAATTTTTACAACTAGGATACTGGGGAAATAAAGTTTACAGCATCCTACGATGAAACACCAGTTAATATAAAAATATCGAACGTATACTGTAACATAATTTCGAATGTCATAGAAATTTATTTCCACGAAAAGATGGTAATAAAGATTTAAAGAGGGGTACAAAGACTCGAACAAGTAGTCTGGATCCATTTTTCCCTCATACAAGTCTGATTTTCCGGTGGTCAAAGAATAAAAATTAAAATGACCTTTTTATTCTGATATAGAGCTCTTTTCAGCACAGTAAGAGACAACGATTGCTGTCTTGAGCCCATCAATATCCCTGGGACTACTGAGAATGTCCGCTTTGCCACCCAGAGTTCCAGAAAGCTCTGTACGGTGGGCTTGGGCCACAGCCTCTCCCTCCCACCTTCCTGCTCGCGATGTTCTAGCTGTAGTTCCGCCTTCTGTCACGAGAGGGCACCACGGTACCACCATTATCGAACTCCTCGATCAAGGGTCTGCAAGGAGCAAAAAATAACAATACTTCCCTTAAAACTTAGCTTATGAAACTGATTACTGAGTAATTCTAATTCTGTCGGAAAAAAAACCTGATGATAGGTGTAAAATAAGTCAGTATATATGTATGGCATCAACAATGAAACATCAGACAGCTCTGGCGCACGTTGGCAATCATTAGTTAGCATTAATAGGTCAGTGCAAGGCAGGCAGAAGGTGACTGAGAGAGGATGGGGGTGCCTAAGTGGGTCCTGGGCAGCTGCGTCCATAATGTCCTGGAGAGGGGATGAGTAGAGGGAGTGAGAGGTTTGAGAAGCCTGTACAAGGGTAGGGTAATGGAGGGTGAACACCCAGCTCTCTGGAAGGGACCCCTCTGCAGTGTGGACACCTCAATCTACAGAGGAGGGAAGAAGAGATAAATCAATGAATTCGATGTAGATTTGGGGTAAACAGCAAATAGGACTGTTTTTAATATGCACGTGAATTTTCCAAACAGAATTGCTATTATAATAAATATTTTCATAACATTCATTACTCCGTAAAATATACTTCTGTTCATTAAAAAAGAACGACAAAGGTGAATATAGCTGTGATGCCTCCTGGTGGCCAGAGAAATTATTGCACATCTGGGAGAAGAGTTGGGGCAGGAGAGGGGAGGGAGGAAGAAAGGGTGGAATCTAATTAATGGCATCAGGCACAGTATTCTGGAATTTTTCACATACTTGTCATAATTCGTGTGTATCCATTTATCTAGGTTATTTTTTAAAAGTATATTTTCTGGGATATATAAATCTTTTTCTTTCATTTAGAATTTTTCAACATCAATAATATTGTTACTTAAAAACTATATGGGTCATAATTTTAAAAAAAGGTTTAGCGGATCACGAGGTCAGGAGTTTGAGACCAGCCTGGCCAACATGGTGAAACCCCATCTCTACTAAAAATACAAAAATTAGCCAGGCGTGGACGGCACCTGTAATCCCAGCTACTTGGCAGGCTGGGGCAGGAGAATCTCTTGAAACCGGAAGGCAGAGGTTGCAGTGAGCCGAGATGGAACCACTGTACTCCAGCCTGGGCAACAAGAGTGAAACTCCATCTAAAAAAAAAAAAAAAGTTTAATACTCTGGGATCATGTAATGGCAGACCCCAAGGAGATAAGATCATTCCCAGCCCCAAAAGCATGAAGACAAAATGAGAAAAACTTCAAAATAATTCAAAATTAACTGTTGATAGGGAGATAACAAGGGTATTTTTCTGGTTTACTTAGTCACTCCTAAAATCAGTAACCTTATATGAATAATGGTGATGATATTGGGTGATTTGAATGATACTTAGGATTATAGAAAACTAAATACATTTGAAAACATCTTGAGGCGTGCGTACTATCCTTTGAGGAAGATTAAAGCATTAACAGGCCTGGAGGCATCAAGTCAAAATAGAAAAATACCTTAAGTATTCCAAAGTTAGCTGCTGATCTGGAGAGAACAAGCTGTCTCTCTTATTTGCATAAACTTTCCTAAAGGCAGCACCCTGATGTGAATAATGGTCATAGTCATGGGTACCTTGGATGGCAGTTAAGATTAAAGGAGATGAGGTGTAAAGTGCATTTGCTTTCGGTGCATGTTACTTTCCCTCTCTCCAGCTCACCTGTCTCAAGGCCAACACCTGAGCTTCCACCTGAGCCCATTCACCACTTCAAGGATCAGCCAACTCGTGTGGCCCTACACCCAGGTCTCTTGGTACAAAGCATGAGATTTCACTTCCTCTGTCTTCCTCATCACCCAGAGGGGTTGTGGAGTGGGGACCTGTGGGGCACAATAGCCGGGGAGTGGAATCTGACCATTTCTCAAGGCCTGGAAGTCCATCTTCTAAAAGGGAGGCTGCCCAGAGCCATCTAGGGAGGGTGAGGGATGGAACCTCATTCCAATCTTGCCACTTTCCTGGGGAGGTGACTTAGGTTCTGTGAGGCTGAGCTTGGTCAACTGTGAAATGGGATTGACCATACCATCTCTACAGAGCTGTCCTGAGGGGTAAATGAGAAAACCTCTTGAGAATATACGGCATGGAGTTGGACTTCAATTATCTTTAAATGTTGGGACACAGCAGTAGGGACTCACTGGGCCTCAGGGTTAAGGCAGGCATTGTGAAAAATCATTTCTCATTACTTCCCTTTATAAGAAAACAGATAGTTGAAGAAAGCAAATATTCCTGTGATATGCGTTGAGTTCAAAGTTTTGTAGACGGTAGTTTCTCTACTTCTTGGGTGTTATCAGAAGCTTATAAGAGCTGTTCAACATCATTCCCCTGGGCTGACCCAAATCCAGTTTCCCTTGCCTGGAATACAGGTATGTCTTTGAACTCACCTGGTGATCTCAGTGATAGATAGCAAAGTAAGCAAAGTGTGATGTCTGCCTAATGGCTCCTCTGGACTACTTAGTATTTTAATGTATGTATAGGAAAATTCTGGTCTCATCCTGCAGTCATCAGTGCAGGAGTCCTCAGGTCATGTATTATCCAGCCACATCACACCAGGATTTCAGCCACCTGCTGCCTTCTGGAGACGCACAAATCCAATAGTTAGCAACATTTTTTGACACATAATTGTCTATTCTTTTGTTAGGTAATAACTAAATGTTTACTGAGCTCAGATTTCATGCTGTCCCAGTGGACGCATCTCATTAGCTCTGAATTGGAAATGAGAGGGTAAGAAAGGATATGAATATATGGGCAACTTTAAATGTTAAATTTGAGATGAGATGGCTCCTTCCCATTATTTTTTCTTTTGAATTTTTCTAGCTGCCCATTAATGTTTAAACTTGATCAAGTTTCAAGTAATTTAAGATTTTTCCAATGTCATTCGTTGGACTTACCAGCATCCATTGCAGCCACATGATGGAGATATCTCTTCTATCTCTCTTTATTGCTTTCTCTCTGTCTCTTTACATTTTTTTTCTTTACATTCAAAGTTCCATAAAGAGTTTTCTACATTCCCTGTTAATATTCTCCACTTTCCACTGACTATCCCACTGCACTATGGCCTCTGTCCACAAGATCAAGTAACACATGTGAATTCAAACACCTCCAAAGTGTGTTTCTTGTGCAATTAAAAAATAATAAATGAAATGGAAAAGTCTACTCATGTCAAACAACCATCACACAAAATGAGATCAGGTTCTAAATGAGATGCATCCCTAAACCAGTCAAGGGATTTGGATAGTAGTTTGGACATACGAAAACTAACTACAGGGAATCACTGTCTTCTTTCATCAGCTTGGCTCAGGTGAGGTTCCAGATGTACAGGGTAACCCCACATGAGTTACAGTTTGAGTTAAATACAAGTAGTCTGGACAAATAGAAGGTGTTTCATTAAAGAATACACTAAGTCATTGTTTTAGGCCAGTTCACTCCAGGGAAACTCTAGGTGCTTGAATACATCAGGTAAAAAAGGGGGCTTGAAAATAGTATCTGCAGATTTTATTAATGCTCCCTACAGCACACAAACCAAGTAAATGGGCCTGTTTTGGCAAGTTGGAAAGAGAGTATACATGACATGTAGGCATATATGGCAAATCCCACTGTTGAAATCTGAACATGTATTTGTTCTCCTTATGTTTCTTCCTTCCTCTTATTCCATGAGGTAGTCATGCATTTAGAGATAAAAATGTAAATTAAAAGTAAAACCTTAAGCCCCTCAACTGACTGAATAAACCTCCTCATGGCCAGGAGGACCCCCCAAAATCCTTAAAACTGAGTTCCTGGGCATGACAGGAAGTGGGGTCAGATACAACTTGTTATGCTCCCTCTCTTTTGTGGTTTAGATACAACAATTGACCAGCATTAATGTTAAATAGAGATCATAAGACTGGCAGAACAGACTCTTTGTGGCAATAAGATATCAAATTATAAATAAGACCTAAGGCCATGCCAGGAAAGGGTTAAGTCACACACTCTACACTTAAAGAATAAACTGCGTTCTAATTGACACAAGCTGTCCTTTTCATTTTTCTCCAGTAGCTAAACAAGTACTGGCCTCAAGATAAGCAACATTAAAACAACTTGCAGCTCATCCACCACTAGATGCTGATCCCCAGCCCCTGTTCCACCAGCAGTGGCTACAGTTTTGATTGGACAAGAGACTGATTTCGGTAACTTTCTTCTGATTAGAAGATCACCAACCATGGACCGGTTCTGGCCAGTTTAAAGAGGGCAGGACTTGAGTGCCTTTGTGTTCTGAAAAGTTCTTTTGACGTATAGGGCCTAATTGTGATACATTTAAATGTGAAGTCTCCACCCCAAGGTGAACCTGGTCCATATGTATAACATACATGTTTGTGCCAGGACCCCCTTCATAAATATTCATAGCTCCTCCTATAACGTGTTGTGTATGTATCTTTGTCCAACCCCTTCAGCTTAAATTCCTGTCTTAACCTCTCACTCCCTCAAAGTGTCTGCTTCTGGGCTTCTTCCAATGGCTACATTCCCAGCCCGTCAGAATGGCCACACTGCAGGCTGTAATCTTTAATAAGAAATAAAGCCATCCTTTTAAAAATTTGTAAATTGGTGATATTTCAGTTCACAAAGCCATACCATTAAAAATACCATATTTCGTGTGTGGATCTATTCAAATGTAATAAAAATATAGAGAAATGTCTTAAAAATGTAAACCCCAAATTTTGCCTAGTGGTTACCTGTGAGGAAGAAGGAAACTAATGTAATCAGAGAACACTTCAAAGTGAATTTTAATTGCATATGATGTTTTATGTTAACATAGAAGGTTCTATTCTATAATTTTGTGTATTTCTGAAATATTTAATAAAAACTACTGTTTCCATATTTGATTCTGAATTCAAAGGAGATTCCTACTAATTTAAAATTTTAGGAAACATAATGAGCTCCAGAGATAATCAATAACCCCATGGCTGATTTTTAAAAATGTATCATTTTTGTGAATTACTTCCCACTTGATTATCTATGCAGACATATTTAATGTATATGCATTACACATGGATTTCATTTATCTGCAGACCTAACATTTGCTAAAGATCACTAAATTAATTATTAATTGTGCCCAAATATCCTACCCACTCTATCTGACTCCAAAACCACACCTCCCCTCTATTGGGAAATAAAATCTTTTCCTGTGAAAGGGTTGAGGCTAGGACAGAAGTGACTCCCCATAGTCCTGTACATAAGAACAGATCTGGTATTTGGGACCCAGGTCTCCTGATATCATCTGTTTCCCAGAAGACCCATCTTCATGGTCTGTCATTCTGTGCTGTCTCCTTTCTGAGGCTCAGTGAGAGGCTGCTATTAACATGTCCAAATGGAAGGTAAATGAAGATGTAAGGACATCAAATAAAAAATAATGAAATTATTTTCTTTCTCCTCCGCTCCACGCATCAGGTAACTTCTACAAAGAAAAGACAGAAAAGCTTTTCTCTCATAGAAATATGTAAACATTTTATTTCCTGCTGCTTCAACTCTAATTGACCTCTAGGAGATGTTCATGTAAACTACGTCTTTTGTAGAAGAGAAAACACAGGGAAAGCCAATACATATATTTGTTGTAGCATTACATGTTAGACACTTCACATAGGTTTAAGCATTGTACATTTTCTTCCCACAACAGTTCAGCGAGGTATGTATCAATATGCCCATGTTACAGATGCCCCAGTTCAGGTTCACAAGGGGTAACTCACTATTATTGGGTCACATATCTAAGTAGAAGCAGGAATAAGATCTACCAAATATATATATATATATATGAGATAAATACACTCATTTATATATAATATATATAATACACAAACAGGCCCACTTATATGTATTATTTAGCAAATTGAGATGAATATTTTTAAAGTTCTTTCTGTTTTCATCCAGTATAATAGGCTAGGACATAAATCTGCATTACTTTAGTTCTTTAGTTACTGTAATTTCACTTTTTTTTTTTTTTTTAAGGCAGAGTCTTACTCTGTCGCCCAGGCTAGAGTGCAGTGGCATGATCTCAGCTCACTGCAACCTCTGCCTCCCAGGCTCAAGCAATTCTCCTGCCTCAGCCTCCCGAGTAGCTGGGATTACAGGCACATGCCACCATGCCCGGCTAATTTTTGTATTTTTAGTAGAGATGGGGTTTCACCATCTTGGCCAGGCTGGTTTCAAACTCCTGACCTCGTAATCCACCCACCTTGGCCTCCCAAAGTGCTGGGATTACAGGTGTGAGCCACCTCGCCCAGCCAACTTCCAATGTGTTTAAAAGTTTAAAATCCCTTTTATCAAAATAATAATTGAAAGAGTCCAGAAACATCTATAAGGAATAAACAACAGAAAAAACACTATTACAGTTCAATAGAATAGATTTCCATATTCCTCTTGAGATAGCCAAATTCTGTTTGATGGTTGAAGCAGGAAGTACAAGATCTGATTCGTCCTCAATATATGTAAATATTGAAGACTATACTGTAAGTGGCAGATATTAACAGGACTTTATTGACCATGCCATTGAAAGAGCTGGGCACTCAGGCACTTACCACTGTTCAGGGCACATTGTCACCCATGAATGTATTAATTAATAAATTTGTGAGATATATCCTCGGATGGGGTACATATTTTCCTTATATTCTAAATAGACAGGATCTGAATATCACCACATTGGGCAGTAGGTTACTTTGGCCTCAAATAACATTTTCTCTTCTCTTAAAAAATATCTCCCCTTGAATGCAGTGTTTTCCAGATGTTATAAACCACCAATCGAATTTTGTCAGATCCACTTCCTGGGTATTAAATGCATCTTCCCCCAGGTCAAAGGACTCAGGGCAGCCCAGGAATCATCTCCTGCATCTTCTTTACTCCCTACCTTGAGTAAGTTGGCAGAGAGATGAATTTAGAGAGAAATGAAAGGGGCTTTGTGGGCCCACCTAGTAAATCACTGAAGGCATCCAACAAGGATGCAGAGTGATAGGGTCAATTTTGCATGTGGGAACATGTGAAGATACCATGACTAAAATCCAGAAATAAACCATCGCATCCCAGGAGGAAATCCTGCACAGAGATTCTACAGAAAACAGTTGAAAGGGTCATGTAATATGGACAACAGGAAAGCTGCCCATTTGAGTAAATTATGGTAAGCCATGAGTCTACAACAGCACAGAGCTGCCTAAGCAGAAGGGGGTATTTGGTCAACACATGCAGCTCTGTTGGGGTAGGATCATAAATTTAACTCTACAAAAATAACTGCAAAGATGCAACATGTAAATGATAGTATAGGTGAGTGTTAAATTGTGCCTAAACTTGTCAGAGCAGTGTCGAGTTGTGACACAACTCACTGAGTTGATGAAAGGAGCTGAGGCAACAGAGAAAAGCCTCATGAAAAATCTCAGGGAGGATACAAGGAGAAAACAAATGAAAGCATGGAAAGTGTGACCTCCTGGAGAGAGTGTTCTGGCTAAGAATGTGCCTCCAGGAGGAAGGCATAAACATGCTGGCAGATGGGAGACCATTGGACCTGGGGTCAGAGAGAAACTATAGTGGGTGTATGATTTCCAGACAGCCTGAGGACCCAATTAGTGGTAAATCCTTCCTCTTGACATTTGCTTCTCACTTTAATGAAGGCTTAGGGCACTGACATCAACCACTTCACTATTTTCAGTGTTCCTGTCTCCTTCCTGCGCCCATGGACCTGTGAGAGGTCTTCAGGACACTTCTGTTCTCACCAAATTTGTGTAATTTCAGGGTGTAAAGGTGACATGCAGCATCTCACCGAAGCAAATGTGTTTTTCCACAATCAGTCCTAAATCTGGATGGCCTCAGACCTGGAGTGCCCAGTCAGTTATCTCAGAGCCCTGTCCGCTCCCCTGGGAGGCCCCCACTCTTCACTCCAGTCAGGCTGGACTCCCTGTTCCCTTTCTATTTTATGAGGTACAGGTGTTTTCTCCAGGAACCAGCAATCTCTATTCTAAGAATCTATCCCAAACATACATTTCAAAAAGACAAAAAGGCAGAAGAACAAGGTCATTCCTAGAAGAACAATTTGTAATAGGACAAGACTATAAATAAGACAAATGTCCACCAATAGGGGATTGACTGAATAAGGTGCATCTACATGTTAGAGTACAATGCACGTATACCAAGCAAGGAGGACTCTCTTTCTCTACTGCCATGTAATGATTTTCAAGATATACTATTAAGTGAAAGAAGCAAGGCACAGAAAAATGTGAGGAGCTGTTGCTGTTCAATATGGTAGGCACTGACCACATGTGGTTATTTAAACAAGGTATTTTAGATATATTTTATTTTAGATAAAACTAAAAATTTAGTTCCTCAGTTGCATTCACCGCATTTCATATATTCAATGCCACAGGTAGCTAGTGGCTACTGTATTTGACAGTGTAGACACAGAATATGTTCACCTCTACAGAAATTCTCCTGGACTCCACTAATGTAGAATATGCCACCTATGAAATAGGAGAAGTCTAATATAAATATTACATTTGGTTATAATATTATAAATTTGAATGTTAAAACAAAAATTGATCAATAGCCTGGGCAACATAGCAAGACCGCCTCTCTACTAAAAATTGAAAAGAAAAACATAGCTGGGTGTCGTGATGCATGCCTGTGATCCCAGCTACTGCAGAGGCTGAAATGGAAGAATTTCTTGAGCCTGGGGAGTGGAGAGGCTGCAGTGAGCTGTGATTGTGCCACTGCATTCTGGCCTGGGTGACAGAATGAGACCCTGTCTCAAAAAAAATTGATCAAAATGACTGCATGTAAGGGATGGAGGAACAGCCCAGGATGGAAGACAATCATGTGTATTCCCTGAAAAACATAATACATATTTGCTGGATCCATGCACAGAAAAGGACAAGAAACAATGACCAATCTAATAGCAATGAGCAACCCTAGTCTCCAGATTGAATTTACTAAAAACATTTCCCATTAAAAGGAATCAGGTTATTTGGAGAAATGATTTATTCCAGGTCTGAGTAGGAACTGTAGCTGATGACTCTGGACCCAACTAACATACCAGAAGACATGTCAAAAAGACCAGAAGCCAAACTAGAGGGGCTCCCACTTCACGAAGATAAAACTATTTGAAGGTCAAATAAAATAATGTAATAGAGTCAATCAAGACAAACATAGAAGTATCTAGATCTAATGAAAATACTCCAAAAGAAAAACAAACAAATTATATTTATTGCTCACATTTGTAGGACCCCAGGGAAACATCTAATTATTTCTTCTCATGGGAACACAAACATCTAGTTGAAGGAAGCAAATATCTCTGTAATATGCATTAAGTTCAAAGTTTTAGAGAAAGAAAGGATTCTGCATTTTGAAGTATTTCATTGTCTTATAGAAGCTACTCAACATCATGCTTCTAAGCACACCCAAATCCAGCTTCCCAGGTTGTAGGTGGGGGCAGTGTGCAAGATAGGCATGACTGGGAACTCACCTGGCAAGCTCAGAGATAGATAGCACCAGGGACGCAAGGTTTGGTGTTTGCCCAGAGGCTGCTACTGGGCTACTTGCTATGTTGATATATTTATAGAAAAATTCTGGACCTGTCCTGTAGCCACTTGTGCACAGGTCCTCAGGTCATGCATTAGCCGGCCACAGCAACCAGCATTTCAGCCACCTGCTGCCTCCTTGAGGGACAAAAATCTTAGCACTACTGGCATACCTTTGACACACAATTATCCATTCTTTCATTTGCCAGATACTAAATGTTTATATGATATGTGTGTGTATATATATATATACACACACACACACGCACGTATAACCTTTAAATTCAAATTTTGGAAAAGGGTTTTCTACATTCCTCATTTCCCTTTGATTGCTTATCCCACTGTACTATATCTTCTGTCTATATGATTGCAATGAATGTCCTCTCACCAAGGTCATAATCATCCACCTTTTCTCATTTTTCTCATCTAGTTTTTCATATAAATATATTAATATACAAAGTATTCATTTTAGTAACCTCCCAAAGTATGCATGCTTGCGCAGACTGCTTCTTTCACCTAGCAACGGAGCTTTGACAGTCTCCCAGGCTTTGGAGCATGATGTACTCGACACAAATCTAAGCTGTCCCTCTCCCTAACTGTGTGGTCTCAGGCAGTCTTTACTCACTCTGTACTTCAGATTTTCATCTACGAAATGGGAATTAGTAACAGTTTCTACCTTGGAAGGGTGCTCTGAAAATTGACTCAATGCCTAAAAAGGACTTGGCAAAGAATATGTTTTAGCCATTTTAACTTCTTTTCTTCTGTCTTTACTGGCCATTAGTATCTCTACTATCGCTATGGGATAGACTCATGTTTATTCATAATCAATAAACTTTGAGGTATGTTCTCAGTGAAACAAGCAAGTTATATTAAATGTAGGATGAACCTTATCTTTTGAAGATAAGTATATAAATACATACATTTCTGAATAAATTTATAAGTACCTGCATAAGAAAACTTCTGAAATAATATTATACAGATGAAAACATTAGGATGTTTATTTCAACATTCTTGATCTATAAATGTGAAAAAAGAAGTGGCTATAGACCTTGGCGGGTTGCATTTCAGTGGCGGGGTGGGGGAACAAAGCACCATTAGATGAGCAATGAGGACTGAGGTGGAGGAATGTGAGTTGAGTATTGAGAATTCTTCATAGAACTTTGGTTGCAATGGAGAGAATATATGTAAAGAGAACTGTAACTGTGGATGTAAAGAGGGGTCCAGGGTATTAAATTATGTTTTAAAATTATCAATGATAAGAGACTCTGTCACATTGAATATTAAGAGGAAGGGGCCATCTCTTTTTAGATCTACAAACTGAATTCATCACGCCCCTATTTCCACACTTCACTTTCTTCTTTCTATTCTGGGGAAGCTAAAACTTCACAAAAGGGATTGTGTAGAGTTTGGCCTTAATGTCTATTAACTGTAGGGAGGGAGGGAGGGAGGGATGGATGGATGGATGGATGGATGGAAGGATGGATGGATGGATGGAAGGAAGATATGTCAAACAGCTGCTGGTAATTTATGGTATTTTCTCTCTCAGGACAGAGTTCTCACACAGGTGACTGAATCTGTGGCATTGGTGGCTGAGAGCAGGCAGTTTTGCAGGTCTCTGCAACTGATGGCAGCAAGATGGGAGCACCCAGCTTCAGTGTTCAGAAGCAGATTTAGGCCGACTTCCACACCTTACATCCTGGAGTGATCCACCCTGACTTGAACAGGTGAGGTCTCAGACAGGCTTGCTTTCCACAATGGGGAAAAGATTACAGCCTGCTCAGAGGCGTGTTGTGGTCCAGCTCTTGTGTCATTCAAAAAGAATCCACAAAGTGCAGATCCAGATCCTCTCCGAACTTGAACTCAACCAATGTCATGGAGAGACATTCTTAATCCCCTTCTATGAAAACAGTGTCATTAGAAGCACCCAGAGGCCACACACACACCCTGGAAATGTAATGCCAGCAGTAGCTCTAGAACGTGCAGGCTCATGTGCCTGTTGCTCATTGTTTTTAGGCTACATATGAAAATGGACCATTTTGCAATAAAAATATAATGCAATGATTATTATCAGATCATTTTGTATACTAGGGAATTTTTAAAGTTATCTGAACATCAAATTAAATATAATGACAATGAAAGAATTTCCACCTGTCATGTCATCCAAATATAAAAAGAAACCATTCAGGATTCCAGTAAGGTGGGCATGCAGGGAAGTCTACCCTGTTTCATATTGGTGGTGGGGATGTCACTTAGTACAACCTCTTTCCAGGTTGATTTGGTAATTTCTATTAAAGACTCTATGTATCCCCCATCTGCATGTGTTTGGGGACTGCTCCTTCAAGTATTCACCCTCAGCATGACCCCTGCCCCTCTGAGAGTGCATATTCTTCCTGACACAGGAACTGTCTGCAGACTCCAGTTTCTAAAGTACTGGCCCAGACACACTCCCTTGACTACAGAGTAGGAAACTTAGGTCTGACAAGGCTCTCTGTCTTTCAGAAGAGAGACAGAACTGGGAGCTTGGCTTCAGAGCTGAAGATACAGATTTCAGTAGTGACCTGGGTCAGCAGGAAAGCAAGATTTACTTGGTTATGGTGTGATGTGCAGCTCAGCATCAGTCTGCCTGGGGGCATATAGGGTGCAGGTCTCTGCTTTTCCACTTAGTGGCAGGATGCTCCCCAGCCAGATTGCTTAACCTGCAAACATCACTGTTTCTTCAGCTACAGGATGGTGTAGAGATTATATCCTCTACCTCCCAGGAATGTTGTGAGAAATTCATGAGATAGAAAAGTACCAGCGTTCAGGAAGGGTGAGTCCCCATGGCTCCCTGAGGCCAGAGATACTGCCCTTCTGTGGGACTTTATGTTACAACCACCCTATGACAATGCACAAATAAATGGTCATTCAATTACAAAAGAGTACAAGGACTTACATTTAATCAGTTTATCCAATATTGATTACTATAATAATCCACAGTGTGAATCGGAAAGTAATTACATGGAAATCACTTCTCCTTCCTTCCCATCTAAGGTCTCAGAAGTGCTTTCTCAGATGTGATCTCATTAACCTCTATATAGATCTGAGAGGTGTTAACCAAAACTGGCCAGCACAGGGGAAATGACTCACCTAAGGCCTTATAATGGGCCTGGCCCCCCATGTTCTATTGCATTGTTTTTCTGCAAAGCCTCATCTTGCAGGGTTACATTATACATATTTTTCTTTTTCTTTTCATTTTAGCAAAAGATAAAAATATATACTTTTTATTGTTAAGAAACATTTTCTTAAATAAGTACTTATTTCATTCCTTACTGAAATGGCTTTTTTCTTACTGACCCATTGAAACCATGTTGGCTATGTTCAACATAACTAGAGATATCTTTGGCATTTTCTTCCCTTAGCTTCATATCTTGTAAAACATCTTGTACAAAAAAGTAAATTTACAGAAAAACACACATATAAATCACTTATTAATCCCCAAATGTAGTAAAATAACATAGCAAAAACTTTATCAAATCCATTTCGTGCACAAACTGGACAGATCTGTTACATATAATCTCTATATGCATCTGCAGTGTTTTATAAATTGGTGCTTTGACATCAAAAAGGAAGTATACAAAAAGGCCCCTCTTGTAATATCAATGACTCAGAATGATCTCACTATCATTGCATCTCAAATTTCCTTGAATTTATACTCATCACTGCCATATCACCATTCTTACAAAAGCAGTTAAGGAAAAAGATGCAGTGTGATTATAAGTAACATTCAAAATTTCATGTTATCAAGAGTTGAGCAGAGTACTAATTTTCCCTTTATAAACACATGCACATCCATGTAGAAATTCAAAGTCAAACTGCATAAAGTGCTTTTATCGACAGAAGGCATCACACACATTCCCAAGCAGCACTGTTCCCATGAGAAACTGAAAACGTTATTTCTTTGAATCTGGAATGCATCTTCCCTCTTCCAGGTGTAACCAGAGTTCTTCCTGGAGCGATTCCAGCTTGTTTCCTTTTGGTGCCTTCCTTAAGAAATTTTGCAGTTGTTTCTGGTGCAGTTTTTGGGTGGGCTCTGGGGTGGGCAGACGATCTTCACTTTGCAGAGGCTGCTCCTTTTGTGGGTGGAGCTGGTGGTGAGGGAGTAGGAGAGGCCTCGCATCATCCTGGCATTCAGGCCCTTAGCCATGGAGAAGGACTTGAGGTGGCTTCTTAAGGCAATGGGGAGCGGGAGCTTGTCTACCAGATGCACAGGCGTGCAAGACACGATGGTGCGGCAGCAGAGGTCTTGCAAGCTCAGTACCTTGCTCGGCCTCCCGAGCCAGTTCAACCTGTGCCGCAGCAGCACGATCCTGGCCAGCTCCGTGAAAGACTCTATGATGTTGAAATTACATAGAGGGCTGACCTCAAAGAAGGTCACGCCCAGGCGCTCAGCATAGGCCTGGGCCTGCTCCCTGGGCACCTGCCTCTTGAATGCCAGATGTAGGCGATTCCCCACCAGGATTTTAGGGACACCAGGGGCATGCTCATCGATCTTCTTAATCCATCGATCCATACCCTCGAAAGACCAGCGGTTTGCAATGTCGTAGACCAGGATCACTCCTTGTGCACCACGAGAGTAGGAGCGGAATATGGTACAAAATCTTCCCTGCCCCGACGTATCCCAGAGCTTCAGCTTCACCCGCTGGCCGTCCAGCAGGATGGTGGTCGTCTTGTAGTCGATTCCCCCCAGGTGGCTGTATGGGGACTCGGCCGTGCCGTCCTGCAGGCTCTCCAGGATCTCACCCTTGCCCACGTCGCTGTCGCCCACCAGCAGGAACTTGAGCAGGAAGTCGTAGGCCTGGTCGGGGCTGCCTGGGGCGCTCATCATGCTGGCCCCGCCCCGCGCCTGGGCCAGACCAGCAGGGTTGCACGCAGAGGCGGTGCCGGGCCTATTTTTCTTGAGAAATTAACATAGAACATAAAAAATGGGATGGCGAAGTTTATGAAATAAAGCGAAATGAGGTGGTGGCTTTGATGGTTTTCTTTTACAAACCCTGGGAAACTGCTTCAGCGATTGTTTTACTTTTTCTTATCCAAAACAGAGTAGAGACACAGCAGTTAATTCATCATTGAAACCTTACATTTCTCTTAACATTGCCATGTGATCGTTATGTAACGATGCCGTTTGGATTACGTCAAAGGACTCTCCTTTAAAGTAAGGACAGGTATGAAATAGGAAGGGGACTAAGATGTGTTGAGTACCGTATGAACCCTACGCTGTGTATGACGCTTAAAATAATTTGTTCTTTTACTTGTCAGAACAATTGTCTTTGGTAGCTATGATTGTTTCCATTTTACAAATGAGAAAAGGCAAACTCAGAAATGTTATGTAATTTTTAAAAATCTTGCTGTTAGTGTAGAGATCACAGAAATCACAATCCTGAGCCAGGGCTCTCCTCATATAATGCACCACACATCCTTTTTACTCTGTGGCCATGCAGGGTTTAGGAGTAAGTGTGAACTGTCTGTGTATGTGATCCTTGACAAGCCACGCATGTTTGCATGGGCACTAATACTTTTCTTGCTGCAGGTGGACATCTCCCATAAATATAAGAGTCAAGATCTCAGAGACATCTAGGATATGGATTTTGCTAGAGTGTCTCATAAATAATATTCACCCAAGAAAGATGTGTTGAAATAACACATGCATCCATCAGTGAAGGGTTTTAGATTTAACACATGTACAGCTCCTATAACAAAACAGCAAAACTGACAAAATATGTAAATGGTTCATGGATGACAAAACGCAAATGGCCAATAATCATAAGAAAATGCATTCTAGCTCACTAATACATTAAGGAATGCAAATGAAACCATCTAAATACACTTTTATCATCTATCGTTTGACAAAATTTAAATGTAGAAAAAGCTGAATAAGAATTTTTTTTTTAATTTGCAAAAGAAAAAGGTAAAAAGTGGTTCTGTGTGTGTCTGGGTATGGGGGCGGGATGAGGGACCAAATACATCAAGGAAATGGAAACACACTTATCAGTTATAAATACATTTAAATATTGTAACAACGGGTACAAAGATGGTTAAAGAAATGAGAATGCTCAGACACATATAAGGGAGTTTAAATTACCGAAATCAAGCCCCAAAGGATAGATGTTTAAGCATGTAATGGATGAAACATTTTTCACATGTACAAAATATCCAGGTAAGAGGTTATTTGCTACAGCATTGCTGAAATCTTTTTAAAAAGGAAAAAATGAGAAGCATTCTAAGTATGCATCAATACAAAACAAACAATAACAAAGTTATCTCCCTAATTTACACAAACTCCCCTAAAAACATTGCCATGATCTGAATGGTGGAATCTGACCATTTCTCGAGCCCTGGAAGCCCATCTTCTTCTTTTTTTTTTTTTTTTTTGAGACAGAGTCTCACTCTGTCACCCGGGCTGGAGTGCAGTGGCCGGATCTCAGCTCACTGCAAGCTCCGCCTCCTGGGTTTACGCCATTCTCCTGCCTCAGCCTCCCGAGTAGCTGGGACTACAGATGCCCACCACCTCGCCCGGCTAGTTTTTTGTATTTTTTAGTAGAGACGGGGTTTCACTGTGTTAGCCAGGATGGTCTCGATCTCTTGACCTCGTGATCCGCCCGTCTCGGCCTCCCAAAGTGCTGGGATTACAGGCTTGAGCCACCGCGCCCGGCCATGGAAGCCCATCTTCTAAAAGGGAGGTGCTCAGGGTCCTCTAGGGAGGATGAGGGATACAATCTCTTTCTAATCCTGCCACTTACCTGAAGAGGCGACTTAGGTTCTGTGAGCCTGAGCTTGGTCATCTGTGAAATGGGACTGACCATACCATCCTGACGGAGTTGTTCCCAGGCATAAATGGGAAAACCTGTCCAGAGTATATGGCATGCAGTGGGAGACTTCAATGGCCCTTTAAATGTTGAGACATAGCAGTAGGGGTTGGCTGAGCCTCAAGGCCAAGGCAGGCATCGTGAAAAATCATTACTCATTGTTTCTCCTAATGAAAACACAGATATCCATATAAAGAAGGCAAATCTCCCTGATACACCTTGATTTCAGAGTTTTAGAGATGGAGTTCTCTACATTCTTGTGTGTTTCATAATCTCACAAAAACTGTTCAACATCATGCCTCCAAGAAGACACAAATCCAGTTCCCCATGCTGGTAAGAAAAAAACTGATCGGTGTAAATGTAAAAACATATGTTCCAGGGCATCCATACAATGAAACACCAGGTAGCAGTGACAAGGCTGTAGAAAGGTGACCGAGAGAGGTGGAGGCAGTAGAGCAGCATCTGGGGAACTGTGTCTATAGTGTCCTGGAGAGAGGAAGACTGAGAGAGAGTGTGAGAAGGTCTGAGAAGCCTGTACAGGGATAGAGTTATGGAGAGTGAATGCCTTGCTCTCTGGGAGGGACACCCCGCCCCCCCGTCTCCACCCCCTCCCCCTCTGACAGTATGGACAATTCAACCTACCCTGAGAAGGGAAGAGATGATAAATCAGTGAATGCGATGTAGACTTGGGGGTCAACAGCAAATGCACCTGCTTTAATATACATGTGAATTTTCCAAACAGAACTAGAACCAAAGTAAACAAGTTATTTTGAAACATGTTACTCTGCAAAATGTACAAAAACAGAGATAGCTGTGATGCCTTCTAGTGGCCAGAGACAGAAACGCAGCTCTGATAATCTCAAACCGGGGACTCAGGAAGAGGGAGGGATGGAGGTTGGAGGTTAGCTCCAAGGTACCAGCCACAGTTTTCCGGAATTATTCACCTAATAGTAGCGATTTCCATGTATCCATCATGTTCCAGAATATATGAAACTGATATTGGTTCCAATTCCCTCTGCAACTAAAGTTGCATCCATGATTGTGTATTTGGGGTGGTAGAGCTAGAGGACACACACACACACTCACACACACACAAAACCTCTGTCAATTAGACTTGTTATTTACTTCTTTCACAATAAAATAGAATATAATGAATGCTTTTTCAAATTAATGAAAATTATGTACACCTTAACTTTGACAATTTGTTCCAAAGTATTTTGTGTGTTCAAATTTTCATCAAAATACTTTTATTCCCAAATCCAATTTTCAAACAGTATACAAGAGCATACTGATAAATCAAAATTAACCTGAGCTCTCACTGGTCAACTCCCACTCCTTAACCCCAAGGGGTCTGCTGTTCCTAGGATGGTGCATACTCTCCTGACATGTCCCTGTAGGTGAGGTGCACATCAACACGTTTACCTACACACACATGTTGTCTTCTCCAAAAGTGCAATCACGGTACTTATTTGTATCTTGTCATTATAAATTCTCAAGATTTTAAAATGCATTTTATTAGTTCTTGAGGGGTTGGCATATTTTAGTATGTTTATTGTTCATGTACATTTCATTTAAATTCTCTGTTGAAATAGTTGCCATTTTGTTACTATGTTTCACAAATCATGGATACTAACCCAATTAAACTTCAAAATTTGACTTTAAAATTATACAGATCTTAAATTTCAAAAGAAAAAACATTGAAAAACACCTGGGGAGCAGGTACTGTCAGCCTGGAGGGAGATTAGAGCATTCAGGGCCCTGGAATAATGAAGAGAAAATGATAAAAGTTTAGAGTATTACGGAGTTTGTGCTGATCAGGAAACAACAAAGTTGTCTCCCTGATTTACATAAACTCCTCCAAAGGCAGCAGCCTAATTTGAATAATGGTCATAATGACCTTGGATAGCAGTTAAGATTAAAGGAGATGAGGTGTAAAGTGCATTTGCTTACGGTAATTTAGTGCATGTTTCTTTCCTTCTCTCTAGCTCACCTGTCCCAAGGCCAACACCTAAGCTTCTGCCTAAGCCCACTTGCCACTTTAGGCATCAGCCCTCTTATGTAGCCCTACACCCAGATCTCATGGCACAAAGCACAGGATTTTGCTTCCCTTGTCATCTTCAGAGGAGTTGTTGAGTGGGAAGCCATGGGACCACAATAACAGGGGAGTGGAATCTGACCATTTATCAAGCCCTGGAAACCCATCTTCTAAAAGGGGGTGATCAGGGTCCTCTAGGGAAGGTGAGGGATGGAACCTCATTCCAATCCTGCCACCTACTTGGAAAAGTGATTCAGGCTCTGTGAGCCTGAGCTTGGTTAGCTGTGAAATGGGATTGACCATATCAACCTTACAGAGCAGTCCTGAGGGGTAAATGAGAAAATCTGTTGAGAATATACAGCAGGGAGTGGCCTTTAAGTATTGGTACACAGCATGAGGGACTGGCTGAGCCTCAAGGCTAAGGTAGTCATCATGAAAAATCACTCCTCATTGTTTCTCCTAATGACAACACAAACATTGTGAAGAACAAGCAAATCTCTCTCTCAAATGCCTTAATTTCAAAGTTTTAGAGACCAAAGGTCTCTGCATTCTTAGGTGCTTGGAAAGTTCACAAGAGCTATTCAACATCATGCCTCTGAGCAGACCCAAATCCACTTCCCCATGGTGGAAAGGCAGGCGTGTTTGTGAACTCACCTGGTGAGTTCCATGACAGATCACATCACGGACACAAGGAGTGGCGATTGTCTAATGAGTGCTCCAGCACTGCTCAGTATTTTAATATGTTTATAGGAATATTGTAGACCCATTTTGCAGTAAACAGTGCAAGGTTCTCAGATCACACAGTATCTAGTTACATCACAGAAATCTAGGAATTACAAGAATTTCTATAACACAATTTTCTATTCTTTCATTAGGTAATAACTAAATGTGTATTGAGCTTTAAAAGCATACTAGTCTACTGGAGGTGTCTAACTAAAGTGGAAAGAGGGTAAGAATTCAAATGAATATATGGGTAACTTCGTGGCTCACATTTGAGAGGAGATGGTTTCTTCAAATTAACTTTAAACTTTCTCAAATTCCAAAGAATTGTTTTAAATATCCTTTTTTGTTCCTCATCACCTGATACAGTTTGAATATATGTCCCTGCCAAATTTCATGTGGAATTCTAATCCCTAATGTTGGAGGTTGGGTCTGGTGGGAGGTGTTTGGGTCATGGGGGCAGATCCCTCAAGGCTTGGTACTGTCCTGGTGATAGTGAGTTCTCCTGAGATCTGGTTAAGTGTGTGGCACTCCCCCACCCCGCCCCCGCCACTCTCTCTCTCCTGCTTTCATCATATGACATACATACTTCAGCTTCAGGTTCCATCATGAGTAAAAGCTCCCTGAGGCCCTCTCAGAAGCTAAATAGATGCCGGTGCCATGTTTGTAAGCCTGCAGAACCATGAGCCAATTAAACATCTATTCTTTATAAATTACCCAGTCTTAGGCATTTCTTTATAGCAATGCAAGAATGGCCTAATATATCATCAATTCAATTCAGCCACAGGATATCTTTCTTTTTTTTTTTTTTTTGAGACGGAGTCTCGCTCTGTCGCCCAGGCTGGAGTGCAGTGGCCGGATCTCAGCTCACTGCAAGCTCCGCCTCCCGGGTTCACGCCATTCTCCTGCCTCAGCCTCCCGGGTAGCTGGGACTACAGGCGCCCACAACCGCGCCCGGCTAATTTTTTGTATTTTTAGTAGAGATGGGGTTTCACCGTGGTCTCGATCTCCTGACCTTGTGATCCGCCCGCCTCGGCCTCCCAAAGTGCTGGGATTACAGGCGTGAGCCACCGCGCCCGGCCAGGATATCTTTCTTTTCTCCTCTCCCCTCTTCTCTCTTCCTTCCTCTCCCTTTCCTTTGCCCTCCCCCTCCCCTCCCTCTCTCCCTCTTTGACTCTGTCTTTTCCTTCTCCTTCAAAAAATTGTCTACATTTTCTACATTCTCTATTAACATTACTTCCCATTTACTCTTTACTCCACTGCACTGTGGCTTCTGTCCCCAGGATTGCAATGAACATGATCTCGCCAAGGTTACAATCCCCCTTTTGGTCACTAGGTTCAGTTTTTTGTTTACATATATTACCATACTGAGTATTGCTTTTAATGAACTCATAAAATATGCATGCTTGTCCAGTTGCTTCTTTAAACTTAACACAAATCTGTGACAGGTTCTGGAGCATGAGGTACTGGACACAAATCCAAGCTGTCCCACTCCCTAACTATGCAGTATCAAACAAAGTCTTTATTCTCTCTGTCATTCAGTTTTTCATCTATAAAATAAGGATTAGTCACAGTATCTACCTTGTAAAACAGTTATGAGCACTGACTGACTCAATACATTAAAAGCATATGATTCATAAGAAATGTTAGTCATTTAAAATTCTTTTTACGTATCTTACTGGCATTAGTATCACTGTAGATATGAAAAATAGGATATCGGCCAATGAATAGTTTCCTACGGCCACCATAACAAATTATCACAAACTTTGCACATTTAAACAACAGAATTTCATTATCTCATGGTTCAGAAGTACAAAACCAAAGCCCAAAGTACAAAACCAAGGTGTACGCAGGACCACACTGCCTCCAAAAGCTTTAGGGGAGAATCCTTTCTTAGCTCTTCCAGCTCCTCCTTTGTTTGGTTTGAGGCAGCACAACTCCAATCTCTACCTCAATCTTCACATGGCCTTCTTCCTTGTGTGTGTCAAATCTCCCTCTGCTTTCTTTTATACAGACACCAGTCATTGGAGTTAGGCATCAACCTACATTCAGGATATTTACTTCTGGAGATCTTTCACTTAATTATATCTACAAAGACCCTATTTCTAAATAAAGTTTGGGTGGGTTAGGATTGGGACATGTTTTGAGGGGGACACAATTCTACCTACTAAAGTTAAACACGCAAGTTACACTACAAATGTTAGATAAGGTAGTTTTTATAGGTTAATATATAAATGCTGTATGCATGTTTAATCTAGGTTTTTATCCTCTGTGTATGAAATACTCTTAAAGTACAGAGATAGGTCAATGATATCAAGAGACAATGCAATAAAAACCAATATTAATCTCTCCAAAACACAAGAGACAATGCAATAAACACCAATATTAATCTCTCCAAAACACTTGTAGACACACAAACAAAATGAAGAAGAATCCGATTTAGTCAATCAGCAAAGTCATAAATTATAATGCAGTATATGGTTCCACTGTGAAAATATATGTATCTATCTCTCTCTACATGGGTTTATAGGTATGTGTGTGGCTAAAAATAAGTTAGTACACTACATGGACAGAAAAAGATCTGGAGAATAGATACCAGTAAATTAATACAGGCCATCTTTGTATTATGGAGACGGAGAAGATTTGGACAGAATATTTTTAATTTCTAATATATATTTCAATTATGTTTCATATGGCTTAAACAATAAAAATGTTAATAATGTGACAAAGTCATTAAGATAATGTTTTGTAAATCAGGAAAATCTGTGACCATAGTCACAAAATGATAGCGTAGAAATACATTTATTGACTAAGAATCATGTTCATATGCTGTGGTACAAAAATAGTATATTAAAAACATTTATTTAATAAATCAGTATATTTGCATTGGAGGGAGATAGAGGATATTTGTTTTATAAATTTGCAATTCCCTAGTGTTTTAAATGTGGAAGTTTCATTGTTCAAAATGTTAACAACAAAAAACACTATAATTGTGAACTGATTATATTTATGATGCCCACATATTCATTGCTCTGGACACACGCATATAGGAAATTCCAGAAAGCTTTGTTCTCTACAGTTCTATACAATAGAATACATGTGCCTCCCTTACTCCCTTCAAATCTCCTACGCCTTTCCAAGCTGTTGGTTGACTTCCATTTCTGCAATTCTGACTCTGGGCACCAGGTGAGAGCATTCTCTCTTTCTTCCAATGAAAAGGCATAATTTGCATAAACAGAAACAAAATTTTCCTCAAACTAGATAATGAAACAATAAGTACAGTATGACCACAACTCTCTTTGAAATATTCATATGTTTACAAAAAGATGGACAGGTCATACACATAGTTTGTTTCCTTGCATACTCCTATGTCTACATCTAATTAGTTTATTAAATGGGTTTTGGGGGCCTAGGCCTAATTCAGAGGTTCAAATATTTTATGATGAAATGCTACCGGAAATTTTATAATGGATGGATCAGGGTGACAACACTGAAATACAGTGATCAATTTCAAGGTTACAGGAGGAGAGAAAACCAGAGCCAATAAGCCTACTAATTTGACACTTTAGTAATAAAGGACACCACTTCTGAGGTACTCAGGCCGAATAAGCTGAATTTGATCAAACTTCTAAATCTAATTACCAATTAAAAAAAAAATAAGAGGGGCTAGAGGAAATTAATAAACAACACAATAAGAATCCAATCAGCAAAATCCATAATGCACTCTCCAAAGGATGAAAGATCCAGTTTTGTAAGCAAATAAATAGAAAGGTTCTTTTTTAAAGAACAGATAGCTTTTAAGAGACAACACTTCAAGGAGAGTTAAAGAGAAAGTAAAATTAAAATCACAAGGAGATACTACCAAATGTTTACCAGAAAGAGAAAAATGAAAAAGATAGAAAATACCAAGTGTTGATGAGGATGTAAGCAGTAGAAGTCTAAACACTGCTAGTGGGAATATAGATTGGAACAACCACATTGAAAAACTGTTTGACAGTATCCACTGAGCTGAAGATACACATGTCATATGACTCAGAAATGCCACTCTTTGGTGCATCCCCAGGAGAAATGGCCTCACCCATCAAAGGAAATCAGGCCAGCCCTGCCTTTCAACCAGTTGAAGGATAGAAACTAGAATAAATGTGATTTCCATTTGTAAAAGCACTCTGAGTTCCTGAAAGGGAATAGAATTAACTGTGGAAGTTCAAGGAATTATTTCAACAGCCAGGTTATCTAAGGAAAACTTAACTGTGATGATTATTATCTTTTTAAAAATAATCATACTCTTGTTTTTACAATTATATCTTGTTTGTTTTTCTTAAATAAATATCATCTGGTACATGGAAGAAAGGCTACTGAAGGATAGTTATCACTCAAAAACATATGGTCCTGTCTACCATCAATCACCATTGGCTGACATGGTTTGGCAAATGTCTTTTCCTCTTTTCTAAGTATACTGGTTAGGAGTGTCGGTTCTGGAGACAGACTAGGGCCCAACCCTGCTTCTTAAATTTGTGGGACTTTGAATACTTTTGCTTCACCTTGCAGTAAGTCAAATGCTTCATTTGCAAAACAAGGATAATACTGACCTAAGAAGACAAAATGTTTTTAAACAAATATTGCCTTGCCATTTTGGTCAGGAATCCCATAATCTTTTGTTTTTTTTTTAGACAGAGTCTCGCTCTGTTGCCCAGGCTGGAGTGCAGTGGCGCGATCTCGGCTCACTGCAGGCTTCGCCTCTGGGGTTCACTCCAATCTCCTGCCTCAGCCTCCCGAGTAGCTGGGACTACAGGTGCCCGCCTCCACGCCTGGCTAATTTTTTGTATTTTTAGTAGAGACGAGGTTTCACTGTGTTAGCCAGGATGGTCTCGATCTCCTGACCTCGTGATCTGCCCGCCTCGGCCTCCCAAAGTGCTGGGATTACAGGCGTGAGCCACCGTGCCTGGTCAGGAATCCCATAATTTAAAAAATTCTACTGCAGAGATATCAGCATAACTGACTCTCTGTGACCTTGTGAGAGTAACAGAACCACTCTATACTTCAGTTGTCTTTAAGGTACAATGGGGAAAACAATTATCCCCACCTCATGGGTTGTTGTTTTGAGAATTACTTGAGTTGAGGCATGAAAGCCCTTAGAACAGTGGTCGGCACATAGCAAACTGCTCATTAAATGTGAGTTTGCATGTTGAGATTTTTCAAGTTCTAAAAGTTTGACAGTTTGCATGTGTCTTCAATAAAGTTTAATACAACAGAATCTTAATCATCAACTGATGCATTTTAAGTAATTTCTTTCACTACAAACACATTTGGATGACCTAACTAACTACCTTGAGAATATCTCAAGAGCACATGGAAGGATTGCTCTCAGAAAACTGTGCTATTTCTCCACATGGCTATATAAAAAGCTGAGGGGTAATCCTTGACTGTGCCTTATCCCCATGCACCCTACATGCACAGTCACTTCAATTTCTGCCTGCCCTACCTTCAAACACGCCCTGTCCAGGTTCACTCCTCCCTCTGCACACAGCTGCAGCCCTGGTCCCATCCACCTGTGTCTCTTCCCTGGACTTCTGCAATATTTTTCTAATGGTTATCCCCACTCCCTATCTTGTCCCTTTCCAATCCATTCCCCACATAGCAGTCAGAGTCACCTTCTGACAACAAGAATCGCAATCAACAGCCTGACCCAAGGGATCTGTTGTTCTAAGGACGTTGCATACACTTCAGATGTGTCCCTGTAGGTGAGGTGAACATGAACACATTCACCCGATACACACAGTCTTCTCCAAAAGTGCAATCACAGTCCTCATCTTCTGTTGCAATTTTTTCCCACTTTATATACATTCTCAGGATTTTTAAGTATTTGCATTTTATTAGTACTCTGGTTTTGGCATATTTAACAAGATTATTGTTCATGTTTATTTTATGTAAATTTTCTATTGAAATGAATTACCAATATCTTTGTCATTAGTGTGTGTCACAAATTATGGATACTAATCCTATATATAAGGTACAGTTTGTGAATACTTTCTCTAATGTTTTAAGATAATTCTTAATATTTTTTATTACTTTCAAAATTGATTTTCAATTTCAAAAATATTATGACTTAAAAACTTTACAGATCACATATATATACATTTTTTTTTAAGAAAAAGTCGAATGCTCCCTTTGGAATGGCAGCCCCCAAGGAAATTAGATCATTCAGGGACCAGGAGGCATGAAGACAAAGTGAAGAAAACTTTAGAATAACTAAAAACTAGATGCTGATAGGGATTTTATCTCCTCTATCATCTTCATCACCTCAAGAGGTTGTAGAGTGAGCACCTCTGGGGCCACAACAGCAGGAGAGTGGAATATGACCATTTCTCAAGTCCTGGAAGCCCAATTTATAAAAGGGAGGTGCTAAGGATCCTCTAGGGAGGGTGAGGGATAGAACCTCATTCCAAACCTGCCACTTACCTAGGGAGGTGACTTAGACTCTGTGAGCCTGAGTTTAGTCATCTGTTAAATGGAACTGACCATACCATTATTACAGAACTGTCCCCAGGCATAAATGAGAAACCTCGTCCAAAATATATGGAATGGAGCGAGACTTCAATGGCCTTTAAATGTTGAGACACAGCAGTAGGGGCTGGCTGAGCCTCAGGGCTCAGAAGACATTGTGAAAAATCATTTCTCATTATTTCTCCTAATAAGAACACAAACATCTAGAAGAAAGAAGCAAATATCTCTCTGATATGCCTTGAGTTCAAAGTTTTTGAGATAGAAAATTTTCTATATTCTTAGGTATTATCAGAAGGTCATAGGAGTCATTCAACATCATGCCTCTTAGCAGACTCAGATCAAGTTCCCTCACACTGGAAGGACAAGCATATTTGTGAACTCACCTGAAGAGCTCTGTGATAGACTGCATGAGGAAAGCAAAGTATGGTGTTTGCTTAATAGCGGCTTCTGGACAGTTTGGTATGTTAATATGTTCATAGGAAAAATCTGAACCTGTCCACCAATCAACAGGGCAAGGGTCCTCAGATCATGCATGATCCAGTCACATCACACCAGGATTTCAGCCACCTGCTACCTCCCTGCGAGGCAAAAATCCAGAAATTACTAGCATTTCTGTGACACACAATTGTGCATTCCTTCCTTATCTAATAACTATATTTATATTGAGCTCAAAACATATACTAGTCCACTGGAGACATCTTATGAGCTCTAAAGTGGAAACAGGAGAGTAAGAAACAAAATAATATATAGGAAAATTCAAGGGTTAAATACGAGATGAAATGGGTTCTTCACATTAGCTTTTAAACTTACTGAAATTTCAAGAAATTGAAGATTTAAAAAAATTCTTCCTTTAACCCCTCACCACCTATTCAGCCACAGGATTGGATATCTTTCCTCCCTCCACTTCTTTTTCTCTCTTTCCTTCTTCCCAAAGTTAAAGCTCTAAAACAAGTTTTCTGCACTTCCTACAAAACTACAATGAGATATTATCTCACTCCAGTTAAAATGGCTTTCTCCAAAAGACAGGCAATAACACATGCTGGCAAAGCTGTGGAGAAAAGGGAACCCTCAAACACTGTTGGTGGAAATCTAAATTAGTACAACCACTATGGAGAACAGTATGGAGGGTCCTCAAAATCTAAATCTAAAAATAGAGCTGCCATATGACCCAGCAATCCCACTGCTGGCTATACATCCAAAGGAAAGAAAATCGGTATATCAAAGAGTATCTTCACTCCCATGTTTGTTGCAGCATTATTCATAATGGCCAAGATTTGGAAGCAACCTAAGTGCCCATCAACAGATTAATGGAAAAAGAAAATGTGGTACATATACACAATGGAGTACTATTCAGCCATAAAAATGAAGATATTCTGTCATTTGCAACAACATGGATGGAACAGGTGGTCATTACATTAAGTGAAGTAAGCCAGGGACAGAAAGACAAATATCACATGTTCTCACTTATTTGTGGGACTAAAACTCAAAAAATAATTGAACCCATGGAGATAGAGAGGAGGATGGTTACCAGAGTCTGGGTAGAGGCTGGGAGGTGAGGAAGAGGTGGGGATGGTTAATGAGTACAAAAAATAGAATGAATGAATAAGGCCTAGTATTTGATAGCACTACAGGGTGACTATAATCAATAATAATTTAATTATACATTTTAAAATCACTAAAATAATATAATTGGATTGTTTGTAACATAAAGGATAAATGCTTGAGGGGATGGACACCCCATTTTCCATGATGTGACTATTATGCATTACATGCATGTATCAAAATATCTCATGTACCCCATAAATATATACACCTACTATCACCCACAAAAATTAAAAATTAAAAAAAAGTTTAAAAGATATTGAATGTTGATTTTTCTCTCCTTCCCCAAACACTATTGGAAGGTTAGAAAAACAATTCCTGAAATCATAAAACATGTGTTTTCCTGTGTCTGGCTGTGTTCAACCAACATAATATATATGTGATTTACATTTTGTTGTCTGTAGTTGTAGATAGTCATTTTCATTGATGGATGGTATTACATGGTATGGATATTTCTCTTTTTCTTTTTTTTTTTGAGACGGAGTCCAGCTCTGCTGTCCAGGCTGGAGTGCAGTGGTGTGATCTTGGCTCACTGCAACCTCTGTCTCCTAGGTTCAAGCTATTCTCCTGCCTCAGCCTCCCGAGTAGCTGGGAATACAGGTGCCCACCACCATGCCGAGCTAATTTTTGTATTTTTAGTAGAGATGGGGTTTAACTGTGTTGGCCAGGTTGGTCTCGAATTCCTGACCTCGTGATTTGCCCACCTTGGCCTCCCAAAGTGCTGGGATTACAAGCGTGAGCCACCGTGCCTGGACTGTATGGATATTTCACAATATATGTATCTGGTATGAAGGTTTATATATTTTTCAAACTTTGACCTACTATGAATAACAGTGCTTTGAACGTTCTTGTACATATCTTTTAGATGGACATTTATTTTTACTTCACTTTGACATATATGATTGAGTGGCATTTCTGAGTTAGGGTATATGTATGTTCAGCTCACTAGATACTGCCAAACAGTTTTTCAAAGTGTTCCAATCTGTATTCCCACCAGCAGTGTTGAGAGGTCCACTGCTCCACATCCTCACCAATACTTGGCATTTTCAATCTTTTTTATTTCTTGTGGGTGTATGGTGGTATCTCACTGTAGTTTTAAATGTAATTTCTTTGATTTAATTTTTCATTAATTTAACTCTCTCTGAAATGTTTTGTCTCATTTAATCTAAAGTGGGTTCCACCGCATTTTTTAAAAATCTTCTAATTTACTTGCTTAAAATCTGGATCTTTTGTCTTGTGGAATGCTAATGCTGTTAAATACCTTTCTGCATATGGAGGCAATCATATAATTATTTCCTTGGCTGTATCAATATACTAGATTATAGTAATAGTTTTATTGATATTGAAACACCTTTATATATGTAAAAGCCCCATAAGGTCATGACCTATATTTTATGTCCATTTTGTTTACCAATATTTTATTTAAGAACATTAGTTCATACTCTGTAATGAGATTATTCTGTAATTTCATTTCTCCTGCAGTTTTTGGCATGTTTCAGAATCAACTTTATGTACTTGCTTCATTGTTTTATATATTCCCTACGCCCTTGGACTATTTTAAATAGTACTGGTATTATCAAACCTTGAAAGTTTGGCTAGAATTCTCTTTGGGAAATATCTGGGTCTGGTGCTTTTTGATGGCAGATAATCTAACCAAATTCACTATGTCTTGTATGCAATTAGTCTGTCAAGACTTTTTGTGTCTCTTGGGGCCAATCTGGGTAACTTGTGTTTTTCTAGAAAATTAACTATTTCATCTGTTTCCAAATATGTTTGAATAGAATTCTGCAAATTTTTCAGTTAAGAGACTTGAAATTTCCTTTATTTTGAAGACCTTGTCACCCTTCCTGTTTCAAAATTGTGTATTTGTGTTTTCTTCAATTTTCTTGAATAATTTACCCAGTGACTTTTCATGTTTTTGATATCTTCTCAAATAAATCTTCCTTACTTTTACATATAAATTCTACTGTAGTTTGCCTTTTCAACCCGTACATTTCTGTTTAAACCTTTATTCCTTTCAACTACATTCTTTTAATTTATGTTGTGGTTCTTTATCTGGCATTTTGAATTGATTGTTTAATTCCTTTTTATTGATATAGCTATGTAATGCATAAAAATATTATCTGAACACTGCTCTAGCTGTAAATTCTGATATGCTCTGTTTTTATTTTCATTATTCTCATTGCATTCTACAATTTTAATCTGTATTTGCATTTGGGCCCAAGCTTAACAGCCTCAGGTATTAGTATGATTTTTCATATATCTCATTGCTGCTCCTGCAGTTTTCCTCTATAAAATTACATTTTTGGCCGGGTGTGGTGGCTCATGCCTGTAATCCCAACACTTTGGGAGGCTGAGGCGGGTGGCTCACCTGAGGTCAGGAGTTCAAGACCAGCCTGGCCAAGATGGTCTTGGTCTCTACTAAATTACCTAGGCGTAGTGGCGGGCGCCTATAATCCCAGCTACTCAGGAGGCTGAGGCAGAGAATTGATTGAACCCGGGAGGCGGAGGTTGCAGTGAGCCGAGATTAAGCCACTGCACTCCAGCCTGGGTGACAGAGTGAGACTCCATCTAAAAAAAAAAAAAAAAGAAAAGAAAAAAAAATACCAACCAACCAACCAACCAAACAAACAAACTACATTTTTGTTGTGTGATTAGGTACACAAGTATTAACACATAATGTATTCCCAGTGAATTTTAACCTTTACTATTATTAGGTGTGCTTTTTTATCTTTTAAAATCAATTTTGTTCTCAATTCTGCCCTCTTAAAAATTAAGATTGTGAAAAAGCATTCCATGCTCATGGATAGGAAGAATCAATATTGTTAAAATGGTCATACTGCCCAAAGCAATTTACAGATTCTATGCTATTCTATTAAAGTACTAGCAATGTTTTTCACAAAACTAGAATAAAAATTCTAAAATTCACTTGGAACCAAAAGAGAGCCCAAATAACCAAAACAATCTTAAGTGAAAAGAACAAAGATGGAGGCATCATACTACCTGACTTCAAACTATACTACAAGGCTATAGTAATTAAAACAGCATGGTGCTGGTACAAAACAGACACACAGACCAATGGAACATAATAAAGAACACAGAAATAAAGCCACACACCTACAACCATCTGATCTTCAACAAAGTTAACAATAACAAGCAATGGGAAAAGGACTCCCTATTCAATAAATGGTGCTAGGATAACTGACTAGACATACGCAGAGATTGAAACTTGACCTTTATCCTTCAAAAATCAACTCAAAATGCATTAAAGACTTAAATGTAAAACATAAAATGATAAATACCCTAGAAGAAAACTTAGGAAATACCATTCTAGACATCAGCCCTGGCAAAGACTTCATGATGAAGACACCAAAAGCAATTGTAGTAAAAACAAATATTGACAAGTAGGACCTAATGAAACTAAAGAGCTTCTGCACAGCAAAAGAAACTATCAACAGAGTAAACAGACAACCTACAGAATGGGAGAAAACATTTGTAAACTATGCATCTTCCAAAGGTCTAATATCCAGGATCTATAAGGAACTAAATCAACAAGCAGAAAAACAATCCCATTAAAAAAATGGGCAAAGGACATGAACAGACACTACTCAAAAGAAGATATACACATGACCAACAAGCATACGAAAAAATGCTCAATATCACTAATCATTAGGGAAATGCAAATCGAAATCACAATAAGACACCATCTCACAACAGTCAAAATGTCTATTATTCAAAAGTCAAAAAATAACAGATGCTGGTGAGGGAACAGTGAAAAGGGGATGCTTATACACTGCTGGTAGGAATGTATATTAGTTCAGCCACTGTGCAAAGTAGTCTAGAGATTTCCCAAGCAACTAAAAATAGAACTACCATTCAACCCAGAAATCCCATTACTGGGTATATTCCCAAATGAATATAAATCGTTCTACTATAAAGACACATGCATGTGTATGTTTGTCACAGCACTATTCACAATAGCAAAGACATGGAATCAACCTAGATGCCCATCAACAGTGGACTGGATAAAGAAAATGTGGTACATACACCATGGAATACTACAGATCCATAAAAAAGAATGAGATCATGTCCTTTGCAGCAACATGGATGGAGCTTGAGGCCATTATCCTAAGCAAACTACTTTCAATTTGATGTTCTTTTGTGCCATCTTCTTTCACCTTCTATTTGGACACCGAAATAGCAGCCTCTCCTTGAGGACCAGAAAGCAGGCAGCATAGAGTAACAGAACATGAAGATGAATCTGCTGTACAACAGACTGAAATCAGGAGACCTGGGCCCTCAATAGCAGATTTGTCTTTGTGTAAAAGACCATGAGAAGTCAGCTCCCCTGATCTGGCCTCATCCCTTTCACAGGAAAAAATTGACATTCTCAGGGGTTAGGGACATGAGCCTTGGAGTCAGAGTGAGTACAATATTTTGGCATACTTAATTACTGGTTTTATGATATTTAGGAAATGTTGAGCCTCCAGACAAATGAAACCCATAGGTAATTGTTATATATGAAATATGCCCGCATAGAGAATAAAGTGGGAGGAACTATACAAAAAGGACACATTATCAAAAATTAATGAATAGGAGGGGGGGGGGTCACACATTATTTATTTATTTCTGGACTTGACTATGCTTTCCACAATTTATAAATTAGCATGGAGCTTTTTAAAAGTCAGAATTTTTGCTCATAGAAACAGTATTTGCTATAAAATAGTTCAGACATACAAAACTTATAGAATGTGAGAACTTTCTATGTACCCATGTTAACATATAAAATAGTATATAGGCAATTGATAGTCACATTGAAGTCCTCTCTGATTGCATTAGCCTCCTACCTTCCCAGAGATAATCACTATATAGAATTTGGACTTTTCATTTTTAAGGCATTACCTTATAGTTTTATTAAACAGGTACATACCTGTATGTAAAATATGATATGGTTTTGTAGCATGGTTTTCTCTCTAAATACCTGGTTACCTCATTGAAGAAGAGGAAGTAAGAAACCTGAGAACAAACATGCATTCATATCTCAACACTGGGACCTACAATATATATATGTCTCCAAGTCATGTGTATTATCTTTTAAACCTACTAAAACAGACACACCCAGGTCTCAGTTTATATGCTAGAGAGAGCAGTAAAACATTCTACAGTTACTATTTTCAAACTCTTCTTTTATCTGATACGTTCAATGTCTCAGAGTTTTCCTATGGCTAATTTGCCTAAAACAATCTCAGTGTATCCTGAATGTAAGACATTTTCTCATTTGTCTGGGGCTAATTTTCTTTATTTCTTTCAAACTGTTACTAATTTAGGCCTGTCCTGTATATCCAGAACCTGATCTAGACCATCCTGCTGAAAGAAGACAGTATTTTCTGGGAGTTAGTTTTCATGTGTTCAGACTACTGCCCACATCCCTTAGATGGTATAGGGATGCATTCCACTTAGAACTTGATTTGATATGTATTACAAGTGCTGGGCATGTGTATATTTTCCTTTTATTACTTTTAATTACACAGGGAAGGTACTTATGTAATTATACACCATAGTCAAGATGCGGAATCAACCTAAAAGTTCATCAGTGGATACATAGGTAATGAAAACGTGGTATATTAATTCATATTTGTTGATTGCTCCTGGGACCCTGGGCTGAATGAGACTATGACTATACTTCCACCCCGAATCCTGCTGTGCCAGGATTCCCCTCTCCTCACCTCCTCATTCCCCATTGAAGCTGTAGGGCTGAACTCTGGATGATTTAATGAAGACCCTCCTGCTTTCCTGTCTCTGTGGCAGTCACTGCTTGGCTAACTAGGTGGGATACGCAGGCAGTAGGAAGTGAAGAATGTTAACAAAGAATGGAGAAAGCTCTTTTTAGGTAGTTTAAGTTTGAAGGAGAAGAGAGAGATCCAGAGATAGGAGATAGAGGTGGAGGGGGCAGGAGACAGAGAGGGAGGGGAGGGAAGGGGAGGGGAGGGGAGGGAAGGGGAGGGGAGGGGAGGGAAGGGGAGGGGAGGGGAGGGAAGGGGAGGGAAGGGGAGGGGAGGGGAGGGGAGGGGAGGGGAGGGGAGGGGAGGGGAGGGGAGGGGAGAGGTATCAATCCTGTGGCTAAATGTGTATTGAGGGGCCCAAGAGGAATTTTTGAAAATCTTTTACTTCTTAAAAGTTGATCAAGTTTAAAAATTAATGTGAAGGAGGCATACCATCTCAAAATTAATCTTTGAAGTTAGCGATATATTATTTTCATTCTTACTCTATTATTTCCATTTTAGAGATCATGGGATGCCTTCAGTTATATAGGTATTGAGCTTAATATATATTTAGCTATTAATAAATGAAGGAATGGACAACTGTGTGTATAGAAATGGTAGTAACTCTTGGATTTTTGTCTTTCAAGAGGCAGAAGATGGTTACAATACTGCTGTGATGTGGCTGGATAATGCATAATCTGAGGGTTACTGCCCTGGTGGCTGTGAAACAGTCTAGAATGTTCCTATTTTATATATATATGTGTGTGTGTGTGTGTTTTTTTTTTTTTTTGAGACAGTGCTTCACTCTGTCGCCCAGACTGGAGTGCAGTGGCCCGATCTCAGCTCACTGCAACCTCTGCCTCCCGGGTTCAAGCGATTCTCCTGCCTCAGAATCCTGAGTAGCTGGGATTACAGGCACGCGTCACCATGCTTGGCTACTTTTTGTACTTTTAGTATAGACGGGGTTTTGCCACGTTGGCCAGGCTGGTCTCGAACTCCTGACCTCAAGTGATCCGCCCGCCTCGGCTTCCCAAGGTGGTGGGATTACAGGTGTGAGTCACCACTTCCCGCTTTCCTATAATATATTAACATACAAAACAGTCCAGGAGCAGCCATTAAGCAAACTCTACACTTTGCTTACCTGGTGTTATCTATCACTGAGATCACCGGGTGAGTTCAAAGACATGTCTATCTTCCCAGCAGGAGGAAGTGAATTTGGGTCAGCTCAGGGACTTGATGCTGAACAGCTCTTATGAGCTTCTGATAATACCCAAGAACTAGAGAAACAGCTGTCTATAAATCTTTCAACTCAAGGTATATCACAGGGACACTTGCTTTCTTCAATTAGATTTGTAATTTTCTCAGAAGGCGAAACAGTAAGAAATGATTTTTCACACTGCCTCCTTAGCCCTGAGGCTCTGCCAACCCCTACTTCTGTGTCCCAACATTTAAAGACCACTAAAGTCCCACTCTATGCCATATACTCTGGGCAGGTTTTCTCATTTACCCCTCAGGACAGCTCTGGTATGGTCAGTCACATTTCAGATAACTAAGTTCAGGCTCACAGAGCCTAAGTCACTTACCCAGATAAGTGGCAGGATTGGAACGAGGCTGATCCCATCAATCAAGCTCCCAACTCCATCCCTCCCTTCCCTATGCTGAACCCTGCCTTCCCCACAACCTGGTCTATTCTCAGAGCTGCAACCTTGGCTCTGTCCATCAGAAGGCACATCATAACTATCTCAATTTTTGTTTTTAAATTAAAAGCAGCTTATTTTGCATACAGTAACAAGTATTACGAGTTTTTTGTGGTTGTTTGGAAAATTCACATGCATATGAAAGCAGTTCCATGATCTGTTGACCCCAAATCTACACTGCATTCATTGATTTTTCACTTCCCTCCTCGGTGCAGGTTGCAGTGTCCACATTGTAAGAGGGTGGGTCCTCTTCAGACAGCAGGGCATTCACCCTCCTTCATTATCCTACTCCTATACAGGCTTCTCAGATTTCTTCCCACCTCTCTCTGTCATTCCCTTTCCATGACACTATGGACACAGCTGCCCAGACCCTGCTCCTGTGCCCTCATCCTCTCTCTGTCATTGCCCACTGCCCCGCACTGCCCTATGGCTGCCCACCTAGGATAGCCAAGGATGTCCTGCAGTTTATTTTTTTTCCGTCTTCTTTTAAATACATCAGTATCTTTCTGACAGAATCATTCTGTACTTGGGTTCATAAGGTGGGTTGTAAGGGAGGTATTGTAGTTTTTGCCCCTTGCGGACACTTCTTTGCCAAAAAGTTTGATAATGGTGGTACCGTGGTGCCCTTTCCCGACACAAATCTGCATTGCAGCTACAACACTGCTGAATAGGAATGTGGGAAGGAGAGACTGTGGCCCAAGCCCACCCTATAAAGCTTTCTGGAAGTCTTGGTGGAAAAGTGAGCATTCCCAGTGTTTAGGGGTACTGAAGGACTCCAGACAAAAATTGCTGCCTTTTACTGTGCCGAGAAGAGAGCTCTATGTGAGAGGAAGACAAAATATTTTACTTTTTATTCTTTGACCACTGGATAAATAGAGACCTATAAAAGAAAAAAGGGATCCAGGCTACTTGTTATCTTTGTAACCCTCTTTACATCTTTATTACTATCTTTTCATGGAAATACATTTCTGTAACATTTGAAGTTACAACATAATATCAATATTTTTTATGGACCTGGTGTTTCATTTATATGATATCCTAAAGTTTATTTCCACAGTAACCTAGTGGTGAAAATTTAGTTCCCTTACCATAGTTTCTATTACAGACAATGGTATATATAACACTCTTGCTCATATGCACAAATATTTCAGTAATAATTTCTTTATAAGTTTTTGAAAGAGTATCTTTAAACTCCAGACACTTAACAATTTTATATTAAGATGATGAAATCAAAATACTTTTAAATTTTTTTAATTTTTTTTTTAATCTCAATAGGTTTTTGGGGAACAGGTGGTGTTCGTTCACATGAATAACTTTTTTTTTTTTTTTTTTTTTTTTTGAGACGGAGTCTCGCTCTGTCGCCCAGGCTGGAGTGCAGTGGCGCGATCTCGGCTCACTGCAAGCTCCGCCTCCCGGGTTCCCGCCATTCTCCTGCCTCAGCCTCCCGAGTAGCTGGGACTACAGGCGCCCACAATCGCGCCCGGCTAATTTTTTGTATTTTTAGTAGAGACGGAGTTTCACCGTGGTCTCGATCTCCTGACCTTGTGATCCGCCCGCCTCGGCCTCCCAAAGTGCTGGGATTACAGGCGTGAGCCACCGCGCCCGGCCCATGAATAACTTCTTTAGTGGTGATATCTGAGATTGGCACACCCTTCACCCAAGCAGTGTACACTGTACCCAATGTATAGTCTTTTATCCCTCAACACTCCCCACTGTTTCCCCTGAGTCCCCAAAGACCAATGTATCATTCTTATGCCTTTGTGTCCTCATAGCTTAGCTCCCACATATGAGTGAGAACCTACGATGTTTGGTTTTCCATTCCTGAGTTACTTCACTTAGAATAATAATCTCCGATTCCATCCAGGTTGCTGTGAAAGCCATTATTTCGTTTTTTTTTTTTTTTTTTTTAATGGCTGAGTAGTATTCATATATATCTCACATTTTCTTTATCCACTCATTGACTGATGGGCATTTGGGTTGGTTCCATATTTTTGCAATTGCAAATTGTGCTGCTATAAACATGCATGTGCAAGTATCTTTTTCGTATAATGACTTCTTTTCTTCTGGGTAGATACTCAGTAGTGGGATTGCTGCATCAAACGGGAGATCTACTTGTAGTTCTTTCAGGAATCTCCACACTGTTTTCCACAGTGGTTTTATTAGTTTACACTCCCACCAGCAGTGTAAAAATGTTCCCTTTTCACCCCATGCACTCAAACATTTATTATTTTTTGATTTTTTGATTATGGCCATTCTTGCAGTTATAAGATGGTGTTGCATTGTGGTTTTGATATGCATTTCCCTGATCACTAGTGATGTTGAGCATTTTTCCACATGCTTGCTGGCCATTTGTATATCTTCTTTTGAGAATTGTCTATTCATGTCCTTAGCCCACTTTTTGATGTTTTTGTTTTGTTTTGTTTTCTTGTTGATTTCTTTGTAGATTCTGGATAATAGTCCTTTGTTGTATGTATAGATTGTGAAGATTTTCTCCCACTCTGTAGGTTGTCTGTTAACTCTGCTGATTATTTCTTTTGCTGTGCAGAAGCTCTGTAGTTTAATTAAGTCCCATCTATTTATTCCTGTTTTTGTTGCATTTGCTTTTGGGTTCTTGGTCATGAAGTCTTTACCTAAGCCAATGTCTAGAAGGGTTTTTCTGATATTATCTTCTAGAATCTTTATGGTTTCAGGTGTTAGATTTAAGTCTTTGATCCATCTTTAGTTGATCTTTGTATAAGGTGAGAGATGAGAATCCAGTTTCATTCTTCTACATGTTGCTTGCCAATTATCCCAGCACCATTTGTTGAATAGGGTGTCCTTTCTCTACTTTAAGTTTCTGTTTGCTTTGTCAAAGATCAGTTGGCTGTATTTGGCTTTATTTTTGGGTTCTCTATTCTGTTCCATTGGTCTATGCGCCTATTATTTTTTGTCTTGCTGTGGCTATGTGGGCTCTCTTTTGGTTCCATATGAATTTTAGGATTGTTTTTTCTAGCTCTGTGAAAAAAAATAATGGTGGTATTTTGATGGGAATTGCATTCAATTTGTATATTGCTTTTGGCAGTATGGTCATTTTCACAATATTGATTGTACCCATCCATGAGCATGGGATGTGTTTCCCTTTGTTTGTGTCATAGATGGCTTTTATTACTGTATGGTATGTCCCTTTTATGCCAATTTTGCTGAGGGTTTTAATCATAAAGAGATGCTGGATTTTGTCGAATGTTTTTTTTCTGCATCTATTGAGATGATCATGTGATTTTTGTTTTAAATCTGTGTATGTGCTGTATCACATTTATGACTTGTGTATATTAAACCATCCCTGCATGAATGGCATGAAACCCACTTGATCATGGTGGATTTTCTTTTTGATATGTTGTTGAATTTGGTTCACTAGTATTTTCTTGAGGATTTTTGCATCTATGTTCATCAGGGATACCAGTCTGTAGCTTTCTTTTTCGTTATGTCCTTCCCTGGTTTTGATATTATGGCGAAACTGGCTTCATAGAATGATTTGGGGGAGGATTCTCTCTTTTTCTATCTTTTGGAATAGTGTCAATAGGATTGGTACCAATTCTTTGAATGTCTGATAGAATTAAACTGTGAATCTGTCTGGTTCTGAACTTTTTTTTTTTTGTTATTGGCAATCTTTGTATTACTATTTCAATCTCATTGCTTGTTATTTGTATATTCAGAGATTCTATATCTTCCTGGTTTAATCTAGGAGGGTTGTATATTTCCAGGAATTTATCCATCTCCTGTAGGTTCTCTAGTTTATGTGCATAAAGGTGTTCATAGTAGTCTTCAATAATCTTTTGTATTTCTGTGGTATCAGTTGTAATATCTCCCATTTCATTTCTAATTGAGCTTATTTGTACCTTTTCTCTTCTTGGTTAATCTTGCTAATGGTCTATCAGTTTTATTTATCTTTTCAAAGAACCAGCTTTTGTTTCATTTATCTTTTGTATTGTTTTTGTTTGTTTCAGTTTTATTTAGTTCTGCTCTGATCTTCATTATTTCTTTTCTTCTCCTGGGTTTGGGTTTGGACTGTTCTTGTTTTTCTAGTTCCATTAGGTATGATCTTAGATTGTCTATTTGTGCTCTTTCAGACTTTTTGATGTAGGCATTCAATGCTATGAACTATCCTCTTAGCACTGCTTTTGCTGTATCCCAGAGGTTTTGATAGGTTGTGTCACTATTATCTTTCAATTCAAAGAATTTTTAAATTTCCATCTTGATTTCATTGTTGACACAACGATCATTCAGGAGCAGGTTATTTAATTTCCATGTATTTGCATGGCTTTAAGGCTCCTTTTGGAGTTGATTTCCAATTTTATTCCATTGTGGTCTGAGAGAGTACTCGATATAATTTCGATTATCTTAAATTTACTGAGACTTGTTTTGTGGCCTATCATGTGGTCTAACTCGGAGAATGTTGCATGTACTGATGGATAGAATATATATTCTGTAGTTGTTAGGTAGACTATTCTGTAAATATCTGTTAAGTCCATTTGTTATAGGGTATAGTTTAAGTCCATTGTTTCTTTTTTGACTTTCTGTCTTGATGACCTGTCTAGTGCTGTCAGTGAAGTATTAAAGTCTCCCACTTTTACTGTGTTGCCATCTGTTTCATTTCTTAGGTCTAGTAGTAACTGCTTTATAAATTGAAAGGTCCAGTGTTAGGTGCATATATATTCAGAATTGTGATATTTTCCTGTTGGACTAGTCCTTTTATCATTATATAATGTCCCTCTTTTTTAACTTCTGTTGCCTTAAAGTTTGTTTTGTCTGATGTGAGAATAGCTACTCTTGCTCACTTTTGGTGTCCATTTGCATGGAATATATTTTTCTATCCCTTTACCTTAAGTTTATATGAGTCCTTATGTGTTACGTGAATCTCCTGAAGACAGCAGAAACTAGGTTGGTGAATTCTTATCCATTCTGTCATTCTGTATTTTTTAAGTGCAGCATTTAGGCTATTTACATTCAATGTTAGTATTGAGATGTGAGGTACTATTTTATTCATTGTGCTATTTGTTGCCTGTATATTTATTTATTTTGTTTGTTTGTTTTTGCATTGTGTTACTGTCATATAGGTCCTGTGAGATTTATGCTTTAGGGAGAGTCTATTTTGGTATATTTTGAGGATTTGTTTTAATATTTAGAGCTCTTTTTAGCAGTTCTTGTACTGCTGGCTTGGTAGTGGTGAATTCTCTCAGCATTTGTTTGTCTGGGAAAGACTATATCTTTCCTTCATTTATGAAGCTTAGTTTCTCTGCATACAAAATTCGTGGCTGATAATTGTTTTGCTTAAGGAGGCTAAGACCCGAATTCATTCTAGCTTGTAGGGTTTCTGCTGAGAAATCTGCTGTTAATCTGATAGGTTTTCCTTTATAGATTACCTGATGCTTTTGCCTCATAGCTCTTAAGATTCTTTCCTTTGTCTTGACTTTAGATAACTTCATGACTATGTTCCTAGGCAATTATCTTTTTTTGCAATGAATTTCCCAGGCATTCTTTGAACTTCTTGTATTTGTCCAGATCTCTAGCAAGGCTGGGGAAGTTTTCTTTGATTATTCCCTCAAATATGTTTTCCGAACTTTTAGATTTCTCTTCTTCCTCAGGAACACTAATTGTTCTTAGGTTTGGACATTTAACATAGTCCCAAACTTCTTGGATGCTTTATTCATTTTTCTTAAATTCTTTTTTCTTTGTCTTTGATGGATTGGGTTAATTGGAAAGCCTTGTCTTTGAGCTCTGAAGTTCTTCCTTCTGCTTGTTTGATTCTATTGCTGAGACTTTCCAGTGCATTTTGCATTTCTCTATGTGTGCCCCTGATTTCCCGAAATTGTAATTGTTTTTTTATTTATGCTGTTTCACTGAAGAATTTTCGTTTTATATCCTATATCATGTTATTGATTTATTTAAGTTGGACTTCATCTTTCTCTGTTGCCTCTTTTATTAGCTTAATAATCAACCTTCTGAATTCTTTTTCTGGCTATTCCAGGATTTCATCTTGGTTTGGATCCATCGCTGGTGAGCTGGTGCAATCTTTTGGGGATATTAAAGAAACTTGTTTTGTCGTATTATCAGAAATTTTTTTCTCGTTCTTTCTCATTTGGGCAGACTATGTCAGAGGGAAGATCTGGAATTCAAGAGCTGCTGTTCAGATTCTTTTGTCCCATGGGGTGCTCCCTTGATGTGGTGTTCTCCCCCTTCCCCTATAAATGGGGCTTCCTGAGAGCCAAACTGTCATGATTGTTTTTGCTCTTCTGGGTCTAGCCACCCAGTGGAGCTACTGGGCTCTGGGCTGGTCCTGGAGAGTGTCTGGAAAGAGTCCTGTGATGTGATCCATCTTCAGGTTCTGCAGCCAGTGGAGGTAGCAGGGGAGTGAAGTGGACTCTGTAAGGGTCCTTGGTTGTATTTTGGTTTAGTGTGCTGGTTTTGTGTTGGTTGGCCTCCAGCTAGGAGGTGGTGCTTTCAAGAGTGCATCAGCTGTGTCCTGTAGAGAGGATGCCAACTTTCCCTAGGGAGAGCTGGTTAAGTATTCAGATTTCTCAGGCGGTGGGCAGGGCCACAGAACTCCCAAGAGATTCTGACCTTGGTCTTTGGCTACCAGGGTGGGTAGAGAAAGACCACCAGGTAGAGGCAGGGATAGGCGTGGCTGAGCTCAGCCTCTCCTTGGGTGCGGCTTGCTGTGGCTGCTGTGGGGGATGGGGGTGTGATATCTGGTCCAATGGAGTTATATTCCCAGGGGGATTATGGCTGCTTCTGCTGAATCATACAGTTTGCCAGCAAGTGGGGGGAAAGTCAGCGGTCATGGGCCTCAGCCTGCTCCTACACAGCCTGCAGTCCTAAAGGCCAGTGTCACTCCCACTGTGCCCTGCAACAGCAATGAGTCTATGTCAGGGCAACCAGTGACTAGGGCTGAGAACTTGTCCCAGACCACCAGCTTCCCCGCTGACAAAGCAAGCAGACTCAGTTTTTCGGTATCTCAGGGGGCCTGCAGCAGTGATCCAGTTTCTTCAAAGGGTCTGTGAATTCTCTCAGCTATCCTGGTATGTTCCTGCAGTACTTCTTGGAGCAAAGGTTTACAGTTTGAGTCTCCACAGGCTGCTCTGTCCATCTGAGCGGAACTTCAAGCTCGTCCTGCCTCCTATCTGCCATCTTGCCCCCGTGCATTTATCTGAAATCAAAATACTTCTAATAAAAGTATTACACTCTTAATATTCCAGTATGAAAGTTCCTTTCTGCCTACATTAGAAATAATGTGAATCTTTACTAATCTGATAGGCAAAAAAATCATCTCTCATCGTTTCAATATAACTCATTTTTGCGCTCTTCTGAAATTTCATCCTGTGGATGTGACATAATCAATTTTCACAACCCCATGTTATTCAGTGCGTTCCAATATTCCCTATTATCTACACGATGCGGATGGCATTTTTTCAGAGTCTGTGTACTGGTAGTGGGTGTAATCCAGGGCACAGTTCCCTTGGCTATTTGCTCTGGTGAGCTGAATGGGTCCCCTTGGAGTCCAACAACTATGTTGAGGGAATTGTAATATTGTGATAACAGAACCTGGTTGATGTAGGAGTGTGTGTGTGTGTATGTGTGTGTGCTGACAACCACATTTCCCTTTACTTCCTTCTGGATTCTTTGTGTCTTTGCATCTCATTTGGTTTCCCTTTCCAAATTCAAGCCCAAAAGTGAAAACAGGGAAATATGAGGATGGCAGTACTTGTAACCAGATCTTTATCAACATTCTTCACTAAGTCCTGAAGATAAACATATAAAAGGAAATGCTAGCACAAAGGGTGTGAGCCTATGTAGGCCTTGATAAGTATTGCTCTACAGACACTCATAAAGTAGTGCCATTTAGACTCCCCAAGTACAGGGAGGTGAGAAAGGCTATAGAGGAATGAAGAAAGTACTGACACTGACAAGGTACTGCAGAGGAAAGGCCCTGGACTCTGCGGTGGACACACATATTGGTCATTTGTCTATTTTTGGTTTTGTTGTCTTTTTAGGTCTTAGCCATAAAATTTTTGCCTAGATCTCTCTTTCCCTTCGGCGCGCCACTGAGGATCCTGGTGTCGCCATGGGCCGCCGCCCCGCCCGTTGTTACCGGTATTGTAAGAACAAGCCATACCCAAAGTCTCGCTTCTGCCGAGGTGTCCCTGATGCCAAGATTCGCATCTTTGACCTGGGGTGGAAGAAGGCAAAAGTGGATGAGTTTCCGCTCTGTGGCCACATGGTGTCAGATGAATATGAGCAGCTGTCCTCTGAAGCCCTGGAGGCTGCCCGAATTTGTGCCAATAAGTACATGGTAAAAAGGTGTGGCAAGGATGGCTTCCATATCCGGGTGTGGCTCCATCCCTTCCACGTCATCCGCATCAACAAGATGTTGTCCTGTGCTGGGGCTGACAGGCTCCAAACAGGCATGTGAGGTGCTTTTGGAAAGCCCCAGGGCACTGTGGCCAGGGTTTACATTGGCCAAGTTATCATGTCCATCCGCACCAAGCTGCAGAACAAGGAGCATGTGATTGAGGCCCTGCACAGGGCCAAGTTCAAGTTTCCTGGCCGCCAGAAGATCCACATCTCAAAGAAGTGGGGCTTCACCAAGTTCAATGCTGATGAATTTGAAGACATGGTGGCTGAAAAGCGGCTCATCCCAGATGGCTGTGGGGTCAAGTACATCCCCAATCGTGGTCCTCTGAACAAATGGCGGGCCCTGCACTCATGAGGGCTTCCAATATGCTGCCCCCACTTAATACTCACCAATAAATTCTACTTCCTGTCCAGAAAAAAAAAAAATTTTTTTTGCCTAGATCAATGTACTTAAGTGTTTACCCCAGGTTTCTGTCTAGTACTCTTATAGTTTCCGGTCTTACATTTAAGTCTTTAATCGATCTTGAGTTGATTTCTGTGTAAGATGAGAGACAGAGGTGCAGTTTCATTCTTTTGCATATGCATATCCAATTTTCCCAATACCATTTATTGAGGAGGATGTCCTTTCCTCAACGTATGTTCTTGGTGCCTTTGTTGAAAATCAGTTTTGTGTGTAAACATGTGGATTTATTTCTGCGTTCTCTATTCTGTTCCATTGGTCTTTGTGTCTGTTTTCATACCAATACCATATAGTAATCAAAACATGATTACTATAGCCTTGTAATATACTTTGAAGTCAAGTAGTGTGATGCCTCCGGCTCTGTTCTTTTTGGTCTGGATTGGTTTGGTTATCTGGGTTCCTTTGCGGTTGCACATCAATTTTAGGATTGTTTTTTCTATTTCTGTGAAAAATGTCATTGGTACTTTGATAAGGATTGCATTGAATCTGCAGATTACTTTTGGCAGTATGGTCACTTTAATTATATTAATTCTTCCAGTCCATGAGCATAGAGTATCTTTCCATTTGCTTGTGTCTTCTTCAGTTTCTTTCATCAGTGTTTTGTAGTCTTCCTTGTAGAGGTCTTTCACCTACTTGGTTAAATTTATTCCTAGGTTATTTTTGGTAGCTATTTCAAGTAGGCATGTCTTTTTAATTTCTTTCTCAGCCATTTCATCATCAGCTATTTCATCAATGCTGCATATAAACACTACCGATTTTTGTATATTGAGGTTCTATCCTACAACTTTATTGTATTTATCAAATTTGAGAGGGTTTTGATGGAGCCATTAGGTTTTTCTAGATACAAAATTATACATTTGCAAAGAGGAACAAATGCAAAGATATCCGACTTGGATATCTGTTATTTCTCTTGTCTGATTGCTCTGGCTAGGTCTTCCAGTACTATGTTGAATAGTAGTGATGAAGGTGAAAAAACAAGATCCTTGTCTTGTTCCAGGTCTTAGATGAAACGGTTTCAGCTTTTCCCCATTCATTATGATAGCTGTGAGTTTATCATATATGGTTTTTATTATTTTGAGGTATGTTCTTTCGATGCCTAGTTTCTTGAGAGTTTTTATCATGAAGGGATGATGAATTTTATCAAATGCTTTCTATGGATTGGTTGAGATGATCATACGGTTTTTGTACTTCATTCTGTTGATGGAATTACTGTATTATGTTTGTTGATTTGCATATGTTGAACCATTTTTGCATCCCTGGTATAAATCCCACTTGTTCATGGCATATTATCTTTTTGATGTGCTGTTGGATTCAGGTTGCTAGTATTTTGCTAAGAACTTCTGCATCTATTTTCATCAGGGTTATTGGCCTGTAGTTTTCTTTTTTGTTGAGTCCTTGTCTGGTTTTTAATATCATAATAATGCTGCTCTCATAAAATGAGTTAGGGAGAATTCCCTCCTCTTCAATGTTTTTTCAGCTGTTTGAATAAAACTTGCGTTAGTTCTTCTTTGAAGGTTTGATAGAATTCATCAGAGAAACCACCCAGGCCTGGGCTTTTCTCTGTTGGAGGACTTTTATTACTGATTCAATCTCATTACTTATTGTGGTCTGTTCAGGTTTTCTATTTCTTCCTGATTCAATCTTGGTAGGTTGCATACGTCCAGGAATTTATTTATTTCCTCTAGGCTTTCCAATTTGGTGGTATATAATTGTTTATAATAGTCTCTGAATGATTATTTGTATTTCCATGTTATCAGTTGTAGTGTCTCCTTTTTCATTTCTGATGTTTATTTGTGTCTTCTCTCTTTTTTTTTCTTGGTTAGTCTAGCTGGCGGTTTATCAATTTTTTATCTTTTCAGAAATCCAACTCTTTGTTTCATTAAAACTTTATATATTTTTAGTTTCTATTTTGTTTAGTTTGGCTCTGACTTTTACTGTTTCCTTCCTTCTACTCATTTGGGATTTGGTTTGTTTTTCCTTATTTAGTTCCTTGAGGTGTACAGTTAGATTGATTATTTGGAATCTTTTGCCTTTTTTGATGAAGGCATCTATTGCTGTAAATTTTTCTCTTAGCACTGCTTTTGCTGTAGCTCATAGATTTTGATATGCTGTGTTTCCATTTTCATTTGTTTCAAGTAACTTTTTGATTTCCTTCATAATTTTTTTTCTTGACTCAGTGGTCATTCTGGAGCATGCTGTTTGTTTAATTTCCACATATTTGTACAGTTTCCCAGGTTCCTCTTGTTACTGATTTCTATTTTTATTCCATTTTTGTCTGAGAACATACTTGATATGATTTTGATTTTTTTAAATTTATTGAGACTTGTTTTGTGTCCTTCTACTTAACTACTTCTTACACCATTAAATAGAATACAGTAATAGCTATTTCAAATTAATGAACATAATACACATTATTTTTGTCAATCTGTTCAAAAGTATATTGTCTAAATATTCATCAAAATACTTTTATTCCTGAATACCAAATTTCAAATATACAAAAGCACATTTATGAATTGTAATTAATCTTCACCTCTCACTAGCTCAACTCCTACCTCCTGACCCAAAATGTCTGTTGTCCATAGAATGGTGCACACATTCCAGACATGTTTCTGTGGATGCGGTGCACATGACCATGTCCACCTACACATGCATATAATCTTTGCCAAAAAGTGTGATCACATTAATCATCTCCTTTTGCAACCTGTCTTTTCCATTTAATATTCTTCTGAGGATTTATATTAGCATCTTATTAGTTCTTACAGTTTTAACATAATCAACAAGTTCATTGTTCATGTCTATATCTATTGGAATTGTATGTCAAAATTAGTTGCCAACTGCTTTGTTACTGAGCTTGCCCTATAAATTGTGGATGCTAATCTAACATCTGAGATGTAGTTTGAAAATGTTTCCCCATTATTTTATAGAAATTCTTAGTGTTATTTTCATTTAGAACGTGTTTTCAACTTCAATAATATGAATAAGATATATACAGATTGTAATTTAAAAAGAAATACTGGTGAAGAACACCTTAGGGCGTGTGTACTGTCGGCCTTGAGAAAAATACGAGCATTGAGAGTCCTGGAGATATCAAGACAAAAATGGAAAAATACTTTAAGTAATTCTAGAGTTAGCTGCTGATCTGGAGAGAAAAGAGTTTTCTCCCCGATTTACATAAACTTTCCCAAAGTACCATAATATGAATAATGGTCAAAGTGATAGGTACCTTGAATAGCAGTTAAGATTAAAGGAGATGAAATATAAAGTGCATTTGCTTACAGTAGTTTAGTGTATGTTAATTTCCTTCTCTCAAGCTCCCCTGTCCCAAGGCCAATACTTGAGCTTCTGCCTGAGCCCACTCACTACTTCGAGGAGCAACCAACTCGTGTGGCCCTACACCCAGGTCTCCTGGCATAAATGGCGGGATTTAATCTTCTCTATCTTCTTCATCACCCAGAGGGGTTGTGGAGTGAGGATGCATTGGTCCACAATAGCAGAGGGGTGGAATCTGACCATTTCTCAAGCCCTGGAAGCCCATCTTCTAAAAGGGAGGCTACTCAGGGCTGTCTATGGATGATGAGGGATGGAACCTCATTCCAATCCTACCACCTATCTGGAGAAACTTAGGCTCTGAAAGCCTGAGTTTGGCCATCTATGAAATGGGATTGACCATACCATCCTTACAGTGCTGTCCTGAGGGGTAAATGAGAAAATCTGTCCAGAGTATATGGCATACAGTGGGACTTCAATGGCCTTTAAATGTTGGGACACAGCACTAGGGGATGGGTGAGCCTCAGGGCTAAGGAGGCATTGTGAAAAATCATTTCTCATTGTTTCTCTTTATGAGAAAACAGGTATCTAGTTGAAGAAAGCAAATGTCCCTGTGATATGCCTTGAGTTCAAAGATTTGTAGACAGTTGTTTCTGTACTTCCTGGGCATTATCAGAAGCTCATAAGAGCTGTTCAACATCATGCCCCCGAGCTGACCCAAATCCAGCTCCCCATGCTGGAAAAACAGGCATATCTTTGAATTCACCTGTTGAGCTCAGAAATCGGTAACACCAGGGTAGCAAAAAGTTGTGTTTGCCTAATGGCTGTTCCTGGACTGGTCAGTATGGTTTTGGGCTCTTTAGTTTTAGTTTTTTTTTTTAAGGAAAAATTTGGACCCATACCGCAGTCACCAGTGCAGAGTCTTCAGATCATGCAGTACTCAGCCACATCACTTCAGGTTTTCGGTCATCTGCTGCCTCCCTTAGAGACAAAAATCCAATAGTTACTAGCAAGTCTTTGACACATGATATAGTTTGGCTGTGTCCCCACCCAAATCTCACCTTGAATTGTAATAATCCCCACATGTCAAGTGCAGGGCCAGGTGGAGATAATTGAATCATAAGGGCAGTTTATACCACACTGTTCTCATAGTAGTGAATAAGTCTCACGAGATCTGATGGTTTTATAAATGGGAGTTTCCCTGCAGAAGCTCCCTTGCCTGCCACCATGTAAGATGTGTTTTTGCCTTCTGCTATGATTGTGGGGCTTCCCCAGCCATGTGGAACTGTGAGTCAATTAAACCTCTTTCCTTTATAAATTACCTAGTCTCCATTATGTCTTTATTAGCAGCATGAGAACAGACTAATATAACACACAATTGTCCAGTTTTTAATTAGCTAACAACTAAATATTTACAGAGCCCAGAACTCATGCTATTCCACTGGAGGTACCTCATGAACCCTAAAGTCGAATTAACTGGGTAAGAAAGGAAATTAATATATGAGTGACTTCATTGTTTAAATCTGAGATGAGATGGTTCTTCTCATTAATTTTTAAACTTGATCGGGTTTCAAAAAATTGATGATTTTCAAAAATCCCTCCTTGGACCTCTCATCACCTATTCAACCACATGATAGAGATACCACTCCTCTCCCTCTCCCCCTCTCTCTCTCTGGCGCTTGCTCTCTGTCTGTCTGTCTGTCTCTCTCTCTCTGTGTGTGTGTGTGTGTGTGTGTGTGTGTACGTGTATGTGTCCTCCCCCATTGGATTCTCTCTTCTCCTTCAAATTCAAAGTTCCACAAAGAGTTTTATACATTCCTTGTTAATACTCTCCACTTTTGACTGACTCTTTATCCCATTACACTATGGATTCTGTCCCCAGGATCATCAATTAACACATATGAATTAAAACTCTTTTGAGGCCGGGTGCGGTGGCTCACGCTTGTAATCCCAGCACTTTGGGAGGCTGAGATGGGCGGATCACAAGGTCAGGAGATCAAGACCATCCTGGCTAACATGGTGAAATCCCGTCTCTACTAAAAATACAAATAATTAGCCGGGCGTGGTGGCAGGCGCCTGTAGTCCCAGCTACTCGGGAGGCTGAGGCAGGAGAATGGCATGAACCCAGGAGGCGGAGCTTGCAGTGAGCCAAGATGGTGCCACTGCACTCCAACCTGGGCGACAGAGCGAGACTCCGTCTCAAAAAAAAAAAAAAAAAAAAAAAAAAAAAGAAAAACAAACAAACAAACAAACAACAAAAAAACTCTTTTGAAATACCTTCCTTGTGCAATCAAAAATAACAAATGGAAAGTACAATATACTCATACTGAGCAATTGTGATACAAAATCAGATCAAGCTCTAAATGATATGCATCCCTGAACTAATCAATGGATTTGGGTAGTAGCCTGGACATACGAAAATCAACTCAGGGAATCACTGTCTTCTTTCACCAGCATGACCCAGTTTAGATTCTAGATAGACAGGGTAAGCCTACATGAATTATAGTTTGGATTAAAGATAGAAAATTAGGTCTGGGCAAATGGAAGGTATTTCATGTCAGGAAACACTGAGACATTATTTTAGGCTAGTTAGCTTCAGGGAAGCGCTAAGATTTTGAATTCATCAGGGAATAAAGAGGTTTGAAAAATGGTATCTGCAGATTTTGTTGGAGCTCCCCACAGCATATAAACTGAGAAAATGGGTGTGTCTGCTTCAGTGAGTCTGAGAGACAGTATAAATGACAAATAGGCATATATGGTAGGTCCCTCTATTAAGATGTGAATGTGTGTTTGTTCTCATGTTTCTTCCTTTCTCCTATTTCATGAGGTAGCCAGGTATTTAGGGATGAAACCACGTCAGAAAACAATATCATATTTCACTTACAGATATATGCATATGTAATAAAAGTATAGAAAAATGTCTTAAAAATGTAAAACCTAAATTATACATTGTGGTCACCTGTGGGAAAGAAGGCAGCTGAGGTAATAAGAGAAGACTTTAAAGTGTGTTTGACTCAACTATGAAGGTTTTATATGTTGACATGAGTATGTAGAAGTCTGTTGTATTCTATAATTTTTTGTGTTACTTTAAGATTTCATAACAACCACTATTTCTCTGAGACTTAATTCTGATTTTAAAAAGATCCATACCAATTAAGAAATTCAGGGAAATATAATCAAGTCCAGATATATAATTAATCAATAACCCCATCACTGGTTAATTTTTAAACTTTTTTTTGTATTAATGCTCATTTCATTCTCTATGCATGCATATTTAATGTTTGTATACTAAATATGGGTTTCATTAATTTGAAGACTCAACATTTGCTAAAGATCATGAAAGCAGTTATTAAATGTACACACATTTTCTACCTGATCTATCTGACTCCAAAGCCCACATCCCTAACCACTGGGTATACAAGGAAAGATCTGGTACTTAGGACCCAGGTCTCCTGGTTTCAGTCTGTTTTATAGCAGACTCATCTTCATGCTCTGTCATTCGGTGCTGTCTCCTTTCCAGAGCTTAATGAAAAGCTGCTATTCCAATGTCCAAATGGAAGGTAAAAGAAGGTAGCAAGAAAGGATATCAAACAAAATGTAATGAGGGGATGGTTTTCCTTCTCCTCCACTGCATTGTCAGGTTACCTGTGCTACAGAGACAGCAAAGCCCGCCATCCCTCCCTCTCTCTCTCTCTTTCCCCCTCCCTCCCTACCTTCCTCCCTTCCTCTCTTTCTTTTTTCAGGGTCTTGCTTTGTTGCCCAGGCTGAGTGCAGAGAGAAAATAAATCAAAGTGTGGAGAGACTGTGACCCTGTGAAAAGAGTGTTCTGGTGAAGAATGTGACTTCAGGAGGAAGCATAAACTCACTGCCAGATGGGAGCCTATGGGACCTGGGGTTAGAGAAAAACTAAACTAAAGTAGGTGTAAGATTAACCTGGGTTAATTTTATGGCTATGTTTTTTTCGGAAATATTTCTTAAGTAACATATTTTAGGAGCCACATTTTTATCATAAATGTATTCCACACTTGTCTTTGCAAAAGGTTAATATTGAGTCAAGCGCAGAATTTAAAAACTATTAATACCCAGTGTTAAAGCAAACTAAATATGACCTGAGAAGGACTCCGTACTTCTATATTTGAGTCCTTGTGGATGAACTGTAACCTAGCTTAATAGGCAAAATTGAAAACGTAACTTCGGAGTATGTGCCTGTAACAATAGCTAACTCTTGGCCAATCCCAGCGGCCATACTTCAACCATTCGTGTACTGCGGAGTGTTCAAACTGGGTTTAAACAAGGCAAACACCAAGCTATAATCAATCCAGCCATTCTGTACCTCACTTCCAATTTCTGTACATCATTTCCCTTTATTGGTCTATAAATCTTTTTCCACCATATGGCTGTGCTAGAGTCTCCATGAATCTGCTGTGATTCTGGGGGCTGCCCAATTCACGAATTGTTCATTGCTCAAAGTCCTTTAAATTTAATTTGGCTGAAGTTTTTCTTTTATCATCAGTATTCCTATCCTTATTGAAATTTACATCATGCTACTTTGTTTTGTTTATACATGTATATAAGCAAATGTAATGGACACACATACATTACATTTTATATAATGGTTATACTATATATGGAGCTTGGTATTCTGGGTTTTTATTTTCATTTCTACTTCTATTTGAACTTTTATACAAAGTACTAATATGTGGATGAATCATTCTGATTAAATTACAAGATATATAATCTAACTTTGCCTTTTAATGAACCAGCTGACCCAACCCCAATTTTCAAACAATGCATCTGATTGGAAATGCCATATCTACATTGCATATTAAATGTAATATATATATATGGGTCTGTTCATGAGCTTTCTACAGACATCCTTTAATCTGTATGTCAAAGACTCCATCAGTTACAAAAGCAAAGTTTCATGGAACATTGCAATACCTGACAGTGTAATCCTGATTCCTATCATTCACCCTTTGGATGAATGGTGCAATAATAAAACAAAATAAACAATAATAAAAATGCCAGCAATTGTAGGATACATGATAGATAAATTATTTGTTCTAGATTATGCAACCATCGAGTGATAGTTCCCAGACTCAAATCCAAGTCCTTCTCACCCCAAAGCCCACACAGCTAACCACTGTTCCTATAATAAATGTCCTTCTGTGGTAGACTAGAGGCTGACAAAAGAACAGGACTCACTCCAGGTCCTGTGGTCACTTTACAGGTCTGACAACTAGGATACAGGTTCAATGACCCCCATCTTCTGTCCAGCTATTATTCTTTGCTCTTCTTTAATATTCCTTCTTTCTGGGGCTCAATAAATTCATTCACCATGTCACACTAGGATGAAAATAGGAGATCAGAAAGTACCTGGAATCAAAAGAATAACGAGATACAACCAACATTCACTGCTTGTCACCATGTTTCCAGATCCTCTCATTTCAAATCTTTTATTTTATGCAGCACAGATGTATTCTTCCAGGGCCAGCAATCTCTAAGAATGTACCCCGAAAGATACAATTAAAAAAGACAAAAGGCATAAACACAAGGCAATTCATGGTAGAACAATTTGTAACAGGACAAGACTAGAAATGAGACAGATATCCATCAATAAGGAATTGATTGAATAATCTAAGGTACATCTACATCCCAGAGTTTTATGGAGGTAAAACAAGCTATGAGAACTCCCCCTTCTACTCCTTTGTAATGATTTTCAGCATATATTGTTAACTGAAGAAAGGTGCAGAAAAATGTGTTGAGTCACTGCTGTCCAATATAGTAGACATTGTCCACATATGGCCATTTACATTTAAGTTGATTAAACATACATGAAACTAAAAGTTCAGTTCCATTCAACACGTTTCAGGTGTTCAACCGCCACAGTTGCCATTAGCTATTGTATTGAACAATGTAGACAGTATATTTCATCTCTATAGAAATTAAAATGATTTTTCTGTTATTCCCACATACAGCTTTCTATTCAGCATATGAAGAGGCTGGAACATCTAGTGGACTTCTGTATCCCTTTAACCTGGAATGCCTCCTTTTTCAACCCAGAGTTTCAGAACGCTCTATAGGGTATGCATGGGCCACAGCCCCTCCCTCCCACCTTCCTGCTCACCGATGTTCAAGCTGTAGTTCAAGCTTCTGTCATGAGGGGGGCGCCATTGTACCACCATTATAGAACTCTTCTGCAAAGACGTGTCTGCAAGGAGCAAAAAATACAGTACTTCCCTTAAACCACAGCTTATAAGCCTAAGTGCAGAATGATTCATTCTAATTCTGTCAAAAAAAAAGAACAACTGGTAAGTGTAAAAGAAGACTGCAAATACATATATGGTGGGGCATCCATAGGATGAAACACCAGGTAGGTCTAACACTCCTTGGCTGTTGCTGGAAGACAGAATCTTAATGGATCGCATCAGGGCAGGTGAGAGGTGACTGAGAGAGGATGAGGGCAAAAAGGGCAGGTCTGGGAGGCTGTGCTTATAGTGTCCTGGAGAGGGGATGAGTGGGAAGCGGTGGTAGAAGGTCCAGGAAGCCTGTACAGGGGTGGATGGAGAGTGAACGAATGCCCTGCTATCTGGAAGGGACCCTCCTACAGTGTGGAAACCTCAACCTACACTGAGAAGGGAAGAGATGAATCAGTGAATGTGATGTAGATTTGGGGTCGACAGCAAATGGAACTGTTTTAATATACACACAAATACTCCAAACAGAACTGGTATTTCAGTGAACAAACGATGTTATAACATGTTACTCTTTGTTAGATGTACTCCTTTTCCTTAAAAAAGAACAAAAGTGAAGATGGCTGTGATGTCTCCTAGTGGCCAGAGCCAGGATTGCAACTCTGAGAGTTGACTGGTGAGTTCAGCAGGGGAAAGGGAGGGATGGAGGTTGGGAGGTTGATTAATGGGATCAGCCAGTTTTCTGGAATTTTTGACGTACCTACAGAAATCCCTCCGTATCCATTATTTTTCTGGGTTATAAAAAAGTACGTTTTCTGGGATATCTAAATTTGAGATTGGAAGTACAGTGTCAGTCTGAACTGGGGATAATGCTGCAACTGTGAACTGTATTTGAGGTGGTAGAGCTAGAGGAGCTAGAACATACACACATACACACACACTCATGTGTGAGTCAATTCATTTTAAAAAAATCTACATTATTTCCCTAGGAAATTGAATAAATGAATGCCTAAAGTAAGGAATATATGTGTACCATACTCTTGTCAATATGTTCACAGCATATTGTTTTTAATATTTTATCAAAATACTTTTTCCTGAATATAAAATGTAAAACAATATATAAAAATACATATATGAATTGAAATTAACCTGTGTCTCTCACTGGAGCAGCTCCTAACCCCTGACCCCTAGGTGTCTGCTGTCCATAGAATGGTGCATACTGTGAAATGTGTCTCCACAGGTGAGATGCACACAAATATGTTCACCTATACACACACACACACACACACACAGACTGTTCCAAAGGTTGAATCACATCCTTATCTTCTTTTGCAACCTATTTTTTCCACTATTCTTCTCAGGATTTATATTTACATCTTATTAGTTTCTGTGGTTTTGGCATAGTTAGTGTGTTTATTGTTAATGTATCTAATTATTTGACTTCTCCACTGAAATTATTTGCCTAAGTTCTTTGTTAGTGTGTTTCGCAAAGCATGAATTCTAACCCACTATCTCAGCTCTAGTTTGCACAGATTTTTCCAGAGTTTTTACGCTATTCTTAGGTTTTTTAAATTTAGAATTTTTCAATTTAAATTATCTTCTGACTTAAAACCACATGGATCACAATTTTTTAAAAAAATGTTAAACTCCCTTGGAACATGTAATGGCAGTGCCCAAGGAGAATTAGATCATTCCGAGCCCAGGAGGCACAGAGACAAACTGGAGAAAACTTTAGAATAATTCAGAATTACCTGCTAATCGAGACACAACAAAGATATTTCCCTGATGTACAGAAACTTGTCTAAAGTACCCTGATCTGAATAATGGACATAATTCAGTGGGTATTCTTGTAGGTAACTTGAATAGCTGTTGAGATTAAAGGAGATGAAATATAGAGTACATTTGCCTAAAGGAGTTGTGATGGTTAACACTGAGTGTCAACTTGATTGGATTGAAGGATACAAAGTATTAATCCCAGGTGTGTCTGTGTGGGTGCTTCCAAAAGACATTAACATTTGAGTCAGTGGGCTGGGAAAGGCAGATCCACTCTTAATCTGGTGGGCACAATCTAATCAGCTTCCAGTGAATATAAAGCAGGCAGAAAAATGTGAAAAAGAGAGGCTGGTCTAGCCTCCCAGCCTACATCTTTCTCCCGTGCTGGATGCTTCCTGCCCTCGAACATTGGACTCAAAGTTCTTCAGTTTTGGGACTCGAACTGACTCTCCTTGTTCCTCAGCTTGCAGATGGCCTATTGTGGGACCTTGTGACTGTGTAAGTTAATACTTAATAAACTCTCTCTCTCATATATATGCGCTCACCTGTCTCAAGGCCAACTCTTGAGCTTCTGCCTGAGCCCACTCACCACTTCAGGCATCAATCAGCCAACTCATGTGTCCCTACACACAGGTCTGTTGGCACAAAGAATGGGATCTCACCTCTGTCATCTTCATCCAGAAAAGTTGTTGAGTAAAGACTCATGGGGTCACAATAGCAGGGGGGTGGAATCTCACCATTTCTCAAGCCCAGAAACCCATCTTCTAAAAGGGAGGCTCCTCAGGGTCCTCTAGGGAGGGTGAGGGATGGAATTTCATTCAAATCCTGCCACTTACCTGAAGAGGTGACTTAGGTAAGAGCCTGAGCTTAGTCATCTTTTAAATGGGACTGACCATACCATCCTTACATAGCTGCCTGATGGGTACATGAGGAAACGTCTTCAGAGTATATGGCATGGGGTGGGACTTAAATGGCCTTTAAATGGGACATAGCATTAGGGGCTGGCGGAGCCTCAGTGCTAAGGCAGGCATTGTGAAAAATCATTTCTCATTGCTCCCCCTTATGAGAATACAGACATCTAGTTGAAGAAAGCAAATGTTCCTGTGATATGCCTTGAGTTCAAAGTTTTGTAGACAGTAGTTTCTCTACTTCGTGAGTGTTATCAGAAACTCATAAGAGCTGTCTAACATCATGCTTCTGAGATGACCCAAATTTAGTTCCCCACACTGGGAAGACAGGAATGTCTTTGAACTTACCTGTTGAGCTCAGAGACAGCACCAGGGATGCAAGGTATGGTGTTTGCCCAGTGGCTGCTCCTGGACTACCTGGTATGTTAATATATTTATTGGTATATTCTAGATCTGTCCCAAAATCACCAGTGCAGGGGTTTTCAGATCGTGCATTAACCAGCCACATTGCGACAGAATTTCAGCCATCTGCTGCCTCCCTGAGAGACAAAAATCCAAGAGTTACTAGCATTTCTTCACACACAATGTCTATTCTTTCATTAGGTAATAACTAAATATGTATTGAGCTCAAAACCCATTCTATTCCATTGGAGGTGTCTCATGAGCTCTAATGTGATATAAAAGCATAAGGGAAATAAACACGTGGGCAACTTCAAGGGTTCATTCTGAGACAGCTTTTTTTCACATTAGCTTTTAACTTGGTCAAGTTTCAAGAAATTGAATATTTTAAAAAAATCTCTCCTTGGACCCCCCTCATCACCCATTCAGCTACAGGATACAGATCTCCCTGTCTCTGTCTCTCCCTCCCTTATCCTTCTTCTCCTTCATATTCAAAGTACCAAAAAGAGTTTTCTACAAGCTCTGTTAACATTTTTCACTTCCCACTCATCATCCTACTGCCCTATGGCTTCTGTCTCTGGGATTGCAATGAACATTCTCTCCAAAGTCATAATCCACCCATTTCTTACTAGGTTCAGGTTTCGTATAAATACACTAACATAGGGCATATTACTTTTAATGAGCTCCTACAGTATGTATGATTGCAGACTGCTTCTTTCACCTAACAACAGAGCTTTCACAGTTTCCCAGGCTCTAGAGCATGATGCACTGGACATAAGTCCAAGCTGTCCCGCTCCCTAACTGTTCAGTCTTAGGCAAAGTCCTTAAACTCTCTGTCCCTTAGTTTTCCATCTGTAAAACTGAATTTTGCAATAGTATTTAACTCATAAGTGTGTTCTAGGTACTGAATGATCCAACACATTAAAAGCATATAGTACCTATGATATGTTGGCACTTTTAAATACTTTTCACATACCTTACTGGTATTCGTATCCCTGTAGCCATGAAAAAAAATTAGGGTATCAACCAATGTTTATTCATAATCAACGACATTTGGGGTATGATGTTTGTACATGTAAGAGTTTCCTAGGGCCACCATAACAAATTATCACAAACTTTGCATATTTAAACAACAGAAATTTATTATCCCATGATTCAGATGTACAAAACCAAAGTCTGAAGTACAAAATCAAGGTGTAGGCAGGATTGCATTGCCTCCAAAGCCTTTAGGGGAGAATCCTTTCTTAGCTCTTCCAGCTTCTTGTGGCTCCTGCTTTATTTGGTTTGAGGTGGCATAACTCAATCTCTGCCTCAGTCTTCACATGGCCTTCTTCCCTGCATGTGTCAAATCTCCCTCTGCTTTCTTTTATATAGACACCAGTCATTGGAGTTGGGCATCAACCTACATTCAGGATATTCCCTTCTGGGAGATCTTTCACTTCATTATGTCTACACAGACCCTATTTCCAAATAAAGTTTGGGTGGATTAGGATTGGGACATGTTTTGAGGGGGACAAAATTCTACCCACTACAGTTAAATAAGCAAGTTACACCACTAAATGTAAGATAAAGTATCTTCTGTATGTACATGGACTGGCTGATCCCTGAGAGGTTGAACTAGACCAAGCTATAGCCCTTTGGAAAGGGAACCTGGATGGTAGTCTATTAACGGGTACACAACTACTATATAAAGGGTACTTTATATTTCATCTCATTTTGATTTCAACAATTCTATCCAGTACAAATAATTATGCCCATTAATTGGATCAGGGAGCACAAATGAAAAGACTGATAACTTGATCTAGGGAAACTACCTTATAAACTATTGTTCCAGGATTCTAAACCTAGAATTATTCAAAACGTTTTTTCCCTTCTGTCCCGTCAGCTGACATCTGATATAACTTAAAGCATTTTTTTTTTTTTTTTTTTTAAGAGATGGAGTCTCGCTCTGTCACCCAGGCTGGAGTGCAGTGGCTTATTGTAGCCTCCTCCTCCTGGGTTCAAACGATTCTCCTGCCTCAGCCTCCTGAGTAGCTGGGACTACAGGTGTGCACCACCAAGTCCAGATAATTTTTTGTATTTTTAGTAGAGATGGGGTTTCCTGATGTTGGCCAGGCTGGTCTCAAACTCCTGACCTCAAGTGATCCACCCATGTCGGCCTCCCAAAGTGCTGGGATTACAGGTGTGAGCCACTGCACCTGGCCTTAAAGCATTCTTGTTTAGTTGAGTCGTTCTTTCGAAAACAATGTGCTAAAGTGCTTTTTAAATAGTAAAAAACTATAAAGTATAGAATTGTATTTGCATAGCTAAAATAGAAAACAAAAAGAAATAAAAAATTTGGGAGAAATTATTTCTAACCCATATTCAATCATGTTTTATATCCTACAAATATGAAATATTCATGAACAAGAGAAGTAAGCCAATCATATCGAGACAATATATAAATCTTAGAAAAATGATATAAATTCCAACACTTGGGAACACACCAAAACAAATAAAATATATGAAACAGAATCATATTTAGTCAACCAGTTAAGTCATAAATTATAATGTAGTGCATGATTTATGTAAAATAATTTATATAGACAGATTAACATGGATTTAGAGGTATGTGTGTCAATAAAAGTAAGTTAGTATACTACATGCAGAGAAAAACATCTGAAGAGTAGATACTAATAAATTAAGAGAAACTATCTTTGTATATGGAGAAGGAGAAGATGTGACAGATGGACAATATTTTTAATATGTAATATACATTCTGATTATATTTGATAAATCTTAAACAATGAAAATAATTAACTGATAATGTGACAAAGTTATTAAGATTCTGTTCTGTAAATCAGAAAAATCTGTGACCTAGTCACAAAATTATAGTGTAGAACTGCATTAAGAATCATGTTCATATGCTGTGTGAAAATAGTACACTAAAAATTATATTTTGTAAATCAGTGTGTGCACATTGTAGAGAGATAGAGGATTCTTTTATTTTATAAATGTGCAATTCTCTGGTGTTCTAAATTTAGAAACTTTATTGTACAAAATGTGGAAAACAAAAAGTTGTGAAATTACAAATATGATGCTCATATATTCATTGCTTTGGAAACATGTTCACAGTATACTGTTTTATACATAAGACAAGTAGCTCAAAACTATTTGATGGTGTGTTTATATGTTTCAGTGTGGGTGTCTGCATGTTGCTTGTATCTCAGTCTTCTTCACAACAATTATACACACACAAACTCTTGCAGCTTTCTATTCAGTTTGCAGATAGAGAGTAAAGGATAAGGTCACCCTTGTGTTGGTTTCATCCTTGGTTCTCCTCATGAGTAAGGGACTACATGTTTACTTTCTCTTTTAGCCCTTCACTACATCAGAGTTGTGGATTTCTGGTTTTGTGCTTGTCTTTTCCCTAGGACAGAAGTCCCTCCAATTTGGTCTTCTAGCTGACATGCAGTTTCTGCTTTATGCAAGACTGCCTCTCCCATTTGAGGGATGTGGACCCAGATCCACAAAAAACTGAAAAGACTAGAGACTGAATTGTCAAAGACAAGCACAGGAGTAGGACTCCTATCCAAATATCTAATTCTTCTGATTTAGTGAGATGGCTTTCATGAACTTCTCACATGATGTTCACCACCCCTCAGCATTCCTCTTCCTCTGTGGGGAAATAGGCATTTTCATGCATTGCTAGAAGTAATGTTAAATGGTACAGTCCCTGTGGTGGGGTTTGATGCTATCTATAAAAATACATTGGTATTTACTCTTGGAAACAGCAATCCCTCTTCTAAAAATCCATCCCAAAGAAATACTGCAAAAAGATAAAAGGCATATACACGAGGCTATTTATGGTAGAAAATTCCTAACAGAATACTAGTAATATGACAGATGCCCAGTACAGGGCCAACTAAATAATCTAAGGTACAACTACACCCTAGAGTACTATGCAAGTATAAAAAGCAAGGAGGACTCCCTCTCTGTACTGCTATGAGTAATCTCTATGACACATTGTGAAATAAAAAGCAAGAAGAAGAAGGAAAAAAAAAAGTATAGAGCAGCAGTATCCAATACAGTAGCCACTACTGACATATGTCAACTTAATTTAAATTACAAACTCAGTTTCTTAGTCTTACTCATCACGTTTCACATGCTCAATAACCATAGCTAGCTAGTGGCTACTGTGTTGCACAGTTTAGATATAGAACATTTTCATTTCTGGATAAATTTTTACTGGGGAAGTAATATAATAAATAATATACATATTTGCTTTTTTTTTTTAGAATGAGGGTAATAACAAAAACTAATAAAATGATTACCTACAATAGGACAGAGGAGCAGCCCGGGATAAAAGCAGATGACATGCATCTCTTACAAAGGATACACATTTCCTGGTTAAACACACTGGAGAGGACAAAAAAAATGACTAACCCGGTAGCAATGAGCAACCAAAAGTACTCAGACTGAATCCAAAAAAACAAAACACAAACAGAACAAGCTCACTGCTCACCTTTGGAAACTCCTAAGGAAACAAGTCACTGTTTTGAAAAGTGGAAATACTGCAAAAGAACTAAACATTCATCCTACCTTCCCTGTGTATACCACATCTCAATATAATCTAATAGGTCAGAGGAAGTTTTCTTTATACATGAATTCCAGCTGGTGAAGGCAGAAGAAATCAGAATTACAATGTCACCCTTTTTGTAACATTTAATGAAATGCAGATACAGGTAAGAATATTCAGAGACTGCAAAAAACATGAAGTAAAGGTGAATAGGGAAATTTTATAAAGAACAGATCATGCTGATGACACCTGAACCCAGTGATTAATTTCAACATCACAGGAGAGACAACCAGATCCAATGAGCCTCCTAGTGTAACACTGTAAGAATAAACACCACCACACCTGAGATATTCAAGCCAAAAAACTTGAATCTCAACAAGCCTCTAAATCTCATTACCAATTTAAAGGACATAAGACTGGCCAGATGAACTTAATAAACAACAAAATAAGGACACAATCAGCAATATCCAGAATGCAAACTCCACAGGACAACAATCCAATTTCTTTTTTTTTTTTTTTTTTTGAGGCGGAGTCTCGCTCTGTCGCCCAGGCTGGAGTGCAGTGGCGCGATCTTGGCTCACTGCAAGCTCCGCCTCCCGGGTTCCCGCCATTCTCCTGCCTCAGCCTCCCGAGTAGCTGGGACTACAGGCGCCGCCACCACGCCCGGCTAATTTTTTTGTATTTTTAGTGGAGACGGGGTTTCATTGTGTTAGCCAGGATGGTCTCGATCTCCTGACCTCGTGATCCGCCCATCTCGGCCTCCCAAAGTGCTGGGATTACAGGCTTGAGCCACCGCGCCCGGCCAACAATCCAATTTCTTAAGCAAATAAATAAGGTTTTTAAAAAGAGTACAGACCTTCTTTGATTAAAAGAGACTTAAAACTTGAGAGAACTAAATTAAGGAGAAACTGATATTAAAACCACAATGAGATACTGCTACACACCCAGCAAAAGAAAAAAAAAAAACAAAAAAGATGGAAAACACTAAGTGTGGCAAGGATGTGGAGCAGTGGAACTCTTACACTGTTGATGGGGATACAGATTGGAAAAACCACTTTGAAAAACTGACGGTGTCCACTGAGCTGAACATATACATACCCTGTGACTCAGAAATGCCAGTCCTTGGCACATGCCCAAGAGAAATGAAAATAAATGTCTATCCAAACATATGTATAAGATCATTCATTGTGGCACATATACACCACGGAATACTATGCAGCCATAAAAAAGGATGAGTTTGTGTCCTTTGTAGGGACATGGATGCAGCTGGAAACCATCATTCTCAGCAAACTATTGCAAGAACAGAAAACCAAACACCGCATGTTCTCACTCATAGGTGGGAACTGAACAATGAGATCACTTGGACTCGGGAAGGGGAACATCACACACCGGGGCCTATCACGGGGAGGGGGGAAGGGGGAGGGATTGCATTGGGAGTTATACCTGATGTAAATGATGAGTTGATGGGTGCTGACGAGTTGATGGGTGCAGCACGCCAACATGGCACAGGTATACATATGTGACAAACCTGCACGTTATCCACATGTACCCTAGAACTTAAAGTATAATAAAAAAAAATAAATAAAATAAAAAAAAAGATCATTCATAACACCATTATTCATAAGTCAAACACTGGAAAAATATGTAAATCTCCAAAAGGGATACATATATTGTGAAATACCCAAATAATGCAATGCCATCCATCAATGAGAATGAATAATCTACAACTATAGACAAGAATAATGGAAATCACACACGCATTATGCTGATTGAAAGGAGATAGACACAAAAGACTGCATGCTGTACAATTCCAGGCATTTTTCTGCTCATGTCCCAATAGATTTTGGTAAAGGAAAGGAAAATCATTACCCCATTTCCATTTATTTGAAGGTATTCTATGTCTTCCTATATTACCTGCAAGTTAACCTCAGAGAAGCATGTATCCTCTGAACCCTTGAAAAGTGATTCACTATATATAAGAAAAATGCTAATACCATATCTGAGAACAGATAACTGTGTGAGATGGGAGATATACCTGTGCTCACTGCCAGCTCTAATCTATAAACTCTAGGTGACCATGAGTAAATCACACCTTATTTGCATCACCAATCAATGGTGGTCCGACCAGGCCTGTCTCCAAACTAAAGAAACCTAAAGCACTAGACAAAGTGACTTCCACCTGGAAAAGCACTCTGAATTCCTAAAAAGGAAGATAATTCATCTTTGAATTCCAAGGAATTATTTGAATAGCCAGGTTGTCTAATGCATATTAAGTATGACGATTAATATATTTTTGAAATAATTTCTCTTTTGGTTTCACAGTTATCAGCTTTTTACATTTTCTTAAATAGATACCATCTTGGTATATGGCACAAAAGCTACTGAAAGATACTTTCCAACCAAAGACATACATGAACCACCATGGGCTGACATGGTTCAACCACGTCAAAACTGACATGGCTTTTTCTTCTCCATAATTGTACTGGTTAGGAGTGTAGGATCTGGAGACGGAATAGGGACAAGCCCAACTTCCTATAACCTATGTGACTTTGAATACTTTGCTTCACCTTACAGTCACTCAAATGCCTCATCAGTAAACTGAGATTATGCAATACCTACCAAAGAAGACAAACCATTTTTAAACAAATACTGCTTTATGTTTTGGTTTTACAAGGATAAACAGCCAAGAATCCCATTATTTAAAAAATTATACTACAGAGAAATTGGGATACCTGGCTCTCTGTGACCTTGGGAGAGTGAAAGAACCACTCTGGGCCAGGCACAGTGGCTCACGCCTGTAATCCCAGCACTTTGGGAGGCCGAGGCGGGCAGATCACGAGGTCAGGAGATCGAGACCATCCTGGCTAACACAGTGAAACCCCGTCTCTACTAAAAATACAAAAAATTAGCCGAGCATGGTGGTGGGCACCTGTGGTTCCAGCTACTTGGGAGGCTGAGGCAGGAGAATGGCGAGAACCTGGGAGGTGGGAGCTTGCAGTGAGCTGAGATCGCGCCACCGCACTCCAGCCTGGGCAACAGAGCGAGACTCTGCCTCAAAAAAAAAAAAAAAGGACCACTCTAGAACCACTCTGTACTTCAATTTCGTTTTCTGTAAACTGGGGCAAGCAACTGTCCCTACCTCATGAGTTGCTGCTTTGAGAATTACTTGAGTTAATACATGCAAACTCTTAGACCCATAGTAGGAACACAATAACTGCTCATTAAATGTGAATTTGATATTGAGATTTTTCAAGTTTTAAAAGTTTAATAGTTAGCATGTTAATTAAATAAAGCATTATAGTCTTACAATTGAATCTTAATTATCAACTGATATATATTTTAAATTACTAACTTTCACTTCTAAACCACATTTGGATGACCTAACTAATTAACTTGAGACTATCTCAAAAGCACTTGGAAGGACTGATCTCAGAAAACAGCACCATCGTTTCTCCATTTTGCTGAACAAAAACACCTGGGGTCCTCCTTGACTCTGCCTTATCCCCCATACCCTACCTACACAGGCACTGCAAGTCCTGCCTGCCCTACCTCCAAATACCCTCTGTTGAGGTCCACACCGCCCTCCCTGCCCCCACCCCTGGCTTCTGCACACAGTGGCAGCCCTGGTCCCCTCTACCTGCACATCTTCAGTATTCTCCCAATGGTTATCCTCACTCCCTACCTTGTTCCTTTCTAGTCCATTCTCCACACAGCAGCCAGAGTCACCTTCTGACAAGAATCAGACCATGTCACTCCCATACTCTAATCTTGACACTCACAATACAATTATCCAAACTCCTTACAGGGCCTAAGCCATGTTGTTCCTGTCTACCCTTCAACTTCATCTCCCACCAGATTGCATACTGTTTGCTAGGCTCCAGCCACTCTAGCTTGTCCTCTGTTCCTGCATCAGTGGTGTCCACACACAACATAGGGACACTGACAAAATGGCCTCTCCATGCCTGGCTTCTTCCTATCATTCAAGACTCAGGTCAAGTATCACTTCCTGAGAAAGAGTACACTGACAACCCTATCTATAATAATCCTTGTATTGATCCTTCTCTACTTTGTTTAGTTATGCTTATTTTCGTCAAAGAGTATATCCTCATATGAAATCACATGCTTGCTGATTTATTTACCTGCTTATAGTCAGTTTTTCCAGACTAGAATGATAGCTCCTGGGACCCTGCCTGTCTTGTTTTCTGTGATGTTTCCCCAGTGCCTAGACCAGAACTTCACACATAAATCATTGAATAAGTATTACTGAATTGAAGGAATTGTTACATATTGGACATACCAGAGATCACACGGATATTTAAAACTGAGTAGCAGGAGCAACAATGAAATTAGACATCAAAGGATTCAAATTTTCATGGGCCTTGTTGCCAATCCACAGCAGCGCTTTTCAAACACTGATGAATACCAGAAACAACTGAAGAAATTACTCAAAATGTAGACACTTCTCACCCCACCTCCCTGGTTTTGATTCTGTAGATCTAGGTTGGGCCCAAGTATCTGCAATTTTAATAAGCAACCCTTGATGAATTTGATGAAGTGGCCCATGGAGCACACTTGGAAAAATTCTAGACCTAAACAGTTCATATTTAATTATAATTAATTTAATGCCTCCATGCAGAGTTCTGGGACATCTGAAGTGTCTCTGTTAATGTAATTACTTGAAAGTGCGCTGGTTCTTCCATTTCACCGAAGACCACTGATTGCTTTTTCACATGGGATCACCCTTAAACTCTAGAGTATTCCAAGTAGTCTGGAGGATTGGGAATTGTTATCCTGCTGTATGGGCGAGGCTGGTGGAAGGGTAGTGACTCACCTAAAGTGTCCCAATGATGGAACCCTGATCTTTTCACTCTTGCTCCAGCAACCTGTCTAGCAGACTCCACATCACACTTGGTTCTTCTCTGTCAGCTCCTGGTTCTGGGATGCAGAGTCCACACCCTTCTCTGATGTTGCATTAGAAGGGAGATTAAGAAGATAAGAAAGCACATGGAATAGAGAGGAAAGTAAGAGGATGGGAAAGCACATGAAACACAGGGGATGGGATGATGATGTCTGGCGTGTCCCTACTATCTGGAAGCTGTGCTATGATACTTTTCCTCTTCCCCAGCTCCATCCTACAACCCCCTGCTACACACAACAGTGACACTGAAGCTCACACATAATAGAAATGTGGGCTTCTCTGTGCTTTCTGTTACATTTCCAAGTATTCATCCTAGTAGTCACACTATTACATTAATGTCAAGACATCACACTGGCATAGTGAAGGAGGTAATGTTAGAATGAAGAACATTTGCTGATGGCCTACAAGATGCCACAAGCTTTAGGTTGTTATTTTCAGACATTTTCTCTTCAAATCCTCAAAGCTGTGCTCTGAGGTGAGCATCATTACTTCCTTTCCACAGATGGGGTACAGTCAGGCTCAGAGAGCAAAATACATGCTCAAAGAATTCTAGGGAGGTGTCAAGCAGACACTGAAACCAACTTCAAGGTCCTTCCACTGGCCAATTCTGGAAAAATGTGAGCATCAAAATACAGAATGATAGTAACAGAGTGTAACCCTTTGAAAAAAAATAGGAATCTCACAGTCATATTGATATAAATAAAAACATGAATAAGTACATTAATAAATAATGAGGCCAAGCACAATGGCTCATACCTGTAATCCAGGACTTTGGGAGACTAAGGCACGTGAATTTCTTGAGCCCAGGAGTTCAAGACCAGCCTGAGCAACATAGTGAAACCCCCATCTCTACTAAAAATACAAAAAATTAACTGGATGTGGTGGGATGTACCTGTAGTTCCAGGTACTTGGCAGGCTGAGGTGAGAGGATTGTTTGAGACTGGGAGGTTGAGACTGCAGTGAGCCAAGATCAAGCCACTGCACTCTAGCCTGGGCAACAGAGAGAGACAGGAAGGACGGAAGGAAGGAAGGACGGAAGGAAGGAAGGACGGACGGAAGGAAGGAAGGAAGGAAGGAAGGAAGGAGGGAGGGAGGGAGGGAGGGAAGGAAGGAAAGAGGGAAGGAAGGAAGGAAGGAAGGAAGGAAGGGAGTGAGTGAGTAAGGGAGGGAGGGAAGGGAGGGGAGGGGAGGGAGGGGGGAGGGAGAGGAGGGAGGGGAGGGGAGGGAAGGGAGGGAAACAAGGGAAGGGAGGGAAGGGGAGGGAGGGGAGGGAAGGAAGGGAAGGAAGGGAAGGAGGGAGGGAGGGAGAAATCTCTACACTCAAGTGCTTAGTAATAATTCATGAAGGAATAACAGAATTAGAAAAGCAACATTTGACAACTCTCATAGTTGTAAGTGATTCAGGTAAAAATCATAAATGTTCAGTTTGTACCAGCAAATCCCACAGTGGTCACTGAGTCATCATGGTAACCATGCTTGCTCAAAAAAGCTGGGAAAAAAATGAATGACCACCCTGATCTTATACCTAATATATGCTTGGAACTGAATAGGACTCACACGATGCACAGTAATTAACCTCAACTATCCCTTACAATAAACATTCCTGGCAGCTTCAGTGATATATACATTCATAATACATACATACCCACATACATACATACTTGATCTCTCTCACCATCCCAGATCCCAGGAATTCATTGATGTAGATTTACTGAGTGGGTGGGTGGCCAGGTAAAAAATTAAAACCTGGCAGGCATGGTGGCTTATGCCTATAATCTCAACATTTTGGGAGGCTGAGGTGGGAGGGTCACTTGTGCCCAGGAGTTTGACATCAGCCTGGGAAACATGAGACTCTGTCTCTACAAAGTAAACAATAAGTTAGTCAGGTATGGTGGTGTGCACCTGGAGTCCCAGCTTCTCAAGAGGCTGAGCGGGGAGGATTGCTTGAACTCAGGAGGTTAAGGCTGCCGTGAGCTATGATTGTACCACTTTACTCTAGCCTGGGCAACAAAGCAAGATGCTGTCAAAAAAACAAAAAACAAAAATACACCACCACCACAACCACCGCCACCACCAACAAAAAACAGCAAACCTTGCATTTCAACAGATTTATTTTAAGCATACATATAAAGTTGAAAGCTACTGAACTATGCTCTTTTAATGATTACTTTTTCTGGAGATGACCCCTGTAGAATATCTGTGAGACATCTTTCAAATACTTTTTCAATCAGAAAATGGCCCGTGCTTTCAACCAAAGAAAACCTTGAGCTATTATTATTTGGCTGCTGAGAAAATATAATAGTTCAAAGAAAATATAATAATTAGGGATTGTATTTTAAAATGCCATTTATAGTAGCTTCGAAAAGTATGAAATATTTATGGATAAAAAATCTGTCCACAATTGTACAACACCTGCACACTGAACATTACAAAACATTATTGAGAAAATTAAAGGAGACTTAAATAAATGGGGGACATACTGTGTTCGTGGATCAGAAGACTCAGTATTGTTAAGATATCAAATTTCCCCGATATGATCTATAAATTTAATGCAAACTCAATAAAAAATTTTACCAAAGTTTTTTTTTTTTTTTTTTTTTGAGACGGAGTCTCGCTCTGTCGCCCAGGCTGGAGTGCAGTGGCCGGATCTTGGCTCACTGCAAGCTCCGCCTCCCGGGTTCACGCCATTCTCCTGCCTCAGCCTCCAGAGTAGCTGGGACTACAGGCGCCCGCCACCTCGCCCGGCTAGTTTTTTGTATTTTTTAGTAGAGATGGGGTTTCACCGTGTTAGCCAGGATGGTCTCGATCTCCTGACCTCGTGATCCACCCGTCTCGGCCTCCCAAAGTGCTGGGATTATAGGCGTGAGCCACCACACCCGGCCACCAAAGTTTTAAAAAGGTAATTGACAGGCTGATTCTAAAATTCATGTGAAAATTTAATGGATCTAGCTGATAAAAACAACTTTGAAAAAAAGGTCAAAGTTAGAGAACAAACACTACCTGACTTCAAGACTCTTTACAAACCTACAGTAATCAAGAATATGCTGTTGGCATCAAGGTAGAAAAGCAGATCAAAGGAACAGAATAAGGAATCCAAAACCTACCAAATCTACATGGATAACTGGTTTTTTTTTTGACAAAGATGCAAAGGCAATTCAGTGGAGCAAAGATAGTCTTTTCAACAAATTGTGCTGGGAGAAGTGGTCATCTATATTCACAAATACAAACAGTGATCCAAATATCATACTATACACAAAGGTAAACTCAACTCAAAGTGGATCACAGATATACATATAAAACCTAAAACTATAAGACTTCTACCAGAAAACACAGCAGAAAATCCTTCTGACTTTGGGTAAGGTAAAGACTTCATGAGTGAGACAAAACTACAATCTGTAGGTGAAGAAATCAATAAATTAGACTTCCTGAAAGTTAAAAACTTTGCTCTTCCAAAGATACTGTTGACAAGCCCTTGTTTGGGAGAAAATGTATAGAAACCATTTATCTGGTAAAGGGCTTATATCCAGAATACAGAAAATCTCACAAAACTCCTTAAGAAGAAAACAGACACTCCAATAAATAAATGGACAGAAGAGTTGAAAAGACACTCCACTAAAGAAAATATACAGATGTCAAATAAGCACATGAAAAGATATTCAACATCATTAATAATTAGGGAAAGAAAACGAAAAGCACAGTGAGATACTATTTCATTCCAGAAGAATGATCAAAATTTAAAAGACTGACCATACCAATCACCGGCAATTTTCTGGAAGCTTCCAGTGAAGAAATCAATAAATTAGACTTTCTGAAGTTAAAAACTTTGCTCTCCCAAAGATACTGTTGACAAGTCCTTGTTTGGGAGAAAATGTTTGGAAACCATTTATCTGGTAAAGGGCTTATATCCAGAATAGGATATATCCAGAAAAGGGCTTATATCCAGCTGAAACACTGCTAGTTGGAATGAAAAATGGTACAACCACTTTGAAAACAGTTTGGCCATTTCTTACAATGTTAATCTTACCTCTACCACATGGTCCAGAGACTGAACTCCTAAGTATTGACCCTTGAAAGAGAATGCATATTTTCACAAAAAGACTTATTCACAAATGTTCATAGCAGCTTTATTTACAAGAGCCCCAAATGAGAAACAGCCAAAATGTCCATCGACAAATGGATGTATGATAAAATGTTTAGTGTGGTTGTATACTGCAATAGCATTTAGCAATCAAATGAAGTATATCAATGGATAAATGTAATAAAATGGATAAATATAAAAATAAGTAGAGTGAATGAAAAAAACCCAGGTGTTGATAAAAAAAAAAAAAAAAAAAAAGAAACCACCTCTATGATTCCATTTAAATATATTTCTGGACATGTAAAGTAATGTATAGTGACAGGCATACTGTGTTTACCTGGGGGCAAGACAGGGGGAAGGGTAGGTAGGCCAGGTACTAAAGAACTGAAATTGTGATGTCCTGGGAAATAATAGTGGTATTTAGAACAATCTAGTTATCTTAGTGGACATAGCTGGGTATCATTATAATAGGGCAAACTACATTGCAATTATTAATTTTGAAAATGCTAAATTCTTGTACCTGACATTTTGATATTTTTAGGTAGCACTTAATTTCTGGCTTCTTAGAAAATTTCATTATAGAACAGACAAAAATGTAGAAACCATGGAAGAATGCATACTATAATCACAAATTGCTAGGAAGCTCTTCTAACCTTCTAACTGCATAGTTCAACATCCATCAGATAAATTCATGGGCATCACTGACAACTATTCATACAGGCAGAAAATGTATGTAAATTTGTTGCAAATACATGTTACACATCAAGTTCCCTCCTCAAGTGAACAATTCATTGCTTTATGATAAAGTAAGGCATCTCTCAGATGGGAATCAAGGTTACTACAAAAAGTAGTTTCTCATCTTCTGGACTATGTTGTGAACCTCACAGGAGCTATTCCACAACACGTTTTTGTTCAGATCTATGAACTCACTAGAATCAGGCATCATATCCTACCAGGGAGGGAAGTGCCAGGGGTCTCCTGAGGACAGCTGCCCTTCAAATCCTGAGTAGAAGCTTCAGCACCCATTACGTCCCAGATCCTGAGAACGAACCTCCTTCAGACCCTTAATATAAGTTCAGATACAGGCATGAAGAGTTGCACAGGGAGAAAGATAATCCAGCCATTATTGTATATTCTTGGAGTAACTCTGTGCCTGGCACCATACTAGGCACTGGGTTAGTGACCAATGACACTGATAAAATTGGGTAGTGATCATATCCAGAAAGTACAATGGGTTTCTCACCAGGGCCTTTTTCTTCTTTCCTTATCTATCCCCTAACAACAAATCTGAAAAGGAATGAAAAGAGGCCTGAATTCACATAAACATTCCTGATCCCACAATAACCACAGGGCTATGGTCTTGTACCTGCTTTATCATGGTAAGTTCCAGAAATTCTGTGGGTGAGCGTAATTATCCCCATTACACAGAATGGGACACTAAGTTCAGTCTTTGCCTGTATCATCCTCCCACGCCCCTCCTTTACATGGGAAGTAGCCCTGAGACACCCTGGAACAGGACACCACACTCCCTGGGGCCAGGAGGGACCCACCTCTCTTTCTCACCAGACAGCCAGGGCACCGAGTCCCAAAGCAAGAACAAGGAGACTTGGTTGGAATCCCTTGTCTTTCCACACCCTGGGGCAGTTCAGCCCTACATCTTCAGCTGAGTCTCAAACACCTGAAGGCAACCCTGCTTTTTTCACCAGGCCATGTAAGTCTCCATTGAAAAGTCGTAACAGTCACCCTTATGATGTCTGGTTTCTATGGCAACCGAGATGTATACGCTTATCCTCCACACTGGAAATGCTGCCTCCATAGCGCCCTCTGTCCTCTTGCCTTTCTGGGAAAGCAAAAAACCTTCTCTCTTCAGAGTACCACCTGAGAAAGTTTACCAATAAAAGGAACTAGACAGGGACCCAGGCAATTGGTGGAACTCTGCCCTCATTTGATAAAGGACAGAAGTCCGTGTTGTTGGGAATTTTGTTTGCTTTAAAACTGACCTTGAGGGAATATTATCACTACATAGAGAGCCAGGGAGGTATCCTAAGGCTCTAGACGATGAGCTAGCCCTGAGGGAGGGAACATGTACAACTCATACACCATGCTAGGCAGTTAGGCATCTGTGGCAGAAAACTGAGAGACTGTTTATAATCATATGACTAAACAAACTAGCGACACCAAAATATGTCATTTAAGCTATCTCTAAGTTATTTCAGGGAAGCAGGCTTAGAATAATATAGTCATTAGTAGGCAAAAACCTAATCAATTCAATCATACAATGGTTTGTCTTGACAAAGTCTTTTCCCCCCATCCCAGTATTTTATTCCATGTGAATGGACATTCACAACCAAAACATTTCTAGCCTCTCTGCACACTCCTTTGGGAGGAGAAACATGCTGCTCAGCTGGAGTCCTTCCTTCAAAACTCTTTGTAGTAAGCTGCCTTTCAGAGACACTCACTCTGCTCTGCCAACAGGAGGGATCTTACAAGAGGCCCACAGTTCTGTTCTTTCTGTGTCTCGCTGGCTCCCCAACTATTCCTATGGTCTTGCTTTACAATGCTCGAATATATTTTTTTAAATTTTTCTTGAGATGGAGTCTCACTCTTTCATCAGGCTGGTATGCACTGGCGTAATCTTGGCGCACTGCAACCTCCACCTCCTGGGTTCAAGCAATTCTCCTGCCTCAGCTTCCCAAGTAGTTGGGATCACAGGCATGTGCCACCATGCCCAGCTAATTTTTGTATTTTTAGTAGAGACACGGTTTCACTATGTTGGCCAGGATGGTCTCGATCTCTTGACCTCGTGATCCGCCTGCCTCAACCTCCCAAAGTGCGGGGATTACGGGCATGAGCCACTGCACCCAGCCTACAATGCTTGAATCTTTAAGGGCCTCTCAGCTCCCACCAAGTACTCCACTGCTCCAAGTCTTAGCACTAAACCAAGATATGTAATTTTAAAACTACATGAGCTTTATTTCTTATAAAGGTGATACTGGAGAATATGACTTAGATTTGCTGTCACATGGGCTATGAAAGAGCTCCAGAATCGACAGTGTCCACCTAGCAGTGCTGCATTGGGAGTCACAAATGCCAAGGATTGCAATGCATAATGACCTGTTGTCTCCTGAAGGAGCCCTGTCCATGTGTGTTCAAGAAAAGTGACTTTCTTGCCAAGGGCTATCCCTGTAGCAGAAGAAATGTGAAGAAATATCCCTTGTTTGGAATAATAACTCACTAAGCCAACCTCTGAGATTTTTCTTATGAAGTGGTTTGTAGCAACACACTCTCAGCACCTTAATTTACATGACTGTAGTAGAGGCTCATCTTACGGTATTATGCTCCAAATTCCAATGGTAGTGGAAAAATTACACATTGTGAAAATTTCCATTGGAAATCTCTTCAAGTAGGAATCAATGACATGTCCTATCAATGGACATCTCTATCCATTTATCAATGACAAACCTCTATCCACATATAAACCAACACTCAGATTATAGTCAAAATTATAACTAAGTTCCACCAGCCCTTTCTTATTCAGTAACAGATCACAGAAAAAGAGGGAAAGCTCACCAAAACCCTAATGTTTTGCATATATATTTCTCCTTAACCATTAACCCCCAAAATAGCCATTTATTATCACTCAGGAGTCTGTGTGTTGACTGGGCTGAGCTGGGTGTTTCCTGCTTCATGGGGTATCTGTCACCTGGGGATGCAGTCATCTGGATGCTCCACATATCTGGGACATCCAAGAGGCTCACTCACATGGATGATGACTGGTACTGGTAACTTCTGGGAGCTCAGCTGGCGTTTTGCCTGGAACACCTTGGTTTGACACAGAGTCCTCCATGGGTAGAGTAGCCAGAGAAAACAGAAGACACTCAGTTAAATTTGATTCCAGACAAATAATGAATAATATTTTAGTGTGTGACGGTTATATTTATATGCCAACTTGGCTGGGCTAAAGTACACAGCTCATCAAACATTATTCTGGATGTTTCTTTGAGGGTGTTTTTGAATGAAATTAAAATTTAAATTTCTGGATATTGTATAAAGCAGATTACCATCTATACTGTGGGTAGGCTTCATTTAATCAACTGGAAATCTGCATAGAAAAAAAAAAAAAGACTGACATCCCCTGAAGCAAAGGGAAGTGTGCTCGAAGATGGCATTTGGAATTAAACTGCAACATTGGTTCTTCACCGGTCTGCAGTCTGCAAACACATCCTGCAAATTTGCGACTTCCAGCTACCATAATCATGCTAGCCAATTCCTGAAAATAAATCAGTCTCTCCCCAAACCCTCTATTGAGATAGATAGATACATACATATACACACATACTGTATTGGATATGTGACTCTGGATGTGGCATGCAATATTATTTTATTTGAACTCAACTGGGCATCTCATATTTTTATTTGCAAAATCTGGCAACCCTATGGGTACAGCCTTTGGATGTGTTAAGTTTTATTGACCTTCTGACATGACATTTCCAATGAGTCAAGTCTAAGGAAAATGAGCAGGTAAGACTGAAAAAAAGGAAAAAAGCCGGTAATACCTAGTGCTGGTGAAATAAAGGGGACAGACTTTCATATACACTATTGGCGCAGCATTGATGTATACACTTTCTGAGGCCCATATTATTACAGCTTAATGACTTGAATGGCCTTTGTGAAGAAGTCCTATTTCTACCAACATGGGAGTTTCAGCTGAGGGTTTAGAAAAGGCTCATCAAGGTGACTCTGATGTGCATCCTAGTTAAGAAGCCCTGGACGTGGGGGCAGGTCAAATTAATATATGAGATAGCTTCTATTTACGGAACAGAGTGTTTAGAGGGGCCTAGCTCCAGGTCCTTTATGTTAGTGTCTGGATTTGATCTCATGACAGCCCTGCTACTGAGGTACCAGTATCCTCTCTTCTTCATGGATGCCTGCGACTACAAAGCACATGCTTCTTACCACAGAGCTGGATGGCAAAAAATGTTGCTCAGTACGCCCACTGCCAGAGCCAGGCCCACTGCCAGAACCTGCCAGCTTGGGCACCTTGAGTTGCTGGTGGCAGAGCTTTAGCATGAGGACATATACTGTTAAGGAGTTTAATCTCTGTTCTCCTTGTGTTTACCCTTCCTGCATTTCTAGCAGAAAACCAGGCTTGGGCCTCCTTCCCCGTCTCAGGAAAGGTTTATAGCAGGGCTGGAAGCAGAAGCTGTCTGAAGCCAGTGTTTGCTTCATCCTGCATGAAAATTTAAACTTAAGGAAAGGATTGGGCTGCTTGTACCTGGCAGAGAGGGGAAGGGTTCTGAGGACACAGAGAAGGGAGAAGAGAGGTTTTTCCTGGACAGGGATGAGGTCAGAGGTCTACAGGTCCCTCCGGGAGTAGGGACCTGAGCATTGCTTCATATCAATGTTTGGAGAAGCTCTGTATATAGTTCATCGAGGCTGGGCATCCATCCATGAGACAGATTCTCCTGTTTGGTCGGAAGGATGGATAGCTCAGGGTCGGGAAGGGGGGTGGGGCTGAAGGTAGTAAACCAGCTAGGGAAATGGTCAGCTCAGCTCTCAGCAGTGGGGACACATGTGTGATAATGATCTGCCATGCTGTATCTGGAGGATACATTTCCACAAATGGTTATTCTTTGTCAAAGAGCATGACTATGTTTAATATATACTGTCTAGTTGAAAGTTAAAATCTCTTTACTAATGAATATCCCAACCAACTGCAAGATGAGAGCACCTGTTTCTCTAGATTTGTACAATAATGGATTTCCCAATGTTATTAATATTTGCTAATGTAATATCCTATCACTGTAATGTTAAAATACTTCTCATTTTTCTCCACCTATTTCCACATAAATGGCATATTTCACACGTGCATTTCTAAATGCAAACATAACAGTCCCACTTTATGCCTCAGAATATGTCCTTGAATAGTCCTAGAGTCTGATGAGAAAACCTGATGAGTGAGTTTGTGTTTATGCTGTGTCCTGTTTAAATGGAAATTGTGGAGTCATAAGAACGACATACACTGAAGCAGGAGAACAAAATGGTGGACTGTCTTTGCAGAGACACTGGGGAACATATATGAGAGAAGCAAGCATGGCCCCATCAACTCTTAAGTCTGCACTGCAGAGAGTCCCTGGCATGTGTGCAAGAATGGTCATGGCAGCGTGGCCAAAATATCAAAATAACCCCAAAGTCAACTTATTAAAGACATCTTAGAAACATCATTTTCAGAAGAAATAATTTCAATAAGCGTTTGCTATGATTTGGATGTTTGACTCCTCTAAACCTCATGTTGAAATTTGATCCCCAATGTTGGAGGTGGGACCTAACAGGAGGTGTTTGGGTCAGGGGGGTGGATCCCTCATGAAAGTCTTGGTGCCATCCTTGCTGTGATGAGTGAGTCCTTGCTCTATTAGTTACCACAAGAGCTGGTTGTTTAAAACAGTCTAGTACCTCCCATCTCTCTTCTCCCTCTCTGGCCATGTGATCTCTGCACAAGTTAGCTCCCCATGGCCTTCCATCATGAGTGGAAGCTTCCTGAGGCCCTCATCATAAGCAGATGCCCAATCTTGAACTTTCCAACCATCAGAATTGTTAGCCACATAAAGTTTTTCTTTATAAGTTATGCAGCCTCAGATATTCCTTTATAGCAACACTAAGTGGACTAAGATAGTGGTATAAAAATATATGGTTTATTCCATTTACCCATCAGGACAGCAGTGTGAAGGAAGTATGGTGAGTCCCATCTCACAGATGATCAAGCTCTGGCTCACAGAGACTAAGACCCTCTCCAGATAAGTGGCAGAATGGTCATGAGATTCTGTCTCTTACACTCCTACGCAATGGAACCAGCAGCTTCTTATTTGGAAGATGATAATTGTATACTTCCCCAGTATTGTTCCCTAAGGGTACTCACTCAACAGCCCTTCACATTGAGGAAGAGGATGGTGGAGATGAAATCCTGCCCTTTGGGCCATGAGGCATAGCTGTGGGGTCATATGGATTACCAGGTCTCTGAGGTTAACTGTGGGGTGAAATAAAGAAACATAACCTCATGTGGAACAAGAAATAACAGCGAAGAGAACAGAAAACAGCAGGCCCTCCAGGGATCACCTCTACCTCTCTCTGTCTTTGCTCCCTTCCCCACCTCATTTGTCTCCTGCTCTGTGTGACAGTATGGGATGTACACAGGTATCCAAGGTACCCTGAGAGAGGACAGAATGATGGGAAGATCTAGACCATGAGAAGGGTGGATCATGCAGCACTAGTCCTGGGTGTTGGCTCACCCACCAGGCGCTCCATCTCTTCCTACTTCTGTGTGCCTTACCATCACTCTACCACACAGTAATGAAGCTCCCACATTAACAGAAATATGCACTCTCCAAAGGAGGCTAGCAGGGTAAGTGACTTAACCCTGAGACCAGAACATCTCACAGTTACTGGTTTGGGTCTGGCACCAATAATGCAGAGAGATCTCTGGTCTCTCTTGCTCCAGTGTCCTGAACAGCAGACAGTATGAGGCTTTCATCAAGCCCCTTGGGACTGCAAAGGAAACACACTTTTCTCATGCAGATGGCGGGTAATATAAGGGGACAGGAAAACCCGCGAAACAGGAAGAAGTGTGGTGTGTGGTGACTTCATTCCCTTACCCCAAACTCCATTCACGGGGTCCATGATTCAGTTGAATAGAAGTGGTGGAATCTCCTTCTTCCCTTCCCCAGCACCATCAGGGCACTCATTCCACCACATAGAAATGACACTGACTCACGGTGAAATTAGAAATGTGGGAGTGTTTTCCTTCTCCCAAGTGCTCTCTAGTCACATGGAAAATAGTTACTATACACTAGAGAAACTTGACAAACCCCACCTTAATTAATTAACATCACCAGTGACATTAAGTAGGCCTCTTGACTACTAGATATAGTGTGACAAGAAGGACACTTCAACTCAATGGTATTCTTTCTCAAAACACATAATCCTGGTCTAATCACAATAAGAACAACTGGCTAAGCCTCTACTCCTCATGACTGTCAGGGTCATGAAAGTCATCTGGAAGTTCCTCAAATGGATAAGCAGGGAGTTACCAGCAATTCCACTCTTAGGTACATACTCAAGAGAAATGAAAACATAAGTCTACCTGAAAACTTGTACACAAATGTATGTCGAATTGTCATTCATATTAGCCAACAACTAGAAATAATCCAATGACTATCAACAGATAAATGGATAAAAAATGTAGTCTATTCATACAAGATTTTTCAGCCATTAGAAAGAATGACATTATGACACAGGCTATACCATGGATGAACCTTGAGTATATATCATAACCAGGTGAAGGAAGCCAAACAATAAAGACCAAATATTGTATGATTCCATTTATATAAAGCATGTAAACAGGCAAATACATAGACACAGAAAACATTTGTGATTGCCAAGGCTGAAGGAGGAATTAACTGTATTCAAGCATGACGGGACTTTTTGAGGTAATGGAAATATTAAAAGCTTAATTATGGTGATGGTAGCACAATTCTACACATTTACTAAAATTCATCAAATTTTACCCTGAAAATGGGTAAATTTCATTGTCTGTAAAGTATATTGCAAGAAAGCTGTTTAAAAATATGGTACTACAATTTTTATGTAGTATGCCAGCAAGATAGAACTGTTCACTCCCCTGGAAGGGGGCTGAAGCCAGGGAGCCAAGTGGTCTAGCTCAGTGGATCCCACCCCCACGGAGCCCAGCAAACTAAGATCCACTGGCTTAAAATTTTTGCTGCTAAGATCCACTGGCTTAAAATTCTTGCTGCCAGCATAGCAGCCTGAAGTCCACTTGGGATGCTCCAGCTTGGTGGGGGGAGGGGCGTCCACCATTACTGAGGCTTGAGTAGGTGGTTTTCCCCTCACAGCATAAACAAAGACACAGGAAAGTTCGAACTGGGCAGAGCCCACCACAGCTTGGCAAAGCCACTGTAGCCAGATTGCCTCTCTAGATTCCTCCTCTCAGGGCAGGGCATCTCTGAAAAAAAGCCACCAGCCCCAGTCAGGGGTTTATAGATAAAACTCCCATCTCCCTGGGACAGAGCACCTCAAGGAAGGGGTGGCTGTGGGTGCAGCTTCAGCCAACTTAAACGTTCCTGCCTGCCAGCTCTGAAAAGAGTAGCAGATCTCCCAGCACAGCACTCGAGCTCTGCTAAGAGACACACTGCCTCCTCAAGTGGGTCCCTCTGACGCCCATGAGTCCTGACTGGGAGACACCTCCCAGCAGCGGTCGACAGACACCTCATATAGGAGAACTCCGGCTAGCATCTGACGGGTGCCTCTCTGGGATGAAGCTTCCAGAGGAAGGAACAGGCTGCAGTCTTTGGTGTTCTGCAGCCTCCACTGGTGATACCCAGGCAAACGGGCTCTGGAGTGAACTGCCAGCAAACTCCAGCAGACCTGCAGCAGAGGGGCCTGTTAGAAGGAAAACTAACAAACAGAAAGGAATAGTATCAACATCAATAAAAAGAATGTCCACACCAAAACCCCATCCAAAGGTCACCAACATCAAAGACCAAAGGTAGATAAATCCATGAAGACGGGGAGAAACCTGCACAAAAAGGCTGAAAATTGCAAAAACCAGAAGGCCTCTTCTCCTCCAAAGGATCACAACTCCTCACTAGCAAGGGAACAAAACTGGATGGAGAATTAGTTTGACAAATTGACAGAAGTAGGCTTCAGAAGGTGGGTAATAACAAACTCCTCTGAGCTAAAGGAGCATGTTCTAACCCAATGCAAGGAAGCTAAGAACCTTTTAAAAAGGTTAGAGGAATTGCTAACTAGAATAAACAGTTTAGAGAAGAACATAAATGACCTGATGGAGCTGAGAAACACATCATGAGCACTTCATGAAGCATATGCAAGTATCAACAGCTGAACTGATCAAGCAGAAGAAAGGATATCAGAGATTGAAGATCAACTTAATGAAATAAAGCATGAAGACAGGATTAGAGAAAAAAGAATGAAAAGGAACGAACAAAGCCTCCAAGAAATATTGGAATATGTGAAAAGACCAAACCTATGTTTGATTGATATACCTGGAAGTGATGGGGAGAATGGAACCAAGCTGGAAAACACTCTTTAGGATATTATCCAGGAGAACTTCCCTAACCTAGCAAGAGAGGCCAACATTCAAATTCAGGAAATACAGAGACCACCACAAAGATACTCCTCAAGAAGAGCAACCCCAAGACACATAATCGTCAGATTCACCAAGATTGAAATGAAGGAAAAAATGTTAAGGGCAGCCAAAGAGAAAGGTCGGGTTACCCACAAAGGGAAGCCCATCAGACTAACAGCGGATCTCTCTGCAGAAACCCTACAAGTCAGAAGAGAGTGGGGGCCAATATTCAACATTCTTAATGAAAGAATTTTCAATCTAGAATTTCATATCCAGTCAAACTAAGCTTCATAAGCGAAGGAGAAATAAAATCCTTTACAGACAAGCAAATGCTGAGAGATTCTGTCACCATAGGCCTGCCTTACAAGAGCTCCTGAAGGAAGCACTTCAGGAGTGGAAAGGAACAAGCGGTACCAGCCACTGCAAAAACATGCCAAACTGTAAAGACCATCAATGCTAGGAAGAAACTGCATCAACTAACGGGCAAAATAACCAGCTAACATCATAATGACAGGATCAAATCCACACATAACAATATTAACCTTAAATGTAAATAGGCTAAATGCCTCAATGAAAATACACAGACTGGAAAATCGATAAAGAGTCAAGACCCATTGGTGTATTGTATTCAGGAGACCCATCTCACATGCAAAGGCACACATAGGCTTGAAATAAAGGGAAGGAGGAATATTTACCAAGCAAATGGAAGCAAGAAAAAGCAGGTGTCACTTTATTTTTGATGAGTTTAATCTAATTGGCTGCATATTTTGTGACTTATTTATTTATATTTAGTACTATCTTTTCAAGGTTTTTTTTTTTTCAGTCAATAAATTTGGACTTTGCACTTCTAACTAGCTTGATACAGCTCCAGACAAAGCTGAGTCTAGGTAAGCAGTCAATCCGGTTGTGGATTGTATTAGAAAAATGACTCCAGCAACTTATGTGGAGAGACTATGCTCAGGTTCCTGCATCCATAAAAATTGGTATAATAACACTCATTGCCCTTTTATTTTGCAGACATCATAAAGATACATACAATTAAAGGAACCCAAATATATGGGAATAAACATATAAACCTGGGGTAGGACTGTTATTATAATGATGGTAAACAATGGGCATATTCAAAATCTGAGTAATTAATACAAACTGTCCAAGACCATTTTTAAATATTGAATGCATATGGAAACTTGGAAAGCAAGAAGGAATCACAAGCTGGGACACTGGGAAAGCTTGAGAGTCCTAATCCTGCCAGAGGCACTGCAAGGTGTAGACACTTGCAACATTCCTGTCTGACAGCTCCCAGGTGAGTAGATAGATTTGTGTCTTTCCCAGCAGCCTGTGCTGCTATTTAAAAACAGGCATGGTTCCTCTCACTCCTGGTAGGAGCAAAGGCCAGTGGCCTGATGGGACAAATAACCTTTCCTTCTCTGAGCCCAGAAAATATCCATATTAATTGGAATTGAATATTGAAATGTACCACCTTTGCATAAGTCTAAACCTTGCAGCCTCTGGCTTCATTATGAGTCAGCTGTCAAATGGGAAAGACAGTGGGTGGGTCCTGAAACAAGGCTTTGAGTGTTTTCTGCATCTCTGTGAGCAGCCAGGCTTTCTACTGCTTATACTATTTTTTTTTTTTTTTTTTTTTTGAGACGGAGTCTCGCTCTGTCCCCGGGCTGGAGTGCAGTGGCCGGATCTCAGCTCACTGCAAGCTCCGCCTCCCGGGTTTACGCCATTCTCCTGCCTCAGCCTCCCGAGTAGCTGGGACTACAGGCGCCCGCCACGTCGCCCGGCTAGCTTTTTGTATTTTTTAGTAGAGACGGGGTTTCACCCTGTTAGCCAGGATGGTCTCAATCTCCTGACCTAGTGATCCGCCCGTCTCGGCCTCCCAAAGTGCTGGGATTACAGGCTTGAGCCACCGCGCCCGGCTGCTTATACTATTAAAGTCGAATATAAAACTGTCATTTAAAAGAAAGTGAAAAAAGGATGAGTTTGTGCCCTTTGTAGGGACATGGATGCAGCTGGAAACCATCATTCTCAGCAAACTATTGCAAGAACAGAAAACCAAACACCGCATCTTCTCACTCATAGGTGGGAACTGAACAATGAGATCACTTGGACTCGGGAAGGGGAACATCACACACCGGGGCCTATCATGGGGAGGGGGGAGGGGGGAGGGATTGCATTGGGAGTTATACCTGATGTAAATGACGAGTTGATGGGTGCTGACGAGTTGATAGGTGCAGCACACCAACATGGCACAAGTATACATATGTAACAAACCTGCACGTTATGCACATGTACTCTAGAACTTAAAGTATAATAATAATAAAAAAAAAGAAAAAAAAAAGAAGAAAAAAAAATAAAAGAAAGTGACAGAGTATCTCTTTCCTTCCCCACTGTATTGGGGGTCCACTGACATTTCCACAGAGAAGTCTTCTTTGAAGTCCCCTTTCTGACAAGGTTTCTCTTCCAATTATATTCTTCTTCTTCAGCTTTGAATTTATTCTTGTTCATACTTATCTCAGTTGCAATTTTTCATTAATCTGCAGGATTATTTGATTAGTGCCTTCCTTGCCAACTGAAGAGTAAATTAGAATAAATCAAGGGCTATATTTATTTTTACTAGGGCTGCCATATTTATCACAGACAAACAAGTAAACAAATAAAATAAAAAACTACAGGACACTCAGCTAAATTTGAATTTCAGATAAACATAGAATAATTTTTAGTATAAGAATGTTGTTTATCTAAAATTCAAATTTAACTGGGAATCCTGTATTTTATCCTGCAACATTTTTAGCCACAGTTTACCTTCAGGGCTTATCACAGTATTAATAACATTGTAAGAGTTCAATTAAAATGTCTTGAATGGATGAATGCCAGATTACAGGGAGGAAGGAAAGTATCATAACATTTTAGACAGTTGCAAATACATAAGATTGCATACTAGAATAATTATAATCCATTTCCAAAAACACTTCCTTAAAGTAAATTTTCAAAAGCCAGGAACAACCCATAGAGCTCATAGATAAAACTTTTACAGAGTAATAGTCAGTAAAAATGTCACACCACAATTCCACCATCAACATATTTTCGATTCTCCTGATATCTAAACAGAAAAGGTAACAAAAATCATATACACATCACATAATTAACTAAAAACCACATTTGAACCAAAAAGACTCTCCTCATTTTTTACAGTGTTGATTGAAATACAGTAGGCGAAACTTACAAAATATGTAGTTGTAAATAGAAACATTCACTAGAGATCAAGAGGTGTAGAAATAGCCAGGAAAAGTGGCAAATAACCCTCAAAAGATTTTGAGTGTACCTCAGATATTGTTCTTTGTCATCATTATTATAACTGTCTGACCTAATTGCTGTCTATAAATTAAAAAGCAGATTATTGTCTTCTTAGCCCCTTTTCATGTTCTCTTTTCTTTCATTAATTTCAACAAATATTGAATGTCTATTGCGTGTAAGACAATGTCTAAAACAAAATAAAAATCTGTGTAAATGTGAAAAAAAATATGATACTGACCTGGTCTTCTGTTGTACCACAGTAATGACCAAACGTTTTCATACAAAAGAATTGATGCATATGTTTCATATAAAAATGAATGCATATAGGGCCGGGCAGGATGGTTCACGCCTGTAATCCCAGCATTTTGGGAGGCCAAGGCAGGCGGATTACGAGCTGAAGAGATCAAGACCATCCTGGTCAACATAGTAAAACCTCGTCTCTACTAAAAATACAAAAAATTAGCTGGGCGTGGTGGTGCATGCCTGCAGTCCCAGCTACTCGGGAGGCTGAGGCAGGAGAATCGCTTGAACCCAGGAGGTGGAGGTTGCAGTGAGCCGGGATCACACCACTGCACTCCAGCCTGCAACAGAGCGAGACTCTGTCGCAAAAAAAAAAAAAGAAAAAAAGAGTGCCTGTGTCCTACCCCTGCTGCCTCTGTCCTGTGTAACTCCAAGCAATGATCATTCCTCTTCCCCCTTCCCCTCATTGCTACATCAGGTTGTGCTTGTGTGCAAAATTTGATTGCATCTGATCACTTCCATGTCTTCCAATTATGGCAATGGCTTGAGAGCGGGTCCATGACAGAGTCCAGAACCCATCCTATGTGATAGGATGTCAGCATTAACTAATTTCTTCACTCCTCTGTGGCTGACCTCACATGCCTCCCCTTGGGGAGTCTAAATGGCACAACTCTATGTGTGCCACTATGTCAATACATATCAAAGGGTACACACCACTTACATAAACAATTTCCCTTGTAGAAATTCATCTTCAGAATGTAGTGAAGAATGTTCATAAGCATCTGGTTATAAGGACTGCCATCCTGATAATTCTCTTTTGTCACTTCTGGGCCTGAATTTGGGAAGAGAAACCAAATGAGACACAAACCCATGAAGGGGCAGAGGGAAATGTGGTTGTCAGCACACACACACATACACACACACACACTCTCTCACACAAACTGAGACATTTATCATGTTGTGTTGTATTTCTCCTAAGACAGCTTGCCGGACTCAAGGAAGACACATTCAACTCACTAGTGCAAATAGCCACAGGAACTGTGCCCGTAACTGTGCCCTTCAGCAGTGCACAGAGTCTGAAAAGATGCCATCCACACAGTGTAGATAATAGGAAATATCAGGACAGTCTGAATAACATGAGGTTGTGAAAATTGATTATGTCACATCCATAGGATGGAATTCCAGAAGGCAACGAAAACGAGTTATAATGAAAGTAATGATGAGACATGACTTCTTGTGCACCAAATTAATCATTCTCATTATTTCTAATGTGTACAGAAACAGGTACTTTCACACTGTGATACAGGTCATATAAATTAGTAATAGTATTTTGAATTCATTATTAATATAAAATGTTATAGTTCAAAGGGCTTTAAAATGACTCAGGAACTTATTATAAATAAATGCTTATACACGTATTTGCATATACGTGAGCATGGCGTTAAGTACATTATTTTTGGTCATAGAAATGGTAAGGGAACTAAATTTTCATTGCTGTAATACTAGTGAAATAAATTTGAGGGCATCCACACAATGAAATACACAGTCCAAAAAAAAAAAAAAAGTGATATTTTGTGTTTAAGTATTTTAAAGTATACTTCCATGAAAAAATGGTTATAATAAGGGCAAACTTGGGTTACGAAGATGATAAAAGATCGGCATCCATTTTAGCTTACCCAGTTCTCCAGCTATTTATCCATATGTCTCAAAGCATTGAAAAAATATATTTATTATTCTGACATAGTTTTCTCTTCCACATAGTAAAGGGCTTCATTTTTTAAATGGAGGCTGTCGGTATTCCTACACACTGGGAATACCCAATTTTCCACTCAGACTTCTAGAAAACTCTGTAGGGCGGGCTTGGGCCACAACTCCTCCCTCCCACTTTCCTACTGTGATGTTCAAGCTGCAGTTCAGGCTTCAGTCACGAGGGGGCACTATCATACCACCATTGTCAAACTTCTCCACAGCCATGTTTGCATGGAGCAAAAAAAATTCCTCACTTAAAACCTAGCATATGAATTTACATACAGAATGGCTCTAATTCTGTCAGAATAAAATTGATAAGTGTAAAAGATGACAGTAAAATCCTCTACTCTGCGGCATCCATAAGATGAAACATGAGATACCTCTAGTGCACACTGGCAGCCCATGGCAGGCAGAATTATTGTAATTTGGTATATTTTTGAAAGTTTAGTGACTATGTATATTGCATTTTATGTGAATTATCTGTTCATATCTTTTGATGATTTCTCTCCTCATTATTAAGACTTCTTCCATATCAAGGATATTATGTATTAACCATTCTAAATCCTAAATAAATATAGATAGCAAATAAACATATGAACTAGTGAAAGACTATACAATTTGTGTTTAAAAGCAATACAACAGAATTGAACACAAATGAGCAATCATATCAATAACAGTAAATTGGCTTAACTCATCTATTAAAATAAAAGTATTTCAGATTGCCTATTGAAGCAAAATCCAAAGCTATGCTTTTCCCAGTGATACACGTAAAACAAATGTATTCATATAGGTTAAAAATGTAAGGATAAATATACACTAGGCAGTTGACAATATAAAGAAAATAAGGGTTACAATCTTGATAATTAAGAGAAAAAAACTGAGACTAAAATGGATTTAAAGAGACAAAAAATCACAGTTGATAAAGCCAAAGGCTACAATTCACAAGGAAGATGGGAGCTATTAATACTTACTTATGCAGTCATGTGGTAAAAATATTGATAGAACAAAAACTACAGTAGTGCAAAGAGAAGTAGGAAGAAGCACACCATTTAATAATAGATGATTCTACATTTCCTGTTATCCAAAAACGTTCAGGTGGAGAAAAATTTAGTAATTGTAGAGAAGACTTAAGCAACATAATTCCAAGGGTAGATCTTACAGATACACTTATTCTAAACTGTGAAGCCTAATATTAGGTAACACACCTACTTTTCATATAAACATGGATCATTCATGAAAACTGATTCTATCTGAGGCTGTTAAACAAAACTTGCGCCCAAATGGAAATAGATTAAAATTGCAGAATTTGGTGCATATAATCATAATGAAAACAGAGCATGTATGAATTTAGCTAGAGTAGCTATCAGAGACTATTTTAAAGCATTAAATACCGATATCAATAAAAATGAAAATAAATGAGTTAAACATTCAATTCAGAAAGCCTGATAAAGAACCACAATGTAAACTAAAAGAATGCAGATGAAAAGAATACTTAATGGTAAAATTAGAAGTGAATGTAAAGAAATAACATCTCAGCAGAGTTGGGATGAGAAGGAAGCAAACATTGGTGGTGTGAATAATGTGTCAAAAACTGTGCTGGGATCTGGAGGAGAGTTTCCCCTTGAATTCCTCACAATGCTCTCTTGAGTATAAGAATCAAGTTTGTGTGTGTGTGTGTACATATAGACATACGACGTTAAATTAGCTAGTTGGAGGACAAGAACACCTATAGTATTAACGTGTGTGTGGGGTTGTATGAAGACAAATATGCAAAAAAATATATATTTTGTCTAGGGATGTTCTCATATATAGTAAAGTAATAAAAAATATGTGGAATAAATACCGCATTCTGGATATTGATTATCTCTAGGAGGGAAGAAAGGGCCATGGAGGAGTAAAGTTTTTCTTAACCTGGATTAATTTTATAGTTATCTATACACTTTATCTGAAATATTTCATAAGTAGCAGAGGTTTTAGGGGATATAGTGTTTTTTTTCATAAGTCTAATCCATACTCAGCAAAGGCTTAATATTGAGCCAAGTGGAGAAGTTAAAAATATCAGTCCCATCATAGACTGGGCGCAGTGGCTCACGCCTGTAATTCCAGCACTTAGGGAGGCCGAGGCAGGTGGATCACTTGAAGCCAGGAGCTCGAGACCACCAGCCTGGCCAATACAGCAATACCCATCTGTACTAAAAATACAAAAAAAAAAAAAAAATTAGCTGAGTGGTCAATATGTTACATATATGCCATTTCCAATTAGATGCATTGTTTAAGAACTGAGGCTGGATCAACTGGTAAAGGGTTCATTGGGAAGCAAATTTGGGGCAAGGCATGGTGGCTCCTGCCTGTGATCACAGAACTCTAGGAGGCCGAGGTGGGAGGATTCCTAGACGTTGATGAGCCTGAACAACATAGTGAGATCCCATCTCTATAAAAAAATTTTTTTAAATTAGGCAGGAGTCGTGGCACATGGCTGTAGTCCCAGCTACTCAGGATGTCAGGTGTCTCACACCTGTAATCCCACCTACTTGGGAGGCTAAGGCAGGAGAATCGACTGAACCCGGGAGGCAGAAGCTGCTGTGATCCAAGATCACGCCACTGCACTCTAGCCTGCGTGACACGGCAAGACTCTGTGTCAAAAAAAAAAAAAAAAAAAAAAAAAATCAATCCCATCATGGTTGAAATTAACATTGGGCTATGTTCTTTGGGATTTTTTTGTGTATACATGTATGCACATGAACTGTACATACACTACATATGCAACTCATATAATTAATATACCATATATATAGTTCAGTACCCTGTCTTTTTTGTTATTTTAGTTTTCCTTTTACCTTAAGTACTAACATGTGGATGAGGCATTCTGGTTAAATTACAAGGTAAAAGACATGATACAACTTTGCTTTTTTTTTTGAAGGTTCTTGCTCTGTCATCCAGGCTGTAGTACAGTGGTGTGATCACAGCTCACTGTAGACTTGACCTCCTGGGCCCAAGCAGTCCTCCCACCTCAGCATCCTGAGTAGCTGGGACTACAGCCATGTGCCACCACTCCTGCCTAATTTTTAATTTTTTTTGTAGAGATGGGATCTCACTAGGTTGCTCAGGCTCATCTTGAACTCCCAGGCTCAAGGAATCTTCCCACCTTGACCTCCCAAAGTTCTGTGATCACAGGCAGGACCACCATGCCTTGCCCCAAATTTGCTTCCCAATGAACCCTTTACCAGTTGATCCAGCCTCAATTCTTGAACAATACATCTGATTGGAAATGGTATACATGTAACATATTGAATAATATTATATGTTTGGGTCTGCTCCTGAGATTTCTATAGAGTTCCTTTAATCTATATATCAAACACTCTGTCCAACAGTTATTTCATTATAGGTTCATGAAACGTAATACCTGGCCATGTATTCCTACTCCTATTATTCACCCTTTTGATAGGTGAAATGAATAATAAAAAAATATGCTAACAATTATAAGGTATATAGTATTAATAGACAAATTGCTTACTATAGATCATACAACCAAAAAGTGATGGTTCCCAGGGTCAAATTCAGAAACTTCTCACCCCAAAGCCCACACCTCTAATCACTGTTTCTACACTGAGTGCTCCTCTGTGTTTGGGCTGAGGCCAACAAAGGGAAGGGACTTTCTCAAAGACCTGTGGTCAGTTGAGGGGTTTTACAGCCAGGGCACAAGGTTAATGATTCTCATCTTCAGTCCAGCTGGCCCATTAATATTCCTGGATCTTCTGTACTATTTCTTCTTGGGGCTCAATAAGAATTCCAGAGGGATCATGGTGGATGGGAGGCAAGACTAGATTGCAGCTCCCAAGTGGACAGGCAGAGCAGTGTATGGAGACTCGCATCGTGTACTTTTGCTCCAGAACTACTGCAGAAATAAACCAGGAAAGCTGAGAGAACCCACAGACCTTCTGAAATAAGGAGATTTTTCCTGCAGGACCCAGGAGACACTCCACATACTGTGAGTGCCCAAGCTGTGGAAGTGGGAAAGGGGGATCATCTACCCCGAACATACACCCTCACTGGGGAACCTGAAAGTCTAGATCATGGAAGAAGATTCTGACCTCACCTGGAGCTGAGTCAATTCAGAGAGCCTAGCGAAATACAGGGGTAGAGGAAGTAGGAGGAAAAACCCTGTGGGCTCCCTGGGTCCCCTAGGAAGCCATTTCTGCCTTATCTCACAGAGGTCCTTGGGGAGGGCTACCAGAGCTACTGGGAAAAGACCACAGGGAGAAGGAAACCTCCAGTTGAACTCTGTAACAATTCCAACTGAATGTGAAGTCTCCTGGCCAGAATTCAGGGGAGGGCATGAATCTGGTGTGCAGACGCCACAGGCAGGGAAGCAACTGGTAGCCTGGGGCAAGTTCTCAGCCCTGCTCACCCACTGCCTGGAAACACACTCGGTGCTGTTGAGGGGACTACGGTGGGAGTGAGACCAGCCTCTTGGGTTGCATGGGAGCTGGGTGAGGCCTGTGACTGTCAGCTTTCCCCTACTTCCCTGACAACCTGCATGACACAGCAGAGGCAGCCATAATCCTCCTGGGAATTTAACTCCATTGACCTAGGAACCACATTCCCATCCCCCACAGCAGCTGCAGCAAGACCTGCCCAAGGAGAGTCTGAGCTCAGACATGCCTAGCCCTGCCTCCACTTGATGGTCCTTCCCTACCCACACTGGTAGCTGAAGACAAAGGGCATATATTCTTGGGAGTTCTAGGGACCCACCCACCACCTGATCCTCCCTATACTACCACAGCTGATGCTCTCTTCAAAGCGCCACCTCCTGGCAGAAGGCCAACCAGCAAAAAATACTGCATTAAACAACCAAAACCAAGAACCCTCACAGAATCCATTTTAGCCCCCTGCCACCTCCACTGGAGCAGGTGCTGGTATCCACAGCTGAGAGACCTGCAGATGGTTCACTTCACAGGACTCTGTGCAGACAACCCCCAGTTCCAGCCTGAGCCTGGTAGACCTGCTAGGTGGCTAGATGCAGAAGAGAGATAACAATCACTACAGCTCAGCTCTCAGGAAGCCATATCCCTAGGAAAAGGCAGAGAGTACTACATCAAGAGAACACTCCATGGGACGAAAGAATCTGAACAGCAGCCTTGAGCCCTAGATCTTCCCTCTGACAGAGCCTACCTAAATGAGAAAGATCCAGAAAAACAATTCTAGTAATATGACAAAATAAGGTTCTTTAACAACCCCCAAAAATCACACTAGCTCACCAGCAATGGATCCATACCAAGAAGAAATCCCTGATTTACCTGAAAAAGAATTCAGAAGGTCAGTTATTAAGCTAATCAAAGAGACACCAGAGAAAGGTGAAGTACAATTTAAGGAAATAAAAAAAGTGATACAAGAAACGAGGGGAGAAATCTTCAGTGAAACAGATAGCATAAATAAAAAACAATCAAAAGGAAATTATTTCAGGAAATAATAGACGCACTTACAGAAATGCAAAATGCTCTGAAAATTCTCAGTAATAGAATCGAACAAGCAGAAGAAGGAACTTCAGAATGCAAAGACAAGGTTTTTGAATTAACTCAATCCAACAAAAACAAAGAAAAAATAATAAAAAAATGAACAAAGTCTCCAAGAAGTCTGGGATTATGTTAAAAGACTAAACCTAAGAATAATCCATGTTCCTGAGGAAGAAGAGAAACCTAAAAGTTTGGAAAACATATTTGGGGGAATAATTGAGGACAACTTCCCAAGTCTTGCTAGACTTAGACATCCAAATACAAGAAGCTCAAATAACACCTAGGAAATTCATTGCAAAAAGATCATCGCCTAGGCACATTGGCCTCATGTCACCTAAAGTTAAGATGAAGGAAAGACTCTCAAGAGCTGTGAGGCAAAAGCGTCAGGGAATCTATACAGGAAAACCTATCAGATTAACAGCAGATTTCTCAGCAGAAACCCTATAAGCTAGAAGGGATTAGGGTCCTATCTTCAGCCTCCTTAAACAAAACAATTATCAGCCAAGAATTTTGTATCTGGTGAAACTAAGCTTCATAAATGAAAGATACAGTCTTTTTCAGATGAACAAATGCTGAGGGAATTTGACACTACCAAGCCAGCACTACAAGAAATGCTAAAAGGAGCTTTAAATCTTGAAACAAATCCTGGAAACACATCAAAACAGAACCTCTTTAAAGCATAAATCTCACAGGACCTATAAAACAAAAATATAATTTAAAAAACACAAGGTATACAGGAAAAAAATAGCATGATGAATAGAATAGTACCTCACATCTCAATACTAATCTTGAATATAAATGGCCTAAATGCTTCACTTAAAAGATACAGAATTGCAGAATGAATAAGAATTCACCAACCAACAATCTGCTGCCTTCAAGAGACCAACCTAACACATAAGGACTCATATAAACTTAAGGTAAAGGGGTGGAAAAAGACATTCCATGCAAATGGACACCAAAAGTGAGCAGGAGTAGCTATTCTTATATCAGACCAAAAAAAAAAAAAAAAAAAAAAAAAAAAAAGGCTCTAAAGTAACAGCAGTTACAAAAGACAAAGAGGGACAATATGTAACTATAAAAGGCCTTGCCCAACAGGGAACTATCACAATCCTAAGGATATACGCGCCTAACACTGGAGCTCCCAAATTTATAAAACAATTACTACTACATCTAAGAAATGAGATAGACAGCAACACAATAATAGTGGGGGACTTCAATACTCCATTGACAGCATTAGACAGGTCATCAAGACAGAAAGTCAACAAACAATGGATTGAAACTATACCCGAGAACAAATGAACTTAACATATATTTACAGAACATTCCATTTAACAACCACAGAATATACATTCTATTTAACAGAGAATTTGAAACTACCAAGCCAACACTACAAGAAATGCTAAAAGGAGCTCTAAATCTTGAAACAAATTCTGGAAACACATCAAAACGAACCTCTTTAAAGCATAAATCTCACAGGACCTACAAAACAAAGATACAATTTAAAAAAACACAAGGTAGATCAAGATAAACTCCAAGATAGACCATATGATAGGCTACAAAACGAGTCTCAATAAATTTAAGAAAATTGAAATTATATCAAGCACTCTCTCAGACCACAGTGGAATAAAACTGAAAATCAACTCCAAAAGGAACCTTCAAAACCATGCAAATACATGGAAATTAAATAACCTGCTCCCGAATGATCACTGGGTCAAAAACGAAATCAAGATGGAAATTTAAAAATCTTCAAACTGAACAACAATAGTGACATAGCCTATCAAAACCTCTGGGATACAGCAGAGGTGATGCTAAGAGTAAAGTTCATAGCCCTAAACACCTATGTCAAAAAGTCTGAAAGAGCACAAACAGACAATCTAAGGTCACGCCTCCAGGAATCAGAGAAACAAGAACAAACCAACCTCAAACCCAGCAGAAGAAAGGAAACAACCAAGATCAGTGCAGAACTAAATAAAATTAAAACTAAGAAAATCAATACAAAAGATAAATGAAACAGAAAGGCGGTTCTTTGAAAAGATAAATAAAATTGATAGACCATTAGCAAGATTAACCAAGAAAAGAAGAGAGAAAATCCAAATAAGCTCAATTAGAAACAAAACAGGAGATATTACAACTGACACCACAGAAATATAAAAGATAATTGAAGGCTAATATGAACACCTTTACAGAAATAAACTAGATAACCAAGGGGAGATGGATAAATTCCTGGAAATATACAACCCTCCTAGATTAAACCAGGAAGATATAGAATCTCTGAATAGACTAATAACAAGCAGCGAGATTGAAACTGTAATTTAAAAATTGCCAACAAAAAAAGTCCAGGACCAGATGGATTCACAGCTGAATTCTATCAGACATTCAAAGAAGAATTGGTACCAATCCTATTGACACTATTCCAAAAAACAGAGAAAGAGGGAATCCTCCCTAAACCATTCTGCAAAGCCAGTATCACCTTAATACCAAAACCAGGGAAGGACATAACAAAAAAGAAAACTACAGACCAATATCCCTGATGAACACAGATGTAAAAATCCTTGGCCAGGCGTGATGGCTCATGCCTGTAATCCCAGCACTTTGGGAGGCCAAGGCAGGTGGATCACTTGAGGTCAGGTGTTTGAGACCAGCCTGGCGTACATGGTGAAACCCCGTCTCTACTAAAAATACAAAAAGTAGCCAGGTGTGGTGGCACGCACTTGTAATCCTAGCTACTTGGGAGGCTGATATGGGATCGCTTGAACCTGGGAGGCGGCGGAGGCTGGAGTGAGCCGAGATCACACTACTGCACTCTAGCCTGGGCAACAGAGTGAGACTCCATCTCAAAAAAAAAAAAAGAAAAGAAAAAAAATCATCAACAAAATACTAGGGAACTGAATCCAACAACATATCAAAAAGAAAATCCACCATGATCAAGTAGGTTTCATACCAGGGATGCAGGGATGGTTTAACATACACAAGTCATAAATGTGATATACCACATAAACAAATTTAAAAACAAAAATCACATGACCATCTCAATAGACACAGAAAAAGCATTTGACAAAATCCAACATCCCTTTATGATTAAAAATCTCAGAAAAACTGGCATATAAGGGACATAACTCAATGTAATAAAAACAATCTATGACAAACCCACAGCCAACATAATACTGAATGGGGAAAAGTTAAAAGCATTCCCTCTGAGAACTGGAACAACACAAGGATGTCCACTCTCACCACTCCTATTCAACACAGTAGTAGAAGTCCTAACCAGAGAAATCAGACAAGAGACAGAAATAAAGGGGATCCACATTGGTAAAGAGGAAGTCAAACTGTCGCTGTTTGCTGATATGACTGTATACCTAGAAAACCCTGAAGACTCCTCCAAAAAGCTCCTAGGACTGATAAACTAATTCAGCAAAGTTTCCAGATACAAAATTAATATACAGAAATCAGTAGCTCTCCTATACACCAACAGCAACCAAGCTGAGAATCAAATCAAGAACTCAACTCCTTTTTACAATAGCTGCAAAAAAATAAAATAAAATACTTAGGAATACACCTAATCAAGGAAGTAAAAGTCCTCTACAAGGAAAACTACAGAACACTGCTGAAAGAAATCATAGATGACACAAACAAATGGATACACATCCTATGCTCATGGATGAGTACAATCAATATTGTGAAAATGACCATACTGCCAAAAGCAATCTACAAATTCAATGCAATTCCTATCAAAATACCACCATCATTCTTCACAGAACTAGCAAAAACAATGCTAAAATTCACATGGAACCAAAAAAGAGCCTGTATAGCCAAAGCAAGATTAGGCAAAAAGAACAAATCTGGAGGCATTACATTACCTTATTTCAAACTATACTATAAGGCCATAGTCACCAAAACAGCATGGTACTGGTATAAAAATAGGTACATAGACTAATATAACAGAATAGAGAACCCAGAAACAAAGCCAAATACTTAGAGCCAACTGATCTTCGACAAAGCAAACAAAAACATCAAGTAGGAAAAGGACACCCTATTCAACAAATGGTGGTGGGATAATTGGCAAGCCACATGTAGAATGATGAAACTGGATCCTCATCTCTCATCTTATAAAAAATCAACTAGAGATGGATCAAGAACTTAAATCTAAGACCTGAAACTATAAAAATTCTAGAAGATAACATCAGAAAAACCATTCTAGGTATTGGCTTAGGCAAGGATTTCATGATAAGAAACCAAAAGCAAATGCAATAAAAACAAAGATAAATTGCTGGGACTTAATTAAACTAAAGAGCTTTTGCATGGCAAAAGGAACAGTCAGCAGAGTAAACAGACAACTCACAGAGTGGGAGAAAATCTTCACAATCCATACATCTGATAAAGGACTAATATCCACAGCTTACAACAAACTCAAACAAATTAACAAGAAAAAAAACCAAACAAACCCATCAAAAAGTGGGCCAAGGACATGAATAGACAATACTCAAAAGAAGATATACAAATGGCCAACAAATATGAAGAAAAGCTCAACATCACTAATCATCAGGGAAATACAAATAAAAACCACAATGGAATATCACCATACTCCTGCAAGAATAGCCATAATCAAAAAATTAAAAAAAAAAAAATAGATGTTGGTGTAGATGCAGTGAAAAGGAAACCCTTCTACACTGCTGGTAGGAATGTAAACTAGTACAACCACTATGGAAAACAGTGTGGAGATTCCTTAAAGAACCAAAAGTAGAACTACCATTTGATCCAGCAATCCCACTACTGGGTATCCACCCGGAGAAAAAGAAGTCATTATACAAAAAAGATACTTGTACCCACACATTTATAGCAGAACAATTTGCAATTGCAAAAATGTGGAACCAACCCAAATGCCCATCAATCAATGAGTAGATAAGGAAACTGTGGTATATATCTATATATGTGATGGAATACTACTCAGCCATAAAAAGGAATGAATTAATGGCATTTCCAGCAACCTGTATGAGATTGGAGATTATTATTGTTAGTGAAGTAACTCAGGAATGTAAAACCAAACATCGTATGTTCTCACTCATAAGTGGCAGCCAAGATAGGAGGTTGCAAAGAATGACACAATGGAATGTGGGGACTCAGGGGGAAAGGGTAGGAAGGAAGTGAGGGATAAAAGTCTACAAGTTGGGTTCAGTGTATACTGCTCAGGTGATAGGTGCACCAAAATCTCACAAAATACCACTAAAGAACTTACTCATGTAACCAAATACCACCCGTTCCCCAAAAACGTGGAAATTTTGAAAAAAGTAAATAACTAGTATTGTACAAATACAAAAGAAATGAAAAGGAAAATAAAATAAAATAACAAAAACGAAAGAAATTCCTTTACCCATGTCACCCTAGAAAGAAAGAAAGAAACCAAAAATCATGTGGAATAAAAAGAATGAAAAGTCCTCAGGTCACTTTCTGCAGCTACATTTCCAGATACACTCTGTTTCAAATCTTCTATTTTATTACACGTAGGTATTTTATCTTGGTACCAGCAATCTTTCTTCTAAGAATCTATCCCAAAAACACAATGAAAAAAGACCAAATGGCAGAAACACAAGGCCATTACTGGCAGAACAAATCATAACAGCAGGAGACTAGAAATAAAACAAATGTCCACCAATAAGGGATTTATTGAATAATCTAAGGTACATCTGTATCCTAGAATACTATGCAGCAATAAAAAGCAAGGACTCCTTCTCTATACTGCTATGTATTGATCTCTAGAATATATTCTTAAGTGGAAAAAATGAGGTGCAGAAATATGTTTGAGCTGTTGCTGTTTATTATGGTAGACATTAGCCACACATGGCTATTTAAATTTAGGTTGATTAAATTTAGATGCAATTAATAATTCAGTTCTTCAATCACAATCACCACATTTTGAGTGTTCAACAACCACAGGGACCTAGTGGCTACTGTGGTGAACAGTGTAGACATAGACTCTTTTTATCTCTGCAGAAATCGTATTGGACTCCACGGAAGTAGAGTAGCCTACTTTTAAACCATAAAATAGGAGAAAATAATGTATTTGCTTATAATTTTAAAATTAGAAGGCCAAAACAAACATTGATAAAAATGATTATGCATAAAGGGATAGAAGAGCAGCCCAGGATTAAAGACAATCATGTGTATCATCTCAAAATATAACACATACTTAATGGTTTCAAGCACTGAAAAGGATAAGTAATAATGACCAACCCAATAGTAATGGACAACTCTAGTACCAAGAATGAGACCTCTAAAACATTTCCCACTAAAAAGAACCAGACTCCCTTGGAAAAATGTCTGACTCCAGGTCTGGGGTAGGAATGGTACCAGAAGAGTCTAGACCAAACTAACATACTCAAAACCATGTCAAGAATAAGTTGAGCTAAAGGAGCTTCCATTCACAAAGATAGAAAAATCTGAACATCAATAAAAATACTGCAATAGGTTAAAACACATCAAATACAGAAACATCTGGAGTTTATGAAAACACTTTAAAATACTAATAGAACAGAACAAAACAAAACAAAATCAACTCATTGCTCCCCTTTGAAGAATCCTAGGAGAACAACCCACTATTTTGAAAAGTAGAAATACAACAAAAGAATTAAACATTCATCTTATTTTCCTATGCATACCATACTAACCTATAGTTGATGACAGGATGTTTCTTTTATAGAATAATTCAAGCTAATAAATGCCAAAAATAGAATTAGAACATCACCCTGCTACAACTTTTAATGAAATGTGGATTTATACAACAATCTTTAGAGGCTGCAAAATACTTGAGGTATAATGCAGATGGAAATTTTTATAATCAGTAAATCTAACAACTTTTGAACCTAGTGATCAAAGGAGAGACAACTAGATACAATGAGCCTCCTCCTGGTATAATGCTATAGGAATAAACACCACCACATATTAGGTACTTCTGCCAAGAAATCTGAATTGGATCAAGACTCTAAATCTAATACAAATTTAAAGGAAAAGAAGTTGCCAGTGGAATATAATAAACAACACAATAAGGATATAAGTCAGCAAAATCCACAAAGTAAACTCCACAGGGCAAAATATCTTAAGCAAATAAATTGGAATGTGTGATGGTTAATTTTATGTGTCAACTTGACTGAGCAACAAAGGGCCCAGATGTTTTGTCAAACATTATTCTGGGCTGGGCACGGTGGCTCATGCCTGTAATCCCAGCACTTTGAAAGGCCGAGGTAGGCAGGTCACTTAAGGCCAGGAGTTCAAGACCAGCCAGGCCAACAGCAAAACCCTGTCTCTACTAAAAACACAAAAATTATCCAGGTGTGGTGGCACACGCCTGTAATCCCAGCTACTGAGGTGGCTGAGGCAGGAGAATTGCTTGAACCTGGGAGGTGGAGGTTGCAGTGAGCTGAGATGGTGCCACTGCACTCCAGCCTGGGCAACAGAGTGAGATCTTGTCTTAAAAAAAAAAAAAAAAGTTATTCTTGGTGTGTCTTTGATGGTGTCTCTGGATGAGATTAACATTCAGATGGGTGAACTGAGTAAAGCAGTTTGCCTTCTCTAATGTGCATGGGCCTCGTCCAATCAATTGAAGATGTGAACAGAACAAAAAGGCTGACCAGGAGGAATTTCTCTGCCTCATTTCCTGAACTGAAACATTGGTCTTTTCCTGCTTTTGGACATGAATTCAAATCACCTTTTCTTGTGTTTCTAGCCAGCAGCCTTTTGGCCTGGAATTTACAACATTAACTCTCCTGCTCTCCTGATTCTCAGACCTTCAGTTTTGAATAGGAACTATACCATAGGCTCTCCTGGAAATCAAGTTTGCCTACTGCAGATGTTGACAAATTTCAGCCTTCATAATTACATGAGCCAATTACTTATAATAAATCTTTATCACTATGGCTCAACTTACAATTTTTCAACATTATGGTGGCACAAAAGTGATATGCATCCAGTAGAAACTGTACTTTGAGTACTCATACAACTGTTTTTCACTTTCTGTACAGTATTCAATAAATTACACAAGATATTCAATATTTTATTATAAAATAGACTTTGTATTGAATGATTTTGCCCAGGTGTAGGCTAATGTAGGGGTTCTGAGTGTGTTTAAGGCAAATTAGGTTAATTAGGTTAAGCTGTGATGTTCAGTAGGTTAGGTGTATTAAGTGCATTTTTGACTTATGATATTTTCAACTTAGGATAGGTTTACTGGAATGTAACTCCGTAATAAGGACCCTCTGTGTGTATGTGTGTGTGTGTGTGTGTACATATGTGTGTGTGCTTGTGTGTATGTGTATACACATACAGGCATATTACTGTACTTTGCTTTATTGCACTTCACAGATATTTCATGTTCTTTTACAAACAGAAGTTTTGTGGCAACCTTGCATCAAGTGTGTCTATTAGCACCATTTTTCCAATAGCATGTGTTCACTTTGTGTCTCTGTCATATTTTGGTAATACTCACAATATTTCAAACTTTTTCATTATTATTGTAATAGCTGTTGTGGTGATCTTTGAACAGTGGTCCTTGATGTTACTGTTGTAATTGTTTTGGGGCAGGCACTACAAACTACACCCATCTAAGATGACTAACTTAATTGATACATGTATGTGCTCTGACTGCTTCACTAACTGGCTGTTTCTTGGTCTCTCTCCCTGTCCTCAGGCCTCCCTATTCCCTGAGACACAACAATATTGCAATTAGGCTATTATATTAACCCTACAATGGCTTTGAATGTTCAGGTGAAAGGACGAGTCCCATGTCTATCACTTTAAATCGAAAGCTAGCAATGATTACACTGAGTGAGCAAGGCATGTCAAAAGTCGAGACAGGCCAAAAGCTAGGCCTCTTGCACCAAACAGCCAGGTTGTGAACACAAAGTAAATGTTTTTCAAGGAGATTAAAAGTTCTCCTCTAGTGAACACATGAATGAAAAGAATGCAAAACAGCCTTATTGCTGATAAGGAGAAAGTTTTAGTGACCTGGATAGAAGATCAAATCAGCCACAACATTCCCTTAAGCCAAAGCCTAATCCAGAGCAAGGCTCTAACTCTATTCAATTCTATGAAGGCTAAGAAACATGAGGAAGCAGCAGAAGAAAAGTGTAGCCAGAAGAAAAGTTGGAGCCAGCAAAGGTTGGTTCTTGAGGTTTAAGGAAAGAACCCATCTCCACAACATGAAAGTGCAAGGTGAAGTAGCATGTGCTCATGTAGAAGCTACAGCAAATTATCCAGAGACATAGGTAAAATAATTGATGAGGGTTGCTATACTAAACAAAGTATTTTCAATGTAGAGAAAACAGTTTTATAGTGGAAGAAGATGCCATGTAGAACTTTCATAGCTAGAAAGTAGAAAACAATGCCTGGCTTCAAGGCTTCAAGGACAGACTGACTCTTTTTTTTAGGGGCTAATAAAGCTGGTGACTTAAAATTGAAGCCAATGTTCTGAATATCCTAGGGCCCTTAAAAATTATGCTAAATATACTCTGCTTGCGTTCTAGAAATAAAACAACAAGCCTAAATGACAGCACCCCTGTTTATAGCATGGTTTACTGAATACTTTAAGCCCACTATTGAGGCCTACTGCTCAGTGATTCCTCTGGTAGACCCAGGCAAAGTAAATGGAAAAATCTTCTAGAAAGAATTCATCATTTTACATGACTTTGTGAACATTGTGATTCAGAGGAAGAGGTCAAAATATCAACATGAAAAAGAATTTGGAAGAAGTTGATTCCAATCCTCATGGATGACTCTGAGGGGTTCAAGACCTCAGTGGAAGAATAACTGCAGATGTGATGGAAACAGCAAGAGATCTAGAATTAAAGTAGAGCCTGAAGATGTGATGGAATTGCTGCAATCTCATGATCAAATTTGAACAGATAAGGAGTTTTTTCTTCTGGATGAGTAAAGAAAGTGGTTGCTTGAGATGGAATCTACTTCTGGTGAATATGCAGTGAACATCATTCAAATGACAACAAAAGGTTTAGAATATTACATAAACTTGATAAAGCAGTGGCAGGGTTTGAGAAGATTGACTTTAATTTTGAAATAACTTCAACTCTGGGTAAAATGCTATCAAATAGTATCACATGCTTATGGAAAAATCTTTTGTGAAAGGAACAGTCAATGGATGCAGCAAACTTCATCGTTGTCTTATCTTAAGAAATTATTAGAACTATGCCAACTTTCAGCAACCACCACCCTGATCTGTTAGCCATCAATGGCATCAAGGCCCTCCACCAACAAAAAGATAATGATTCACTGAAGGCTCAGATGATTGTTAGCAGTTTTTAGCAATAAAGTATTTTTAAATTAAGGTAAGTACACTATTTTTATAGACATAATGCTATTGCATATTTAATAGACTATAGTAGTATAAATGTAACTTTTATATGCAGTGGGAAACCATAAAATTCATGTGACTTGCTTACTATGGTATTTGCTTTATTGCAGTGGTCTACAACTGAACCTGTAACATCTCTGCAATGTCTCTGTGTGTGTGTGTATATATAAATATATACACATATATACATACATATATACGAGTGTATATATACATGTATATATACATGTATATATACACATATATTTATGAGTAGTTCTGTTTTGTTGGAGAACTCTGACTAAGGTAGAAGGTTGAAAAAAAGGATAGACCTTCTTTGAATTAAAAGGGACTTAACACTTTGGAGAAATTACAATTAAAACCAGGAGGAGAACCTCACCAGAACAACAAAAGTGGAAAAGATGGAAAATATCAAGTGTTGGTGAGGATATGGATTAAGTGAAACTCTCACACACTGCTGGTGGGAATATAGATTGAAAAAAAAGACGCTGTAAAAACTGCTTGGTGGTATCTACGGAGCCACATACGGACATACCCTATGACTCAGGAATGCTATTTTTTGGTATACACCCAAGAGAGATGAAAATATATGTCCATCTATTTGATACAAACAAAAATGTTCATATGATCATTACTCATGATAAGTCAAAAACTGGAAAATACCCAAGTTTTTATAACAGGTAACTATATTATGAAATATCCAAACAATATAATACTTTACAGCAATGAGAATGAATAATCTACAACTACAAACAGCAATACACATTAATCTCACACACATTATGTTGACTGAAGGGAGCCAGATACAAGAGAGTGCATGCTGTATGATTCCAGTAATATTTCTTCTAACCTCCTGATAAAATTTGAGGAAGAAGAATATCAACAACCCATTTCTTTTTCTTTTAAGTTACTTAGTGTCCTCTTATGTTATGTAATGTAACCTCAGAGAAGCAAAGCAAGTTTCTTCTAAGCCCTTTAGAAGTGAACAATTGCATATAAGATCAAAGGCTAATACTATGTCTGGTGGACAGACCACTGTGTGTGAGTGATTCAGATGAGAATCATACATGGATGCTCTCAGTCTGCACAAAATCCCACAGTGGTCAATGAGTCACCATGGTAACCATGCTGGCCAAGGAAAGGTGGAAAAAAAGCAAAGAATAATCACTCTGATTTGGTTCATAAAATGTGCAAAGAATTGAAAGAGACTGACATGACCACATTAACACTCCTTAAGTGTTCCTAACAATAGATACTCATCACAACTTCAGTGATATAAACATATACATATGTGCATGTACATACACTGATGTATCCACATGCTCTCTCCCTCGCTCTCACCACCAAAGAACTCATGATTCATCACGTGAGGAAGAAAAACACAATTCAACTGATTCAATTCTTTTTTTTTTTTTTTTTTTTTGAGACGGAGTCTTGCGCTGTCACCCAGGCTGGAGTGCAGTGGCCGGATCTCAGCTCACTGCAAGCTCCGCCTCCCGGGTTCACGCCATTCTCCTGCCTCCGCCTCCCGAGTAGCTGGGACTACAGGCGTCCGCCACCTCGGCCGGCTAGTTTTTTGTATTTTTTAGTAGAGACGGGGTTTCACCGTCTTAACCAGGATGGTCTCGATCTCCTGACCTCGTGATCCGCCCGTCTCGGCCTCCCAAAGTGCTGGGATTACAGGCTTGAGCCACCGCGCCCGGCCTCAACTGATTCAATTCTAACCACAAATATAAAATTGGAAGTACTATAACTATTCTATTCTGTTATAGATTGATCTTTCTAGAGTTGACCTGTAGATTGTCTCTAGGCCTTTTCTTCCTTTCTTGAGTTGGATGACTCAGTTTTGTTATGATGGCTGTTCTCCCCAAAATGATCTGTGCTTTCAATGGAATCCCAGTCAAAATACTAGCATAAATTTTTTTCTAGAAATTAACAAGCTGATATTAAAATTCATGTGGAATTCCCTCAATTTTTGTTTTTCTGATTTAAAGTCTTTAAAAAAATGTAAAATGAGGCTAAAGCTGATAGACTCCAAGGAGAAATATTAATACATGAATCAAACTGCTAGGAACATCTTCCAACCAACTGCATAGTTCAACCCCCAACTGGGAGATACATGGGAATGACTTATACAGTCAGAAAAAAATTTGTATTTACTACAAGTGCATATTAAGATCAAGTTCTTTCTTCAGTGTGGGTAATTCATTGCTTTCAAAGCAGGCATCACTTAGATGGGTGTCAAGGGCTACTTCAAAGCATGCAGCTGCTGATGAAAGGAAATTCCCCCTGCTGTCTTCCCCAGTGATGAGATGAAAGTAGCTTCTTTACTTTTAGGCTATTTTGTGAACCTCACAGGAGCTATTCCACCACATGCTTTTGTTCAGATCTATGAACTCACCATAAGCAGGTGTCATGTCCTACCAGGGATGTAAGTGCTGGTGGTCTCCTAGGATTGTTGCCCTTTAAGTCAGGCGTAGAAGCTTTGGCAGCCATCATGACCCAAATCCTCAGAATCTGCCTCTTTCAGACACCTGATAGGAGCTCAGACATCCACATGAAGAGCTGCACAAGGAGAGAAAGAATCCAGCAATCACTGTGCTTTCTTAGAGTAATTATGTGCCTGGCACCATGCTAGGCACTGGGTTAGTGAACAATGACACTGATACAATTGGGCAGTGATCATAACAATTAGAAGGGTCATCAGTGGGTTTCTCACTAGGACCTTTTTCTTCTCCTTTCCTCATCTATCTTCTAACAACAAAATTGAAAAAGAATGAGAAGTGACCTCAACTCACACAGGCATTCCTGATTCTGCAATAACCACAGGGCTATGGGCTTGCATTTGTGTTATTACAATCCTGGTTGCAGCAATCCTGTATGTGAGCATTCTTTTTTTTTTTTTTTTTTTTTTTGAGACAGAGTCTTGCTTTGTTGCCCAGGCTGGAGTGCAGTGGCGTGATCTCAGCTCACTGCAAGCTCTGCCTCCTGGATTCACACCATTCTCCTGCCTCAGCCTCCCGAGTAGCTGGGACTACAGGCACCCGCCACCACGCCTGGCTAATTTTTTTGTATTTTTAGTAGAGACGGGGTTTCACTGTGTTAGCCAGGATGGTCTCGATCTCCTGACCTTGTGATCCTCCCGCCTTGGCCTCCCAAAGTGCTGGGATTACAGGTGTGAGCCACCACGCCCGGCCGTATGTGAGCATTCTTATCCCCATTTTACAGAGGAGGAAGCTGAGGTCAAAGAGAGTCATTATCAGTCTCATCCTCCCACGTCTGGCCTTTATGTGGAAAGTAGCTACAGGACACCCTGGAGGAATACGCAACACTCACTGGGGTGAGAAAGAGCCCTATATCTCTCTCATTCATCCCAGGGCAGTTCAGCCCCCACCATGGGGCACCCACACCCTCAGCTGAGTCCCAGACACCTGAAGGTAGGACCTTGCTCTCATAGCCATATTCTTCTAGGTCTTCTGCTCTATTAAAAGATGCAGAAGCCCCATAATAACTTCAGGTTTCCATGGCAACTGTGATGCATTGACTTGTCCTCTATATCTCACAAGCCTTTGCATAGTTCCTTTGCCTATAGCTGAAAGCAAAATACCTTCACACTTTAGACCACCACTTGCGAAAGCATACTCACTAGAGGAACTAGGCTGGGACCCAGGCAATTGGGGGAACTCTGCCCAGTTTGGTAGACGAAAGCAGGTCCCTGTGGTCAAAAATTTTATTTGTTTAAAAGTGACAGTAGAGGAGTATCACCAGTATCCAGAGACCCAGGAGGTACCCCAGGGCTCTTGGTGATGAACTAGCCCTCTGAGAGTGAACTTGTAAAACTCACACATCATGCTAAGTGGTTAGTCATCTGTGGCGGAAAACTAGAGACTATCTATAATCATATTTATGATTAAAATGATCTAAATGATCTAAAATACCATAAAATGTCATTTAAGGAATCTCACATTTATTTCATGGAAGCAGGCCTATAATAATATAATCATTTAGTAGGCAGACATCTAGTCAATTCAATAATACATTGGGTTACCCTGGAAAATTTTTATCTTACATTTTTGATACTTTTTCCATGTGAAGAGACATCCATGAAAAACAAACAAACAAACAAACATGTAGCCTCTCTATACACTCACTCACTCCTTCTCTATCACAGGAATGACTTAACTGATTGGTAAATCTGAAAGGAGAAATGGGTTGTTCAACCCAGGTCCTCTCCCTTCAAAACTCTAAATAGTAAGCTGCCCTTCTGGGCAATCATTCTGCTCTGTCCTCAGGGATGAGTCTTACAACAGGCCTACAGCTCTACTCCCCTTTCTGTGCCTCACTGGCTCCTCAACTCTTTCTACGGTCTTGCTTTACAATGCTTTCGTGTTTAAGAAGCCCCCAAAATACCTTCCTGCTCTTAGTCTGAACTCTAAACTAACTAAAAAAAAAATCACAAAAAACTAATAAGCATAATACATTGACCTTATTCCTCATAAAAGTGATATTGGACAATATGACTTAGATTTACTGTCACATGGGCTTTCTATGAATGAACCCCAGAACTGGACAGATTAGTCCATCCAGCAGTGCTGCATTGGGACAGTCACAAAGGTCAAGGAGTGCAATGAACAGTTAACCACGTGCTGTCTCCTGAGGAGCCCTGACTATGCATACCCAAGGAAAGTAATCTCCTTGCCAAGGGCTATCCCTGTAGCAGGAGAAAGTATCTCAGGACACCTTCTTTGAAAAACAGTTCACAAGTGGTAGATATCCCTTGTCTCAATAGCATATTCATCAAGCAACCTGCTGAAGATATGATTTTCCATATGGCTTGGGAGTAGCATGTAGTAACAGCCTCTGAATTCCTTAAAATGAGTAATTGCAGTGGAAGCTCCTTTTATGGAGGGAGATTTGAATTAGATTCTAAATTCCAAGAGCGGGTTGAAAATCATATATTGTGAAATTTTCCCTTGAAAAATCACTTCAAGAAGGAATTAAGGAAATGTTCATAATTCAATACCCACACATAAACTCATATGCAGATTATGGCAAAATTTATAACAAAGTCCTACCAAGGCTTTAAGGCTAACAGAATCTCTACAAATTCCAGTATAATAGATTAGAGAAAAAGAGGGAAAGTTCACCAAATCCACATGTTTTGGATATTCATTTCTACTTAACAAAACGTCCCAAACAATAGCCATTTATTATCTCTCAGGATTTTGTGTGTTCACTAGGCTCCGCTGGATGATTTTTGCTCAATGTGGTATCTATCACCAGGGACTGCAATCATCTGAATACAGACGAATGCATCCTGGGACTTCCAAAAAAGCTCACTGACATGGATGACTGATGCTGGCATCTGCTGGCAGCTCAGCAGGGGCTACTGTGTAGAGCACCTTGGTTTAATACAGAGTCTTCCATGGGAAGCATAGAAAGATAAAACACAGCACATCTAGGTAAATCTGAATGTTTTAGTGTATATAATTTTGTTTATCTGAAGTTCAAATTCAACTAGTCATACTGTTTTGTTTTGTTTTGTTTTAAATCTGGAAAGTCTAAGGGGTGAACCTGTGAATCCGTAAGTTTAATGACCATCTGACATGATTCTTCCAATGGGAAAGGTCTGGCAAAAACAAGCAGATCAGATTGTCACACACACACAAAAAAAAGACAAAAGCTGGTAACACCTGGTGTTTGTGGAATAAAGGGGCAATGAACACTTGGATACATGTTGGTGCCAAATTGGTGTATATATTTTTTGAGGCCCACATTATTACAACTTCATAACTTGAATGGCCTTCAATACAGAAGTCCTATTTCACCAACAAAAGAGTTTCAGGTGAGGGTTTAGAAAGGGATCCCAAAGTGATTCTGACCTGCAATTTGGTTAAGGAAGCTTGGGTGAGGGGGCAGGTTAGGAGTCATATGAACTTTTGGCCCCAAAGAGGAAAGACAGCTAATATTTACGAAGCCGATTTTTAGCCAAGCCTAGTGCTACATTCTTCACGTTAGTAGTTGGAATTAACCCACACAACAGCCCTGCTAGTGAGGTATTGCTATTCTCTCTCCACAGATGGATGTGACTACAAAGCACATATTCCTTACCAGAGAAGGATGGCAAAGACATTGCTCACCAGGCCTACTGCTAGAGCCAGGAATAGAATCTGTCAATGTGGGCACCCTGGGGTGCTGGTGGCATTTCCAGAAAGGATCCAAGTTTGGTGACCCTTCCCCTTGCTTCAGGAATGGTTTGTGGCAGAGCTAGAAGCAGAAGCTTCACACATGAAGCCAGTATTTCTTCCATCTTTTATGAAAACTTAAAGAAAGGATTGGGCTGCTTATTATCTTGTAGGAAAGGGAGGACCTCTGAGGACACAGAGAAGGGAGAGGAAGAGAGATTTCTCCCAGACAGGAATGACGTCAGAGGTCTACAGGTCGCTCTAGGAGTAGGAACCTGAGAACTGCTCCATATCAAAGCTTGGAGTGGCTCCTGGATGGTCCACCCGGAGTGGGTATCCAGCGTGAGGCAGATTTTTCTGTTTGGATCAAAGGATAGATAACAGTGGTGGCATTTTTTTCCTATTTCTTGTATGCTTGATGCTCTGGCATCTGAGGCCTTGCTAACTGGGGAGGGACTGCTCCTTCCAGGGTTAGCTAATTCCCAGTCCTAACAAAAAACTCACCTAAGGAGCACACATTTTATATTCAAACTAATTAATCCAGAGCAACTACACATACACACTCACACTTCCTCTACTGGGCTCTTACATTCCAGGCCAATAGTACCCTCCCCTAATCATATCAGAGCCTGATTCTGTCAGAGGCATTTGAACCAGAGAAACTCTATTTTGAATAGGAGCTAAGTAAAATAAGACTGAGACCTACTGGGCTGTATTCCCAGAAGGTCAAGGCATTCTTAGTCACAGGATGAGATAGGAGGTCATGAAGACCTTGCTGATAAAACAGGTTGCAGTAAAAAAGCCAGCTAAAACCCAACAAAACCAAAATGGCTATGAAAGTGACCTCTGGTCGTCTACACTGCTCATTAAGTGCTAGTTATAATGCATTAGCATGCTAAAAGACACTCCCACCAGCACCATGATAGTTTACAAATGCTATGACAACATCAGGAAGTTACCCTATATGGTCTGAAATGAGGAGAAACCTTCAGTTCTGGGAACTGCCCACACCTTTCTGGAAAACTCATGAATAATCCACTCCAGTGTTTAGCATATAATCAAGAAATACCCATAAAAATGGGCAACCAGCAGCCCTCGGGGCTGCTCTGCCTATGGAATAGCCATTCTTTTATTCTTTTACTTTCTTAATAAACTTGCTTCCACTTTACTCTACGGACTTGCCCCAAATTCTTTCCTGAGTGAGATTCAAGAACCTTCTCTTGGGGTCTGGATCAGGGCCTCTTTCCAGTAACAATTCCAGACAACTTAGGACAGCCCCTGCACCACAGAACCTGCTGAAATTATTCCGAGTAGTCAGTCCTAAGCCTAATTACCCTGCCTTGTCTGTCATTTACCACAGAAAACCACAATAAAGGCTTTTGCCACGTTTACCTCCCGCCTAAATTGGTGGACTCTGAGTGGACTTATGTGGAATGGAGAGTGCCTCCTCTTGGAAATTTCGAGTAACAAACTATCTCCTTAATGGCAGTTGTATCCTGATCCCTTGGCCTCACTATCCTAAATAATAGTAAAACCTACATTGTAAAACAATGCCTCAGGAAGAGGGGACTTGAAGGCTCTGAGTCAGCTAGGAAAATGGGCAGCTTCTTGAGTCATGTGGACAGATGAGTGATGACTGCCAGAGCTCTTCCTGCTATACCAGGAGGCTAAATTCCCAAAAGTGTAACTGTTTCCTCAAAAAGCATGAAAATTTAACATTGCTATACTGTCTAATTGAACTGTATAATCTTTTTATTAATATGTATCCCAACCAACTATAAGAGAGCACCTGCTTTAGAGATCTGAACAAATGATAAGTTTCACAAGACTTTTTAAGTATTTGCTGATCTGATATCCTGGTGTTATAATGTTAGATTCCTTTTTTTTTCTATCACGTTTTTAAATAAATGACATAGTTTACATTTATGCCTCAGAATATATCATAGAATAATTACTGAGTTTAGAAATAAACCCTGATGACTGACAGTGTGTGTTTATACTACATCCCATTTAAATGGAAAATGTAGGTGAAAAGAACTTCATACACTAATGGGGAAGAACAAATTGGTACAACCTCTTTGCAGAGACATTCGGCAACATCTATGAGAAAACAAAATGAGGCCCCCATCAGCTGCTACTCTCTTAATCACGGACTATAGAGAGAAGCATGTGTGTTGCACCAGAAAAGGTATACAAGCATGGTCACAACATGTCTAGTCATATCAAAACAATTCCAAGGTCATCTTATTAGAGAAATCTCAGAAACATTATCTTTAGAGAATGAAAAGCTGGATAACAGCACTAACTTAGCTAAAAGTATGGAAACAATTGTATGCCTTGTGCAATTCTCTCACAAGAAGTCTGTGAGGAAGGCATCATTATTTCTAGCTTACAGATGACCAACTCAGACTCACTGATGGAAAATCAATTTTGCAGAGGCATCTAGTAATGATCAGGAGTGGGGATGCAACTCTTAGTCTCCTCAAAGGACAACACCTGGTCTCGTTTTAGAGATGATGACCGTCTAGGACTTTAACACTTATAGTTTTTTATGTTGCTAGGATTGTTCCCTTATGTGTACTCACTCAACAACCTCTCTCTCTTTGAAGAAGCTGATGGTGCAGATGAAATCCCACTGCAAGGTACTGTAGATGGTAATGGGTCTAGTATGAAGGTCAAGGGCTTGTGACTCCTACCTCCTCTTCATCTGCACTCTCTTTTCATTTGAGACGCAATGGGAAACTGCTTTTCCAATATCAATCTAGAAGATCAAACAAGGCAGCAGAAAATGACAAGGAATTAAAGAAAATGGTTCAATGAGCTTCTTCAGTCTCCCTCAATCCTTCAGCAAAGTTCTCCTGCAACACAGAAATGGCCCTGGTGCTTCATTCATCATGTTCTACTTCTTCCTGCTCCATTTCCTGGTGGTCTTTGTGGCAGTTATGCTGTTTGGATTAGGTGACAGTCATCATTTCTCTGAGAGGAAAAGAAAAGGTGGGCCAGGACAAACATTTGTTGAAGTCCTACTAGGTGCCATCTGCTCTGTACAGGATTTCCAATTTACCCCACAGAACAGTTCTGTGAGGAAGACATTGTGAGTTCCTTTTACAGATGACCAACAACAGGCTGACAGAGGCTAAGAAAGGATTCCAGTGTCATACATCAAGTAAGGGACAGGAATGAAGTTACAGCTTTTACCATCATCACAATATCCATGCATTCTCAACAGAGGAGATATTGTCCCCAAGGGGCTGAAAATTGATTCTGGAGGGTAGGAAGATGGTAGACGTTACAATGGTTTGTGGCACTACAATGAACCACACAGCACACAAACAGTTTACACTATATCGGTGCTATTAAAATTTCATGTTCTAGGCAGGAAGGAGCTAATGAGGAAAAAAATGAATGTCTAAAAAGCCTCCTTTGGATCCTAATAATGAAAGAAAGTTAAGAAACATTGCATGTACTCGGGGACTTCTGTGAATGATGAGCCACCAAGGCTTAGGGATTAGTCATTTTACACTCCCTCATGGATGCTCACTCAACAACCCCTCTTGGTGATGATGAGGATAATGATGATGGAAGTGAAATCCTTCCCCTAGGGCCAAGAGACCTTCGAATGGGAACCATGTGAACTGTCTTTTAAGATGGCAGACAGGGGCTCAGTCAGACAACAGGTATTTCTTCTGGGAGAGACGATATTAATGTTTTTAAAACTAATATTAAAACTGTAATCATATCATACTCTAAGTTGTATATCCTTTAACCTTAACCTTCATCCAAGGAACCTATTGTGAAATCCATAGTTTAGGTCAGGTTATAGGAAGTTAGGAGAGGTTAAATAAATCAGGGGAACTATGTTGTTAATGCCTGCTCAGTAATAGAACCTGGAGTTTCATTCACACGTATGTTTATTGCGGCACTATTCACAAGAGCAAAGACTTGGAATCAACCCAAATGTCCATCAGTGACAGACTGGATTAAGAAAATGTGGCACATATACACCATGGAATACTATGCAGCCATAAAAAAGGATGAGTTTGTGTCCTTTGTAGGGACATGGATGCAGCCGGAAACCATCATTCTTAGCAAACTATCACAAGAACAGAAAACCAAACACCGCATGTTCTCACTCATAGGTGGGAACTGAACAATGAGATCACTTGGACTCGGGAAGGGGAACATCACACACCGGGGCCTATCATGGGGAGGGGGGAGGGGGGAGGGGGGAGGGATTGCATTGGGAGTTATACCTGATGTAAATGACGAGTTGATGGGTGCTGACGAGATGATGGGTGCAGCACACCAACATGGTACAAGTATACATATGTAACAAACCTGCACGTTATGCACATGTACCCTAGAACTTAAAGTATAATAATAATAAATAAATAAATAAATAAATAAGCAAAAAAAAAAAAAAAAAAAAAAAAAAAAAAGCTTTGTGCCCTGAGGCTGCCAGGAATCTGAGTGCTCTAGTCTCCCCGGCACTCATGTTCCAGTCAGCACCACAGATACCAAGATGTTGGAGTTTCTATTGTGATGCATTTGTTCAATAAAATATCCCAGCATTTAACATAGGTATACATGAATCCATACCAATATGAACAAAAGTTTGAATTAATAAAGAAATCAGTGAGAGGAGGAAAACTGTCTTTTTCAAATAATTCTAAGTGAAATATGTAGCTGTCTGCTCTCCCTGAGGTCAAGCTTAATTCTGCACCCCACTTGCTGAGGGCAGGGCTGATTTCATGACTTCCTTCTAAAGAACAGAGTAGGGAATGAAAAAATAGTTATTAGAAACTTGCCAGACACCACTTTAACCAAGTGATGAAACATTATCACCAGTGACTTCATGTGGGCACTATGTAAACCCAGATATGATGTGACAAGAAGGGCACTTCAACTCTGTGATATTCTTTCTCAGAACCTATAACACTAGTCTAATCACAAGAAAAACTAAGTCTGTGCTCCTCCAGACAATCAGTCATGAAAATTGCCTGGCAGTTCCTCGCATGGATAGAGTTATCATATGACCCAGCAATTCCATTCCTAGGTACACACCCAAGAACAACACATTTGTCTACATAAAAACTTGTATACAAATGTACATAGCAACCTTATTTGCAATAGCCCCAAACTGGAAACAATCCAAATGTCCATTAATTGTTAAATGTGTCTAAAATGTGATATATTATTATTCTTTGCCAATAAAAGGAATGAAGTATGGATATGCCATAATATAGATGAACCTTCAAAATATATGTGAAGTGGAAGAAGATATATGCAAAAGACCAAATATTATATAATTGCATTTACATGAAATTTCTGGAGTAAAGAAATCCACAGAGACACCAAGCATATCTGTGGTTTAAGGCCTGGGGTGGAAGCAAGGATTAATTGCATTCAAGCATGATGAGACTTTTTGGAGTGATGAAAATGTCTAAAACTTAATTATGGTATGGGTGAAAAACTCTATACATTTAATAAAATTCATCAAATTATAAGCTTTAAATGTGTAAATTATATTGTCTGTAGGTTTAGCTGCAAGAAAGCTGTTAAAAATATGATAATGATCTGGTCTTCTGATATTGATTTGATGTACCTGCTTCATATAAACATGAATGTATACAACTGTTGCTATATCCCAATCTGCTGACTCTTTCCTGTGTTCCTCCAAGCAGTGACTGTCCCCTTTCCCCTCATGCTACTTTGGGTTTTGCTTGTGTGCAAAATTTGATAACTTCTGATCACTTCCACATCCTCCAATTATGGTAGTGGCTTGAGAGTTGATCCATGACAAAGTCCAGCACCTGCCTTGTGTGACTAGATGTCAACATTACCAGTTTCTTCATTCCTCTGCAGCCATATGACTCCACCTGGGGAGCCTATATGGAACTACCTTTATGGGTGTCAGTACGGCAATACCTTGCAAAGGGTTACATAGGTGTACACCTTTTGCACCAACAATTCTCTTTTAGAAGTTTATCTTCAGGACATAGTGGAAGATGTTGATGAGGATCCAGTGTTAAGGCCTGTCATCCTGACAATTCCCTTCCTTCACTGCAGAGCCTGAATTTAGAGACCAAATGGAACATAAGGCCATAAAGGGGCAGAAGGAAGAGGGAAACGTAATTGTCAGCACACAGACTCTCTCTCATATGACAATCATGTTCTGTTATCACAATACCAGAATTCTCCTAGGAGGAACACATTCTGCTCACCAGTACAAACAGCTACAGGAACTGTGCCCAGAACTGTGCTCTTTTGTGGTGCAAAGACTCTGAAAAGATTTAATCCACAGAATGTCAGTAATAGGAGCTATCAGAACACTCTGAATAACACAGAGTTGTAAAACTGATAATACTACATCCATAGGATAGAATTCTAGAAGGTAGCAAAAACAAATTATAATAAAAATAATGATGAAAAAATGATATCTTGCAGACAAGATTAATGATTCACATTATTTTTAATGTGTGGAAAAACAGGTATTTTCATACTGTGATATAAGGAATATAAATGAGTAATAGTATTTTGAAGAATATTATAGTTCAAAGGGTTTTGAAATGACATTTTCAGGAACTTATAAATAAATGCTCACAAAGATATTTGCGTCTATATGAGCATAGGGTTAAGTATATTATTGTTTGTAATAGAAAAAAAATAGTAAGGGAACTAAATTTTTGTAATTAGGATACCAATTAAATAAATTTTAGGGCATCCACATGATGAGATGATACCCAGGTCATTAAAAAAAAATGACACTAAAATTTTGTTGTAGTTATTTCAAATGTTATCATAAAAATATATTTATACAGAAAGGTAATCACAATAACAGTAAAAGTGGGTTACAGAAATCATAAATGGTCTGATCCCATTTTTGCTTATATAGGCTTCTAGCTATTTAACCACAAGTCTCAACGCATAAACGTTAAAATGATCTTTTAGTTCCTCTCACATACCTCTTTCTCTTTAACATACTAAAAACCTGTACTTCCTGCTTAGAGGCCCTCAGTATCTTTTTTGCTTGTGTATGCCACCTTTTACAACCAGACTTCCAGAAAGTTCTATCTTGTAAGTTTGGGCCACAGTCCCTCCCTTTCACCTTCCAGCTTACACTAGTTCAGGCTGCAGTTCAGGCTTCTGTTACAAGGTGGCACCAATGCACCGCCATTATCAAACTTCCCTGCAAAGAAGTGTATGCAAACACCAAAAAATACACTACCTCCCTAAAAACCTAGCTTATGAACCTTTATGAAATCATTCAAATGATTCAAATTCTGCCTGAAAAAAACTTAAAAGTGCAAAAGAGGACCGTAAAACAACAACAACAACAACATCATACTCTGGGGCATCTATATGATGGAACACCAGGTAGCTCTACTGCCCCTTGATAGTCACCGGCTGGAAGGCATAATGTGGGGCAAGGCCAGCAGGAGGTGACTGACAGAGAGAGGCAGCGGAGTGGGGTCTGGGCTGCTGTATTCACAGTGTCCTGGAGACTAAGAGGGGTGGGCAAAGGTCTGGAAAGCCTGTACAAGTTGGGGTAATGAAGGATAACCATTCCACTTTCTGGGAGGGTCTCCTCTACACTGAACACCCCAACCTAACCTACACTGATGAGGTAAGAGATAAAACTATAAATGCGAGGTAGATTTAGGGTCAAGGACAAATGGAAATGCTTTAATATACACATTTCCAATCAGAGGGGACACAATTTAACCCACTGTTTTATTGTGCTGTGCCCTGATGAAAAAGTAAGTTTTTCTTTTCCTATTTTTTTTAGATGGAGTCTCGCTCTGTTGCCCAGGCTGGAGTGCAGTGGTGCAATCTTGGCTCACTGCAACCTCCGCCTCTCAGGTTCAAGCAATTCTCCTGCCTCAGCATCCAGAGTAGCAGCTGGGATTACAGGTGTGTGTCACCATGCCCGGCTACTTTTTGTATTTTTAGTAGAGACAGGGTTTTGCCATGTTGGCCAGGCTGGTCTCGAACTCCTGACCTCAAGTGATCCGCCCTCCTTAGCCTCCCAAGGTGCTGGGATTACAGGCGTAAGCCACTGCTTCCTGTAAGTATATTAACATACCAAACAGTCCAGAAGCAACCATCAGGGAAACTCCACACTTTGCTTACCTGGTGTTATCTATCACTGAGATCACCAGGTGATCCCTGTAGCTGGGATTACAGGTGTGAGCCACCGCCCACAAAGTAAGATTTTTCTTATCATTTGAGAGGCAGCAGCACATGCTGGATAGATGAATTTACTCGGGAGCCACACAGCCTGTGTTCAAATCTAAGCCTGGCATTTGCTAACTCTGTCTTCACTGTACCTCAGTTTCCTTATGTCTAAAGTCAGGCAACAATAGATCCTTCTCATAGGTTGTGGTGAGAATTAAATAAGTACAGTTGGCCTTTTGTAACTGTGGATTCTGCATACATGAATGCATCCAACCTCAGACTGAAAATATTCTGAAAAGAAAATAAAAACAATACAATAATAAAATACAAATTTTAAAACCAATTTAGTATAACAACTATTTATATAGCACTTACATTGTATTAGGTATCGTAACTAATCTAGAGATGATTTAAAGTATATGGGAGGATGTGCATAGGTTATATGGAAACACCACCCCATTTTATATCAAGGACTTTGTATACACAATGGAATATTGTATTATAAATATATATGTATATGTATGTATGTATATGTGTGTGATTATATATACATATATGTATATATACATGTGTGGTTTATATATTATATATTATATGATTATTATATATGTATATGTGTGTGTGTATATATATCACACACACACACAATGGAATATTATTTTGGCCTTTAAAGAGGAGACCCTACTATTTGTGATAGCGTGAATGAAGCTGGGGGACATTATGCTAAGTAAAATAAGCTAGACATAGAAAGAAGAATTACGCACGATTTCACTTACATGTAGAATCTAAAATAGTCAAGCTCATAGAAGCATAGAGCGGTCATTACCAGGAGTGGGGAAGGGGGGAACAGGAGAGATGTTGTTCCAAAGTATAAAATTGAAGCTATGAAGGATAAATAAGCCTAGAGATCTAATGTACAGCATGATGCCTATAGTTAATAGTAATATAGTGTACATTGTAAATTTGGTAAGAGAGTAGGTTTCAAGTGCATTCACAAAAAAAATGATAGCTATGTGAATAGATGGATATGTTAATGTGCTTCACTGTAGTAATCATTTCTATCACTTTCTCTTTCCTCTCTCTCTCTCCCCATATATATATTTCATTTTATAAATACTTATCTTTACTTTTTGAAATGTTATAATCAAGAAAACCACTGAGGTAATAATATTAAGATTAAATTGTACATGGTTTGACAAAAACACGTACACATACACCTACTGTTTTTGGAACATGTAAAAAACATATTGCTCATGGGAGAAGAAGCAGTTTGAAATAAATGCCTAGACATAGTAGGTGTGGGTGTACTTGTATGTGTGTGTGTGTCTATGGCTGAAACACAACATTGTATATGTGTGTGTATTTAGGGCTCAAACTCTATCACGCCAAACACACACTCCCAGGTACGGCTTTCTCTCCATCTCAGAGAGGGACTGGGCTTCCTATCTTGGGGCTTAGAGATCCCAGATAGTGATGAATACACAAGATTACTGATAATGTGTGGAAAACTCCAGAAGCTCTGGCTGATAACCATCAAGCCTAGGTCCCTACTCCCTCCTACCACTCTTGCTGAGTCACCATCTGAGAATTCTAGAGCTGCAATTATGGGCAAAGGGGATCTATCATCATTTTGGTTTTCCTTTCTTAAAAATTAAAGCTCCTAATTTTTTAGATGACCAAACAGATGTTATTCTTTAGAGTCATTCGTGAAACAGTTTGGAGAATATGTTGCCAATTCTTTTTGGAAAATTCCTATGTATATTAAAAGGCTAAGCATAAGCTTCATTTTATGTCCACTCCATATATTTTGTTCATTGATCTATCTCCTTTACTCGCTCTGTCTCTCATCAGTGTTGGCTGACATGTCTTCACTCCAGAGATGGACCCTCCCAGACAGCAGGCCATTCAAGATCCCAAGACTCCACTCCTGTACAGACTTCCCAGACCTTCTCCCACTTCCTCTCTGTCATCTCATCTCCAGGACTCTGGATGTAGCAGCTCAGACCAGTATTGCTGAATCATGCTCTGAGCTCAGAGGAGGCTGTTGCATAGCAACAGTGGCTCAGAGACAAATACAGTCTCTGGAAGGAAGAGCACTACCAGGTAATGCTGGCACTATTAAGAAAGTGGGTAAAGATAATCATATCTTCAAAACATCCTCAAAACCAACCCAACTTCTCTCCCTGCCAGAGACACCTCCTACCATGGACCCAGCCTACATTTTCTAGCCCTGTGTGCAAGCACTCTGTGCTCTGAGCAAATGGCACCATTGGCTGAGCCTTCCATTTTCCAATGACCCCAGGGTCTGTCTCATTAACGTGAATAGGGTTATATTTGCAGTTTGTTTTCTGCACACACAGGATAGCAGTCTGTCTTCAGGACCGCCCTATAAAAGGAGTGGTGCCAATTCCCATTTTTGAGATGAGGAAATTGTGTCTCCAAGATGGTGAGAACAAAGTCTGCCTTTCCTTTGAAAAGGCAGCTTGCAGTAATTCATGAGAGCACAGAGTTGAGAATCAGCAGGCCTGTGCTCTACCTCCAGCTCATGAAAGCATGTAAAAGTGCTCTAACATCTCAGGCCAGCATCTCACTTAGCCAGAGTTGATGATCCTCATGTACCACTGTATGGTTCCTGCTTTAAGAGACACCTGTTGCCCACCTAGTTATCTCTCCTGCCCTCCTCTCAGCTGAAGCAGGCTGTTCTGTCTCTGTCAGTAGGGTCTTTAAAGTTGCTCTGAGGATTCAATCTTCCCCCACCCTCACCCCACCGCCTAGCCTTCTGAGGACAACACTAATGCTGTCCTTACAGTGTCAGAAGTCAGTTTCCAAGGCACACAAACATGGCAGGGACATCCCCTCACAGGAAATTCAGGTGCCTCTTAGGAGGGTAAGTGTGCCACCCCCCTTATTATTAGACATCATGTGCATGCCGGACTAACCTGACTTAGGGCCATGGTTTTCAATCCTCTCTTAAATCAGGATCCCCTCCTCTCAGGGCTTCTCTAACAGCTGACACCTTCCTAGCATTCCTCCCCATTCGTGCTTCCCAGAAAGCACACACCAACACCATCAGAGCCACAAACAGAGTACAAATCTTAGTCCACAGAAAATAATTCAGGGAGTGAAGGAAGTAGAGACAGCCCCAGGAACCCACAGTGGTTCCTGGGGCTTCCATCTCCAGCTGATGGCATCTTGTGAAGAATAGAGCATCATCAGTCACTTGCCATTTCGTCATCTCATTCATGACATTTGGGGTCAGGGATAAAAATCAGCATTCTATTTTCAGATAATAAGCTATTTTGTATCCTCTCATTTTATCAGCAGGTTAACATCATAGAAGCATGCCATATTTTCATGTTGGGCTCTTGAAACAGGAGACACCACAGAGGAACAAGAGCTGTGAATCTCTGAGTTAACAATTATCTGAGAGAGCTCTTTCAATGGGCAGGACTAAGGAAATGAGCGATCAGAGTGGCAGTAAAGGCAAAAGCTGGTCATACCTGGCACAGACGGAATGAAGGGGAAATGAGCTTTCACATAACACTTCAGGTGTCAAATGGAATATCTACTTTCTGAGGCCCATATTACTATGGCTTAATCACTTGAATGGACTTTGATATAGAAGTCCTATTTCCAACAAGTGAGTTTCTGCTAAAGGTTTAGAAAAGGTTCTCCAAGCTAATTCTCATGTACATGCAAGTGAAGGAGGCCTACCTGAGGGGTCAGGTTAGGAGCCACATTAGTTTTCTGATCCAGAGAGAAAAGGCAACTAATATTGATGGAGCACATTGTTTATAGGGTCCAGCTCCATGTTCTTGACTTTAGTGACTGAATTTAATTCTCATGACAACCCTACTAGTGAGGTACGATTATGCTCTCTTCATGGATGTATATGACTACAACGCACTTCCTCCTAAGCACAGAGCTGGATGGCAAAGAGTTTGCTCACCACACAAACTCATGGAGCTAGGGATAGAATCAAGCAGCCTGGGCAATGGTACAAAAATGGTCAGGATTCATAATATCTAAACAGTCCCAAAGTCACGTTATTAGAGAAATCTCAGAAACACTATTTTCAGAGGGGAAAAAGGTGCAAAGGGGCACTTACTCTACGATAGCACAAACATTTATAGCCAAAAATGTACAATTACATATTTTGCATAATTCTCTCACAAGTCTTTGAGGAAGGCATCATTATTTCTAGTTTACAGATGACCAACTAAGACTCACTGATAGAAAATCAATTTTGCAGAGGCATCTAGTAATGATCAGGAGTGGGGATGTAACTCTTACTCTCCTCAAAGGATAACACATTGTCTCCTTTCAGAGATGATGACTGTCTAGGACTTAAACACTTGTAGTTTCTTGTGTTGCCAGGGTTATGCTCTTGTGGGTACTCACTCAACAACCTCTCTCTCTTTGAAAGAGCTGATCATGCAGATGAAATCCCAGTGCAAGGTCCTATAGGTGGTAATGGGTCTGGTATGAGGGTCAAAGGCTTATGATTCCTTCCTCCTCTTCATCTGCACTCTCTCTTCATCTGAGACTCAATAGAAACTGCTTTTCCAAATCAATGTAGCAGATCAAATGAGGGGGCAGAAAATGACAGGGGACTCGTTTGACGATCTTCTCACCTTACCCCAATACCTCAGCAAACCATCCTGCAACACAGAAATGGCCCCAAAGCTTCATGTATAATGTAAGTGTGAGCACATGCTCCATCTTCCTGCTCTCCTTCCAGGTGGTCTCTGTGGCAGTTATGCTGCTTGGTTTAGATAACAGTCATCACTTCTCTGGGAGGGAGGAAAAAGTTGGGCCTGGATGACCATTCGTTGAAGTTCTACTAGGTGCCATCTACTCTGTAGGGGATTTATCATTTACCCCACAGAAAACTTGTCTAAGAAAGGCATTGTGAGTCCCCTTTTACAGATGAGCAAGGGCAAAGTAGAATGGCAAAGGATTTGATCACCACAGAAACTGACAGAGCCTGGGATAGTAGCTGGCAGCCTGGGCACCTTAAGTGCTGGTGGTAGATCTTTAGCAAATGTATCTGGACACACACTGTTGAGGAAGTTAATGTCTGTCCTCCCTGTGTTTACCCTCCTTGCATTTCCAGCAAGGAACCAGGCTTGGTGTTCCTTCCCCTTGCCTTAGGAGAGGTTTATGGCAGGGTTGGGAGCCAAAGATGTCTGAATCCAGTGTCTTCCATTCTTTAGGAAACTTAAACTTCAGAGAAATATTGGACTGCTTGTTATCTGGTAGGAAAAGGAGGTCCTCTGAGGACATAGAGAAAGGAGAGGAACAGAGATTTATCTCAAATAGGGATGAGGCCAGAGATCTACTTGTCCCTCCAGGAGTAAGGATCTGAGCACTGCTCCATATCAACCCTTGGGTTTCATCAGTATATGGTCCATTGAAATTGGGCATCCAGCCATGACACCTATTTTTCTCTTTGGATAAAAGGATAGATGGAACAGGGTCAGGGAGTCCTTAAGGCACCAAGCCAATTAGGCAAATTGTCAGCTCAGCACTGAGCAGGAGGGACACATGATTGATGATGGCAGGGACCTCTCAGGCTGTTAACTAGAGTATAAATTCCCACAAGCGGGACTGCTTCCTCAAAAAGCCACGAATATTAAACATTCGTCTAATTCACCTTAAAATCTCTTTACTAATTTGTCACAATGAAATACAAGATATGAACACTCATTTTTCAAGATCTGTACAAATAATGGGTTTCACTATATTATTAATATTTGCTAATGTGATATACTTTTGTTGGAATGTTATTTTTCATTTTCCATATTTTATTTTCCTATAAATGGCATATTTCACATTTAAATTACCAAATGCAAAGATAATGATCCCACTTTATGTCTCAAATATGTTCTGGAATAATTATGGTGTTTGAAAAGAAAACTCAGTCAGTGAGTTGGTGTTTATGCTGTATCCTCATTAAATGGAAAATGTGGGGCCATGAAAACTCCATACATGGCCTAGGGAGGAAAAATTGGTACAACCTCTTTGCAGAGACATTTGGCAACCTCTCTGAGAGAAGAAAGCAAGGCACCTGTCACCCACTGTACTCTTAGGTCTGGACAGCATATATGTAAGATGGCCAAGATAGCATGGCTAGTCATATTTAAAGGAATCTCAAATCACCTTATTAGATATAGCTAAGTAATACTATTTTCAGAGAATAAAAATTTTCAAAAGAGCACTTACTCCATGATGTCATTTATATATTTACAGCTAAAAGCATGTAGTTGTATATTTTGCATGATTCCCTCATAACTCTGTGGAGAAATCATCATTATTCCCATTCTGAAGTTGACTATATTAAACTTGCTGATGTAAAATCAATTTTGCAGATTCATCTAGTAAGGAATAGGAATGGCATTCTAACTCTTATCCTCCCCAGAGGACACCCAGGTATCTTCTTTATAGATCATAACCTTCTAGGACTTAAACACTTGTAATTTTACATGTTTTTAGTACTATGCCCTTGTGGGTACTCACTCAACAACCTCTCTCTCTTTGAAGAAGCTGACAGTGCAGATGAAATCCCGGTGCAGGGTCCTGTAGATGCTAATGGGTCTGGAATGAAGGTCAAGGGCTTGTGAGTCCTGCCTCCTCTTCATCTGCACTCACTCTTCATTTGGGGGCTCAATAGAAACTGCTTTTCCAATATCAATCTAGAAGATCAAACAAGGGGGCAGAAAATGACAGGGGATTAAAGGAAATGTTTTAATTATTTCTTTCCCTTTTCCCTGATCCCTCAGCAAAGTCCTCCTGCAACACAGGAATAGTTCCCAAAGCTTTATTCATAATGCAAGTGTGAGTAGGTTTAACTTCTTATTGCTTGGTATATTTCCAGGTAGACTCTATGGCAATTGTGCTGTTTGGCTTAGGTAAGTTATCGCTTCTCTAGGAGGGAGGTGAAAAGTGGGTCAGTATGAACATTTGTTGATGTCCTACTAGGTGACATCTATGCTGTACAGGTTTTCTTATTTATACCATAGACTAGTCATGTAAGGAAGATATAGTGAGTCTCCTTTTACAGATGACTAAGGGCAAGCTGACAGAGGGTAAGAAAGGATTTCAGCATCACACATCAAGTAATGTGCAGGAATGTGGTCCAGCCTTTGCTGTCATTACAGTATTTCATGCATTGTCAACAGAGGCGACATCATGCCCAAGGGGCTGAAAATTGGCTCTCGATGCTAAGGAGGATGGTAGACATTACAATGGTTTGTGGTCCTGCAAAGTACCACAGTACAAAAACAGTTACCACTTTACGTGTCGTATTAATATTTTACATTCTTGGCAGAAAGGATGTGTGAGGAAGAACATGTCTAAAAGTCCTCCAAAACAGGGACAAGAATGAAAGAAGGTGAGAGAAACACTGCCTATGCCCAGTGACTTCTTATGTAGATGACTGGCCACCAGGGCTTTGGAACTGATCATTTTACTCTCCTCTCCCCAGATGCTCACTCAACAACCCCTCCTGGTGATGATGATGATGGTGGTGATGGTGATGGTTGAAATGAAATCCTCTCTCTCTCTGGGCACAGGAGACCTTGATATGTGGACCATATGAATTGACTGGTTCTTAAGGTGACAGACAGGCAGGGGCTCAGTCAGAACGACACATGTTTCCTCTGGAACAGATGATCTGGAGGGTAGAAAATTAATGTTGACAAAACTAGTATGAGCAAGAAATGCTCTAATTTGCATCTCTTTTCATCTTAACATTTATTCAAGTAGCCTATTATTTAATGTATAATTTAGATTAAATTATGGAAATTTAGGAACAGTTATGTAAATCAGACAAATTGCTTTGTAATGCCTGCTCAGTAATAGAAACTGGAATTTCATTAAGGCATTGTGTCCTGAAGTCACCAGGAATTTGAATGCTCTAATTTCTCTCAGTGCTCACATGCACTGGGTACTGCTTAATTTATTTATATAATGAACTATATTACTTTAAAACTATAATACGAAATTATATGATATATAATATCAAATTATTAAATATTTATCTAAATATAATATTAATATATCAAATATATTATATTAAAATTGCATTATAAAATTGTAATATTAAATTAGGTTATAATATTAAATTATATGAGTCTAATTATCATGACATATGAAGCATTCCCAGTAATCAGTAAGGAGAAATGGCCTAGTGATGTTGTGGTAAGTATAATCTAAGTATGCACCCAGTGATTCTTGTTTCTTGTTATTTACTTCTTTGTATAATCTGCCTCATTGTGTGTGAGCTGGAGTTAGTGACTTGCTTCTAGTTGGTATCCACAGTGGTATAGTTTGAATGTGTCTTCCAAAGTTCATTTGTTGGAAACCTGATTCCCAATATAAAGGTGTTGGAAGGTGGGACCTTTAAGATGTCTAGGGTCATGGTGATTCTGCCCCCAGAAACAGATTAATACCATTACTGTGGGAGTAGGTTCTTCATAAAAGGACAAGTTTGTTCCCCCTCTTGCTGTCTCTCCTCTTCTCTTTGCCCTTCTGCCACGGGATGATACAATAAAAAGCCCTCACCAGATGCCAGCCCCTCGATCTTGGACTTCCCAACCTCCAGAACTGTGAGCCAATAAATTACAAATTACACAGTCTGTGACATTGTTCTAGCAGCACAAAAATGGATTAGGAAAATGTGTACCAAAGAAGTGGGGTTTTGAAACAACAAATAACTGAAAATGTGAAAGTGGCTTTGGAACTGGGTAATAGCAGCTAGAAGAATTCGGAGGAGCCAGCTAGCAAAAGCCTACATTGCCATGAACAGAGTATTAAGGGCAATTCTGGTGAGGCCTCAGAAGAAGAGTATGACTGTAAGAAAAGTCTGAATCTTCTTAGAGATTACCTAAGTGACTATGATTAGAACATTGGTAGAAATATGGACAGTAAAGACCATTCTCACCAGGTCTTGGATGAAAATTAGGAATATATTATTAGAAATTGGCATAGAGGCAATTCTTGTTATAAATTGGCAAAGAACTTGACTGTATTGTTTTGATGCCCAAGGGCTTTATGGAAGGCAGAATTTAAGAGTGATGAACTAAAGTATCTGGCAGAAGAAATTTCTAAGCAAAGTATTGGAGGAACTGTGTGGCATCTGTAACTGCATACAGTAAGATGTAAGAAAAGAGAAATGATTTAAAGACAGAATTTATAATTTATAATTAAAAAGGAATCAGAGGGCCAGGCATGGTGGCTCATGCCTGTAATCCCAGCACTTTGGGAGGCTGAAGCAGGGGATCACCTGAGGTCAGAAGTTCAAGACCAGCCTGGTCAACACGGTGAAACCCCATCTCTACTAAATATATAAAAATTAGCCAGGTATGGTGGCAGGTGGCAGGTGCCTGTAATCCCAGCTACCTGGGAGGCTGAGGCAGGAGAACTGCTTGAACACAGGAGGCGGAGGTTGCAGTGAGGCGAGATTGCGCCATTGTGCTCCAGCCTGGGCAACAAGAACGAAACTTCACCTCAAAAAAAAAAAAAGGGGGGGGAATCAGAACATAAACATTTGGAAAATTCACATTCATGTCATATAAAGAATAAAAAAGCATGCAAGAGTACAGCCAAGCAACTCTCTGATAATGGGATTAGCATGGCTAGAAGGAAGCCAGGTGCTGTTCATCAGGACAATGCATTGGAGAAAGACTCTGAAGACATTTCAGATATATTCAAAGTTGCCCCTTTCCTACAAGTCCAGAGATCTAGGAGGGCAGAATGATTTCAAGGGACAGGCCTGGGGTGTCCCTCATGGGCTCACTGCTCAGAACCATCTTGGGACTCTGATCCCTGAATTCTAGTACAGTGCTGCCTGGCAGCCCCAGCTGTATCTCAAGTGGACCTAGGTATGCTCGGGCTGCTCCTGTGAAGGGTGCAAATTGTAAGCATTGCTGGTTCCCACATGGTGCTAATTCTGCAAGTGAGCAGAATGCAAGAGCTATGGGGGCACCGCTTCCTTCACCTAGATTTTAAAGTATGTATCCGACATCCCTGTGACCCAGGCAGAAACCTGCTGCAGGGGCAGAGGCACTATAGAGTTCTCACTAGGGTAATGCCTAGTTGAGCCACAGGCATAGGGTTGCCAATGAGACCATGAACCTCTAAATCCATCAGTGTGCAGCCCCAGCCTGGAAGAGCTGCAGGCAGGAGACTCCAACCCATGAGAGCTGCTGCAAGGGTGCAACCCAGCAAAGCCATAGGGGTGGGGCTTTCTGAGGCCTTGGAGCTTAATCCATACCCCAGTGTGCTCAGAAGGTGGGACATGGAGTCAAGAAAGATTATTCTCCAGCTTTGAGATTTAACGTTGTTTGCCCTGTTCAGTTTTGCACTTACTTGGGACCCATTACTCCTCTTTTCTTGCCTATTTTTCCCTTTTGGAATTAGAATATCTATCCTATGCCTGTCTCACTGTTGCATTTTGGAAGTAGATAACTTGTTTTGATTTTATAGCCTCACAGTTTGAGGGAATTTGCCTCAGAATATATCATGCCTTGAGTCTCATCCACATTTGATTTGGTAAAGACATTGGGGCTACTGGGATGGAGTCAGAATATTTTGCATGTGAGAAGGACATGAATTTTATGAGCCGGGGGCAGAATGCTGCAGTAAGAATGTGTCCAGTAAAGTTTATGTATTGAAAGCTTGATTCCCAATGTGTGTTGGTCTATCCAAGTACTTCTTCCCTAAATTTCTTTGTCACCAATTTTCCAATCATGTCCTTTCCAAGTTACTGATCATGCAGCCAAACTATTGTCCACAGTCCATGAATCAGTATATATAGAAATGGCAGGTCCAGCCATTTGTTCAAGCGAAGTGATCAACCAGGTACACTGTACACTGCTCAAAGTTCTGCCCACTGGGAGAATTTCCATTCACCATTGTCCTTCAGGGACATCCCAGAAAGGGGATGTAGTGTTAGTTGTCCACTTCTGAGTAGTGCCTGCATATTATGCAGAATCATCTGTAAACCAAACTTCTCTTTCTCTGTCAACTGATCATAGGGAACTTAGATTATAGGTGCAGGCTGGGAGAAAGAAAGGAGTGTAGCAAAAATGAGGGCCATGGGCATTTGAGCTGCTTCCTCACGTAACTTACTTATGCCTTCTGTGCCTGCTTGAGCTCGATTTCATGTATACTACTTACCTTTGTTGATGGAGTGAGTGCTGCTGTACATACTCAACTTTATGGCTATGTGGGTTGGATAACACACAGGTCATGGTAGGCAGCTCAGGTCACGTGAAAACTTGGTTGTTTCCAGTCTCTACTAAGGCCCATTAGCAGGCCAAGAGTTGTTTCTCAAAAGAACTGTAGTTATCTAGGAAAGATGGCAGGGCCTGTGTTGCCATTCACCTATGAATGCCTGCCAAAGGTTCCCAAGGGCATCCCTATCTGTCACTGACAACTCAAGCACCATTGGATCTGCTTGATCATATGGCCCAAGTGGCATAGCAGCTTGCATAGCAGCCTGGACCTGTTGCAGAGCCCTCTCTTGTTCTAGGCCCTACTCAACACTAGCAGCTTTTTGTGTTACTCAGTAAATAGGTCAGAGTTACACACCCATATGAAGAGTATGTTGCCTCCAAAATCCAAAGAAGCCCACCAGATGGTGTACCTCTTTTTTGGTTGTAGGAAAGGCCAGGTGCAAGTATTTATCCTTCACCTTAGAAGGGATATCTCAAATGCTCCACACCTCTGAGCTTCTAGAAACTTGACTGAGGTTGGATATGCCACCTTTTACCTCTGAGGAGAGGAGAAAACTAACAGCCATATAACATTCTATTATATTCTTTAAACTAGTAGGTTAAAACAAAAACTGATAAAAATAATTACTTATAAGGGAACAGAGTAGCAGCCCAGGATGGAAGCTGATCATGTATATTCTCTTAAAAATATAATACCTATTTACTGGTCTGATGCACTGAAAAAGTTAAGAAGCAATGGCCAACCCAGTAGCAATGAGCAACTCTAGTACCCAGATTGAGTCCTCTAAAAATATTACCTACAAGGAAAAATGGCCGAATCCAAGTCTGTGGTCAAGCTGTACCAGATGAGTCTGGACTGAATGATCATACCAGCGAACATGTCAAAAAGACTCAGAAGCCAACCTGATAGGACTTCCACAGACCAAATAAGAACAATTTAAGCATCAAAAACATTAGTGCCTACAGTGAGTTAAAACACATTACATACAGAAACATCTCTGAGTCGTGATGACACTCTAAAAGAAAAAACTCAAACAAAACCAACTCACTGCTCATCTGTGGAGGATCCTACAGAAACAATACTTATTCTTAAAACTGGAAATACTGCAAAATGATTAAATATTTGTCCTTCCTTTCCTGTGTGTGCCATACCTCAGTTAAGCCTAATAGTTGGCGGGGGTTGAAGCGGGGGAGTTTCTCTTATAGAAAATGTCCAGCTAATAAATGCAGAAGAAATTGTACTATCTAAACACCATCACTGTAGAATTTTTAAAGAAATGCAGATCTTGGTAAAGATCAGAGATTGTAAAAAATCATGAGGTAAAAAGCAGATGGGACATTTCACAATGGATGGATCAGTCTAACAACACCTGAGCCCAGCGCTCAATCTTAATGTCAAGGTAGGAGTGACAATCAGACACAATGAGGTTCTTTGTATGCCTATGAATTGAACGCTTGTGTCCTCCCAAAACTCATATGTGGAAACCGTAATCTCCAATGTGACAGTATTTAAAAATAGGACTTTTGGGAAATAATTAGGTCATCAAAGTGGAGCCCTCATTATGAGATTAGTGTCCTTATAAGAAGAGACACAGAGAGCTTGCTTGCTCTCTGCATGCACACACCAAGGAAAGGCCATGTGAGGACATAACCAGGAAGAGGATTCTCACCAGGAACCCAACCATACTGGCATCCTGATTAGACTTGTAGCTTCCAGACTCATGAGAAGTAAATGCTTGTTATTTAAGCCACCTAGTCTGTGGTAATTTGGTAAAGCAGCCTGAACTAAGACTTGGCGTAAGGATATAGGATATGTAACACATCCGAGGTACTCTTGCCAAAAAAGTCCTGAACTGGATGAAGCCTCTAACTCTACTAATTTACAGGAAATAGGAGGGGCCAGAGCAACGTAAGTAACAGCACAATGGGGATACAATCAGCAAAATTGAGAATGTATACTGCACAAACCAAAGATCTAGTGTAATAAGCAAATACAGGTTGAATATCATTAATCTGAAAATCCAAAATCTGAAATGCTCCAATGAGCATTTCCTTTGAGCATCATGTCAATGATCAAAAAATTTCAGATACTGGAGCCTTTTGGATTTGCAGATTAGGGATACTGAACATGTAAATTGAAAAGCAAAAACAAAGAGAGAAAAGAGATTTAAAACTCCAGAGAGTTAATGAGAAATTAAAGTATAATTAAAACCCATAATGAGATACCACCACACTTACACCAGAAAAAGAAAATTAAAAAGATGGAAAACACCAAGTGTTGGTGAGGATATGGAAGCTGTATAATTTTCACAGCACCGGTGAAAATACAAATTCAACAACTACTTTGAAAAAGTGCTGGCAGTATTGACTGAGCTGATCATACACACATCCTACAACTCAGAAATTTCATTCTTAGGTCTGGGGAAGGTACACACCCAAAAGAAAGAAAAATGAATGTTTATCCAAAGATATGTACAAGACATTCATAACACTGTTATTCATAATGTCAAAAACTAGAAAAAATCCACATAGCAGATATGCTTACTGTGAAATATCCACTAGATGTAACAATATCCACCAATGATGATGAATGATCTACTACTATAGACAACAATAAATGTAAATCTCACATACAGTATGTTGACTGAAGGAAGAAAGTTACAAAAGAGAACATGATGTATGATTCTAGGAATTTTTCTTCTAATTTCCCATTACAGTTTAGGCTACATAAAAAATTCAACACCCTATTTTTTCTTATTTGAAGATACTTAGTGTTCCCATATATTATCTGCAGGTTAACCTCAAAGAAGCACATATCCACTGAGCCCCTGAAAAGTGAAGCACTACAGATATGAACACGGCTAATGCTGTTGATATGGTTTGGCTGTGTCCCCATCTAAATCTCAACTTGAATTGTATCTCCCGGAATTCCCACATGTTGTGGGAGGGACCCAGGGGGAGGTAACTGAATCATGGGGGCCAGTCTTTCCCATGCTATTCTTGTGCTAGTTAATGAGTCTCACAAGATCTGATGGGTTTATCAGGGGTTTCCGCTTTTGCTTCTTCCTCATTTTCTCTTGCTGCCGCCAGGTAAGAAGGGCCTTTCGCCTCCCGCCGTAATTCTGAGGCCTCCCTAGCCATGTGGAACTGTAAGTCCAATTAAACCCTTTTTTGTTCCCAGTTTTGAGTATGTCTTTATCGGCAGTGTAAAAATGAACTAATACAGTAAATTGTTACCAGTAGAGTGGGGTGTTGCTGAAAAGATACCCGAAAATGTGGAAGCAACTTTGGAAGTGGGTAACAGGCAGAGGGTAGAACAGTTTGGAGGGCTCAGAAGAAGACAGGAAAATGTGGGAAAGTCTGGAAGCTCCTAGAGACTTGTTGAATGACTTTGCCCAAAATGCTGATAGCAATATGGACAATAAGATCCAGGCTGAGGTGGTCTCAGATAGAGATGAGGAACTTGTTGGGAACTGGAGTAAAGGTGACTCTTGTTATGTTTTAGCAAAGAGACTGGCAGCATTTTGCCCCTGCCCTAGAGATTTGTGGAAGTTGGAACTTGAGAAAGATGATTTAGGGTATCTGGCAGAAGAAATTTCTAAGCAGCAAAGCATTCAAGAGGTGACTTGGGTTCTATTAAAGGCATTCAGTTTTATAAGGGAAGCACAGCATGAAAGTTTGGAAAATTTGCAGCCTGACTATGTGATAGAGAAGAAAAACCCATTTTCTGGGGAGAAATTCAAGCTGGCTGCAGATATTTGCATATGTAGCAAGGAGCCTAATGTTAATCCCCAAGACCATGGGGAAAATGCCTTTAGGCCATGTCAGAGACCTTCACAGCAGCCCCTCCCATCATAGGCCTGGAGGCCCAGGAGAAAAAAGTGGTTTCCTGGGCTGGGCCTAGGGTCCCTATGCTGTGTGTAGCCTAGGGACTTGGTGCCCTGTGTCCCAGCTGTGGCTGAAAGGAGCCAACATACAGCCCGGGCTGTGGCTTCAGACGGGGGAAGCCCCAAGCCTTGGCAGCTTCCACGTGGTGTTGAGCTTGCAGGTGCACAAAAGTCAAGAATTGCAGTTTGGGAACCTCCATCTAGATTTCAGAAGATGTATGGAAACTCCTGGATGCCCAGGCAAAAGTTTGCTACAGGGGCGGGGCGCTCATGGAGAACCTCTGCTAGGGCAGTGAAGAAGAAAAATTTGTGATTGGAGCCCCCACACAGAGTCCCTACTGGGGCACTGCCTAGTGGAGCTGTGAGAAGACAGTCACTGTCTTCCAGACCCCAGAATGGTAGATCCACTGACAGTTTGCATCATATGCTTAGAAAAGTCACTGACACTCAACACCAGCCCATGAAAGCAGCCAGGAGGGAGGCTGTACCCTGCAAAGCCACAGGGGTGGAGCTGTCCAAGATCATGGGAACCCACCTGTTGCATCAGTGTGACCTGGATGCGAGACCTGGAGTCAAAGGAGATCATTTGGAGCCTTAACATTTGACTGCCCTGCTGGATTTTGGACTTGCATGGGCCCTGTAACCCCTTTGTTTTGGCCAATTTCTCCCATTTGGAATGGCTGCGTTTATCCAATACCTCTATCCCCATTCTACCTAGGAAGTAACTAGCTTGCTTTTGATTTTACAGGCTCATAGGTGGAAGGGACTTGCCTTGTCTCAGATGAGACTTTGGACTGTGGACTTTTGGGTTAATACTGAAATGAGTTAAGACTCTGGGAGACTCTTGGGAAGGCATGACTGGTTTTGAAATGTGAGGACATGAGATTTGGAGGGGCTAGGGGCGGTATGATATGGTTTGGCTGTGTCCCCATCAAAATCTCAACTTGAATTGTATCCCCCGGAATTCCCACATGTTGTGGGAGGGACCCAGGGAGACGTAACTGAACCATGGAGGCCAGTCTTTCTCGTGCTGTTCTCGTGATAGTTAAAGAGACTCACGAGATCTGATGGGATTATCAGGAGTTTCCGCTTTTGCTTCTTCCTCATTTTCTCTTGCTGCCTCCATGTAAGAAGAACCTTTCACCTCCCACCACGATTCTGAGGCCTCTCCAGCCATGTGGAACTGTAAGTCCAATTAAACCTTTTTTTGGTTCCAGTTTTGGGTATGTCTTTATCAGGAGCATGAAAACAAACTAATACAGCTGTGTATAATGGACATGCAGCTGGATATGAGACAGGAGACATACTTATCCCACTAACTCTAGGTGCCCTTGAGTAAGTCACCACACCACATCTATACTCACCCAGCAAAGAGGGACTGAGTAGCCCTGTCTCCAGCAAGATCTCAGGGACAGAGAGCAATGTGATTCCCATCTGGAAAACCACTCTGAGTTCCTAAAAGGGAAAAGAACTCATTCATCTTGGGGGTCCAAGGAATTATCTATATCAACAGCCAAGTTGTCTAGTACAAAGTAATTATGATGTTTATTAATGTTTTTATTTTTAAAATTATTACTTTTTCTTAAATAAATACCATCTGGTACAATGTAGAATGACTACAGAAACACAGATAAAAGAGCTATGGTCTCAAAGTTACACCAACCACCATGGGTTAACATAGTTCAACAAATATCTGTCTCTTCTTCCTAAGTGTACTGGTTAGGAGTGTGGGCTCTGTATACAGACTAGAGACAAACCCTAGTTCTGCCATGTAAAAACCTTGTGACTTTGAATACTGTTATTTCACCATAAAATCACTCAAAGTCTTGTCAGTAAAACCAGGATTATATAGTACTTACAATACAGGACAAAACATATTTTACATGTACCATGGAACTTAAAATTAAAATTTAAATTTAAAAAAAAGTCCCTGTGTTCTGGTTTTTAAAAATATAAATGGCCAGGGATCACATTAACTTGAAAATTCTAAGGCAGAGATACTGGGGAAAGAAAGTTTAATAGTCGTGCAACTGAATCCTATTTATCAACTCGGGTATTTTTAAAATTTTAATTTTAACTGACAAATAATTGTATATACTATGGGGTACACTGTAATGTTTTGATATATGTTTACATTGTGGAAAGATTAAATCAAGCCAATTCAATAAATTAAATAAAGCTTAATAGTCTTACAAATGAGTCTTGTTTTTCCTTTTTCTTATTTATTTATTTATGATCCAGATACTCATTCTTTATTATAAAATGACATATTTTCCTCCAATCTGTTGGAGTCCTCTACTTTTGTTTGTGGTATCTTTTGTTAAATAATAGTTTTTAATTTTGCTGTCAAATTTACCTATTTTTGCCTTATATAGCTTTTGATTTTACTTATTTTTTAAATTTTTGTTCATTTTTTAACTTTGATTTTAGTTTCAGGAGTACATGTGAAGGTTTGTTATACAGGCAAATCGGGTGTCACAAGGGTTTGGTGTGCAGATTATTTTGCCACTCAGGTTATATGCATAGGACCCAGTAGGTAGTTTTCAATCCTTAACTCTCCTCTTTCCGTCTACCCTCAGGTATGAATATTAGTCATCAACTGATGCATTTTAAAATCACTTTTTTTCACTACAACCACTGTTGGTTGACTAATTACCTTAAGAATGCCTCAGAAGCACTTGGAGGAACTGATCTCAGAAAACAGCTCACCATTTCTCTGCATGGCCAAACAAACAGCCGAGCGGTCCTCCTTGACTATGCCTTATCCCCACACACCCCACACACACAGCTATTGCAGGTCCCCCATGCCCTACCTCCAAACACGACCTGTCCAGGTCTAACCCTTCCTCTGCAGACAGCTGCAGTCCTGGCATCATTCACCTGTGCCTCTTCCCTGAATTTCTGCAATATTCTTCTAATGGTTATCCCCACTCTTTATTTTGTCCCTCTCCAGTCCATTCTCCAAACAGTGGCCAGAGTCACTTTCTGAAAACAAGGATCACATCACGTCACTCCCGTACTCTAGACTTCCACACTCAGAATAAAACCCAAACTCCTTAAAAGATCCAAACCTTGTGGCTCTTGTCTGCCCTTTCAACCTCATCTCCTACTTGTCTGCATTTATGGGCCAGGCTTCAGCCACTCCAACTTGTCCTCTGCTCCTAGATCAATGGTGCCCATACACAGCACAGGGACATTGACAAAATGGCCTCTCCATGCCTAGCTTCTTTCTGTTGTTCAGGACTCAGCTCAAGTGTCACTTTCTGAGAAAGAGCTTCACTGACAACCTCATCTATGATAATCCCTGTCTCAGTCATTTTCTACTCTACCTGTTAATTTTCTTCAAAACACAAATCCCCATATGAAATTGCCTCACTCATTGATTGCTTATTGCCAGTTTCCCCAAACTAGAATGATAGCTCCAGGGATTCTTCTTCTCTTATTCTCTGTGATGTTTCTTCAGTGTCTCATACATTAATCACTGAATAAGAATTACTGAATTGAAAAAATTGTTACCTACTGGACACACAAGACAAGACACAGAAATTTAAAGCTGAGTAGCAGGAGCAACTAACAATGAAATTAGACATCAAAGGATTTAAACTTTTCATAGACCTTGTTGCCATCCACAGCATTGCTTTTCAATCGTGGATGAGTAACAGAAACAACAAAAGAAATTACTCAAAATGTAGACACCTCTCACCTCACCTCCCTGGTTTTGATTCATCTGGTTGTTTAAAAGTCTGAAACCTTCCCCTTGTCTGTCTCTCTTGCTTCCACTCTTGCCATGTGACATGCCTGCTACTGCTTTGCCTTCTGCCATGATTAAAAGCTCTCTGAGGCTTCCCAAGAAGCTAAGCAGATGCTGGGGCCATGCTTCCTGTCCAGCCTGCAGAACCATGAGCCAATTAAACCTTTGTCTTCATAAATTACCATCTCAGGTATTTTTGTATTACAAGGCAAGAATGGCCTAATACAAAAAATATATATTAATAATTACAGAGGGTAACCCTTTGAGGAACATGGGAATCTGAGTCACACTGACATAAATAAATGTTAATAAATACATTGATAAATAAGGGAGAAGAAAAAGCTCTATCTTTTTCTCAAATGCAAACTGATAATTCCAGAAGGAATATCAGAATTGGAAAACAGCCACTTAACAACTATCATAATAATACGTGTTTCAGGCAAAAAACATAAACGAATGCTCATTCTGCACCAATCTCATGGTAGTCACTGAGTCACCATGGTAACAATGTGGGCCAAGACAGCTCGGAAAAGAAAATAACCATCACTTTGATTTGTTTTCTGGTATGTCCTAGGAACTGAACTGGTCTGATATGACCACAGTAATTAACCTGAAGTATTCCTCACAATAAATACTTCTGGCAGCTTCAGCAATATACACATTCATACACACATACATATCCACATACATATATGTTCACTCTCTCTCTCTCTTTCTTTCTCAACACCCAAGATCCCAGGAATTCACTGAGATGGATTGCTGGTGGTGGGGAGTAGGTAACAAACCCCACAATTCAACAGATTCAATTCTGACCACATATAAAGTTGAAATCTACTAAACTATTTTACGATGGATTTTTCTGGAGATGACCTGTTGATTTGTCTCTGGGACTTTTTTCCTCTAGTTACAATATATTTTCAATAACTTCTGAAAGCTGACATGGAAACACAGGCAAATGCCTGCTAAGTATCAGGTACCTTTTCCAATTTATAGTCTGAGATCTCAACCTAGAAGATTAGTTAACAGCTACTGTTAAACATTTGGCAGCTGACAGCTCAGTGAAAAGAAAAATGTAATTCAAAATACTGGCATTTATAAGAGCACCAAGAAATATGAAATAACTAGGAATAATCTATCCAAATATGTGACAGGTCTGTATAGTGAACGTTACATAACATTGCAAAGAGAAATTAAAGAAGACCTAAATAAATAGAGAGACATACTGTCTTCATGAGTTGGAAAACTCAGTATTGTTAAGATGCCTGTTCTGTTTAAACTGATCTATATATTCAGAACAATCCCAATAAAAATCCTAACTGATATAGTTTTAACAGAAAGTAAAATGCTGTTTCTAAAATTCATGTAAAAATACAAAGGATCTAGACTATGCAAACAACTTTGAGAAAGAACAAAACGGATGACAAACACTACCTGATTTTAAGACTTCTTACAAACCCATAGTAATTAAGACAGTGTACTACTGGCATCAAGGCAGAAGAGCAGATCAAAAGAACAAAATAAACCACCTAAAAATTGACCTACATATATTGGACAACTGACTTTTGACAAAGGTGCAGAAGCCATTCAATGTATAAAGGATGGTATTTTCAATGTATCGTGCTGAAACAAGTAGATATTCATATACACAGTTACATACTGTGATCTGTATATTGTACCATGTACAAAAGACAATTCAAAAGGCAATTCATAATGGATCATAGATGTAAATATAAAACCTAAAGCTGTAAAACTTGTAGAAGAAAACATGGGAGAGCAAAATTGTGACCTTGAGTTAGGTAAAGATTTCTTAGATGAATAAATCAGTAATTTGGAATGCGTCAAAGTTAAAAACTCTGGGTCTTATAAAGACACTGTTAAGAGAATGAAAAGACAAGTCCCTGATTGGGAGAAAATGTTTGAAAATCATATCTGATAAGTACTTGTATCTAAAATATAGAAAATATCACAAAATTCAATTAAACATTCCAATAAATGAATAGGCAAAAGAGTTGAATACACACTTATCTATAGAAGATAAACAACTGTCAAATAAGTACATGAAAATATACTCAAACGTCATTAATCATTAGGGAAATGTAAATGAAAACTACAAAGCATCACTATCTCGTGGCTTTGCTTTTTTTATACTTTAAAAATTATTCTTGGCATTGTTCCCTTACAGTATTATTTCTATAGCACCTAATTGAATTTCTATCTTCTATACTTTTTATGAATGAAGGCTTTCATTTAAATATATGTAATTGTTGAGTTTTGTTAGTTTTGGTTCAAAGTGGTCAGATTAATACGAAATCTTCTGGGTGTAAGCCAGGTGTTTTGAATTCAGATACATTTTGGTTTACCTAAGCACACTTTCCAGTATGATTATTTTGTCGTGACTTACCTTCTTTTATACATAAATTTGTGTTAATTATAAATTTGGGTTTGTTAAGTATTTCAGGAGGCTGATAGGTGGTGTGTTCATGTTCATTCAACTGAGCTCTCTGTTCCTAATTTACTACTAAATCCTCCTTTTACCTTTAGTTTCATAGGGGTTATTATAGGTGGAGTGTTCTTTAATTAGAAACTGTAGCCCATTTCTTCCCATCTCATAGACTATACCTTGACCTAACATTTTTATGTAAATATTTGTGATTACTTTAAGACTTTTTAGGGTTAGCTGAAGATAGCAGTATACAGGCTGAATCGACAAGAGATGGTGAGGTTTGTCAGAGTTTATCAATTACAGAACAGCCTCCTCTAGAGCAATATAAAGCACCGCCAAATCCTCTGAGATTTAGGTTGTTGCTGGTAGTAGCACTCTGGCAAATAACTTTATTTATTCAGTTATTTAAGTTTATGGCAAAGCATAATGGGGTATCTAATCCCAGTTTGGGTCTTAGCTATTGTGAATTCAGAAGATAATAAAGTCACTTTCATAGTTTGTTTTCATTTTAGCTATTGCCTTTTATGGCTTACAGTTTAGCGTTAGACATAATCAAAAATGTGCTGAGTTTTATTGATTTGGGTTAATCATATGACCTCAGTAGCTGGCACGAAATTTACCAACCCTACGGGAAATTACTACAGCTTGCTCAAACTTCCGTTTATTGCTTAATTTCTATCACTGCTGTTTCTCATGGGGGTGTGGTTGAGCAAGGCATTATGAGATACTAATTAGTGTGCTTGGTATCTGCTCCTTTTGATCTTCTGCTGATCTAGAGGGCATTCTCACTAGTATTCAGACACTTGCATATGTAATCTCACTAAAAAGGCCAGGACCAAACCTGTGTGTTTACGAAGTTACATGAATTCATCCAGGCATTTTCAGTGGCTTGCTTTACTGAATTAAACTACATCAACTTATATCTAGAGAATACTCTTGAGGGGAAATTGCTAAATTTAAGAATTATTCTAGTATTGAGAGTTTTTTGATAATCTTAAGAAACAAAAAGTTTTAGCCTAGAACATCAAATTTTTGATGGATTTTTTTGGTTTGTTTTAGAAAATGCTTTAATTAGGAGTTAGGCTGAAATAATGTTTGGGATAAGTTTATAATTGAATTTAATAATATGTGGGTACACATTAGAGCCTTAGGTAATAATCAGCAGATATAAGATTTTTTGTTTGGGGGGTTTGGCAAGAATAAAAGACATATATTTACATAAATACCGTAACAGCTTAAAGTAGGGGATCAGAGGGAGTTTGCAGAGTTAATCATGTATGATGGGAATTATGCATCTGTGACTGTATCTTGTTTTTATTATGTCCATTGAGCATAGATTAATTAACACCTTATGGTTTTTACTTGGGAAAATAACATTCAATTTAAGTTCAGCTACAGTCAAGTTTTGTCAAGGCCTTGACAGCCATGTTGGATCACATCATCCCCCCAAATTAAAAAATACCAGATGTATGACACCACAGTTATGAGTGATCATGGGCTGATTAGTCATTAGTCCATTGAGATGTCTTATTTAAGAGGAATGAGTAGATGGTTATAAGCTCATGGCCCTGAAGTAAGAACCAGATGTCTGGTATAGTTTCAGTCTAGAAACCCCTAAGTTTTCTGAGTCCAGAGTGAGAAGATGGACACTTCCTGAGCAGACTGCTAATTTATCAAAGCTTGGTAGGTAAGAAATCCTATTGGAGGTGATAAGCATGGTGTCAAAAAAACATTTGACTTCCTGTGCTATGTATTATCAATAATATTATGTCCTATGTAAAATGAAGAACTTACTGTAGGGAACAATACTCATGGTTAAATTCATTTATGTGTGGACTTTTAATTTAATGTATTATGCACTGTGATTAGTTTGATATGCATGCTTGTATGCATGGGGAATGGATTTTAAAGCACCATAAGATATAAATGTATAATGTATGATGAAGTATATATAGTACTACTACATAATTAATGGGGTAAATTACATAATACATGATGTACACAGGGTGAGTAGATTTTATGTTTTTTTCCCACACTGACATAGAACTCAGGAACAATTTCTCTGCATTCAGTATAAGAATCAGGGAATAGAATTTCAGCTTTGGGTGCTGACAGTGGAGGGAAAAGCTTTTCCTTTGACTGTGCTGGGGAGAAGTGCTCTCCATTTTTGGTTTACAAGACCAAATTTAATAAACTACAAGAACTCTTCATTGAAGTTTATTCTTGATTAGGCTAGTAAGTGGTATTAATATGAGAACAAGGGAAAAATATAAAATGGATAATACTTGTTCAATAATAACGAAAGGGTGTTCTACTGATTGACCTTCGATTTGTGTGAATATGAGGTTATTATATACTATAACCCAGAATAGGCATTGGCTTAGTAGCTGGAATATCATGCTTCGCTGTTTAGATAACTGAAGGATTGGGATGATTGCTAAAATTATGATTAAGAGCACAAGGGCTACGACACCTCCTAGTTTATTGGGAGAAGATCCTAAATTGTACAGGCAAATAGAAGATATCACTCTGGTTTAATATGAGGTGGTATATTGAGGGGATTTGCTGGAATATAATCTGGGTTTCCTAAACAGTCAGGGGAGAATAAAACAAGTTTGAATAGAAGTGATAGTAGAAAAACAAATCCTAAAATGCCTTTAATTGTGTGGTAGGGGTGGAATGGGATTTTATTTCAGTTGGTTGAGTTTCCTTGGGTTATCTGATCCTGTTTCATGTGGAAATAGAAGGTGCATAATAATTAGAGCTGGAACAATGAATCACAGAATAAAATGAAAGGTGAAGAATTGTGTGAAGTTACCTTGTCAAGAGAAAATCCACCTCAGATTCATTCTAACAGGTTGATGCCAATGTATGGAATAGTTGACAGTAAATTTGTGATTGTTGTTTCTCTTCATGATAAGACATAGCCTATGAATGCTGTAGCTATTACAGTGACTAAAAGAATAATTCCAATGTTTCAGGTTTCTAGAAAGGTACAGACCTCAGCCTACATGAATAAACAGATAAAGAATATAGATATCCATTAGCATGCAAATATTATATGATTCAGCCATAGCTTACATCTCAGCAGATGTGTGTGATAGAGGAAAATGCAGTTATTGTATCTGAGGTACAGTGTATAGCTAGGAAAAGCCCTGTAATGATTTGTAAAGCTAGGCAAACTCAGTAGGAAACTGAAATTTCTTCATGTTGAGTTGTTTGATGTTGCAGGTATATCAATAAATGAGTAAGAATTTTTATTAGGAAGTGAGATTGTTAAATGTTAGTTATTAGAGTTCTGACAGTTGATGTGCAATGATGATTTTTCACGTGATTGGTCATGATTAGATTCCATGTGAGAATTATGGCATATACTATATTTTGCTACTATTTTTGTTGTAGGCGTCGTAGGACTTTCTTCAAAACTTTTACCTAGTATGTGGGTTTAGGGTTATTAATGGTAGTGTGGAATGCAGGATTGTAATAAATTTTGGCGGATGTTTTATGGGAATGATAGTGTTTTAAATTTATTTAGCAGGGACACTGGTAGTGTTTAGAATCCTATAGCCATAGCTACTAAAGACAATCCTGAAATGTGAGGATCTGGTGTTGTTATTTGGGGGAAGTTCAAATCCTAACAATAGTTAGGATTATTAATAGAATTATTTAATCATTGTATAAATAATAGGCTATGATGAAATAAAAATTATTATTGATTTCAAAAATTTAGAGGACTGGGTGACTTTTGAGGGTAAAGAAGTTGGGCTTCTTTGTGAAGATTCTATAGGTATGGCTGCATTGTACAGTTTATGAAGTTGATTAATGGTTGTAAGTGACTGATCCCTTTGTTAATATTTTGTTATTGAAATTACTCAGAGTAATTAAGTGGCTAGAAGTATAGCTAATAAAAATGAAATGAAGAAAGAGAAAAAATATAATTTAATTAGGCCATTTTAGTTAGGGATAGTTACTGAGGCTATTATTTGGAGATGAGATAATTTTTGGTATTTTTCTAGTCATGTCTAATTAAAGTGATGCTGTATTTTGACTTTTAGAAAGGTTTTTAGGTACACTGATAAATGGTGAACAACTGTTGGAAAAATCCTAGAAGGTTAGAAAATTTATATATGTATGAGGAGAATTCAAATTTGAGATTACATTTTATTTGGTTAAATTCTAATTGCCATAATGAAGCCTAAGATAGTTATGACAAGGGCTGAAAGTTTTAGGTATAATGGCATAGTCATTTGGGGAATAGTTACAGGAGAAATGTTGTTGGAAATTTTAAAAAAAGCAAAAATACTACCAGTTGTTAAAGGTTTAACTGAATTAACTAGGAGGGAGTTAATTTCACTGATAATAATGAAAGTTGAAAAACTAGGTAGTCCTAGGAGTGCAAAAAAGACAATTTGAGTACTGTAGACAGCTGTTAGGGAGGTGGTAATTAGTGTGATTAAAAGGGCTCAGGCAGTAGTATATAGCATGTTTGCAATTTTGATAAATAAGTCTTTGAAGTAGAAGCCGGTAAGGGAAGGTATGCCTGTGAGTGCAAGGCTTCCAATAATAAGTGAGGAGTAGTGAAAAGGTATGTGTTTAAATAGACATCCTATTTTTTTAATATCTTGATCATCATTAAGGTTGTGGATGATGGCTCTGAATATATAAACAGTATAGTTTTAAAGAATGCATGTGTCTATATGTGGAGAAGTGCTAGATGTAGTTGATTAATATCAATAATGACTATCACAAGACCTAGTTGTCTTGAGGTACAAAATGTGACAATCTTTTTGATGTCACTTTGTGTTAGAGCACAAATCGCTATAAATGTAGTGGTAATAGCGCCTCAGCATATTTTTAGTGTTTGGATTGTTTTATTATTTTCTATTAGTGTATAAAAGTGGGTTAAGAGCCCCTGCTATAACACTGTGATGAAATGGAATAGGGCTGAGACAAGTGTTGGACCTTCTATTTCTTTCTTTTTTTTTTTTTTTGAGGCCGAGTCTCGCTCTGTCGCCCAGGCTGGAGTGCAGTGGCGCGATCTCGGCTCACTGCAAGCTCCGCCTCCCGGGTTCCCGCCATTCTCCTGCCTCAGCCTCCCGAGTAGCTGGGACTACAGGCACCGCCACCACGCCCGGCTAATTTTTTTGTATTTTTAGTAGAGACGGGGTTTCATTGTGTTAGCCAGGATGGTCTCGATCTCCTGACCTCGTGATCCGCCCGTCTCGGCCTCCCAAAGTGCTGGGATTACAGGCTTGAGCCACCGCGCCCGGCCTAGACCTTCTATTTCTGATGGTAGTCATGGGTGAAGGCCAAATTGGGCAAACTTGTCAGTTGCCAGAATGACTCCACTTAATGGAAGGATATTGGGATAGGAATTGAACACAAAAACTTGTTGCATTCTCATGTATTTGAATATAATTTAAAAAAACCATACTATTGTAGTATAAATCCAGTATCTCCCATGCAGATACATAAAATTGTTTGGGGAGCTGCTGTATTTGTGTCTATTCAGCCATATAATCAATTGATCAAAAAATGTAATTCCTGCTTGTTCTCAAAGAGTTGAAAGGAGTTGTTGAGAGTAACTAGAAATAGTATAGTGATAAGAAATATGAGTAAATACTTAAAGAATCAGTTAATGTTTGGATCTGAATGTATATTGCATATTGAGAACTCTATGATAGATCATGTAACAAAAAGTGCTACTGATAAAAACCTATTCAACACATGGTGCTGGGATAATTGGCAAGCCACATATAGAAGAATGAAACTGGATCCTCATCTCTCACCTTATACAAAAATCAACTCAAGATGGATCAAGGGCTTAAATCTAAGCCCTGAAACCATAAAAATCCTAGAAGATAACATTGGAAAAACCCTTCTTGACACTGACTTAGGCAAAGACTTCATGACCAAGAACCCAAAAGCAAATGCAACAAAAACAATGATAAATAGGTGTAACTTAATTAAACTAAAGAGCTTCTGCACAGCAAAAGAAACAACCAGCAGGGTAAACAGACAACCCACAGAGTGGGAAAAAGTCTTGACAATCTATATATCCGACAAAGGACTAATATCCAGAATCTACAAGGAACTCAAACAAATTAGCAAGAAAAAAACAAACAATCCCATCCAAAAATGGGCTAAGGACATGAATAGACAATTCTCTTTTTTTTTTTTTTTTTTTTTTTTTTTTTGAGACAGAGTCTCGCTCTGTAGCCCGGGCTGGAGTGCAGTGGCCGGATCTCAGCTCACTGCAAGCTCCGCCTCCCAGGTTTACGCCATTCTCCTGCCTCAGCCTCCCGAGTAGCTGGGACTACAGGTGCCGCCACCTCGCCCGGCTAGTTTTTTGTATTTTTTAGTAGAGACGGGGTTTCACGGTGTTCGCCAGGATGGTCTCGATCTCCTGACCTCGTGATCCACCCATCTCGGCCTCCCAAAGTGCTGGGATTACAGGCTTGAGCCACCGCGCCCGGCCTGACAATTCTCAAAAGAAGATATACAAATGGCCAGCAAACATATGAAAAAATGCTCAACATCATTAATGATGAGGGAAATGCAAGTCAAAACCATAATACAATACCATCTTACTCCTGCAAGAATGGGCATAATCTAAAAATAAAAAAAAAATAGATGTTGACAGAGATGCAGTGTAAAGCGAACACTCTCACACTGCTGATGGGAATGTAAACTAGTACAACCACTATGGAAAACAGTGTGGAGATTCCTTAAACAACAAAAACTAGAACTACTACTTGATCCAGCAATCCCAGTACTGGGTGTCTACCCAGAGGAAAAGAAGTCATTATATGAAAAAGATACTTTCACATGCATTCGCAATTGCAAAAATATGGAACCAGCCCAAATGCCCATCAATCAATGAGTGAATAAAGAAAATGTGTGAGTATATATATACACACACACATACATATGTATATATACACACACTCATATATATATATATATATGAATGATGGAATACTACTCAGTCATAAAAAATTAACAAAATAATGGCATTCACAGCAACCTGGATGGAATTGGAGACAATTATTCTAAGTAAAGTAACTCAGGAATGGAAAACCAAATATCATTATCTTCTCACTCATAAGTGAGAGCTAAGCTATGAGGATGCAAAGGCTAAGAATGCTACAATGGATTTTGGGGACTTGGAGGAAAGGGGGGGGTGAGGAATAAAAGACTACAAATTGGGTATAGTGTATACTGCTGTGCTGATGGGTGCACCAAAATCTCATAAATCACTGCTAAAGAACTTACTCATGTAAGCAAATACCACCTGTTCCCCAAGAACCTATGGAAATTTTTTTTTCTTTTTTTTTTTATTATTATACTTTAAGTTTTAGGGTACATGTGCATAACGTGCAGGTTTGTTACATATGTATACTTGTGCCATGTTGGTGTGCTGCACCCATCATCTCGTCAGCACCCATCAACTCGTCATTTACATCAGGTATAACTCCCAGTGCAATCCCTCCCCCCTCACCCCTGCCCATGATAGGCCCCGGTGTGTGATGTTCCCCTTCCCAAGTCCAAGTGATCTCATTGTTCAGTTCCCACCTATGAGTGAGAACATGCGGTGTTTGGTTTTCCGTTCTTGCGATAGTTTGCTAAGAATGATGGTTTCCAGCTGCATCCATGTCCCTACAAAGGACACAAACTCATCCTTTCTTATGGCTGCATAGTATTCCATGGTGTATATGTGCCACATTTTCTTAATCCAGTCTGCCACTGATGGACATTTGGGTTGATTCCATTTTTAAAACTTTTAAAAAAGACATAACCTAGCTTGAAGGTGAGAGTTAATTTTAAAGTTTGGATTGTGACAGTTTGAAATAATTATTTCTTGGCACAAGCAAATCAATATTAGGGCTGGAATGGGCTTGGCTGTAAATGTGTATGAAATAGAGGTTTTTACATAGTGAGGTTAGAAATAACTTTATAAACAGTAGTTATAGTTACAATAATTGGAAGAGTTAGGAGGATTCGTGAAATGGTGAAAAATGAAAAAAATACATTTATTTACTTTTATTTGGAGTTGTATCAAGTTTTTGGCTCCTAAGGCCAACAGATTACTTCTATCCTTTAAAAGTTGAGAAAGCCATATTGTTACACATGGGGGCATGAGTTAGTAGTTCTTATACACTTTCTTTTATTTTTTATTTTTTTATTTTACTTTAAGTTCTGGGGTACATGTGCAGAATGTACAGTTTTGTTACATAAGTATACACGTGCCATGGTGTATATATACATTTGCTGCACCCATGAACCCCACTGTCAATATTAGACAGATCAACAAGACAGAAAAATTAACAAGGATATTCAGGACTTGAACTCAGCTCTGGACAAAGCAGACCTAACAGACATGTACAGAACTCTCTACCCCAAATCAACAGGATACACATCATTCTCAGCACCTCATTGCACTTATTCTAAAATTGACCACATAACTGGAAGTAAAACATTCCTCAGCAAATGCAGAAGAACAGAAATCATAACAAACAGTCTCTCAGACCACACTGGAATCAAATTAGAACTCAGGATTAAGAAACTCACTCAAAACTGCACAACTACATGGAAACTGAACAACCTGCTTCTGAATGACTACTGGGTAAATAATGAAATGAAGGCAGAAATAAAGATGTTCTTTGAAACCAAGGAGAAGAAAGACACAATGTAGCAGAATCTCTGGGACACATTTAAAGCAGTGTGTAGAGGGAAATTTACAGCACTAAAATGCCCACAAGAGAAAGCAGGAACGATCTAAAATTGACACTCTAACATCAAAATTAAAAGAACTAGGGAAGCAACAGCAAACAAATTCAAAAGCTAGCAGAAGACAAGAAATAACTAAGATTAGAGCAGAACTGAAGGAGATAGAGACACGAAAAACCCTTCAAAAAAAAAAATCAATGAATCCAGGAGCCCGTTTTTTGAAAAGATCAACAAAATAGATAGACCGCTAGTCAGACTAATAAAGAAGAAAAGAGAGAAGAATCAAATAAATACAATAAAAAATGATATAGGGGATATCATCACTGATCCCAAAGAAATACAAACTACCATCAGATAATACTATAAACACCTCTATGCAAATAAACTAGAAAATCTAGAAGAAATGGATAAATTCTTGGACACATACACCCTCCCAAGTCTAAACCAGGAAGAAGTCAAATCCCTGAATAGACCAATAACAAGTTCTGAAATTGAGGCAGCAATTAATAGCCCACCAACTAAAAAAAGTCCAAGACCAGAGGGATTCACAGCCAAATTCTACCAGAGGTACAAAAAGGAGCTGGTACCATTCCTTCTGAAACGATTCCAAACAATAGAAAAAGAGGGAATCCTCCTTAACTCATTTTATGAGGCCAGCATCATCCTGATACCAAAACCTGACAGAGACACAACAAAAAATGAAAATTTCAGGCCAATATCCCTGATGAATGAAAATTTCAGGCCAATATCCCTGATGAACATCGATGCGAAAATCCTCAATAAAATACTGGCAAACTGAATTCAGCAGCACATCAAAAAGCTTATCTACCACGATCAAGTCAGCTTCATACCTGGGATGCAAGGCTGGTTCAACATACGCAAATCAATAAACATAATCCATCATATAAACAGTTCTTACACATTTTCTCAAAAAATAAGAAGTTTAAATTTTCTGCTATTACATTTATAACCGAATGTTTCATTTAAACTACATTTACAGTATATGGGTCCTAGAATGATTTTTGGGTTAAGTGAGAAGAGTATATTATTTTGCATATAGATATAGCTATAGATAGGATCTCACTCTGTCACCCAGGCTGCAGTGCAGTGGTGCAATCATAGCTTGCTGCGAACTTAAACTCTTGGGTTCAAGCAATCTTCCCTGTTTAGCCTCCCAAGTAGCTGGACTACAAGCACATGCCACCATGTGCAGCTATTTTTATTTTTTGTAGAATGAACTCCAGTAATCCTCCTGCCTCAGCCTCCCAAAGTGCTGGGATTACAGGCATGCACGACTGTGACCGGCATGGTTTAATATTATTAATGTGATATATAAATTTTCCTAATTATGTTATGATTAATATATAGAGAGAACATAAGGCCATAATAAATATACTAAATTCTACTACGGCAATGGTAAAATGAGATCATGAGAATGATGCTATAACTACAAATAACTCTCTAAGTTGATGGCTGGTGATAGGGCTCGGTTAGTTAGGCTAGCTAGTACTCATGTTAGCTATGAGAGGTAATAGTGTCTGTAGTCCTCAAGCTAATAGCATGGTTCAGCTATGAATTCATTCATAACTTTAGTTTTTGATGCAGAATAATATGATGAGGTGAGGCCATGGGCAATTATTGGGGCTATCACTCCTATAAAACTTCATGGTGTTTGGATAAGAACAACTACAACTATGAGTACCATATGACTTTTGGATGAATATACCATGAGTGACTTTAAGTCCATTTGGCATAAACAAATACAGTTTGCTATTTCTCACAAGGATAGTATAAGAAATGGGTAAGCTATAAACTCTGTTAGTGGATTTTAAATCATAGTAATTTGTATCATGCCAAAGTCCCCTAATTTTCACACGTCTGCAACAACCATGGGCACAGCAACTGGGGCTTGTACCTGCGCTTTTGATAATCAGAGGTGAAGGCCTAAAGGGGTATGTGTTCTATAAATGCTATTATACATGCTAAATGTTAAAGGCTATTAGTTCAGGGGCTTGGTAGTAGTGCTTGAATTCAGTAGGAGGCTATTAAGAAGTTTAATAAGCCTATGGAGTTTTGGAAATAAATTAGTGCTATGAGTAAGATCAGGGAGCCAGTGTATAGAACAGGAAATAAGAGTCCTGTATTTAATCATTTTGTTTGATTTCCTCATCAGGTAATGATGATTAGTGTTGCGATTAGTGTTGCTTCAAAGAGAATATAAAATAGAATTCTGTAGCAGTAAATTTTATCATTAAAAACATTTAAAGAAAGACTAATATAGAAATATGTAATTTTTTCATATGTATGATTCTTTGCAGAGATGATGATGACTGGCTCTAATTATCGAAGATTTCTGACATGATAAATAGAAACGTAGGCCTTTTTGAACAATTAATACGTGATGACCTTGAAAATGTGCTTTCTCGGACAATATCTCATCATCACTGGTATATCATTAATCTATTGGTTTGTAGACCTAAAGATAATAAGATAGCTAGGTTAAAGTGAAATCATATTACTAAATCAGATATTATTAGCAGGGCTGATAGAGCTCCTGTAAGTGGTCAGGGTCAAGGGTTAACTATATCATAGCTATGTATTTGGTAGGTCATTAAGTATTGTTGTGCAACTAAAGACTAGTATAGATAGCAAAGAGGTATGTTTGAATTTGGGCTACAGTAAATTCAAAGACAGTGAATATAATTAAAATAATAAATATGGTTGGGCACAGTGACTCACATCTGTAGTCCCGGCACTTTAGGAGACTGAGGTGGGAGGATTGCTAGAGGTCAGGAGTTCAAGACCAACCTGGGCAACATGGTGAAATCTTGTCTCTACAAAAAATACAAAAATTAGCTGGGCATTGTGGTGCACACCTGTAATCCCAGCTACTTGGGAGGCTGAGGCGCAATAATCGCTTGAACCTAGGAGGCGGAGATCGCAATGAGCCAAGATCGCGCCACTGCACTCCAGCCTGGGCGACAAAGTGAGACTCCATCTCCAAAAATAAATAAATAAATAAAAATAAAAAAGTTTAAAAAAGACATTAGTTTGGCATGGTGGAGTGTGCCTGTAGTCCCAGCTACTCAGGAGGTTGAGGTAGAAGGCTCACTTGAGTCCAGGAGTTTGAGGCTGCAGTGAGCCATGATTGTTCCACTGCACTCCAGTCGGAGCAATGGAGCGAGAACTTATATGTGTGTGTTTATGTGTGTGTATGTGTATATGTATGTAAATGTTAAAATACATTTAAGCTGTTTCAAAACTAATGGATATTATCACTAGTGTGGCATCACCGATTAAGTGTATAAGTAGATGGCTGCCTATAATATTGGCTGTTAGTTGTACAGCCAGGGCTAAGTGTTGAATAAAAAGGTTAATAGTTTTAATAAGCACAAGTATAGAGGTTAGTGGAATGGGTGATCCTTGTGGTAGCAAATGAGCCAATGATGCTTTTGTTTTGTGGCAGAAGTCAGTGATAACTGCTCTTGGTTATAGTGGGATACCTATATTTAGATGTATTGATCCGAGTTATTGGTGCAAATGAGTGGGTTAGTCATCCTGATGTTTCTTTAGGTAATAAATAGAATAAGTGAAATTAATATGAGGGATAAAGTTCACCCTTTGACATTGTATATTATTATCATTTGTTTTAATATGAGTTGCACTAATTGTATGGTGATTAGTTGATTATTGATTAGGTGATTGGGGTAGGGAATATAATGTTTAGGAATGAAATGATTAGAATATCAAGGGTAATTCTACTATTGTAAGGATGATGAAAGATGCCAATACATTTTTGTTTACTTTTTTCTCAAGGAGTTTCACGTTTTAATGCTTCAATATTTTTTGGTATTGGGCTTAAACAGTAGATATATTTTGAAGTTTTTAATTGAAATAAGATAAATAGTACAAGAATTATTAAAGCCATAGTGATAAATCATGTTGATGTAGCTAGCTGTGGCATTTCATTGCAGAAAGATGAGTACTTTCAGTCTTTAACTTAAAAGGTTAATGCTATTTAACAGTGATATTATAACATAGATGTTAATAGTTTCAAAATGTTAATCAGATTTTTAAATGACTTAGAGGAACTAATTCTCGTATAATAGGCATGAAGCCCTGATTTGATCCAAAAATTTCTGAGCACTGACCATAATACAGGCCTAGTCATGTGGATGTTGGGGTTGTTTGATTTAAACACCCTGGAATTATGTCTGTTTTTAAGCCTAATGATGGAACAGTTCATGGATGTAATACATTTTCAAATGAGATTAGTATGCAAATAGATATTTCTATGGGTAAAACTACTCAATTATCAACTTCAAGTAATTGTAGCTCTCCTGGTTTAAGATCTGTTGTATGAATTATACAATAATCAAGGTTCACTTTTTTTTCTCAAGGGGTTTCATGTTAATCATTGGTGGCCTATAGTGTTTACAGTTAGGCAATTAGGATCAAAATAATAGTGGGTAGAATAGTTCATACTGTCTATTTATTGAGCATCTATATATGTATATAAGTTAATTTAGTTGTTAGTATTAATAAAATATTAATAGTACTAGTCCTCGACAATTAAGAAAATGGTTATTAATGTGTGGTGGTGGAAATGGAGAATGTCTATAAGAGTTGATATTGCATCATGAAAGCCCAGTTAGAATGGGTACACGTACATAAAGATATAAAGAATTTTACGGTGGCTCATGCCTGTAATCCCAGCACTTTGGGAGGCCGAGATGGGTGGATCACGAGGTCAGGAGATCGAGACCATCCTGGCTAACACGGTGAAACCCCGTCTCTACTAAAAAAATACAAAAAATTAGCCAGGCATGGTGGTGGGCACCTGTAGTCCCAGCTACTCGGGAGGCTGAGGCAGGAGAATGGTGTGAACCTGGGAGGCACGGCTTGCGCCACTGAGCCAAGATTGCGCCACTGCACTCCAGCCTAGGCGACAGAGCAAGACTCCGTCTCGGGAAAAAAAAAAAAAAAAAAAAAAGAATTTTAACCTATAAATTAACTGAAAAAAAAATGTGTAATATTTTTACTATTATCTTGTTTGTTGAGAAAGCCATAACTGTTATGGGACTGGCTTGAAACCAGTAATAGGGGATTCGATCCCTTTCTTTTTTATTTTAGGCCTTTATGTAAGCAGCTCTTCAAATCTATGACATGGTAGTGGACAGCCATGAAGTCATTTGAGGTTTATATTTGAAAGTTCTAGTAATGAGACTTCTCATTTTGAATAGAAGTCTTAACAGATTATGAAAATCCTTAACATTAATGGTATTAATGAAATGAATGAGCCTATCGATGATGGCATTTCATATTGCATATGTATGGAGTAATTGGAGTATTGTTGGGCATTCCTAATAGGACAAGGAAATGTTGGAAATGTTTCTTTGTGGAAAGAAAGTTAACACCAGTCAGGCACGGTGGCTCACGCCTGTAATCCCAGCACATTGGGAGGCTGAGACGGGTGGATCACAAGGTCAAGAGATCGAGACCATCCTAGCCAACACGGTGAAATCCCGCCTCTACTAAAAATACAAAAATCAGCTGGGTGTGGTGGTGTGAACCTGTAGTCCCAGCTACTTGGGAGGCTGAAGCAGGAGAATTGCTTGAACCCGGGAGGTGGAGGTTGCAGTGAGCTGAGATCGTGCCATTGCACTCCAGCCTGGCAACAGAGCGAGACTCCGTCTCAAAATAAATAAATAAATAAAGTTAACACCTACAAATATAATTGTAAAATAAATTTTGACTCAAGTTAAATTAGGTGTATAACCTGAAAACAGTAGGAATCAGTGGACAAATCCTCCTATAATGGCAAGGACTGTTCCTACTGGTAGAACATAAAGGAGACAAGCAATGACATAATATGTATCATGAAGGACAGTATCTAGTGACGAGTTAGCTAATACAATATTAGGCCTCTGAATGTAAATAAAAAGATAAAACCTAACACTCATAATATATTGAAGCATACACTATCAACAGCCAAATCTACCAAGCAGAAGAAAGGATATCAGAGTATGAAGACCACCTTACTGAAATAAGACATGCAGAGAAGAACAGAATAAAAAAAAAAAAAAAAAGAATAAAAAGGACTGAACAAAGGCTCCAAGAAATATGGGACATCATAAAAAGACCAAACCTAGGAGATGGGGAGAATGCAAACAAGCTGGAAAACACACTTCAGGATATTATTCAAGAGAACTTCCCCAACCTAGCAAGATAGGCCAACATGCAAATTCAGGAAATACAGAGAACTCCACCAGAAGAGATACTCCACAAGAAGATCAACCCCAAGACACATAATCATCAGAGTCTCCAAGGTTGACATGAAAAAAAACCGTTAAGGGCAGCCAGAGAGAAACACCAGGTCACTTACAAAGGGAAGCCCATCAGACTAACAGTGGACTTCTCAGCAGAAACTCTACAAGTCAGAAGAGATTGGGGAAGCTCATCAGACTAACAGTGGACCTCTCAGTGAAACTCTACAAGCCAGAAGAGATTGCGGAAGCCCATCAGACTAACAGTGAACCTCTCAGCAGAAACTCTACAAGCCAGAAGTGATTGGAGGCCAATATTCAACATTCTTAAATAAAAGAATCTCAACCCAGAATTTCATATCCAGTCAAACTAAGCTTCAGAAATGAAGGAGAAATAAAATCCTTCCCAGAGAAACAAATGCTGAGGGATTTTGTTACCACCAGGACTGCCCTGCAAGAGCTCCTGAAAGAAGCACTAAATATGGAAAGGAAAAACCGGTATCAGGCACTGCAAAAACACACCAAAATATAAAGACCAATGACACTACAAAGAAACTGCATCAACGAGTGCGCAAAATAACCAAATAGCATCATGATGACAGGATCAAATTCACACATAACAATACTAACCTTAAATGTAAATTGGCTAAATGCCCCAATTAAAAGACATAGACCGCCAAATTGGATAGAGTCAAGACCTATCGATATCCTGTATTCAGGAGACATGTCTCACGGGCAAAGACACACAGAGGCTCAAAGGGATGGAGGAAAATTTACCAAGCAAATGGAAAGTTAAAAAAAAAAAAAAAAAAAAAAAGCAAGTAGAGGTTGCAATCCTAGTCTCTGACAAAACTGACTTTAAACCAACAAAGATCAAAAAACACAAAGAAGGGCATTACATAATGGTAAAGGGAGCAATTCAACAAGAGCCAACTATTCTGAATATATATGCACCCAATACAGGAGCACCCTGATTCATAAAACAAGTTGTCAGAGATCTACAAAGAGACTTAGACTCCCACACAATAATAGCGGGAGACTTTAACACCCCATTGTCAATATTAGAGCAACGAGACAGAAAATTAACAAGGATTTTCAGGACTCGAACTGAGCTCTGGATCTAGTGGACCTAGTAGACATTTACAGAACTCTCCACCCCAAATCAACAGGATACACATTATTCTCAGTGCCACATGGCACTTACTCTAAAATCAACCACATAATTGGAAATAAAACACTCCTTAGCAAATGCAAAAGAACTGAAATCATAACAAACAGTCTCTCAGACCACAGAGCAATCAAATTAGAACTCAGGATTAAGAAACTCAATCAAAACCACACAACTATGTGGAAATTGAACAACTTGCTCCTGAATGACTGGGTAAATCATGAAATTAAGGGGAAATAAAGAAGTTCTTTGAAACCAATGAGAACAAAGAGACAACATACCAGAATCTCTTGGACACAGCTAAAGCAGTGTTAAGAGGTAAATTTATAGCATGAAATGCCCACATCAGAAAGCTAGAAAGATCTCAAATCAACACCCCAACATCACAATTGAAAGAGCTAGAGGCAAGGGCGAACTAATCCAAAAGCTACCAGAAGACAAGAGATAACTAAAATCAGAGAAAACTTGAAGAAGATAGAGACATGAAAAATCCTTCAAAAACCAAATGAATCCAGGAGCTGGTTTTTTGAAAAAATTAACAAAATAGATAGACCACTAGCTAGACAAGAAGAAGAGAGAGAAGAATCAAACAGAGACAATAAAAGTTGATAAAGGGATATCACCACTGACCTCAAAGAAATACAAACTACCATCAGAGAATCCTATAAACACCTCTACGCAAATAAACCAGAAAATCTAGAAGAAATGGATAAATTCCTGGACACATACATCCTACCAAGACTAAACCAGGAAGAAGCTGAATCCCTGAATAGACCAATAACAAGCTTCGAAATTGAGGCAGTAATTAATAGCCTACCAACCAAAAAAAGCCCAGGACCAGACAGAGTCACAGTTGAATTCTACCAGAAATACAAAGAGGAGTTGGTACTATTTCTTCTGAAACTATTCCAAACAATTGAAAAGGAAGGACTCCTCCCTAACTCATTTTATGATGCCAGCATCATCCTGATACTAAACGTGGCAGAGACAGAACAAAAAAACAAAACTTCAGGATAATATCCCTGATGAACATTGATGTAAAAATCCTCAATAAAATACTGGCAATCTGAATTCAGCAGCCCATCAAAAAACATATCCACCATGATCAAGTCAGCTTCATCCCTGGGATGCAAGGCTGGTTCAACATACACAAATCAATAAATGGAATCCATCACATAACCAGAACCAAAGACAAAAACCATATGATTATCTCAATAAATGCAGAAAAGGCCTTTGATAAAATTCGACATCCCTTCATGTCAAAAACTCTCAATAAACTAGTAATTGATGGAACATATATTAAAATAATAAGTGCTATTTATGACAAACCCACAGCCAATATCATAATGAATGGGCAAAAGCTGGAAGCACTCCCTTTGAAAACTGGTACAAGGCAAGAATGCCCTTTCTCAAAACTCCTATTCAACATAGTATTGGAAGTTCTGGCCAGGGCAATCAGGCAAGAGAAAGAAATAAAGTGTATTCAAATAGGAAGAGAGGAAGTCAAGTTGTCTCTGTTTGCAGAAGACGTGATTTTATATTTAGAAAACCCCATCATCTCTGCCCAAAAACTTCTTGAACTGATAAGCAACTTTAGCAAAGTCTTAGGATATAAAATCAATGTGCAAAAATAACATTTCTTTACAACAACAATAGGCAAGCACAGAGCCAAATCGTGAATGAACTCCCATTCACAATCGCTATAAAGAGAATAAAATACCTAGGAATACAGCTAACAAGGGATGTGAAGGAACTCTTCAAGGAGAACTACAAACCACTGCTCAAGGAAATAAGAAAGGACACAAATAAATGGAAAAACATTCCATCTTCATGGATAGGAAGAATCAACATCGCTAAAATGGCTGTACTGCCCAAAGTAATTTATAGATTCAATGCTATTTCCATCAGACTACCATTGACGTTCCTCACAGAATTAGAAGAAAAAACTACTTTAAATTTCATATGGAATCAAAGAAGACCCTGTATAGCCAAGACAATCCTAAGCAAAAAGAACAAAGCTAGAGGCACCACACTACCTGACTTCAAACTATACTACGAGGCTACAGTAACCAAAACAGCATGGTACTGTTACCAAAACAGATATACAGACCAATAGAACAGAACAGAGACCTCAGAAATAACACCACACATCTACAACATTCTGATCTTTGACAAACCTGATAAAAACAAGCAATGGGGAAAGGATCTCCTATTAGCAAATGGTGCGGGGAAAACAGGCTAGCCATATGCAGAAAACTGAAACTGGACCCCTTCCTTACACATTATACAAAAATTAACTCAAACTGGATTAAAGAATTAAATGTAATATCCCAAACCGTAAAAACTCTGGGAGAAAACCTAGGCAATACCATTCAGGACATAGGCATGGGCAAAGACTTCATGACAAAAATGCCAAAAGCAATAGCAACAAAAGCCAAAATTGACAAATGGGATCTAATTAAACCAAAGAGCTTCTGCACAGCAAAAAGAAACTATCATAAGAGTGAACAGGCAACCTACAGAATGGGAGAAAAATTTTGTAATCCACAAGTGTTTAATATCCAGAATTTACAAGGAACTTAAACATATTTACAAGAAAAAGACAACCCCATCAAAAAGTGGGCAAAGGATATGAACAGACACTTTCAAAAGAAGACATTTACACAGCCAACAAACATATGAATAAAAGCTCAACATCACCGATCATCAGAGAAATGCAAATCAAAACCACAATGAGATACCATCTCACACCAGAGTGGTGATTATTAAAAAGTCAGGAAACAATAGATGCTGGTGAGACTGTGGAGAAATAGGAACTCTTTTACACTGTTGGTGGGAATGTAAATTAGTTCAACCACTGTGGAAGACAGTGTGGTGATTCCTCAAGGATCTAGAACCAGAAATGCCATTTGACCCAACAATCCCATTACTGGGTATATATTCAAAGGAATATAAATCATTCTACTATGAAGACACATGCACATATATGTCTACTGCAGTTATTTACAATAGCAAAGACATAGAACCAATCCAAATGCTCATCAATGATAGACTGGATAAAGAAAACGTGGTAAATATACACCATGGAACACTATGCAGCCCTAAAAAGGAATGAGATCATGTACTTTGCAGGGACATGGATGAAGTTGGAAGCCATCATCCTCAGCAAATAATGCAGGAACAGAAAACCAAACACTGCATGTTCTTACTCATAAGTGGGAGTTGAACATTGAGAACTCATGGACACAGAGAAGGGAACAATACACACCAGGGTCTGTTGGGAGGTGGGGGTGTGAGGGGAGGGAACTTAGAGGACAGGTCAATAGGTGCAGGAAATCACCATGGCACATGCATACCTATGTAACAACCTATGTAACAAACCTGCACATTCTGCACATGTATCCCATTTTTTGTTAGAAGAAATAAAGAAAAAAAATTAACATTATTACATCCGTGTTTCTCTCTGTATGTACTTTTAAAGTACTTGTGACATTGAGTTACAGGGCTTTGACTCCTGGGTCTAAAAAGGACACCAAGTCCTGCTAAATTTTAAACACTGACAGCAATTAAAGCCCCATCTTCAGGCCTGGTAGAAGATGTCAATCAAAATAAATGGCATTCCTGAAACACAGGGCCAGAAATTAGAGATATTCAACTCCTCAAGGCCCAGGGACTACTGCAGAAGAGGTGGGCATGTGAGATTTTAAGGGCCGATTTTGAGACATAAAATAAGTTCAGTTTCCCTATAAATTAATCATTAATGTCAAAGGCACACTGATGCAAGACCAGCATATGGGCCCATGTCAGATTTAACAAGGTTTTCTTGAAGCATTAACTGACTCCTAAATAGAGGTTGTAAAGGTTATGAAAGGATTATGGAAGTTATATCTTATGGTCAAAATTAAAGTTTTATAGACTACAAAATTTTGAAAAACTTAATTGGCTTCATGTTCTTTTTATTAGGGCTTATTATTTAGAAAATCAAGTCTTTTCTATCAAAGAATGAAGGCTTTCACCCTTTTTTTTTTTTGTAAATACTTGAGTTATCACTTTGATCAAATGAATGACTTATTTTACAATGACCTGTGATGTCAAGTGTTTTAACCCTTTGATATTTGACAAGCTTTCCAAAATCAAATTATAAATTATATCTTTTTCTGATCTAATTAATCCTTTGAGATATTAGTTTCCCTAAAGTCCAAAAATGAAACAATTTGGTTTATTTGGTGTAAAAATTATACAGGAAACAGTGTCATATATGAAAAGGTATTTGGTTTTCTTTAGGATGTATTTGTATAAATGTTATTGGTATGTGCTCCAAAATCACGGGAAACTCCTACAATTCTGATATGACTTAGTGTATATTATCAGTAATAATTATAATTGTTATGTTAAATTACTGTATGCCACAGAGATAACAAATTTCCTTGTCAACTGTGTCTTTGACTATGGCTGCCCTAAAACCTTTCGTCATTCACAGACAACTGTCTTGTTTGATCCTCCTTAGAAGGTGGTTTTATAATCAGCTATAGAACTATGTAACAGGTGTTGTTAAATGCTGGTTTCTGATAACTTTGGAGTTTGTGACATTAGAATAGAGGAAAAAACTTTCAGGACTCTCATGAAGACCTGAAATGTTCATGAATATCAAGCAGAACAGGAGTTAACTCTGTAAACTGAACTAATAGAAGACGAAAGTAAACCTTTTAACTTTTTGGTTAAAACATTGCTAATCCTTTGTTTTGTTTTTCAGAGTCAAGAAAACTTTTAAGCTAGTTACAGCTTGTAACAATTGGGTAAAGTATACTCCTGTGAACAAAATTTGAAGCATATTTCTCTCTACCTAATTTTTCCAGAATTTGGAAACTATTTGTGAGTATTCTTAACTTATGACAATACAGTTATTTGCATAAGTGCAATAAGACTCTGTTTTCATGTGTAACAGGACACAATTGAAGAAACTGGTTATTCTACCAAGGCTTTGACTGGAATGGCATGCTATCCTTTAAGGGATCAAACTAATTTATGAAGCCAATAACAGCCCCTTGGAAAAAGTAGCCTCTTACCTTTGTCTGCACAGCTCTGTACAGGGTTCCTAACCTGTGGCAAGTAAAGAATGTCACTTTCTCACAGGCCCAGGAGTCCCAAGTGTATCTTGGAACCTCAAGAGGAGAGGAAATTCACCCAGCTCACAGGAATTTGATGGCACAAATCCATGGCTGGGCTCGGCTTTAGAAAAGTCTTATCTGAGATTCCTTCTATGGAACAAAGTACCATTGGATTCAATTTAAAAGTCTATGTAAAAAATAATTATTCTTGCTGCATTGTATACAAATAATTAGGTCAAGTATAATAAAGCAAACCAGTCCTACCATAATTTGTCTTTAGTAAAAATGGGAAACTGGAGAGAGAAAAATGGTTTCAAAACTATAGTACACCTGTTGTTAGATTCTAATCTTGCCTAATGTTTTTCAATTTTATTATTTCTACTGCTTGGATCGAATTCTAATTTTTCTTGGCTACAAGTCTTCAAAATAATGTTTTCAACTTTCTTTTCCTTTTTTTCCCCATTTTTCCTAATTTTGAGTCACTGAAACTAAGCTGTGCTTTCATATAGCCCTGTGAACTGAAGCTAGACAACTTAAACTACAGCAAAAATAACAGCAACCTATTTACATACATAAGCCACCTTCATACCAGCCTACTGATGTATGGACTTCAGAGTAACGTTGCCTATATTGATTTTCCAAGTTCGTTCTTTCGTTTGTTGTTGTTTTTCTCCCTTCCTCCCCCTATTTTTTCTTCATAGGACATGAGACTTCACAACCTGGTAAAAATGAGTTTTTCCTAATAAATCAGGACCTACCTGTCTAGGAAAAAACCATGCTAGCCACGAGATATCAGACAAAACCTGGGACCAGAGACTCATTTTTTAATATGCAAATAAAAAGTTTAAAAACTTAAAAAAAAAAAAAAAGTTGAGGAGAGGGGCAGAGTAAGATAATGGACTAGAAGTCTCCACCAATTGTACCAACACCCCCTGACAAGGGTGCCAATTTAACAACTATCTACACACAAAAACGCACCTTCATAAAAGCCAAACACCAGTTAAGCACCCACAGTACCAGTTTTGAACTTCCTATCACTGAAGGAGGCACTGAAGAGGCAGGAAAAACAGTCTTGATTACTGAACACCACCCCTTCCCCACTGCCCCCATTGCCCCCATTGCCCAGCAGCAGCAACCTGTTGCTGAGAGTTTCTGTGTGCTGGAGAGAGGGAGGGCCAGCAATTGTGAGGCATTGAACTCAGCACTGCCCTTGTTACAGCAGAAAGCAAAACCGGACCAAACTCACCTAATGCCTACCCACGGAAAGAGAATTTAAACCAGACCTAGCCAGAGTGGAATTGCTGATCCCAGTGGTTTGAACTTGAGTTTCCACAGCCCTCACCACTGTGACCTAAAGTGCTCGGTGTCTCCAAATAAATTTGAAAGGCATTGAAAGGCAGTCTAGGCCACAAGGATTGCAACACCTAGACGAGTCCTAGTGCTAACTGGGCCCACTGCCAGTGGACTAGAGGGGTACTTGACCTACTAAGACATCAGCCTGCACAACTAAGGGAGTGCTGGTATCACACCTCCCCTAAACTCAGGCTGCAAAGCTCTCGGCTCCAAAAGAGATCTCTTACTTCCACTTGAGGAGAAAGAACAGTGGGAGGACTTTGTCTTGCATCTTGGATACCAGCTCAGCCACAACAGGACAGAGGACCAATTAGAGTCAAGAGGCCCCCTTTCCAGGCCCTAGCTCCCAGATGACATTTCTAGACATACCCTGGGCCAGAAGGGAACCCACTGCTTGAAGGGAAGGACCTAGTCCTGCTCCTGGCAGAATTTATCACCTGCTAACTGAAGAGCCCTTGAGCCCAGAATAACCAGCGGTTGTACCCAGGTAGTATGTTGAGGGCCTTGGGTGAGACTCTGAGACTTACTGGCTTCAGGTGAGACTCAGCACATTCCCAATTGTGTTGGCTATGGAGTGAGACTCCTTCTGCTTGAGAAAAGTAGAGGGAAAAGTAAAAGGAACTTTGTCTTACACTTTAGGTACCAGCTCAGCTACAGGGGGGTAGAGCACCAAGTGGGCTCCTGGGGTCCCACTTGGTGGGACTAATTCCAAGACTTCATTATTTGACAGTATTTCTTGACCTGCCCTGGGTCAGAGGGGAGTCCACTTCCCTGAATGGTGAACCCCAGGTGAGGCAGTATTCACCACAAGATGACTGAAGAGACTTTGGGCCTTAAGGGAAGATCAGAGGTAGTCTGGCAATATTCCTGTAGGCTGAGGTGGCACCGGCTATGAGGTGAGGTTCCTCTGCCTTTGGAAAGGGGAGAAAAGAGTGGAAAAGACTGCATCTTGTGGTTTGAGCGCCAGCTCATCCACAATGCACTAGAACACCAGGCAGACTTCTAAGGTTTTTGACTCCACCCTAGATTCTGGATGACACCTCTGGATCCACCAAGGCCCTGAAGGAACTTGCTTCCATGAAGGGAAGGACACAGGCCTAGCTAGCTTTGCCACCTAAAGATTGTAGAGCCTCAGGGCTTTAAGCGAATATAGCTGGTAGCCAGCAAGTGGTAACAGCAGGCCTTGGGTGAGACCTAGTGATGTACTGGCTTCAGGTCAGGCCCAGCACAATCCTAGGCCTGCAGTCCCACCTAAAGCAGATACAGTTTAGATCACAACATTCAAGTCCTTTTGGAAAGCCTTCCCAAAAGGATGGGTAAAAACAAACCCAGACTGAAAAGTACAATAAATACCTAACTCCACAATGCCCAGACACAGACAAACATCTGCAAGTGTCAAGACCAGCCAGGAAAACATGACCTCACCAAATGAACTAAATAAGGTCACATATCTCTATTTCTCCAGGATTGGTCCCTGGAAACACACTTCACCTCTAAAGGTACATATAAGCTGAAAATAAAGCAATGAAAAAAGATATTCCATGCCAACGGCAACAAAAAAAGGGCAGGAATTTCTATACTCATATCAGACAAAATAGATTTCAAGGCAAAAACTATAAGAAAAGACAAAGAAGGTCACTATATAATGATGAAGGGATCAATTTAGCAAGAGGAAATAACAATTTTAAGAATATATATACCCAACACTGGAGCACCCAGGTATATAAAGCAAATATTGCCAGAGCTAAAGAGATAGATAGATTCCAATATAATAATAGCTGGAGACTTCAACACTTCACTGTCAACGTTGGACAGATCTCCCAGACAGAAAATTAACAAAGAAATTTTGGATTTAATCAAAACTATGGAACAAATGTACCAAATAGAAATTTACAGAATATTTTATCCAATGGCTATAGAACACACATTCTTTTCCTCAGCACAGGGCTTATTCTCAAGGATAGAACATATGGTAGGTCACAAAACAAGTCTGAAAACATTCAAAACACTGAAATAATATCAAGCATCTTCTCTGACCACAATGGAATAAAACTAAAAATCAATAACAAGAGGAATTTTGGAAACTATGCAAAAATGCAGAAATTAAACATTATGTTCCTGAATGAACAGTGGGACAATAAAGAAATTAAGAAGGAAGCTGAAAAAGTTCTTGAAACAAATAATAATGGGAACACTAAAACCTATGGGATACGGCAAAAGCAGTACTCAGAGAGTAGTTTATAGGTATAAATGTCTACATCAAATGAAGATAAACAACTTAATGATGCATCTTAAAGAACTACAAAAGCAAGAACAAATCTCAAACCCCAAATTAGAAGAAAATAAATAAAGATCAGAGCAGATATAAATGAAATTGAAATGAAGAAAACAACACAAAAGGTCACTGAAACGAAAACTTGGGTTTTTCCAAAGTTAAACGAAATTGACAAACCTTTAGCCAGACTAAGAAAAAAAAAGAAGATACAAATAAATAAAATAAGAGATGAAAAAGGAGACATTACAACTGATAGCACAGAAATGCAAACGATCATTAGTGGCTATTATGAGCAACAACATGCCAATAAATTTGAAAATCTAAAAGAAATGAACAAATTTTAGACACATACAACCTACCAAGATTGAACCAGGAAGAAATCCAAAACCTGAACAGACCCATAACAAGTAATGAGATTAAAGCCATAATAAAAAGTCTCCCCAGTGATACGGTTTGGCTCTTTGTCCCTAACCAAATCTTATCTTGTAGCTCCCATAATGCCCACATGTTGTGGGAAGGACCTGGGGGAAGATGATTGAATTATGGGGATGGGTCTTTCTTGTGCTGTTCTCGTCATAGTGAACGGGTCTCATGAGATCTGATGGTTTCAAAAACGGGAGTTTCTCTGCACAAGCTCTCTCTCTCTCTTTGTCTGCTGCCATTCATGTAAGGTGTGACTTGTACCTCCTTGCCTTCCACCATTATTATGAGGCTTCTCCAGCCATGTAGAACCGTAAGCCCAGTTAAACCTCTTTCTTTTGTAAATTGCCCAGTCTCGGGTATGTCTTTATCGGCAGTGTGAAAACAGACTAATACACCTAGTAACGAGAAAGTCCAGGACCCCATGGCTTTACTGCTAAATTCTACCAAACATTTAAAGAGAACTAATACCCAAATCCTACTCAAACTATTCCAAAAAACAGGAGGAGGGAATACTGCCAAACTCGTTCTATGAGGACAGTATTATTCTGATACCAAAACCAGACAAAAACACATTAAAAAAAAACTATAGGCCAATTTCTATGATGAATATTGATGCAAAAATCTTCAACAAAATACTAGGAAACCCAATTCAATGATACGTTAAAAAGATCATTCATCATGACCAAGTGGGATTTATCTTTGGGATGCAAGGACAGTTTAACATATGCAAATCAATCAATGTGATATATCATGTCAACAGAAAGACAAAAACCATATGATCACTTCAATTGATGCTGGAAAAGCATTTGATAAAATTCAACATCCCTTTCATGATAAAAACCCTCAAAAAACTGGGGTAGAAGGAACATAGCTCAAAGTAATAAAACTCATATTGACAGACCCACAGCTAGTATCATACTGAATGGGAAAAAAATCGAAAGCCTTTTCTCTAAGATCTGGAATATAACACGGATGTCCACTTTCACCGCTGTTATTCAATACAGTACTGGAGCTCTTAGCTAGAGCATCCAAAGAAAAGAAATCTATAAAGGGCCTCCAAGTTGCAAAGGAAGAATTAAAATCATCCTTGTTTGCAGATGACATTATCTTATATTTGGAAAAACCTAAAGACTCCACCAAAAAACTATTCATACTAATAAATAAATTCAGTAAAGGTGCAGGATACAAAATCAACATGGAAAAATCAGTAGCATTTCTATATGCCAACAGTGAACAATCTGAAAAAAAAAATAAATAAAAATGTAATCCCATTTACAACAGCCACAAACGAAATAAAATACCTAGGAATTAACCAAAGAAGTGAAAGATCTCTATAATGAAAACTACAAAGGACTGATTAAAGAAATTGAAGGGGACACCAGAAGATGGAACAATATTCCTCGTTCAGGCATTGGAAAAATCAATATTGTTAAAATGCCCAGACTACCCAAAGCAATCTACAGACTCAATGCAATTCCTATCAAAATACCAATGACAATCTCCACAGAAATAGAAAAAAGTACCCTAAAAGGGATATAGAACCACAGAAGACCCAGAATAGCTTAAGAGATCCTGAGCAATAAGAATAAAAGTGGAGGAATCACATTACCTGACTTCAAATTATACTACAGATCTATAGTAACCAAAACAGCATACTACTGTCATAAAAACAGACACACAGATGAATGGAACAGAATAGTGATCCCGTAAAGAAATCCATACGCCTACAGTGAAATCATTATTGATAAAGGTGCCAAAAATATATACCGTAAAGACAGTACCTTCAATAAATGGTCCTGGGAAAACGATACCTATATGCAGAAGAATGAAACTGGACCCCTATCTCTCATCATATACAAAAATCAAATCAAAATGGATTAAAGAATTGAATCTAAGACCTCAAACTATAAAACTACTACAAGAAAACTTTGGGAAAACTCTCCAGAACATCAGTCGGGGCAAAAATTTCTTGAGTAATACCCTGCAAGCACAGGCAACCAGAGCAAAAATGGACAAATGGTATTACATCAAGTTAAAAAGCTTCTGCACAGCAGAGGAAACAATCAACAAAGTTAAGGAACAACCCACAGAATGGGTAAAAATGTTCGCAAACTACCCATCTGACAAGGAATTAATAACCAGATGTATAAGTATCTCAAATAATTCTATAGGAAAAAACATAATAATCTGATTTTTAAAATGGGCAGGCCAGGCGCAGGGGCTCACGCCTCTAATCGCAGCACTTTGGGAGGCCAAGGTTGGTGGATCACGAGGTCAAGAGATCGAGACTCTCCTGGCCAAAATGGTGAAACCCCGTCTCTACTAAAAATACAAAAGTTAGCTGGGCATGGCATGCACCTGTAGTCCCAGCTACTTGGGAGGCTGAGGCAGAAGAATCGCTTGAACCCAGGAGGTGGAGGTTGCAGTGAGCCGAGATCACGCGCCACTGCACTCCAGCCTGGCGACAGAGCGAGACTCCGTCTAAAAAAAAAAAAAAAAAAAAAATCTGAATAGACATTTCTCAAAGGAAGACATACAAATGATGAACAGGCATATATAGGTGCTCAACATCATGAATCATCAGAGAAATGCAAATCAAAACTACAATGAGATATCATCCCTTCTCAGTTAAAATGGCTTATGTCTGAAAGACAGGCAATAACAAATGCAGGTGAAGATGTGGAGAAAAAAGAACCCTCGTACACCGTTGGTGGGAACGTAAATTACTACAACCACTGTAGAGAACAGTTTGGAGGTTCCTCAGAAAACTGAAAATAGAGTTACCCATGTGATCCAGCAATCCTACTCTGGATATATACCCAAAAGAAAGGAAATCTGTATATTGAAGAGACATCTGCATTCCCATGTTTGTTGCCACTCTGTTCACAATAGACAAGAATTGGAAGAAGCCTGTGTCCATCAACAGATGAATGGATAAAGAAAATGTGGTACTTATACACAATGCAGTACTCTTCAGCCATAAAAAAGAATGAGATCCAGTCATTTGCAAAAACATGGATGGAACTGGTGATCATTATGTTAAGTGAAGTAAGCCAGGCATAGAAGGAGAAAGATTGCATGTTCTTATTTACTTGTGGGGCCTAAAAATCAAAACAATTTAACCTGTGGAGATAGACAGTAGGATAGTTACCAGAGGCTGGGAAAGGAATTGGGGAGGGCTGGGGAGAGGTAGGGATGGTTAATCAGTACAAAAAATTGTTAGAAAGAATGAAACGGACCTAGTATTTGATAGCACAACAGGGTGACTACAGTCAATAATAACTTAATTGTATATTTTAAAACAACTAAAAGAGTATAATTGGGTTTTTTGTAACAGAAAGGATAAATTCTTGAGGAGACAGATATCCATTTTCCATGATGTGATTAATATGCATTACATGCCTGTATCAAAATGTCCCATGTATCCCATAAATACATACACCTACTGTATACCCACAAAAAATAAAAATAAAATAAACAATTATTTTAAAAAGAAGAGTAATTGAACCTCTGATCATAAAGTTTCAAGTTTTATGCAATTACCAGACTCTACCATCTTAACAAGTCCTGTTTTGGGGCAAAGTGTATAATAATAAGTTAGATCTAGATTATATCATCTATTGAATTGAGGGTGCTTTCTATGTGCCATAATTCTCTTCTCTTTTTGTATTGGGAGAAATATTAAATAGGTGGAAACCAATCCAGATCCTGAACTCAAATCATGTAGGACTTTGGTCATTGAAAACATGAACCATTAATAGCTGTTATACTATTGGGATGTTCTGATCCCATATCAGGATGGTAAATTCCTATGGTTGATATGAACTCTAAGATATGATCATGCTGTTATCCCTAGGGTAACTTGTTCTATTGATCAAATTGCTTGGGCCAATAAATTATAAAATACTTTTATGAATAACTAGTCTAGTCCAGGTTTTAATCATTCAGAGGTTGTACGGTACTCTGAAGTTACCCCAGCTGAAATTTTTAGCCCAGCAGATTAAATGTTATTCCTTTAAATAGTTAATATTTTGTTTGTGGCCTAATTAATTAAATCTCCATTGGGTCTTCTTGTTTTATCTCCCCATGAGAATCACTAAAGGTAGAGACTGACCATACCAAGCACTGACATGGTTGTGGAGGATGAAGCTCTGCTGAGACAATGAAAAATTGTACAACCACTTTGAAAACAGTTTGGTAGTTTCTTACAATGTTAGTCTTACATCTATAACATGTTCCAGCCACTGCAATCCCAAGTATTTATCCTAGAGAAAGAAAGCACATTTCTCTGTAAAGACCCATACACAAGATCCCCTAAATTGAATACAACCCAAATATCCATCAGCAAGTGAATGGACAAAACGAATTGTAGTATATCCTATACTGTAATGCTACTCTGTAATGAAAAAAAAAAAAAAGAACTATCGAAATAGGTAATAAAATGGATACATCTAAAAATACACAGAGTGAACGAAAGAAGCCAGATCCCTTAAAAAAAAATCCTCTATGATTCTATTTAAATAAATGAAATCTAATCTATAAAGACAAAAGTGCTGTATTTGTCTGGAGACAGGACAGTGGGAGGAATGGATAGGCTGGGTATAACAGAACTGAAAATGTTATGTCCTGGAAAATAATAACAATGATATTCAAGCCTATATGGTTACTTTAGGGGACATGGCAGGGTATCATTAGAATAGGGCAAACTAGATACTGAAGGACCAAGAGAGCAGAGTAGGAGATTACTTCCTCATCACTTCATCACTCCCCGCCACAAAAAACAAGTGTAGACAGCTATCCACAAACTAAAGTATTCATGGGAGGGCTCAGGGGCCCATTTAAGAATCTGCAGCAAAACAGTAGAAAAAAAAAAGGGGAATATCCACACAGAAAATATTGCTGGTGAGATCAGTATACTTGAGATGCCAGGAGATGTCTAGGAGCAAAGAAGAAAGGCAAAGGCTATAGATATTAGCCACGTGGCAGGAACCACCATGGTCCACAGCAGTCTGCTCTGGAGAGGACACTGGCATATTTTGCCACTGAGATAATCAACGGTCATTCCTGCCCAAGGAACCCCAGAGAGGGAGAAGAGGCTGCACACTTCTCATCTCAAGAAGCAGCAGCTATTGTACCACTCTGGGACCAGAGGTGCCACCTGTCCCAATCCTGCATGTGTCACTGACCCCCAAGCTACAGCTACTCTGTAAATACCCATACTCCAGACCTCAGCTCTGTGCCTCACTGTGCCTGCTCATGCCTCAGACACCAGAGCCACTGCCACAGAGACCGAGGTCATACCCTTGGCCCCTAAGCCAAGGTCATTTTGCACATGTCTGTACTCCAGACACCAAATTAACAACCATTGAAGGCTAGCCCATACTCCAGACCCTGGATAGGAAGAATAATCTCTAGTGTTCTATAGCATTATACTAAATTATCAAACAATAATTTAATGTATTTTTTCAAATAGCTAGAAGAGAGAATGTTGAATGTTACCAGCACATATAAATGATAAAGATTTGAGATGATGGATATTCTAACTACCCTGATTTTATCACTACACATTGTATACATGTATTGAAATATCACAGTGTACCCCATAAATATGTATAATAATCATGTGTCCATATATAATAAAATATACATTTTTCAAAGTAAGACATACAAATGGCCAACAGATATGTGAAAAAATTATCAATATCACTAATCATGAGGGAAATGCACATTAAAACCATAACAAGATATCACCTCACACTTGTTAGGATGGCTATTATTTAAAAAAAACAAAAGATGGTAAGTGTTCACAAGGATGTGGAAAAAATGGAACCCTTGTACAATACTGGGAATGTAAATTGATACAGATATTAAAGAAAACAGTATGGACGTTCCTGAAAAAAACTAAAAATAGAATTACCAAATGATCCAGCAGTCCCTCTTCTGAGTATATATCCAAAGGAAATGAAATGAGTACCTCAAACAGATGTATGTACTCCCATGTTCACTGCAGCATTATTCACAATAGCCAGGGTATGGAATCAACCTAAGTATCCATCAACAGATGAATAAAGAAAATGTCTTACATGCACACAATGGAGTACTATTCAGCTTTTTGAAAAAAGAAGGAAATCCTGTCATTTGTGACAACATAGATGAACCTGGAGGACATTAAGTGAAATAAGCCAGGCACAGCAAGACAAATACCACATAATCTCACTTGTATATGGAATCTAAATAAGTTGAATTCATAGAAGCAGAGAGTAGAATAGTAATTACTAGAGAGAGGCTGGGAAGGGGTTTGGGGAGATGGTGGTTAATGGATACAAAATTTCAGTTAGAGAGGAGGGATAAATTTAAAAGATCTATTGTACATCACGGTGACTATGGTTAGTAAAAATATATTGTATACTTGAAAACTGCTAAAAGGGTAGATTTTAAGTGTTCAGCACAAAAAAGGTACATTAGGTAATGCGTAGGTTTATTAGCTTGATTCAGCCATTCTACAATGTATAAAATATATCAAAACATCATATGACTTTTTAATTGACACTTTATAAATTATGGTTCATAAACAAATTTATTATACAACAGATATGGGAGAAGGCATATTATAATCTCAAATTGGTAGGAAGGCCTGGCCTTTTAACTAACTGCGTATTTCAACATTCATTGATGGTGCTGATGGGAATCACTGATTATTATTTATGCAGTCAGAAATATACATATAAACTTATCATAAATGCATGTTAAACATAAAGTTTCTCCCTTATCTATACCGTAAGAAAGTCTGAAACAGAACAAGAAGAGGCCTGACTTCATACAGGCATTGCTGATCCTGCAATAACCACAGGGCTATCTAACATCTTGCACCTATGTTATCACTGAAGGTTCCAGCAATCCTGTGGGTGAGCATTTTTATCTCCAGTTTACAGAGTGGGAAACTGGGCTCAGAGAGGGTCTTTACCTTTCTCATCCTCCCGCGTCCCGCCTTTACATGGAAAGTAGCCCCGGGACACCCTGGAGCAGGACACCACGCTCACCGGGGCCAGAAGAGACCCACCTCTCTCTCTCTCACGAAACAGCCAGAGCGCAGATCTCCAAAGTGGGAACGAGGGGACGTCGATCTGGGGTCCTTTCGTCTCCCTAAACCCCACGGAGATTCAGCCCACACTGCTAGGCACTCACAACCTCCACCGAGTCCAAACGCCTGAAGGTGAGACACTGCTGTTCTACCCAGGCCAAATTGGTCTCATTAAAAGGTCGTCACCGTCGCTAATATGACGTCAGGTTACTATGGCAACCGCGTAGCACTGGCTTGTCTCCCAAACCTGAAAATGTCTATGCACAACCCGCTCCTCCATCCCCAGGCTTTCCCTTAAAGCAAAACACCTCCACTCTTCAGATAACTCCCTGAGAAAACATACCAATTAGAGGAACTAGGCTGGGATCCGGGCAATTTTCAAGACTCTCTACCCATTACGGCAGAGGAAAGTCCACGTTGTCAGGAATTTTGCTTTAAAAGTGACCTTAGGGGGCCGGGCGCGGTGGCTCACGCCTGTAATCCCAGCACTTTGGGAGGCCGAGGCGGGCGGATCACGAGGTCAGGAGATGGAGACCATCCTGACTAACACGGTGAAACCCCGTCTCTACTAAAAATACAAAAACTTAGCCGGGCGTGGTGGCGGGCGCCTGTAGTCCCAGCTACTCGGGAGGCTGAGGCAGGAGAATGGTGTAAACCCAGGAGGCGGAGCTTGCAGTGAGCTGAGATGGGGCCACTGCACTCCAGCCTGGGCAACAGAGAGAGACTCTGTCTCAAAAAAAAAAAAAAAAAAAGTGACCTTAGAGGAGTATCATCAGTACACAGAAGTCTAGAGAGGTGTCCTAGGACTCTGGGAGATGAGCTAGCCCTCTGAAGAGGAACATGTACAACTCACACACTATGCTAGGCAGTTGGTTATCTGTGGCAGAAAACAGAGATATTGTTTATAATCAAGTGACTGAATGATCTAGAAACACAAAAACTGTCATTTGAGTAATAATACAGTTATTTCAGGGAGGCTGGACTAGAATAATATTATCATTTAGTAGGCAGGAATCCAGTCAATTAAAACACACAGTAGTTTGCCTTAAAGAAATTCTGTTTTTAAATTATTTATTTATTTTTTTTTGAGACGGGGTCTCGCTCTGTCACCCAGGCTGGAGTGCAGTGGTGCAGTCTCGGCTCACTGAAACTTCTGCCTCCCAGGTTCAAGCAATTCTCCTGCCTCAGCCTCCCGAGTAGCTGGGATTACAGGCGCTCACCACCATGCCCGGCTAATTTTTATATTTTTAGCAGAGATGGGGTTTCACCATGTTGGTCAAGCTGACCTCGATCTCCTGACCTTGTGATCCACCCTCCTCGGCCTCCCAAAGTGCTGGGATTACAAGTGTGAGCCACCGCGCCCGGCCCTGCCTTAAGGAAATTCTTATCCTTCATTCCTGGTATGTTTTTCCATGTGGAAAATACATCCATGACAAAAATACATGTAGCCTCTACACACTCACTCCTCTCTATGGCAGGAATGACTTATCGGATTGGAGAATCTGTAAGGAGAAACATGATACTCTGCCGAAGCCCTCTCCCTTCAAATTCTTGGTAGTAAGCTGCCCTTCAGGAGGCACTTGTTCAGCTTTGCCTTCAGGGATGGGACTTATAATAGGCCCACAGGTTTACTCCTCTGTGTCTCACAGACTCTACAATTATTCCTATCGTTCTTGATTCACAATGCTTAATTCTTTAAGGGGCCCCCAAAATACTCTTCTGCTTCTAGTCTGAGCTCTAAACCAACTGAGAAACATAAGAAAAGAATAAGGAGAAACATATATTGACTTTATCTCTTATAAGGTGATATTGGAGAATGTGACTTAGATTTGCTGTCACGTGGGCTTACTATAAGTTCTAGTATTGGACAGACTTATCCACCCAGCAGTGCTGCATTGGAACAGTCATAAAAACCAAGGACTGCAATGTGTATCTATCTGCTGTCTCCTAAAGGAGCCCTGTCTATGTGTGCCCAAGGAAAGTTACTTCCTTGCCAAGGGTTATCACTATAGCAGGAGAAAGTGTTTCAGGACACTTTCTTTGAGAAACACTTCTAAAATTGATTAAATGGCCCTTGTTCAGAATAAATACTCACTAAGACAACCTCTCAGGTTTCCTCATAGAATGGTTTGTAGCAACACCCTCTCAGTATCTTAGTTCACATGATTGCAGTAGGAATTCATCTTATGGAGTTAGGTTTCAAATTTTAAGACCAGCGTGAAAAATAAATATCATGTAAATTGCCCTTGGGAATCCCTTCAAGAAGGAATTGATAACAGGTTCAGAAATCTGTACCCACATGTAACCCAACACTCAGATGATACAATTATAACCAAGTTTCACTAAGTCTTCAAGGATAAGAAAATCCCTTTCTTATCCAATGATAACACATCACAGAAAATGAGGGAAAGTTCATCAAAACCATAATGTTTTAGATGTCCATTCCTTCTTAACAAACACCCCCAATTAATAGCCATTTATTTTCTCTCAGTATTTTGTGTGTTAACTGGGCCCAGCTGGATGTTTTCTGCTCTATGTGATGTCTGTCACCCGGGGCTGCAGTCATCTGGAGGTTCCACTCATCTGGGACATCTGAGAGAGCTCACTCACATGAATGATGACTGGTGTTGGCATCTGCTGGGAGCTCAGTTAAGGCTGTTGACCTGAGCATCTTGGCTCTCCACAGAGCCCTGCATATGTACAGTTACCAGATTAAAATGAATTCAGTTAACTTTAAATTCCGGATTAATAGGAATATTTTTTAGTTTATGTGGCATGCAGTATTGGTTTATTTAAAATTAAAATCCAACTGGATTTTCATTAAATAAATAAAAGTAAATGAAATAAATAATAAATAAAATTTTTAAATCATCTTATTATTTGCTAAATCTGGCAATTGCAGGGGATGATCCTGTGAATCTGTAAGTTTAATGACCATCTGAGCTGGTTCTTCCAATGGGACAGGTCTGGGGAAAATGAGATCGGATTGCAATAAAGACAAAAGTTGGTAATACTTGGTGTTGGTGGAATGAAAAGCCAGCAGACGCTCACATATACTGTTGGTGCCAAGTGGATGTATCTGTTTTCTAAGGCTCATATAATAAGTTAATGACATTAATGATCTTTGATGCAAAAGTCCTATTTTTCCACCAACAAGGGAGTTTCAGTTGAGGGTTTAGAAAAGACTCATCAAGGTGACTACGATGTACGCCCTCTTAAGGGGCCCTGGCTGAGGTGGCAGATCAGAGCAACATGAGTTCCCTGCTTGGAGGAGGAAAGACAGCTACTATTTTGTAAGGCAGATGGTTTAGCTGGGCCCAGCTCCAGTTTCTTCACATTAGTGTCTGGATTTAATCTCATGACAGCTGTGCTAGTGAAGTACCAGTATCCTGTCTTCCTCATGAATGTCAGTGACTATAAACACATGCTCCTAAACACAGAGCTGAATGGCAAGGAGGTTACTCACCAGGCCCACTGCCAGAGCCAGGGATAGAACCTGCCAGCCTGGGCACCTTGAGTTGCTGGTGATAGACCTTTAGCAAATGTATCCAGACATGTACTGTTAAGGAGGTTAATCTCTGTGCTCCTTGCTTACCCTCCCTGCAGTAGGGTTGGTGCCCCCTCTCCTTACCTCAGGGGAGGTTTGTGAGAGGGCTGAAAGCAGAAGCCTTCTGGAGCCAGTGTTTCTTCCATCCTTTATGAAAACTTAATTTGTTGAAAGGACTGGGCTGCTTGTACCTGGTAGGGAAGTGGGAGGCTCTCAGGACACAAAGATGGGAGAGGAAGGAAGATTTCTCCCAGACTGGGATGAGGTCTGAGGTCTACAAGTCTCTCCAGCAGTTGGGACCTGAGCATTGCTCTATATCAATGTTTGTGGTGAATTAGTGGATGGTCCTTCGAGGCTGGGCATCAATCCATGATTCAGATTTGATTTTCCTGTTTTGATCCAGGGGTAGATGACTCAGGATCTGGGGCATGAAGGCATCGGGCCAGCTAAGGAAATGGTCATCTCAGCCCTGAGCAGTGAGGACACATGAGTGGTTACAGCAGGAGACTCTTGAGGCCATATCAGGAGGATACATTCCCAGAAGTGGAACTGTTTTGTCAAAGAGCATGACCATTTAACATTTTTAATGCTTCCTATCTAGTTGAACTTTAAAATCTCTTTAATAGTATATATTCCATCCAACAACAATTTGAAAACATCTGTTTTTCCTGATCTGTGCAAACAATAGGTTTCACATCTTTTTAATATTTTTTATTCTGAGATCCTGTTATTGGCACATTAGATTTTATTTTTCTCTATTGTATTTTTAAATAGTGTATTTCACAGGTGCATTAAAAATGCTTAGCTAATGGTTCCACATTATTCCTTAGAATATGTCTTGGAATAATTCTAGAGTTTGAAAAGAAAACCCAATCATCAAGTTTGTGTTTACATTGCATCCTGTTTGAATTGAAATGTTGGGGCCAGGAGAACCCTATACATAGCTTGGAGTGGACAAATTAGTACAACTTCTTTGTGGAGATACTGAGCAGCACCCACAATAGAATCATGTGAGGCTCTGTCAGCTGTTGCTCTCTCAGATGTGCATTGCAGAATCTTGGCACATAGCAAACCTGTTCACAGGAGCATGGGTAAATATCAAAATAGTCCCAAAGTCACCTGATTAGAAACATCTCAGAAACACTATTTTCAGAGGAAAACATTTCAATAATTGACATATAAATGTTACTTATATAGTTAGAGATAAAAATATGCAAAGCAATTTTGTGTTTTGTTTAGGGATGTATTCATGACTAAACAAGAAATTTTGGATAGTGGTTCCTTCTGGGGGCACTGAGGCAATCAGGGAACTCACACACGAGAGTCCACTCTATAATATTTTGTTTCATAATCTTGGTTGTGTATGTGTTTGCCTACTATCATATTTATAATACCTTTCAAAAAGTTTGAAATCTATCAAATTTGACATGAACAAAGTTCTAATATGTTTTATCTCTGATTAATAAGTAACCCATTGTCTATTTAAAAAATGTGGAAACTGCATTCAAATACCAATATGAATATTGATAACATTTAATCCCACCATGTACTAACAAAAACTGTAATTATGTTTCCACCAATTATCATCTATACACATGTGTACATGTAAACAAAAATACTGTGTGTGCATTGAATATGGATTTAACTTAACTGGAACGTATTAATTTATTGTAGGTGTGTAACCACAGACTTAGTGTCTGAAAGCTACATCCATCTAGTAGCTCACAGGTCGCTAGGTCAGAAGTCTGGTCCAGCATGACCTTATTCTCTGCTCAAGGTCTCACAAAGCTAGAATCAAGGTTCCTGTGTAGGCTCCACTGAGGTCTCATGTGGATGATCTGGTAAAAATCTGCTTCCAAGATCATTCTTGTTGCTGGCAGAAGTCACTTCCTCGTGGCCATTGGACTGCAGTCCCCATCTCCTTGATGATTGTCAGCTGGGGATATTCTTAGCTCCTGGGGGCTAGTCCACTTCCCTGACACGTGGCCTCCTTCTTCCATCCAGCAATGGCACATTGAAGGCTTCCTGTGCTTTGAATCTCTGACTTGCCCTGCTCTAAACAGCAGAAGAAAATTCTCTGATTTTACAGGGCTCAACTAATTAGGTCAGGCCTATGCTGATCATCTCCCTTTTGCCATATAACAGACATAATCATGGATCATGTGTCTGGTCTTATGACTCTAGTCTTCCGTCCAGTATTCTTGTCATGTTGCCCTGTGGTGTCCCTTCTACCTTAAAGTTATTGGGAAACTGCTCCTCCAGTGTCAAACTGAATGATAAATTAAAAGGATAGGAAGGCAGATGCAGTTATAGGAAATGGTATGGCGATTTATTTTTCCTTTTCCCCAGCTCTCACATGTAACTCATCCCACAACTCAGAACTGGCCCAAAGCTCATAGGTTATGGGGATATATTTCAGCTCTTGCTGCTACCTTTCCACAAGCTCTCTATGGCAGTAATGCCCTTTGGTTTAGGTCAATGTCATCTACTCTCTGGGAAGAAGGGGGCAAATAGTCAGGCCTGTTATGTGTTGAAGTCCTACTATCTCCCATAGGCACTTGACAGGTTTTCTCATGTATCCCTAGGGACAGTACTGTGAAGAAGATAATGTGGTGCATCTTATTTCCCAGATGACCAAGCTCCTTCTCACAGGGACTAAGACCCTCTCCAGAGAAGTGATACAAATTGAATGTGATTCCATTCTTGCCCTCCCCACAATATCACCAGCAGCTTCCCATTTGGAAGATGATAGTTTTACATTTCCCTAGTATTGTCCCCTATCACTCAATAACCCCTCATGTTGAGGAAGATGATGGTGGAGATGAAATCTTGTTTCCTGGCCCATGAAACCTAGCTGTGAAATCACATGTACCAGCAGGTCCTTAGGGTCCCTCTTAGGCCCACTTCTTTCGTCTGAATGTTTGTGTCTCCCACACATTTATATGTTGAAACCTAATAACCTTTAGGAGGTAGTTAGGCCAGGAAGGCAGGGCCCTCATAAATGGGATTAGTGCCCTTATCAGAGGCCTGAGAGAACTTGTTCACTACTTTCACCATGTGAGGATGCAGCAAGAAGGTGCCATTTATGATGCAGACAGAGTCTTTACCACACTACAAATATTCTGGCATCTTGATCTTGGACTTCCTAGCCTCCAGAACTTTGAGTAATAAATTTCTGTTGTTTACAAATTACCCACTTTCAGGTATTTTGTTATGGCAGTTCAAGTGCACTGAGGCACCCACTGACCTCACTCCACTGACATCAGACCTGGGCCTGTGACTAGATGTGGCCAATGAGCTATGAGGTGAAATGGAGTGTGCCCCTCCCAAGCAGAAGTGATAAGGGCCATCTAGGAGTCCCACCAGCACACTTTGACCCTCTGCCTCAGCAATGTCCCAGATTTCCTCTGAGGTAGTTTAATTCATTTAATCTTCCAGCAGCACTAGAATATGAGAACTTATATGATGGCAGAAATGCTTGGAAAGAGGCAAGTCAAATGATTTATACCCAAAATTGGCCTGCTAGAAGATCCCTTCAACTCACATGCCCTAACACCAAGTCTGTAGCCAGGAGAAGGTACGTGTTTTACCCACATCACACAGAAAGCAGTTTGTCAGGCTCTGGAAGCAACATCTTCTGCCTTTCACTCCATTGCTCTCTCCAGAAGACCCATCCTCATGCTCTGCTCTTCCCTGGGCATGTGTCTTTATGGAGCCACAGTAACAACCCAGATACCCAGTCAATGGCCACTGCTGACATTCACTCTCCAAGGGGGGCCCAAAGAGGTCAGGAAAGGTACATTGATTCTACAGAAATGGGGTGACATTTCCCCATCCCACCTACAATGCACGATGCCACAACACAGAAGAGGCACCAACTCTTATACATAATGTGGGTCTGTGTGAGTTTATTTTTCTTTCTGTTGCCTTGTTTTCAGAAGCTCTTTAGAACACAATTATGCTGCTTAGCACTATGTAGTTTAGTCATCACTCACTATGTAGTTAAAGTCATCTCAGAAGCAGAAGTTAGAAAGGGGGATGGAAAGAAAACCAACACTTCAAGGGCCTACGATGGGCCAGACACTGTTAGGCACTTCACACACTGTTTCTCTAAGTCCTTACAACTGTTCTGTAAGTTAGGTATCAATATTCCCTGCTTAAACTTATTCCTCCCCAGAGGCAGGCTCTCCTAAGGCTAATGGAGGTTAAATATATTTTACAAGAACACACGCCCAATAAGAGACAGCATGGTTATTCGAATCCAGGGTAGACAGACCCCAACCTTGGGTTCCACCATGAACCTCTGCAGATAGGTGTGGGTAGTAACATTTGCCCTGTTCTAGAGCAGGTTTTCTCAACTTCAGCACTATTGACATTTTGGGCTGGAGAGCTCTTTGCTGTGGGGGCTGTCCTAGGCATTGGAGGATGTTCAGCAGCCTCCTTGGCCACTAATCATAAGATTCCAGTAGCACCCCCAGGTGTGACTACCAAAAATGTCTCCAGACAATTGCATGTCCCTGGAGCTAGGAAGCATAATTGCTCCTGTATGGGAATCACTGCTTTAGATAAAATTTCTCATAAGTATTTGAATACATGGGTCTGGACCCTAGAAGAAATTTTTGTAATAAAGATATGGTTTGAGGGCTTCTGGAGCCTGGCATGTAATAGATATTCCATACATATTTGTTAAATCAATGCATATAGCATACAGAATTGATAGTCTCCAGTCTTTTTTCATCCTTACATGAGTTTCTCAAACTGAAGTACAGTCATTCTTATAAACTGTATCAAAATCTGCAGTTTCAACCAAAATTTAGAGCTTAGCTTTTGTTCCCCTTTATTAAAGGCATGTTTTAAATGGTAAAACATGTAGAAATTGGTTATATGAGCAGCAAGTAAAGCCAGACCCAAAAGCAGCTTCAACATTAAGACAGATGAACAAAAAACATGAAGGTCCATCCTAGCCTACATTTCTATGCTGGACACCATGCTCAGTACTTTAATGACATTAATGTATTTGAGCTTCATAACAGCTCTTTAAGGTATTATCCCCATTTATGGATCAGGACCTCGAGGTACAGAAAGGTTAAGACACTTATCCAGGACCACATGGCTAGTAGGGGGCAGAGGCAGTACCCTAGCCCAGACTGTATGGTGTCAAAGCACATTGGTATTAACCACAATGGTGTCCTACCACAAAGCAACATATATCTGTAGAGCCTCAGCCAGGGCCAAACACTCTGGGAATTTTTGTTTAACTAATTGAACTGAATGTAGTGACTCAGTCTAAGAATTCTGGTAAGATTACAGCATGACTGTTAAATACATCAGAATTTCTTTTAGAATCAGACAGAGAAATAAGCACATATTACATTATATATGACCTTCAGCATCATTTTTTGTATTGTAGAATGTTTAGGATGGTATAATTGGGATAGGGATGAAAGACCACCCATTTATATGTAACTGGTGTGTGTACATTCCTGCTTCCTTTTTTTTTTTTCCCGTGTCAGCAGCAGACAAGCAAGAGAACTTGATGTTGGTTATATCCTTCAAGGTACAGAGAGACAAGATCCCACAAAAGAATAAAGCAAAATAACGATGCTGACAAACAGAATACTGTAATGGGAGGCATGAAATCTGGGTCCCTGGGCTATATCAACAACATTCTTACTTTATAACACTGAGTAAGTCACTCTACCCATCCTTACTTCCATTAGAAACAGGAATAATACCACCTAGCCCTGATGGCCATTCAGAAGAAGCATAATGAAGAGACCCTTTCTCTGTTTTATACTAAAACAAATTATAAGGCAAGAACAATTAAAACCAATACAATATATAATTTAATGAAATAAAATAGAAAGCCCACTGAGAGTGACCAAAGCATTTATAAATGTTTATTATGATAAAAGTGGCATTTTCAAATCACTGGGTAAAAATAATTTTTATTATTATTTTAAATATATATTCAAAAGAAAATGGAGTTGTATTTTCATCCTCACAGCATAATATATAGGACATGTCAAATGATAAAAGTATTAAAATTGTATATTAAGATTCCAATATTTAATAGCAAACAGCCCTCTATTGAGCCTATACCTACAAGAACATTTGAGAAGCTCACATATGCAGTTTGAATTGGTTCATTTGAATTGTGAGGTTTGCCTGATCAGTGTAGAGGTCCTTTATAGTGTAGAGGAGTGCAATTACACTCATATCGCATTATCATATTTTGTAGATCAGTCCTAAAGAAAGGACCTGCTCAAATTCACTGCATTGTTTCTATCATAATTTGAAATATCTCAAAGACCACAGCTTCCATTCAAGAGATTTTTGTATGAATAAACCTACTGGTGGCAAAGGTAGTTGGCTGTTCAAGGAACTAATGTTTTCTTCTCAACTTCCACTTTAAAGATAGGAAATTGTTTCTATCGATACCTAGTGCCTCATAACTCATTCATTCATTCCTTCATTCATGTAATAAACAAACCTTTCATAGAGGCTAAGTGCTCAGTTTTTCACATTGTATGATGGTTGTGAAGTTTTATGACTATTAATCAATTGTGTCTTTTGATGCTGCAACCATATTGTGTTAAAGGGCGCACAGAATGTCCATTACAAGGAAGAAAAGAAGAAATGTCTTCCTTAGCTACTTTTCATTCCAACCATGCTACTTCACAGAATAATCCTGTTTAGGGAGGTCCTACTGAATATAAAGTGACAGACCATTCAGCAACTGATTGCTTCTGTTACTAGTTTAAGATAAAAACATAATTATTTTCTTTGCTTTTCAAAAGACTTATTTGATGCAGTCATTTTTAAAAGAAAGTATGGTGTTTGGATGTAAACTGACTCTTTGCATTGCCAATAATATATGTAATGGCCATCCGAGATCTGCGACCTTCCTTGACCTCTGCAGAACAAAACATTTCTCATCCCCTTATACACTTTCTTTTTCTTTTGTTTTGAGACAGAGTTTTGCTCTTGTCGCCCAGGCTGGAGTGCAGTAGCACCATCTTGACTCACTGCAATCTCCACCTCCTGGGTTCAAGCTGTTCTCCTGCCTCAGCCTCCTGAGTAACTGGCATTACAGGCGCCTGCCACCATGCCCAGCTAATTTTTGATTATTAACTTATACACTTTCAAAGTTTGTGTCTGTCAGATTTCTCAGGTTCTGATTATGAAACACACATTTTCCTATTAGCCTCCCAACACCTTGGGAGATTATTTCCCTTAATCAACTTGATGAGAAAAGGTTCTGGATTGCTCAAATATCTCATTTACTTGGGCGATTACTGTGAATTTTAGCTCATATTTACATCTTCTCATTTACGATATTTTATAATTCCTAGACTAATATGAGTTCATGAAATTCGACTTTATATATTGTCCCAATAATTCACCCATAGAGAAGTTCCATTTATCTCATTTTATTTTATTTTGAAAGTCTCACTCTGTTGCCTAGGCTGGAGTGCAGTGGCACGATCTCGGCTCACTGGAACCTCCACCTCCCGGGTTCAAATGATTCTTGTGCCTCAGCCACCTGAGTAGTTGAGATGACAGGCATGCGCTACCACACCTACCTAATTTTTCTATTTGTAGTAGAAAGGGGTTTTGCTATGTCACCAGGCTGGTCTCAAACTCCTGGCCTCAAGTGATCCACCTCAGCCCCCCAAAGTGCTGGGATTACAGGTGTGAGCCACTACACCCGGCCTGAGAAGTTCCATTTAATTGATATTTCCTTTATGGGTATACGCTCGATTGTTTGTGTAACAAATGCTTCCTTATCAGATCTTCTCCTTAAGGTTGTATGTTTTATTACATAAGTATTTGTTTACCAAAGAAAAATTAGAGAAATAAGATAAACAAAAAGATAATAAAACACTCTAGTTCCTCCACTAGCTATAAATGTATTAGATATTTTATATGTCATTCCAGTTTTTCTCTTTGCATGCATTTTCAAAACAAAGATCATATTTTAGTATATATAGATCTCTTTGATTACTTTAATGCAGAATATCCCATACTATGGAACTACTGTAAGCTATTTAATCTCCTATTTGTGGATATACTGAATATTTCTAGTTTCAAAAATACAAACATTGGTACAATTAACGTATTTATACAATATTTGTGCCCACTTTTATGTATTTTTTCTGTAGGATAAATATCTATTAATTTATTTCTCATTTCAAAATATGAACATTTTAATAGATATTGGCAAATGACCATTAGAAGAGGTTACACCAAATTATTCTCCTTTACCTCTAGCAGTTTATGAGATTGCCTGATTCTCTACAACAGCAGTTTTCAAATTTGACTGCTCATTAGTATTACCTAGGGAATGTTTTAAAAATTATCAAGGCCCAAGTTCCTCTCCAGACCAATTAAATAAGCATCTTTGGGAGGGGATCCTGGGCATTACTATTTTCTAAAAGCTCTCCAGGTGATTCTAATGCAACCAGGGTTAAGAATCACTGTTCTACACCTTCACCACTGATGAAAAATGTTCTATTCAGACTTAGAAATTCAAATTCTAGAAATGTTTCCTAGGGGAACCTTTGCACAAATGGACGTGTGTACAGTGGAGGCCTATGCTTTTGGCAGACAGAAAATACTGCCGAGGAAGTTGAGAACTCTGGCATCAAAACCAAAAAATGATACATTTGGGACTTGTATTCAAAACTACTATTTACTCTTGCCTGCCTGCCATGTGTGTGACACACTTGTTCAAAAATAGAATTTATATAAGTTTACAAACTTTAGTTGAAGGTATTAGCTAGGGCTTTTAATAAATTATGTGATACCTGAACATGGGAATCTTTTGAGTAACATGAATAGATTTCCATCAACTAAAAAAATCAGTAGATAGTAATTCTGTCAGTGTTAGGAATATGCAGAAGGGCAACTCAACCATTAGATGCAGATTCTTTTTAAAGACGGATGGATGAATGGATATTTATAGAAGTGGTCACAGCAATTTTTTAACAGGGGGAACTTTTTTCCAAATACACTCTTACACATAATCCCAAAGCTAAGTTGCTTTGATTGAGAGTAGTGGGAAGCACATAGATCCAACCCACTCAGCCTCCCCTGAGCCTCTGTAGTGCCTTTTGAAGCATTTCTGGGAATCCTAAGACTCCAGGAAAGGCAGATTGAAAACCATGGACCTGGAGTAGAGCATTCCAATCACATGCTAGAAATAGGTTACAGGTGTGCTGAAGATACTGCTTCCTCAGTGCTCACAGTAGTTGCAGGTGGGAATGGGGCAGCTGGAGTCCTTGAGGCTGATGCCTTTAAGGGGGAACAGATGTGTCTGTTTATCCCATACAAATACTCTTTTTCTGTGTGTGTTAGGACAAGAGGAAGATGGAAAAGCACTGATCTTGAGTACAAAAATATTCAATATATAGCCACGCTATAAAGTGATGATCCTGGTGTCCTTGTATAACTCACAAACTGGTTCTGAAGGCGGTTATAGTGATGGATATGGTAATTATCCTGATTTGATCCTTATACAATGTACACATGCATTGAAACATCATACTGTACCCATAAATATACACAATTATAATGTGTTAATCATAAATATAACATTAATAGAAACTGGTTCTGAAGGCAATTTCAATGTTTTGAACAATTGCAGCATAAGTGTATGGCTTTCCAGAAGGCCATTATAAAAGTATTCATGTAGGCCGGGCACGGTGGCTCACGTCTGTAATCCCAGCATTTTGGGAGGCTACAGTGGGTGGATCACTTAAGCTCAGGAGTTTGAGACTAGCCTGACCAACATGGCAAAACCCCGTTATCTACTAAAAATACAAAAATTAGCCGGGCATGGTGGTGGGCATCTGTAATCCCAACTACTTGGAAGGCCGAGGCAGGAGAATCACTTGAACCTGGAGGCGAAGGTTGCAGTGAGCCGGAATCACACTCCAGCCTGGGCCACTCCAGCCTGGGCCACAGAGCAAGATTCCATCTCAAAAAAAAAAAAAGTATTTGATGTTTGTTAAGGAGTGCAATTTAACTCATATCACATTATCATATTTTGTAGAATCAAGATGGTTCTGATAAAAGATTAATTCTTGGTATCCTTAAACCACAATAGCACAGCTACACATAAAAGCTACATAATAAAGCATGGGCCTAGTGAAGCACACTTTCTCCAGTTCTATTTCCCATTAAAATGACATTTTGTTGTCAACAAGGAGAGGGAATAGCACTCTTTCCTAATTCAAAGCAGAGCACCTGGAAACACATTACTGCTTTCTGCATTACTCTTCTTTCCTGTTCATTGCTAACATACTAGGCATTTTGTTTGTTCCTAACATTTTAGAGCTTTCCACAAAGGACCTAACTGGGCCTTGGGGAGTAGCCAGTCTCTCCCTCCTGCATGGAATATTAACATCTTCTGGAGAAGAAAAATATTTCTATCCAGTCTTTTATATTTTGCTTTATTTTGGGTATCACAACTTGAGAACAGCCTAGTTTTGTTTGCTAAATGAGTTGTTCAACATACAAAACAAATAGCTCTTCCAGTCTGCAAGTTTCTGGAGTTCTCCTCTCCTTCAGGGAAACCCTAGCAACTACCATTGAGAGGGACATGGCACCTTTAGGAGAGAGGTGGCCAGAGCTCCTTTCAGAAGAGCTGCTGACACAAGACAGCACATTGTCGAGCTGAAAGCAGGTGTCCAGAGATAAGCTAAAATCTTAAAGCAAAATTTGCATTGTGATCTTGAAGACTTTTATCAACTCACAATTAATTATGACACTTCTCTGAAGCTGATTTTATAAAATGACCAACTCTTTAAACTGAAGAAATAGAAACACAATTATGTTATCTTCATAAAACTAACTGGAAAGCATTTGTGCTTGTCTCATTAATAAGCCCCATTTTGTTTTGAGCTGTAGTTGTGTGTACATATCACTTGCTAGTCTAGTCACTATGGCTGTTGCCTGAGTGTTGGTCCATAACAGAGTTCAGGGTCTGAACTCTGTAACAGAATGTCAGCACAGCTAAACTTTTCATTCTTGTTTTAAATCTAGTTCCCAAGGTAGAAAGTGATACAACTTTTCTAGCTGTCAGTTGGTGATAATTGCAAGGGCCTCCAGATCCCGTGGGAAGGACAGCACTGAGAAGGCATAAAGAAAATAGGCAAAGTGACACAGACGTATATATACTCCACTCTCCTCCACCCACTAAGTAATGGGGTCCATCTTCACATACCTACAATTAACCCAATGGAATATAAAGGTGCAATTCAATTGTCACATCCATAATATGTAGTATTACGTAATCTTTAAAATGTTGTTATAAAAATAACAATGAGATGATTTTGTCTATGAGAGTAGCAAAACTTAAAAACAGTGACACCAAGTGTTGGCAAGTATATGAAGAAACAGACATTCATGCTCCATGAGATGAGGCTGGCGAGATTCATTTTGAAGGTCAGTTAGGCAATATACATAAATATTTGTAAATATTCATGACAAGAAGAAAAGCAGCCTGACATCTAAGAGTAGCCTGGTCTGCTACTCTATGAATGTCATGTATCAAGACAAAAGCAAGACTACTCTAATCATGTACTAACACAGAAAATCACTGTCCCAATTACAAAAATGATGAAATACCAGCCCCCCCGCCCCATTCTGGCTCATATTAGTTCTTTACCAATCACAAATTTGGTCTTCCTCACCTATAGAGTAAGATTTATTTAAATACAAAATCATAGAATTACTCATGCTTCCCAAATCCTGTAAGTGTTCATCACCAGGCAATGGATTAAATAACATGTGATACAACCATATAAAAGAATATATGCAGCTGCTAAAAAGGCATGTTGCATGAAAACTACACAATGTTGCTTAGAGAAATAAAGGAGACTTAAATAAGTGGAGAGAGATTTTATTCATGGGTCAGATGATTCAATATTGTTAGATGTCATTCCAAAGAAATGAAAGCCTATGTCCATAAAAACACTTGTACACAAATGCTCATAGCTGCTTTACTTATACTGGCCAAACTCTGAACAGCCCAAATGTCCATCAACAGGTGAATGGATAAATAAACTGTGGTAAAGCCATATGGTGGAATACTACTTGGCAATAAAAAGCAATGAAATAGTGAGACACATGATATGGATGAATCTCAAATAATTACACTAAGTGAAATAAGCCAGATTCTCTCCCGACCAAAGAGTGCATGCTGTATGAATCCATTTATACACAATTACAGAAAATGAAAACAATTCTATTTTGTCAGAAAGTGACCCATAGTTGCCTGGGTTAGGGGCACAGGGAGAGAGAGGAGGGAGGGATTACAAAGGGGCATTAAGAAGTTTTGGGGGAGGCTGGGCATAGTGGCTCACGCCTGTAATCCTGACACTCAGGGAGACCGAGGTGGGTGGATCACTTGAGACCAGGAGTTCAAGACCAGCCTGGCCAACAGAGCAAAACCCTGCCTCTACTAAAAATACACACACACACACACACAAAATTAGCTGGATGTGGTGGCATGCACCTGTAGTCCCAGCTGCTCAGGAGGCTAAGGTACGAGAATCACCTGAACCTGGGAGGCAGAGGTTGGTGGGCCAAGATTGCACCACTGTACTCCAGCCTCGGTGACAGAGCAAGACTCTGTCTCAAAAAAAAAAAGTAGCTTTGGTGGGTGATGAATATGTTTACAATTTTGATTGTGGTTATGGTTTTATGTGTATATACATTCCAAGATTGATCACACTGTATATACTTTCAACATGCAGCTTAATGTATGGTAATTATATTTCCGTCAAGTTATTAGATTAAAAAGCATGTGACAGATCTATATAACACTAAATTGAAAAGACAACTGTTAAGAGGAAAAGGCAAGTCTCAACACTGTATTCCTAGTTTTGCAAAAGAATGTGTATATTGTATGAGAATATGCAATAAAGGATTACAACACTATATACCAACCGTTAACAGAGAAAAATATTAAGTGATTCAAAAATATGTTGTAGAGGCATATTTATTGACATGCAAAGATGTTTACAGTATACAACTGGGGGGAAGTAAGTTACAAACATTTACAGTACGATCTTGTTTTAGTTTCTTAACTGGCAGAAAATCTCAAAACATATAACTCCATATTTTCACACATAGAAACTTTCACATCAGCTAAGACCAGGGATTATAACTCCCACCATGAGTCTTAGAGAACTCAGCCATAGCCTAAATGTCCTGGGAATGCTTTCTGGTCCATACCAACTTCCAAGAATCACTCTCGTAGGTTGACACAGCAATCTCTTCTAGCTTTCCTGTTTTGTGTTGTTGAGGCTGCAATTCTGGGTCTAAATTTCTCTAATTAAGTTTATCTTGTAGTGTTAGCTGGTACAAATGCAGAAATGCCCAGGCTTGCCTCCTAGTAAAAGATAAAGCCCCTTGGCCTTTCATATGACACACAGGAGAATAAATCATAAATGGTAAAAAAGAAAAAAAAATTAAGGTATGATTTCGTAAGGAGGAAAAAAGCAATTACCTTTTAAATTCAGGGTATAAAATGATTTCGGCTCTTTGGGAAAGAAAAAATACAAATGGATAGAAAAAGATACAAAGGATACCTAACAAGTTTCCCTTGCTGATGACTCCAAATCTACATCTTACTCAGTGAACAAAGTTTTGGGCTCCTACTATTTTCGACACTGCCAGATAAAATCCATCTATTCACCTCAGAATTTTCTCCTGACCTCCAGCCAGATGTAGCCAAATGTCTAATAGACACATGAATTTGAAGGAAGTTAAGAATTGTAACACCTGGCATGGACATGATCTATTGCAAAATTAAACCATTAAAAGCAGTCTCTGAGCTTTGAAGGCCCCCCACCTCAAAATGCCCTTCAAGGGGACTATAAAGCAGTGTGGTGAGATAGGTTCTGGTGTCAGACAAAACAGCTACGCCACCTGCCTGCTGTGGGAATCTAGGAAAAGGTATTTAATCTCTCTAATTCTCGTTGGAGGGTACCCAGAATAATGAGTTCTAATAAAAATACAAGTAACTAGCTCACAAGTTCACTATGAGAAGAGGAAAAAAACTTGTAAAATATGGTGCCAACACAGTGTTTGACATAGAATAGGCACTCACAAAATGTTTCCTGCCTTCTCTTTTGTGAGGTAACTTTTATGTAAATGAAACAGCCTAACAATTTAAGAGTTATGAATGTAGTAGCAAAATCAAAATTGAACAAATAATACATTTTGTCTGAGATTCTGAGTCATTTCTGTGTTGTGGAATGAGTATCTGATACAGCTGGAAGAGGAGAAAAATAGTAGTTTATCTTACATTAAATATCCTATAGCAACCCCTGCCTCTTTTATGTAGAGTGCGCACATTCGGCCATGAGTGTGCACGTGCACACACAGAGACACACACACTCATACACACTCTCTCTCTAGGTACTGTTATCTTTGTGTATGTGTATGCCTTACTTCTGTAACTAGATTACAAACTCAAGGATATTTTCTTTTTTGACATTTTAAGCCACAGGTGTGTATAAGCAGATACTAATGAAAAAGTTAGCTTACTTAAAATGAACTGGTTCGCTATCTTAAGTAAAATGTTAAAAATATGCCAATCTAGGCAAGATAAAAATCAAACATTTTCAGCCCAAGGAATAATATTCATTTGATACCCCCAAAATAGTCTAGCTCAAACCTAGAGCCTGTCACAGGTGACTTTGTGTTAAAGATGCAGTGTATAATGTATACACTGTAATGTACAGCCTGCTAGAGTTTAGAGATGGCTCAAAACATTCTATCTCTGGCTCATTTTACATAGTTTCAATAATCCCTTTAACTTCCCTGAAAATGGCCATGAGTGTATTATAACTCAAGTGATCAACAACTACAATTGAGCCTTTTCTGATATGCTCCTTTATGTTAATAAATATGGCCACACCACTAACAAGATTGGCTTTTGCCTCTTTCTGGTTAAAGATGAGTTTTAATGCTGCCAATGCCTTCATATTGATCATGTCTCTGGCTGCAGTTGGATTTTCAGACATATTTAAAAGCAGTTTCAAAACAAGATTTCTGGTTTTGCAATTTCCTGAGGACAGCAAATGGAAAAGCTCTGAAAAGTAATTGGCAACAATGTAGTGATGGACAAAATCAGTAGTCAGTTGTCCTAGTATCTTTAATCCAGATTGCTGTCCGGGTGAGTTCAAAGGAAATGACACGGTTTCTTTACACATATGCTTAACATGTAATTCAATTTTGCGTTGTCTTTCATCCCCAGAAGGAGGATTCAGAGTAATTACAGTCTTTTTTCTCATTTCAGGGGAAGGAAAACTGAGCAAGCTTTCAATAAGTGTCACTACACCCACTTCATTAATAAACTCTTGGGCAAACGGGTGAACATTATGGACACCCATTGCAATCCGTGCTATTTTATGAATAAGAGGATCAGTAGTTGACTTAAGTAAGCTAACAAGTTTTTCAAATTCCTCAGAATCCATATAGCATTCCATTTTGCAAGGACAAGCAAATGGTTTAATCCCATTTACCTCCCTGATCCTGATTTGACGTCTAATCTCATCTATGGTCTGGATGCAGGGGTCAGAATCAAAACGACACTCAGGGATAGGCTGTGAGCATGAGCGAGTGTTCCTAGAAGGGCGGCAAGCTGTTGCCCCAGGCAAAGAACAGGCATTTTCTTCAGCTGAAGCCAGAACAATATATGAAGGAGGGCTTGCCTCAGATGGTGCCTGGGATCTAAATCCTAACACTGCTGGAGTTACAGCAGGGGCGTTGGGCCAGATAGTTACCTCAGACCAGTCCTTGGGCCTATTTTTTTCATTAATTTCATACAGGGGCTGAGGCTTAACTATCCTGCTCACGGGTTTAGGATTAGGGTCAAAACTGGTATCATCTCCTTCCCAAAACCAGTTCCCAATAACATTCTCTTCCTCCTCCTCCTCAGCCCCTGACCTGGGTTTGCAATCGGCCCCAGCCGCAGGCTCCAACTCCTCAGCACAGACCTGGGCACCAATTTCAGGTTTATCATTCTTAGTGCTGGAACTATTACCCGCCTCTTCTCCATTCCAGAACCAGGAATTGATAGTGGCCTCTTCCCCAGCCCAGAACCAGGCATCAATACCAGCCTCATTTTTACATGTGGAGCTGGTGGACTCATTCCCGGCCTTGGAACTGAAATCTCCCATGGCTCTGCCCAGAGTCTTAGGCTCTGACAGAGCTCCTTCCTTCACCTCAGCAACAACCTTGTTCTTAGACACTGCCTTCATCTCTGCTACTGCATCTGTCTTAGACCCTGTCTTGGCTTTGGCTTTGGCCCTGGTCTTGGCTACAGGCCTAACAACACCAGTAGCCTCCCTCTCTGCTCCAGCTTTAGCTTGTGTAACAGGCTTTTTTTCAGTTTTGGCCTGGGCTCTTGTCTTATTCTTAGTCCCAGTCATGGTTGAAGCCCAGTTATATGGCCCTGTCCAGTCTTGGCCTTGGTTCTCAATGTGTCCTAGGTCAAAGTCTTAACACTCTTTCACTGGGTAATGGAAAAACTTGGTAGCAAGAGTTAGAGTCAACTGTCAGTTCTGCAGTCACAAAGTTCTCTTTCCAAACATACAGCCTCTGTCAATGATACAGAGGGCAGAGGCACGCTCGGGATGGGGGAGAATGATTGTTCCCAAGTGCAGACCTGCTGAAGGCGATGGTCTTCCAACAATCCAAAGCCACCACAGCCACCAGTGGAGATGGACCTGAGGTTGAAGAAAGAAACTGGCTTTGAGTCTTGTCCAACTGTGCTTCTCTATGCAAACAGCCACACAGAAGGACATAGAGTAGAAATGAATTGTGTAGAAGTGAATTAATAAAAAACTCTGCTACTTCATTTTATACTTTGCACACTGCCACTAATGCTCAACAATGTCCTGCCCAAGCACTGTCATTCTTTTACTCTGCATCAAACAGGAACAAAGATGGCAGGTAAGCTTGCTGAGAGTAAGAAAGGCTAAAGGAGTGCCCAGTCTCTTTGGACCCATGCTAGTAGGTCCACCACTAAAATACATACCACTAGACCTCACAGATGTATTCAGGCAGCACTCACACCAACCTGCACTGATCTAGTGCAATTTTTCCTCCTTCCCTGTTTCCAGTGTTGATATGCCCTATAGTTAACTCATGGGCAGGCCTATGGACAAAAATACAGGTGGGATTGGAATTCTGAGTATTTGGTTGACAGACCTACACTCTAATCTCTAAACCCAATTTCTGCCTTCCCAAATATAGGGCTTTGGTTATATAACACGTCTGGCCTCCTAGTACTCCTCGTGGCTTCTTTTCCCATTTCCTGCCCCAGTATCTACCTCATCAGCATAATCCTGGCTCACCCCACCCCATCACTTGTACACAAATGTGAGGTCAGAAGTGACCAGAAAGCTGGAAGACAGTGGCTCCAAGATATGATCTGGTCTAACCCACTTGGCAACAGCCTCTCCATAACCCCAATCAACAGGGGTGTTTACACATAAACCTACCTTGAATCCAAATGAACAGTTTTTGTTCTCTTTCTTAATTAACTTCCAAGTGAACAGCTACATACAGATCTCTACAGGAACCTAGAAAGGAACAGACCTAAGGATAGAAAGGAAGGCAGAGGAAAGAAAACAGAAGAGACTAAGATGATCTAATGCCCATAACAAGGGTTAAAACATATGCTTTTGAATATTCAAGGCTATGTTAAATGTCTCCCACCTGTCTGCTCCTCCTCAATGATTCCCTAATCACCCCAAGACCTGCAGCCTGATTACACCTCCTGCCAACTTTGAAGTCAGTCATTTTCCCAACAGAAGTTACACCTCCTTTCCTGAAAAAAAAAATATGAGGTGCAGAAATAGGTAGTGGAACATAGGCAATCGTACTTAGGAGGCAGGCAGGGAAGATAATGGAGACTGTTATTTTAATACCATCTGTGCATGTCCCTCCCCTTCCCCATGCATACCTAGATCCTGCTTTATTCACCACCCATGTCAGCCTGCTCATACAGCAGGGGTCCTCAGGAGATGCTATCCTTCCCACCAAAGAGTCCTCTAGCTAGAGAAGAGTCACACCCTACAAAAAGAAGGCGAGCAACTAGCAAAAAAATAACCCCAAGAGACTATGTTAACAATGGTAGAAAAATAGCAGGTTAATGGACAGATTCCCAGAATTCGGATTCTAACACCTCCTTTTTGAGAATCAGAAACTAAGTAAATGAAGTCTCCCAACTCTCATAGCTCCTCAGATATCCACCATCAGAAATGCCATGAATTCTTCTGTGGGACTATTTCTGTACCAAAATGAGACGGTCTGTGAGGAATGGCTGGAGATGGAGTTTTGGTTTCCAGAACCAGAAATTGAAGAAGCAGATTGACTTCAAATGTTCTAAATTGACCCTTCAAAGAGATTTCCCCTCTACTTGGAACCCTTATTCTCACGCATCATTACATTACTTAAAGTGGATCAGCATGTTGAGAAAACAGATCCTGAACAAGAAAGATGGAAAAATACTACCCTGTTATTTACATGGACTACTGTTGTGAAATTCGACCAAGTCCACACCCTGTCTATTTGTTTGCACAAAACTGCGTGTGGGGATCTAAATATGTAAGGCAATAAAACAGTGTGCTATTAAAAGGCGGATAAACATTTCATTTTAGTGTCTTCATAATCCACCCACTCAAAGTTCCAGTTTTGGAGAACCCACCAGACCTACCCCGCAGACAGGAGACTTTGACAACCACCTGGAGCCTGTGGGAAGGGACAGCACCCAGGAAAAGGGTCCCACAGGCCCCTTTCCGGAATCAGGGCCCGGAGTAGTGAATGCGGCCCACCTCTCGCGGGCTGGGCACAGAGCTGGGACGCTGGCCCCCACCAACCTTCCCAGGCGCCCCCTACAATGGCTCCCGCTCCGCCATTTTCCCGAAGGAGCCTCCCCCACAGCCCCTTCCGGGCATAGACCGTCGAGGGCGGAGCGCCGGCGCCTGCAAAGCTGGTTGGGAAGCTGTCAGAGCGGTTCTCCTCCAGACGAGCTGACGGTGCCTCTCAAGCCAGCCCCTCAGCCCTTGGCCTGGCCTGGCCCGGCCCTCACCGATCACCGCCTCCCATCGCCAGGGGTCTCGGGCACTGCGCACCTCTCTCCGGCGCCCGGCTCCGACCGGATCGTCTCCTCCTTGCCAGGCTGTCAAGGTCGGCGGGGCAGGCTGCCAGCCGGTCCACCCTGGCGGACCACCCCGGCGGACCACCCCAACCTCACGCACCCCCACTTGCCTTCAGCGGCCCAGGGCCCAGGTCGTCGACCTCCCTCTCTTCTCCTCAGCTCTCCTCTGGCGGCTCCTCACTTGGATTCTCACCGCTTTCCCCGCGATCCGAAAGGAAAAGACGAGTCCCGCCCCCCACGCCTCTGCACCAAACTGGGTAGGGGCTGCGCAGGATGCGGCAGGAACCACTCGCCGCGAGGGTGTCGGGAAGGGGAGCGGAGGGATACGGCGCGAAAGTGCTCGACGCCCCCTCCCAGGCCCACCTTAGTTCCGACCCCGAGGTGGGCGGGGCCACGACGAGCCCCAGCCTGGGCCTGCGGGTTGGCACCAGGGTGCCTCAGGAGGCCCCCGCGGACCCTAACGTGGCGACCACCACCACATATCTGACGTTGCTATAATATATGGGACCGGCGGGCGGCTGGGGGCCCGGGCAGGGGACCGGATCAGGAGGTTGGGAAGAGCTGCGCTGGAGGGATCAGCGGATGGATACCAAACCTCCCCTTAGTGTGTCTGCACCCCTGCCCCAACTCCCCAACCAGGGACTGCTGGGTGTCTGCCCCCTCCCTCTCCCCAGCCCTCTCACCCTCCTTCCTGGATGTTAATGGGAGAGGGGGTGTCAGCACTGCAGTCTGGGAGGGGAGAGGCAATTTCAGGCCAGAAAGGCCTGGGCCTCTAGGGTGGTCCTCTTGTGCGTTTATTTCCCAGCTTCGTGGAGCCACTCAGGGGAGGAAGGTACACCTGCTCTTAAGTGAATTCTGGGGCAGGGGGCTCCCATCAAGGCCTCACCACTGCCCCTCTTCTAAAAGAAGGTAGACCTAGACCTCTGACCCTAGGAAACCAACCACTGGTCTGTACAGACTCATTTCTTTCTGCCACACCGGTTTTTGTCATTTCAAATGGTGGCTCACGTTGGCATTGCGCCGTCCCCACAGTTGCCCCCCAAAGAGGGCCTTTCCCTGTCAGGACCCGCAGGAGGTCATAAGAGTCCTCTCTCTTTGATGGCACCACGTAGGGATGGTCTTGGCGCCTCTCCACTGTTCAGTCAGGAGAGGGGACCTCTATTCGCGCACTTCCTCAAGGCAGATCCCAGATCCCAGCTGCGCTCCTCAACTCCTCCTTTTGGCCCAGCCCTGCATCCTGCCTAATGCATGCATGTGCCTTTTTCTTCTGAACATATACCTTTTTTTACTCTCCCAAGTGGTGGGGAGTTTGTTAGACTGGAAGTTGCCTGAATGAAAGTACCCTTTTGGTATTGTTCACCACTGTATTCTCAGCACATTGTAGACGGTATAGTCAGTCAAGGGTTGAAGGAGGTGAGGGGCTACTGAGTCATGATAATTCCATGGTACCTTCTGTGGGTTGCAGATCAATGCTAATTCGTAAGTGTGTCTTTATCTTTGTTACCTGTAACCCCAGGGCTTAGCCCAGAGTATGCCACCCATAGCTGCTCTTGTATGGTTTTTCAGTGTTGGAAGGGAGCAAGAGAGGAAGACAGATTGTGAAGCAACTCCTGAAGCACACACATATTAGAAATAATACCAACACCTACATTTCAAAATATAGAGCACAAAGAGGCAGAAAAATATGATCATTTTTCCTGGTCATTTGTATTCCTTTTGTGGATGCCTCAATCTGACACACCAATATATGTGACTTAGGAGATATTAGTCATACTAAGAGAAACAGGAGTTTCAATTGCATGTCACACTACTTTTTGATGAATCACTTTACGATATGATTCTTAACATTTGTGTGTTCTTATTAGCTTTGTCCTTTAAGCTTAATAGCATTAAAACTTTAACACATTATCTTAAATATGAAGGACATAGGCCTGCAGATTCTGATGTGAGTTTTCTTTCTCCAGTATAATGCTTTAAGTAAATATATGCAAGAATACTAAAATGCATAATTTCTTTTAATAGCAATTAATTGTAAATAATGTAAATGAAACCACCTTTACAAGAAATTATAACAATGAGAAAATTAGGGCAGGCCGGGCGCGGTGGCTCAAGCCTGTAATCCCAGCACTTTGGGAGGCCGAGACGGGCGGATCACGAGGTCAGGAGATCGAGACCATCCTGGGTAACACAGTGAAACCCCGTCTCTACTAAAAATACAAAAACTTAAACGGGCGAGGTGGCAGGCGCCTGTAGTCCCAGCTACTCCGGAGGCTGAGGCAGGAGAATGGTGTGAACCCGGGAGGCGGAGCTTGCAGTGAGCTGAGATCCGGCCACTGCACTCCAGCCTGGGTGACAGAGCAAGACTCCGTCTCAAAAAAAAAAAAAAAAAAAAAAAAAAAGAAAATTAGGGCAGTGAAGGAGATCTGATCTGGCTAACACCTGTCTTGCCTTTGGCCTTCAAGTTGCCCTTAATTATTCCTGGGCGTATAAGCTAACTTTGGGAGACATTTACTTTACAGTTTAAATGATAATAGCCATTCCCCAAAAAGTAACCAACTGTCTTTGTAAAGCTAATAAGAAACCACCAGGCTAGGAGGATGGAGCAGCCTGAGTCCTGCTAAGGTGTAGACATAAAGGATTGACAGCCATTATTCTGAGGTTACAAGATATGCAACTTCCCCAATTATTTCTGCAGATAACATCACTATTGTAGAACCTAAGATTGGCCTTTTGAGGTATCTTTTCAGATTTCTTGCATGTCTGGCTCCACCTTGACCCACCAACTGCTCCTGAGGCCCCATCCAGAAGTGACTCAGCACATAGGAGGACCATTTCCCACACCCCTATGATTGCACCCCCAACCAATCAGCACCAACCACCCATTGCCTACCCACTCCTATGCCCCCAAACTACTTTTGGAAAACCTTAGCCCCCAAATTCTTCAGGAGATTGAGTTAAGACAGGACTCCATCTCCCATTCGGTGTGGCCAGCACCGCATCAATTAAACTCTTTCTTTATCGCAATGCCATGGTCTCCTTGAATTAATTTTGTTTGTGCAGCTGGCAGGAAGAACCCATCACGCGGTTACATAAATGACCATCAATAGTGAAAGCATTAAACTAAGTATGATAAATTTATTTTATAAAGTACTATTCTACCCTACTATGATATCAAAAAGAAATGGCTCTATATATACCAAAATGGAAATAACTCAAAATACAAAGTGAAAATGCAAGTTGTACAATAATACATATGGTTTATGGAAAGTGTGCATTATAAGTATATATCTATTGTGAAAGAAAAATAAATCTCAGGATCCTAAAATCGCTGAGTCAAAGGGAAAAGTCAAGCTGGGAACTGCTTAGGGCAAATCTGCCTCCCATTCTATTCCTAAAAAATATAGTTACTAAGATTAAAAAAAAAAAAAAAAAGCTACATACATCCCTCACCATTTATCCACAAGGAAATTCCTTGTGGACAAAGGACAGACAGACAGCTCAAAGTCACCCCTCTGCTCACTGATATAAATGCATATCTGATTGCCTCCTTTGGAGAGGCTAATCAGAAACTCAAAAGAATGCAACCATTTGTCTCTTATCTACCTTTGACCTGGAAGCCCCCTCCCCTCTTGGAGGTGTCCTGCCTTTCTGGACAGAACCAACGTGCATCTTACATATATTAATTGATGTCTCATTGCCCCGACCACAATGGGCACATGTTGTCAAGACCTCCTGAGGCTGTGTCACAGAAGCATCCCTAACCTTGACAAAATAAACTTCCTCAACTGACTGAGACCTGTCTCAGATATTTGGGGTACATATTTTGGTAACCGCAAAGGGATTCTGAGTGGAGGTGCCCCTGACCTTGAGGAATCTCCTATGGGTGTTTGGTACCAGCTTGAGCTATCTTTATGGCTCAAACCAATAGGACAACTTGCAGAGGCCTGGAAGCCCCCCCCCCGCCCCCCGCCCAGAGAATCCCTGATCTCCCAAAATTTGATCGAGAACTAAAGTTTAGTTTGCTGTACAACTCCTTTATTTTTTTGGAGTTTTACTTGCTTCCAACAAGGAAGGCAGGGTCTGCAAAATATCTCAAGTACTGATCTTAGGTTTTTCAACAGTGATGTTATTCCCAGGAGCAATTTGGGGAGGTTCAGACTCGCAGCTGGAGGCTGTATGGCCCCTAAACCATAATTTTTAATCTTGTAGCTAATTTGTTAGGCCTACGAAGGCAGACTGGTCCCCAGGCAGGAAGGTATCCCACACCCCGACCCCGACTGGGAAAGGGCTATTACCAATTTTGTTTCAGAGTTAAACTATAAACTAAATTCCTTCCCAAGGTTAGTTTGGCCTAAACCCAGGAATGAACAAGGACAGCTTAAAGTTTAGAAGCAAGATGGAGTTGGTTAGGTCTGATCTCTTTCACTGTCATAATTTCATCAGCTATAATTTTTGCAAAGGTGGTTTCATTAGCACACTGAGATGGACAAGAATGATGAGGGCAATAGCAAGCATGCCTTCATTTATTCCTTCTCCAATGCCCTTTCTTTCTATAAATTTCTGACCTATATTATTTTACCTTTTCCCTGAAGAACTTCTTTTTAACATCTCCTGCAGGGCACGTCTGCTGGTGATGAATATCCTCAGTTCCTGTTTGTCTGAGAAATTATTTCTCCTTCATGTTTAAGGATAATTTTACTGATCACAGAGGTCTAAGTTGGTAGTATTTCTTTCAATATTTTAAATATTATAGCCCACTCTCTTCTTTACTTGCATGATTTCTGCACTGTAATTCTTATCCTTGTTCCTCTATAGGTAAGGGATTTCGGGGTTTTGTTTGTTTGTTTGTTTTTTCAGTATTTTCTCTTTGTCTTTCTTCAGTTTGGATATGATATGCCTATGTTACAGGTAGTTAGACAGGCATGATTGGGGCAGAAGAGGGCTCTACCCTCACACCACTAGGACTGTCAGAAGATGATTTAGCAATTATCGCATTGCCTCTCTAAAATGGAAAAATTGGCAGTTGGTGCTATGGAGAGGCCATTTCCTAATGGCCCACACCTATTGCACTAAAGTGTTAACTGAATGCAGGCACGAGGGTGAAAAAACTTCCCAGGCATATGCATTAAGAGACAAAATAGCAGAGTATGACCTTCTGGGAGCACTCCACTGGAAAAGGAAAGAAAGCCTCAGATGGGCATGCATACAACTTTCTAAATACACTGTGCATGCTCACTTCCTAATGGTAAGGAGGGCACCTCGCATGCGGGCAGCCCACACCAATGGAAGCATCATGGGAAAGGGGCCAGCCTATAAAGTCCTAGGATCAAGATTAAACAGTGCACTTGTCCTTCAAGTCGCCCGCTTGGGTCTCTTTCAAGCATGCTTTCCTTTCTTTACTGTTCTAAAGTCTTTTAAAATAAACTTCCACTCTTGCTCGGAAACTTGCCTTGGTCTCTTTTTCTGCCTTATGCCCCTCAGTCAAATTCTTTCTTCTGAGGAGGCAAGAATTGAGGGTGCTGCAGACCCATACAGATTCACCAATGGTAACTCGGACACTTGTCACCCTTAACATATTAGGTACCATGAGACTCGGTTATTTGCCACCGGTAACATACTGGCCATGTGACTCAGATGTTAAGAGATATCTATGCCTTGCCTTCTTTGGTTGGAGGCATCTGACCCCTGTGTGTAGTCCCTTGTCCTTTCTCTTCCCTACTTTCTTCCCTTTTTTCTTCCCTTCTTTCTTTCCATGTGACTCAGATGTTAAGAGATATCTATGCCTTGCCTTCTTTGGTTGGAGGCATCCAACCCCCGTGTGCAGTTTCTTTCTTCCCTTCCCTTCCCTCCCCTCCCCTTCCCTTCCTTCCTTCCTTTTCTCTTTCTTTCTTTCCTTCCTTCCTTCCTTCCTTTCTCCTTCCTTCTCTTTCTTTTTCTTGTGATCAGTTCTGCTATTAATGCATTCTTCAGTATGCAGCTCCAAATTTTCTAGATCCTGTAGGCATGCTTCATTGTTTTGTATTTTTTTTCTTCTGTCACTTGTGACTATGTATTTTGAAATAGACTGTCTTCAGGCTCACTAATTCTTGTGATCAATTCTGCTATTAAAGCGTTCTTCAGTATGCAGCTCCAAAATTTCTGCCTGATTCTTTTAAATTATTTTAATGTCTTTGTTAAATTTATCTGATAGAATTTTGAATTCCTTCTCTGTGGTATACTGAATTTCATTAAGTTTCCTCAAAACAGCTATTTCAACTTCTCTGTCTGAAAGGTCACACATCTCTGTTTTTCCAAGATTGGTCCCTGGTGCCTTATTTAGTTTGTTTGGTGAGGTTATGCTTCCCTGGCTGCTCTTGATGCTTGTTGATGTTGGTTGGTTTTTGGACATTGAAAAGTTAGGTATTTATTGTACTCTTCACAATCTGCAGAAGGCTTTCCAGGTATTTTAAGGGACTTGGGCCCCAAGCTCTGTAACACTGTGGTTCTTGCAGACTCATGGAAGTAACACCTGTTGGTCTTGGTTAAGATTCGGAAGAATTCCCTGGATTACCAGGCAGAGACTCTTGTTCTCTTCCTTTACATTCTCACAATCTCTGTCTCTCTCTCTGTCTCTCTGTCTTTCTCTCTCTCTCTCTGTCTCTCTGTCTCTCTCTCTCTTTCTCTCTCTCTCTCTCCATAAGTGACTCTGCTTTCCGTGGCTGATTTATTAGCTCACCCTAATGGTGGCTTGCAGGGGTGGGAAGGACCTTAGGGTCCACATCAAGTAGGTCACAAGCATTAAAAGGCCCTCCTAGATAGGAGGCTCATGAGAGTGGTGAGGTTGAGGCCTAAAAACCATGCAATGTATGAGATTTCCTCTGCTTTTTCTTTCCAACTAAAATTCGCTCTTTTCCAAAAATGTATACCACCCATTCTCCTGTTTTCTGTGTGTATGTTCTAAAATGGCTTTTCACACCCACCAGACCTTCTGCCTTGGGTGAAAGCCTGCTTCTTTGCTTTCACTTTGCATGCCACATGACTTCTAAAACACACACTCCCTGTTATTCCTGCGTCCATGGCTCTCTGCATTTGTGCAGCAGCAAAGGCACAGGCTCCCTTGTGGATATCCCCTGAGGTTTATATTTGTTTTTACTGTCTCGGGTGACATTCCATCTTTCCCCTGTCTGCTGGCATGTGGCCAGGACACTAATTGGAACTCCAGTGCTGCCGGCTTCTTACAACTCATCATGTGCATTTTGTTCCTGTTACGCCCCAGCACTAAGTTTTCTGATGGCTTTTAAAAGCAGCTTGTCTGCCTGCATAGTGCTTCACTCTGGTCCTTTAAGGTTCCCACCCTCTTGTTTTATAAGCCACCACCACTTTGGGAGGAGGAGAAATTCATACCGCAAGCCCCAAGTCCTCAGAGGTTACTGCTTTATGTTCAGAGGGCAAATAAACATTACCCTCTTGAATACAAAGGCTCCTATTTTCGTGAGCATATGAAGGCTTTCCATGAGTATTCCTCTTGCTTCTTTCCACATCCTCCTATAGCCTCCATTTCTCGAATTACTTCCATGCCTTTCTCAATGTGCATCAAGCCCTTCAAGGTCATATTCTAAAGGAGGGAGGAGGGAAGTCCAGCCACTGTGGCAGTTAACAGAGAAACAGGTTTCTAAGAAAAAAGATAATTATTTTATTACTAAAATCCTCTGAGTGAGAGTCACTATAAGGCCATGCAGACAAGGATATAGGCTGGCCAAAGGCCACAGATGCAGGTGTGAAAGGAAAATATCTTGTGCCCTCAAAATCCTAAACTAAAGGGAACATTCAGGCTGGGTAAATCTGCCTCCCATTCTATTCAAAGTCATCCCTCTGCTCACTCTGATAGAGGCTTATTCTGATTGCCTCCTTTGGAAAAGCTTATCAGAAACTCAAAAGAATGCAACCATTTGTCTCTCACCTAACCTGTGACCTGGAAGCCCCCTCCCTGCTTCCAGTTGTCCTCACCATTCTGGATGGAACCAATGTACTTCTTACATATATTGATTGATATCTCCTCTCTCCCTAAAATGTATAAAACCAAGCTGTGCCCCAACCACCTTGGGCACATGTCCTCACGACTTCCTGAGGCTGTGTCACTGGCGTGTATCCTTAACCTTGGCAAAATAAACTTTCTAAATTAACTGAGGCCTGTCTCAAATTTTCAGGGTTCACACAAGAGACCCATAGGACAGAGATGAAGGGTGGCCCAGGCTGACAGATTACCACTGGAACAGAAATGAAACACTAGGGAGTTACACAGTAAGAACCAGTTAATTCCAGACCCCAGGAATGGACAGGGGCCAACGGTTCACTCCAGTATCTCCTCTGTTCTCCAGTGGGTAATTGTGATGAGATGGGACCATGGATACACAGTAAAGACTGGTTAAGTCTGGAACCCAAGAAGGGTGGTCCTAGCTTAACAGGTTACCATTGGAACAAAGATGAAAGGCTAGGCAGGTACATAGTAAGGACCAGTTAATTCTGGAACTCCAGGGATGGACAGGGGCTCACTGTTCACTCCAGTATCTCTTCTGTTCTCTGTTCTCAAGTGGGTAATTGTGATGAGATGGGACCATGGGTACATGTAAAGAATGGTTAAGTCTAGAACCCAGGATGATGGGGGATGCCCCATTTGGGATAATAGGAAGAAAGGGAGGACACCTTTTTCCCTTTTCCTCCTTTTCCTCCTCTGTTCTCTCTTCGCAAATGGCAGATGGGAAATTGTGTCTCCATACCACAGGACTTGCCCCTTGGATGCATTCCCCCAAACTGGGAAAATTTTAATTTCCCCAAACCTTAAACTGCCTGGCTTAAAAAGAAACTGGGAGGCAATTACAAGAGTCAGCCTTGGAACCCCTGTGCAGGAGGTCCTCAGATTAGCCTCTTAAGTCTTTTACAACCCAGAGCAGAATAAAGAGAACAGGGCTAAGCCTGTTAGGTGGGGCAAATGGCATCCCCTCCCTCAAAACAAAAGATTCACACCCCTTTATATTACTTAAGGGACCAATTGCCATTCTCCCACCCATCCCCGGTAATGTCTAAAATAGCCCACATTTATTCAGACAAGTCCTAACTCTCAAGAGATTTCTCTAACTGAGAAATCTCTTGAGAGGGGATAACTTCTACAGTATGTAGACAACCTCTTTATCTACTCCTCCTTCTCAGGACACACATGGCAACATGCAGTACAAACCTTAACTTTCTAACAGAAAGAAAATGACTTTTATCTAGTTCAAAGATTCCATGAAATGGAAAAAAGATGATTTTTCCTTGGTGTTGTGGCTTAGTCCTCAGGGTGCGGCAAGCAGGGTTGTTAGGGCTGCTCAGGGAAAGGGAACCCAGAAGCCAGCAGCCAGGCATGCTGGTAGAAGCGTAGGAATTCTTGCCAGTCAGACTTCTGGCTTCTCTCTCTCTATGCAAACCAGTAGTAGGAATGGTAAAAATCAGTGTATTCTCTGCCCCTCCATGAATGACTTCTGACTTCCCTTCTTGAATTTTCCTTTGTCAAAGCTACCTTTGTAGACTCTAAATCTTGTAAAAACTGCTTACCACCTCTTTGAAAATACCTTGTACACTCATGGATAAGTCATAACCTTAGTTAAGGCTTATTGGTTTCACCTGTGAGGTTACTTTTGGTAAAGTTCAAAAACCACAAGTATTGGCTGTTTGGCTAGGCTAAAGTCAAGTAATAAGAGATTTAAAAGGATTTTCTTAGGAACACTATGGTTAAAAGTCAGCTTAGTTAAAAGCAGATGTCCAAGCTATACATATATTTAAAAGGCCTTGTTTTTTTCTCTTCTTGAATCTTATTTTTCTGAAGAAAAGAAGGTTTTTTGTTCTCAGTCAACTGAATTGGTTTTCTTATTTTGTGTTCTTGCCACTCTTGATGTACACATGAAAGGACCTAAGATAATTTCTAACGGCTTGGACTCCTTGGGAAAAACAGAGGAGGTGCCACAGACCCCATTTTGGGAAAAACCTCTGGTTTCCTCACGTAACCCCAGGAACTGAAAGTGGATAGATCCCTCTTAAAATCTAAGGCTCTGTTCTGTTTGCATTGCGTTACCTGTTTTTCACTTTTGGGAGTTTCGGAAATTACTTCACATTATGAAAGAACTTTGGTAATAACCAGGTAGGAAATATATGGATGGCTAATGGCAGTTATGGAGGAATACTTGCACGTTTGGATCAGAGAAGCATGCTCTTGGCCACCGGGAAGGTACGGCAACATCCCCACCCCCCACGGAGAGATAAGACTCCCACGGGGAATGGGCTGACTGGCATTGGATCACTTTGCAATGAAATGTATGGTAAAATCATTGTACTGTCTTGCTCCATAGCATTTCTCTTTTGGGGATCCAGGATCCACTGTAATGATGGGACCCTTAATTTTGGGGATCCATTTTTGCCTTCCAGCTGTATCTTCTTATTAGGCTCTGGAAACTGCATGCTTTCTCCACTCTGTTCTCCCACAGGCTCCACCCTGAAGCCGATAATCCAATTAAGAAACAAAAAGTGGCAAATGAAAAATCTTACAACTACTGAATCTTCTATGTATTTATATGTGTCGTGTGTGATGTTTATATAAAAGAGCTCTAATTAATTGGTGTTAAAAAATAATTGCTTAAATATTGTCAGAAAATGTAAAGTGTAATGCCTTTTAGTTCATGTGATCTAAATAATCTTTGGGAAATAAAGACAGTTTTAGGATTATTGGTAAAATAAAAATATCTTCAAAAATTTAGCCATTTGGTCTAAATTATGCAAGTCAGATATTAGGTTTGCTAAATGCTTTAAGGTCATAAACTGCTTCTTTTGCTTTTGAAAATTGTTCAACTTGCCTGCTTTACCACTAGATAAGGTCTAACAAAATGTGGAGTTAGCCATATCCCTAGCTATGCTGGAAAGAGTCAGACCTTATCTGCACTTCTGTATGGTGTCCTAGGCTAGTACATAATTAAAATAGCTTACTAACCAGGTTTTTCACCAAAAGTTGCTAAGAATCAACAGTGTAACATGTATTTGAAACTACTGAAGAAACAGTTTTACATGCAAGGTGTGCAAAGAAAGTACAATGTGCATTTGGTAAAAGATTACAAGAAGGAATGGGAATGTGGATTTCTTGCCTAGTTTAGAGGGTTAAAGGATTATTTTAAGTTAGATAGGAAACATCTGAAGGTTTGAACAAGTTTTGGAAAGTTTGTGAAAAATATATTGCAAAAGAGATTCAGCCGGGCGCGGTGGCTCACGTCTGTAACTCCAGCACCTTGGGAGGCCAAGGCGGGTGGATGACGAGGTCAGGAGATCGAGACCATCCTGGCTAACATGGTGAAACCCCATCTCTACAAAAAATACAAAAAAAATTAGCCAGGCATGGTGGGGAGCGCCTGTAGTCCCAGCTACTTGGGAGGCTGAGGCAGAGAATTGCTTGAACTCAGGAGGTGGAGCTTGCAGTGAGCTGAGATCGCACCACTGCACTCCAGCCTGGGCGACAGAGTGAGACACCATCTCAAAAAATAAAAATAAAAATAATAAAAAAAGAGATTCTGTGTGTAAATATATTGACTAAAGTTAAAGGGGTATTATACAGTTTTTCCATAAGTTGAACATTGGAATAAAAGCATAACAGAGTTTTCTTGGAGCCCTGATCTGCTCTTTAACAAAAGTTGTAAAGTGTTATAAAAGGTTTATGAGAATCTTACCTTATGGTCAGACATTAAAATTAGATAGATTGTCTATAACATTTTATTAAGAATTCGGTTTGACACTAATGCAAAGGTGAAATTTAGCTTTCTCTCTTGAACAAGATTTTCGTGTAATATTAAAAATAATGAAAGACTTTTGTTTGCCTTTCAAATGAACTACAGGTTGGCTAAGTGAATGACTTATGGTGACCTGGGATTTTATTTTATAATATCAAGTGTTTAAAATCTTTGATAATTGACAAACTTTCCAAAATTAAATTATAAATTATGTCTATTTCTGACCTAATTAATGTTTTAGATTTTGGACTTTAGGTCCTCTAAAGTCCAAAATGACATAGTTGGCTTATTTGGTATTAGGAAGCATTGTCAAATATGAAATTGTATTTGGCTTTCTTTGGGCTGTATTTGCATAAATATGTCATTAATATGTATTCCAAAATTATGAGACTCTGATATAACTTAGTGGGTATCATTAATAATTAGAACTGTTATGTAAAATTCTTGTGTGCCACAGAGGTAAGAAATTTCCTTGTCAATGTGTCTGTAACTGTGGCTGCCCTAGGACTTTTCGTCATCCACAGATAATTGTTGTCTTTTTTTTTTTTTTTTTTTTTGAGACAGAGTCTCACTCTGTTGCCCAGGCTGGAGTGCATTAGCACAATCTCGGCTCACTGCAACCTCTGCCTCCCGGGTTCAAGTGATTCTGCTGCCTCAGTCTCCCGAGTACCTGGGACTACAGGCATCTGCCACCATGCCCGGCTAATTTTTGTATTTTTAGTAGAGACAGATTTTCACCATATTGGCCAGGCTGGTCTCAAACTCCTGACCTTGTGATCCGCCTGCCTCTGCCTCCCAAAGTGCTGGGATTTCAGGCGTGAGCCAGCGCGCCCGGCTTGTTGTCTTGTTTTGATCCTCTTTAAATGGTGTTTTATAATCAGCTATAGAACGGACAGGTGTTCCTGAATGCAAGTTTCTGGTAACTTTCGTGATTGTGACTGTCAGGCCTCTGAGCCCAAGCTAAGCCATCAAATCCCCTGTGACCTGCAGGGATACATCCAGATGGCCTGAAGTAACTGAAGAATCACAAAAGAAGTGAAAATGGCCTGTTCCTGCCTTAACTGATGACATTCCACCACAAAAGAAGTGAAAATGGCCAGTCCCCGCCTGAACTGATGACATTACCTTGTGAAATTCCTTCTCCTGGCTCATCCTGGCTCAAAAGCTCCCCCACTGAGCACCTTGTAACCCCCACCCCTGCCAGCCAGAGAATAACCCCCTTTGACTGTAATTTTCCTTTACCTACCCAAATCCTATAAAACGGCTCCACCCCATCTCCCTTCACTGACTCTCTTTTGGGACTCAGCCTGCTTGCACCCAGGTGAAATAAACAGCCTTGTTGCTCACACAAAGCCTGTTTGGTGGTCTTTTCACATGGACGTGAGTGAAAGTGACATTAAAGGCCGGGCGCGGTGGCTCAAGCCTGTAATCCCAGCACTTTGGGAGGCCGAGACGGGTGGATCACGAGGTCAGGAGATCGAGACCATCCTGGCTAACACGGTGAAACCCCATCTCTACTAAAAAATACAAAAAACTAGCCGGGCGAGGTGGCGGGCGCCTGTAGTCCCAGCTACTCAGGAGGCTGAGGCAGGAGAATGGCGTAAACCCGGGAGGTGGAGCTTGCAGTGAGCTGAGATCCGGCCACTGCACCCCAGCCTGGGCGACAGAGCAAGACTCCGTCTCAAAAAAAAAAAAAAAAGAAAGTGACATTAAAATAAAGGAAAAAATATTTTTCAGGACTTTCATGGAGAGCTGAAATGTTCCATGAATATCAAGCAGAACAGGGGTTAACTGAATGGACAAAACTAGTAAAAGACTAAAGTCATCCTTTTTTTTTTTTTTTTTTAACATTTTGCTTAAAATGTTGCTGATCCTTTGTTTTTCAGATTCAAGAAAACTTTTGAGTTATTTACAGCTTTTAACAATTGAGTAAAGAATACTCCTGTGAAGAAAATTTGGAGCCTATTCCTTTCTCTCTACCTGATTTTTCCAGAATTTGAAAACAATTTGTGAGTTTTTTTTTTTTTTTTTTTTTTAGATGGAGTTTCGCTCTTTGTTGCCCAGGCTGGAGTGCAGTGGTGTGATCTTGGCTCACTGCAACCTCTGCCTCCCAAATTCAAGCAATTCTCCTGTCTCAGCCTCCCGAGTAGCTGGGATTACAGGCGCCTGCCACCATGGCCAGCTAATTTTTTTGTATTTTTAGTAGAGACGGGGTTTCACCATATTGGTCAGGCTGCTCTCGAACTCTTGACCTCAGGTGATGCTCCCGCCTCAGCCTCCCAAAGTGCTGGGATTACAGGCATGAGCCACTGCACCCAGCCAATTTGTGAGTATTCTTAACTTATGGCAATATAGTTATTTGCGTAAGTGCAATAAGAATGCTTTCTTTTGCAACAGGGCAATGGGAGAAACTGGTTGTTTTACCAAGTCTTTGACTGGAATGACATGTCTTCATCTAAGGAATCAAGCTTGACTTATAGAGCCAATAAAAGTCGTTTGGGAAAACTGGCCTCATACCTTGTCTACACAGTCCCTGTACAGTGTTCCTGGCCTGTGGTATGTAAAGAATGTCATTTTCTGACAAGCCTAGGAGCCCCAAGTTATTTTGGAACCTCAAAAAAAGAGAAATTTACTCAACTCATAAGTATTTGAAGGTACAAACCCATGGGTGAGCTCAGCTTTAAAAAGTCTTGTCTGAGATTACTTATGGAACAGAGTTCCATCAAAGCAAATTTTAAAAGCCTATGTGAAAAAATGATTATTCTTGCTGGGCTTTATGCAAATAATCAGGCTAAGTATAAATAAGACTAAAGTTTACTTTCCAAACAAATCAATCCTATCATAATTTAAAAAAAACAAAAACAAAAACAAAAAAACATGAGGACTGGAGAGAGAAAAATATTTTTCAAAAATTATTATATACCTACTATTAGAATCTAGTCTCATCAGTTGTTTTTAAGTTTTTGTCTGCATTTTGGACTAACCCTGCTTATTCCTGTAAACCAACCAGTGATCTCTTGATGCAGCTCAGAAGAAACAAAAAGGATGGGTCATCAAGCTCCAGATGATCTTCAGTGAAGGATATCATCCTCTCAATATTCAAGAGACACCCTTCTACAGGGGACCCCAAGACTGCTCATCAGTGGGACAGGAAGGAGGCAAAATCCTGCCCCGACTCCCTCGGACCTGGCTAGATACTGCTTTCACCAACCCATGGAATTGAAAGGACACAAAGATAGATGTGTACCCGCCCCCCACCCGCTACACCCTTGTTCTGCTCTCTAATCTTTGCACGTACCAGAGGTTTCGTAAGTTCTGTAAGTACATGTTTCTCTTTCTGAGGCCAGGTCACAAGGAATGTTTAAGTAAGATAGCCAGGTCACAAGGTGTGTTTAAGCAAGATAGCCATAAACTGGTCGTGCAACCTGATGCAATATAATTAACTGCCTTTGTGTAAAACTGCTCTTCCGCCTCAAGGGTTGTACTGAAATATCAGAAATGGCGGGAACCAATCATAGTTTGCCAAATCGCTTTGTTCAAACTCCAGCCAATCATACCTCTAATTTGTATAATGATTCTATGCCTACTTTCCTTAGACTATATAACATTGTTCGGAGCTCAGTAGGGGAGCTCTCCTGCCCGTCTCGTTTCACGAGCAAGTGAGAGCTCCAGGTTCGAACCTGTAATAAAGATCCTTGCTGCTTAGCTTTGACTCTGGACTCTGGTGGTCTTCTTTGGGGAATAAACGGTCTGGGCATAACAAATGGGGGCTCATCCGGGATTTCCCCCAAGCCCACCAGACCCCCAAGTCAACGGATCTTAATCTGTAGGTAAGCCGGCTTTGTCACTGTCTCTGTCTTTGTCTCTGTCTGTCTCCCTGAAATTTCGCGAAATCCGTAATCTGTAATCTGTATTGGTCTGTTCTGTAAGTGGCACGGTCTTGGCGGACGCGCTAGAAGACAGCCACTCGGGACTGGTGGGAGACGTTCCCCAGTGCCCATCTGGGGGCCTCCATCCTTGGTTGCCCCGTCTGACTCAGGTCGGAAGTCCGACACGCGCTCGCGAATGCTCATCGTTATTACTGTCTGTCCGTTATTGTTAAGTGTTAAGTGTAAGCCCAAAACGAAACATAAAACCTTTTCTTCCCCCTCCAGGACCGGACCTGTCGGATACTCCCCTCTGCTTCACACTCATTTTCGTCCCCCCTTCTCTTTGTAGGAGCAGTCCAAAGATGGGCAACAACCAGAGCACGCCGCTCTCACTCCTTGTTACCAATTTTAAGGATGTGAAGGCTCGGGGGCGTAACTTAAGCGTAGAACTAAAGAAGGGAAAGCTAGTTACTTTCTGCCGTTCGGAGTGGCCCTCTTTCGGCGTAGGGTGGCCCTCTGAAGGAACTTTCTGTCTCTCTATTATTACTAAGGTAAAAACTAAGATTTTCCTGCCAGGGCAGTCAGGACATCCTGATCAAATTCCTTATATTCTAGTGTGGCAGGATCTTGTGGAAAACCCACCACCCTGGATAACTCCATTCATCCTTGAGCCCTGCAAAGTCCTAGTAACGCGACCTACAAGACAAAAGACTCCCTCTGCTCCCTCGGCCCCTGTGCTGCCGGACAGCCAGGACCCCCTAACGTTAGAACCCACATTTTCCCCACCATATCAGCAGGACCCAGTCCCCCAGGGTGGTGCTTCCGTAGAGGGAAACCGAGAAGCGGAAGCAGCCGAGAGTGAAAGTAACCTGGGGGGGCCGGCCGGCCGAACACGAGGCCGCGTACAGCGGGACCAAGCTTCCCGACTCCCTGACTCCACTGTAGCCCTGCCTCTCAGAGAAATAGGATCGCTCGATGATACCGGGCTCTCCCGTCTCATGTATTGGCCTTTTTCCACCAGTGATTTATACAATTGGAAGTCCCAAAATGCTCGGTTCTCAGATAATCCCAAAGATCTAACCTCGTTGTTAGACAGTGTCATGTTTACTCACCAGCCGACCTGGGATGACTGTCAACAGCTCCTCCGAATCCTGTTCACAACGGAGGAGCGGGAAAGAATCCAAGTTGAGGCCAGAAAACTGGTTCCAGGAGATGACGGCCAGCCAACTGCAAATCCTGACCTCATTAATGCGGCTTTCCCTTTGACCCGGCCCAGATGGGACTACAACACGGCAGAAGGTAGGGGACGACTGCTCATTTATCGCCAGACTCTAATGGCGGGTCTCCGGGCTGCAGCTCGCAAGCCCACCAATTTGGCTAAAGTATATTCTGTGTTACAAGGTAAGACAGAAAGCCCCGCTGTGTATTTAGAGAGATTAATGGAAGCCTTCAGACAGTTTACCCCTATGGACCCGGAAGCACCGGAAAATCAGGCAGCGGTAGTAATGTCCTTTGTAAACCAGGCAACACCAGATATTAAAAGAAAACTCCAGAAACTAGAAGGTTTAGAGGGAAAGCAGATTCAGGACCTCCTTCAGATGGCCCAGCGAGTTTATAATAATAGGGATACTCCAGAAGAAAAACAGTTCAAGGCAACCAAAGAAATGACCAAAGTCTTAGTAGCAGCTTTCCCCCAGGCAGGAAATGGCCAAAACAGAAAGCAGAAAAAGCAAGGCCCTAGGCAAGGATTAGAAAAAGATCAGTGTGCTTATTGCAAGGAACGTGGCCACTGGATTAAAGACTGCCCAAAGAAACGGAGACCAGCTAACCCTACCTCCGTACTCGTTACCCAGGACTCTGACTAGGGAGGACGGGGTTCGGACCCCCTCCCCGAACCCAGGGTAACTTTGCAAGTGGAGGGGTCCCCAGTTCGCTTCTTGGTCGATACTGGGGCGGAACGCTCAGTCCTAACCAAACCAATTGGAAAAATGTCTAAGAAAACATCCTGGGTGCACGGGGCTACAGGCATCAAAAAATACCCCTGGACAACCCAGAGGACTGTAGACTTAGGAACGGGAAAAGTCTCCCATTCCTTCCTAGTCATCCCAGAGAGCCCCTGCCCTCTACTAGGGAGGGACTTGCTGACAAAGATGGGGGCCCAAATCCACTTTGAGCCAGAAGGGCCCAAGATAACTGATTCCCAAAACAGGCCAATATCTATCCTGACTGTCACCTTAGAAGATGAGTACCGACTCCATCAAGAGCAAAAGCCCCCCGATCAGGGAATTGACTCTTGGCTCCAGCGTTTCCCTGAAGCGTGGGCAGAAACTGGGGGCTTGGGGCTAGCTAAACATCGACCTGCCATATTTGTGGAAGTTAAGCCAGGGACGGACCCCGTTCGGGTTCGGCAATATCCTATGCCCCTGGAGGCAAGAGAAGGAATTACGCCCCATATCCGCCGACTCCTAGACCAGGGAGTCCTACGGGCTTGCCACTCATCCTGGAATACTCCACTGTTACCTGTTCGTAAACCCAACAGTACGGACTACAGGCCAGTACAGGATTTAAGAGAAGTTAATAAAAGGGTCATGGACATACATCCCACTGTGCCCAATCCATACACCCTTCTGAGTGCCTTACATCCCAAAAAACAGTGGTATACCGTTCTTGATCTAAAAGACGCTTTCTTCAGCCTTCCTCTGGCTCCCAAAAGTCAAGAACTCTTTGCATTTCAATGGACGGATCCTGAGAGGGGCATCAACGGTCAGCTAACATGGACCAGACTGCCACAAGGGTTCAAGAACTCGCCAACTCTGTTCGATGAAGCCCTTCATGAAGATCTGGGTGAGTACCGGCGGCAACACCCTGAAATAACTCTTTTGCAATATGTTGATGATCTCTTAATAGCGGCCAGGTCCCCGGAAACTTGTGTTCGAGGGACTGAGGACCTCCTGAAGACTCTGGGGGAGCTAGGCTACCGAGCCTCAGCAACAAAGGCTCAGATCTGCAAGTCGGAGGTAACTTATCTGGGGTACCTATTAAAAGGGGGGCAACGCTGGCTAACCAAAGCCCGAAAGGAAACAGTCCTACGCATCCCTAGACCCCAGTCAACACGGCAAGTGAGAGAATTCCTGGGGTCGGCAGGGTTCTGTAGGTTATGGATACCCGGATTTGCTGAGTTAGCCAAGCCCCTATACCAGGCAACAAAGGAACGGCAGCCCTTCAATTGGACAGAAGAGGCTGAGCTGGCCTTTCAGCAAATCAAAACTGCCTTGTTATCAGCCCCCGCGCTGGGGCTCCCTGATGTCTCCAAACCCTTCCACTTATACGTGGATGAAAGTAAGGGTGTTGCAAAAGCCGTGTTAACACAGTACCTAGGCCCCTGGCAGAGGCCAGTTGCCTATTTGTCAAAAAAATTAGATTCAGTGGCTGCTGGCTGGCCACCCTGCCTCCGGATAATCGCGGCGACCGCCCTAATGGTCCGAGACGCTGATAAACTTATCATGGGGCAAGAGTTGCGCGTTATAACCCCGCATGCCATTGAAGGCGTCCTCCGGCAGCCGCCGGACCGATGGATGAGTAACGCCCGGCTCACCCACTATCAAGGACTGCTGTTAAACCCCCTCAGAATAACTTTTCTGCCCCCAACCTCTTTAAACCCTGCTTCACTGCTGCCAAATCCAGACTTGGACGCCCCGTCCCATGAGTGCACTGAGATACTGGCTCAGGTGCATGGGGTGCGGGAGGACCTGCAAGATCGTCCGCTCCCCGACACAGAACTCACCTGGTTCACTGATGGCAGCAGCTATGTCCACCAAGGCCAGCGGTATGCAGGAGCGGCTGTAACGTCAGAGACTGAGGTAATCTGGGCGGAACCCTTGCCTCCAGGGACATCGGCCCAAAGAGCCGAACTGATAGCCCTTACACAGGCCCTCACCCTAGGGGCAGAGAAAAAACTAACAGTATACACGGATAGCCGCTATGCTTTCGCTACTGCGCACATACATGGGGCCATCTACAGAGAAAGGGGACTATTAACAGCCGAAGGCAAAGAAATAAAAAACAAGCAAGAGATCCTAGCTCTATTAACTGCTTTGTGGAAACCAAAGAAATTGGCTATTGTACATTGCCCTGGGCATCAGAAACCAACTACGCCAATTGCTCGAGGCAACTTCTTAGCCGACCAAACCGCAAGGAGCATAGCAAAAGCTCCCAGTCAGCTCCTCGCGCTCCAGCTCCCCGATCCTGGCCCGCGAAATTTGCCATGTTTTCCCGACTATACCGAACAGGATCGCGAATGGATGAACACGCTTCCACTAAAACAGGTTAAAAATGGGTGGTGGACTGATATAAATGACCAAACCATCCTACCAGAAAAATTAGGACGGCAGGTGTTGGAACACATCCACCGGACAACCCACCTGGGTGCCCGGCGAATGATGGACTTAATCAGGCACACCAAGTTTAGAATCAGGCGCATAGCTGAACTGGCCAGCGATGTCACAACAAATTGCAAAGCCTGCCAACTAAACAACGCTTGCCCCCAAACCCAGACCACCACAGGAATTAGGTGTAGAGGAACTAGGCCTGGTATCTATTGGGAAATAGACTTTACTGAGATAAAACCTGGAAAATATGGGTATCAGTACTTACTTGTCTTTGTAGATACTTTTTCAGGATGGACAGAAGCGTTCCCAACTAAGAGAGAAACTGCTCAGGTTGTAGCAAAGAAAATTTTGGAAGAAATCCTCCCCAGGTATGGCTTTCCCGTCCAAATAGGGTCAGACAATGGACCAGCCTTCGTTGCTAAGGTAAGTCAGGATTTGGCTTCCATTCTGGGGGCAAATTGGAAATTACATTGTGCTTATAGGCCCCAAAGCTCAGGACAGGTAGAAAGGATGAATCGGACTCTGAAGGAGACCTTAACTAAATTGACCATGGAGACTGGCGCTAATTGGGTAGTACTTCTCCCCTACGCTCTGTTCCGGGCCCGAAATACCCCTTACAGACTAGGCCTCACACCATATGAAATCATGTATGGCAGACCCCCACCCCTGGTCCCCAGTCTAAAAGATGACTTACTCAAACCTGAAACTGAAAATGTCTCTGAGCTCCTGTTCTCCTTACAAGCCTTACAGAAAATTCACCAGGAAATTTGGCCCAGACTACGAGAACTGTACGAGGCAGGACCTCCGCCGACGCCTCATCCGTTCCAGCTGGGAGACTGGGTCCTAGTCAAGCGCCACCGGCAAGAAACTCTTCAACCCAGGTGGAAAGGACCACTGCAAGTACTCCTGACTACTCCCACCGCTCTCAAAGTAGAAGGCATCGCTTCGTGGATCCACTACACACACGTCAAACCAGTGGACCCAACATCCGACCTTCTCGAGCCGTCTGGAGCACCGGTTACATGGACTGTAGACAAAGCTAAGAACAATCCCTTAAAGCTAACCCTGCGCCGTCATCCCCATAGCCGTAACCATGTCTAGCTTACCTATGCTTTTATGCCTTATGCATCTGACTCTCCTCACTGCTGCGCCGTCTAATCCCTATGTCTGGAGGTTCTGGCTCTATGAAAACAAAACTCACCCCGGGGAAACCCCCCAAGCGGGTAAACTGCTAGCTAGCACAGACTGCCCCCCCTCAGGGTGTAATACTATAGTTTACCTCAATTTCACTAGGTTGCAGATTGCCCAACCAGCAACACCCATGATCTGTTTTGAATATGATCAAACTGAATATAATTGTAAAAATTATTGGTGGCACCAGAGTGCAGGTTGCCCATATAGCTACTGTAAGACGCACTCTGTCCGATACTGGAGAGAACGACAAGGGTGGTATTTTTACAAAACTGAGTCTCCCGTCACTTACACTTGGATAATTAGAGACCCATGGGACTCTCGGTGGACAACCCCACAACATGGGGGAGTATATTACTCATCAACTAGTACCTGGCCCAGTAGCCATTTATATCTGTGGAGAAGTCTAGTCCAGATTCAACCCTTAATCCACACACAAATCCACAGGCAAGAAACCAAGTTATCACAAGACTTGCAGCCCTTCTCCCGGCTAACTCTATTACGGGAAGGGCTAGCATTCGCCAACCTCACTGGTTTAGGCGACCTGTCCTCTTGCTTTATGTGTGCAACCCTAGGAAGACCACCATTAACGGCTGTTCCTCTATCCTCCCCTCCCACAAACTATACAGGTTTTAACTCATCGATAGTCACGATACCCGATGTAGCCCTGTACCGTGACCCATACCAAGAGAAATACCCCTATTGTTATTCGGCATTTAGCAACAGCCTCTGCAACCAATCGGCTACATACCCTAATAGTCCCATATATGCTCCCCCTGGTGTGTTCTTCTGGTGTAATATGACTCTGTTAAAAACTCTGTCCAAAAGCATCTCTGACGGACAGTTGTGTATCCCTGTTACCCTAGTTCCCCGACTGACACTGCTAACCCCGGCAGAGTTCATAGGCTGGGCAGGGACCGCCCCAACTAAAACTGCGCGACATAGACGAGCAGTTTTTCTACCACTAATTGCCGGAATATCCTTAACCACCTCTGTCGTCGCAGCGGGGTTAGCAGGAGGGGCCCTACAACACTCCATGATAGAAAACGACAAGCTGTTACAACAATTCTCTGTTGCTATGGAAGACTCCGCCTATTCCCTAGCCTCCCTTCAGCGGCAGCTCACCTCCCTAGCACAGGTCACCCTTCAAAACCGCAGAGCCTTAGACTTACTCACGGCTGAGAAAGGAGGTACCTGTATGTTCCTCAAAGAAGAATGCTGTTTCTATATAAATGAGTCAGGGTTAGTTGAGGAAAGAGTCCAACGCCTACACGAACTAAGCTTAGAAATGAAAAAGCAACAATTCACTACAGCCGCTAACAATTGGTGGAGCTCTTCAATGTTTTCCCTTCTGGCACCCCTTTTAGGCCCCCTAATGTCTTTACTACTTCTATTCACTATAGGCCCCTGTGTGGCAAATAAAATTTTACAATTTGTCAGAGAAAGGTTTGATACCATCCAACTAATGGTCCTCCGTAGCCATCACCAGCCTCTCCTGCACCCAGAAAGTGAGGCTATATTATAAGACTCTGGAAATCCAAGATTGGACATCCAGTTACTTATGAGAAGGGAGAAATGAAAGGACACAAAGATAGATGTGTACCCGCCCCCCACCCGCTACACCCTTGTTCTGCTCTCTAATCTTTGCACGTACCAGAGGTTTCGTAAGTTCTGTAAGTACATGTTTCTCTTTCTGAGGCCAGGTCACAAGGAATGTTTAAGTAAGATAGCCAGGTCACAAGGTGTGTTTAAGCAAGATAGCCATAAACTGGTCGTGCAACCTGATGCAATATAATTAACTGCCTTTGTGTAAAACTGCTCTTCCGCCTCAAGGGTTGTACTGAAATATCAGAAATGGCGGGAACCAATCATAGTTTGCCAAATCGCTTTGTTCAAACTCCAGCCAATCATACCTCTAATTTGTATAATGATTCTATGCCTACTTTCCTTAGACTATATAACATTGTTCGGAGCTCAGTAGGGGAGTTCTCCTGCCCGTCTCGTTTCACGAGCAAGTGAGAGCTCCAGGTTCGAACCTGTAATAAAGATCCTTGCTGCTTAGCTTTGACTCTGGACTCTGGTGGTCTTCTTCGGGGAATAAACGGTCTGGGCATAACAGAATGACCTTCCTGACCTGACAGCTAGCAAAATGCCAAGACCCACTGAACCACCACTGTCCATTTGTCAGTGGAAAGCAGTTACAGAAGACTGACTTTTGTCCATTCTTCCCCAAAGATTTGGGGTCTTGGGGTCTTGGGCTCTTGAGGGGGGAATGTTACAGGTAGTTAGGCATGAGCAGGGCAAGAGAGGGCTCTCCCCCCACCCACTAGGAATGTCAGGTGATGGTTCTGCAATTATCCCATTGCCTCTTTAAAAGTAATAAGTTGGCAGCTGGCATGAGGGAGAGGCCATTTCCTGATAGTCCACACCTATTGTACTAAAGTGTTAATTGAATGCAGACACCAGGGAGAAGCAATTTCCCAGGCATATGCATTAAGAGAGAGAATGACAGAGTATGACCTTCTGGGAGCACTCCACTGGAAAAGGGAAGAAAGCCTCAGATGGGCATGCATACAACCTTCTAAACACACTGTGCATGCTCACTTCTCAAGGGTAAGGAGGGCACCTCGCATGCGGGCAGCCCACACTAACAGAAGAATCATGGGAAAGGGGCCAGCCTATAAAATCCTAGGATCAAAGTTAAAACAGTGCGCTTTTCCTTCAAGTTGCCCGCTTGGGTCTCTTCCAAGCGTACTTCCCTTTCTTTCCTGTTCTGAAGCCTTTATTTTTTTTCTTTTTTCTTTTTTTTTTTTTGGAGTCGGAGTCTTACTCTGTTGCCCAGGCTGGAGTGCAGTGGCGTGATCTC